>NC_137737.1:119618756-120218756 GCF_963264785.1 Psittacula echo
AAGACCCTCTGTAAAACAGTACCAGGATTTTTACGTGACTTCGAAATTCCGATTCTTGAACCTGCAACATAAAGCATGTTCTCTGTACACTCACTACTTATGTTGTGCATGTAAAGCAAGCAATTCCGAATTTTTTTACTATGTAACGCATGCACATATAAGAAAATTAATTTTCCTCACTACTGTTGATCCAACAGGAAGCATGTCTTGTCATTCACAGTTAGTAAGAAACATGGAGTCATCCCAGTACCAGAATTTAGACAACTTCCAATGTAACTAAATCAAAGCTGTATATGGGAGTGAAAATATAACTGGGAAAAGAAAACCTTACAGTGTGCCATAGCTCTCATAAGGCTCTGTGAATTTCAGGGGCACATTTCAGGGGCACATTTGCACATAACAATCCCAACTTTGATGCACCTGGTGTGCATCTAGTAAAACTAGAAGTGAACTATAAGTTCACTTCTTTTACTATAAGTAAAACTATAAGTGAAAATATAACTGGGAAAAGAAAACCTTACAGTGTGCCATAGCTCTCATAAGGCTCTGTGAATTTCAGGGACTCATTTCAGGGGCACATTTGCACATAACAATCCCAACTTTGATGCACCTGGTGTGCATCTAGTGCTTCCCCACAGCTCACCAGCCTATCAGTCCCAGGACTAGCTGGCTTTGCTCAAATCCACCCCAGTTCACAGATCACAATGTCTCCTTGCACTTCACACTCAGCTAGAGTAGGCGCCTGATCCCTTCTCTGCCAGACTTTGAACAAGAAAGAGGGAGACCAATAGATACTGCTCCAATAAATACTTTATTACCTTTTCTCCCAAAGCTCTTTCTCCCAAGCTCTGCAGAGGGATCGTATGTACCTAACTCAGGAACAAAGGGTGCACCTGTTAACCTCAGCAATGCTAAGTCCAAGCACATTTTAATGATGCAACCTTAAAGCTCTCTCACACAGTAACATAAATATCTTGATTACTTTCACCTGAAAGCATTGGCTTCCATGTAAATGAGATACTGGCTTCAGAAGTTGTTAGGCAATATAGATTAAATCATACATTCATTTAGAAGTTCATAAAATTCAGAAATGCCTTTGAGAAATTGACTCAATCATCCAAACTCCTTCCAATGTTTTTAATTAAACACCTAAAAGTCATGAAATGCCTGCATGGCTCTGAAGATATGTGCTTAATCAAAAGTCCAGTTACAGTAAGGTAGTAACTGCTTTTGCTGTTAGACACTTTGAAGTAGACCCTGACAGAGTCCTGACTTGAACATAAGATGAGGGATGTAACTGCTTTTCTACAACTCTCTCTATTGCACCAAAATATAGGAGGCAATATTTTATGTGGTTTGAATTTCATTTAAGGAAAAAAAATACCGCTGTCTGCTTTAATTAGTCTAGTAGAAGAGATAGGGGAAACCTGAACATAACTACAGCATATATGGCACAGTGGTAATTAATGACAAACATTTCTTTAGTGTCTTTGAGATATTACTTTCAAGACCACTAAAATAGTTATAAATCACTGTTGTAAAAACTGCTCATGGGAAATCCCATATCTAGAAAATGATTTTTTAAATACTAGAATTTCATAATAAGATGACAACTTTTCAGTATCACATAAGAGTGAAAGTTACCTCTTAATTTAGGTGCTACAATCTAATTTCAAGACGTAGAAAAGCCTCTGATGACTTAAGCTGTTGGTGGCTCTCAAGACTGCTTGTCAAACTATAAGCAGGCCTCAAGCCTCTGTAGACTTTAAATAACTGGAAAATACATGAAAACTCTGCAGAAACACAGGTAAGATGAAAAATAAAGCTTTTGTTTGGGTGTATTTTTTTGATGGATATATAATGACAATTTTTAAGGAGCAAGTTTTAAATGATGAATACTTATGTACCAGAAGTAAAACTTTCAAAACTATCACAATTTAGGCTAAATCCACTTCCCAAGAATGGAAAGTTCTTTGAGACTGGCTTCAACTGACCCTTAGAAAATTTTCCCCTTTTCTCAGTTGACTCATTATTACTGTACTTTTCCCTCTGTTAGAATTTAATTTGCACAATTTTTTAAGACGGTATATAAGAAGAAATCACATCTCCAGCCTAAGCTCATTAATGAAATTGTAGTAAGAGAGAAGGAAGCATGTTATTGAGGAGCTTATATGCTTTTAGAAGAAAAAAACATAAAACAAGAAGACAAAAACCAAAATGCATTATGAAATCTACTAGTAGAGCCCCTTAAAGTTATTATCTCAAGTGCAGGAGAGGAGTATGATTCTAAAGTACACTGTAGCTAATAAAATTAAAAGCTGAGAAGGAGGCTTTGAGCAACTTTTTTTCTTGTAACTGTAAAAGGCTAAAATTTTCCCTCTAGTATGAAATGAGGGATGGAGAAGGGAGCAAGACTAGCAAATACGCTACAACATTCTGCAGTAGCAGAGTGAAAGTACAGAAGCAAGAAATACAATGAGGTATAACAAACACATATTTTTGGCATATACCTGAGTCAGTGAACGAAAATGAAAGCTAAAGCACATCTAACAGCAAATTGCAAAAACACCTATCAGCAGGATGCAGGCTCTGTTCCACTAGGTTCCTCTAAATGAAGTATATGGAGATCAAGGGGCTGAAAATCTTAGTCCAGGAAGCTCTAAATCTCAAGGCTGTATTCAGAGCACACTCAGTATCATACTGCATCAGAACAGCAGGGGGGAAATAAAAATAAAAGAACAACCCAGGAACATCTATTCCAAACATACCGTATCAAAAAGATGATTCAGCTATCTTTTGGATCTTTGTAATTCAGAAGAGAAGGTTTATGCTAATATGAAACTAAGACTGAGGTAATTTAAAAGTGTAGAAGTATGCTGCAGTTTGTATGTTCATATTGGGCTATATGTTATTACTACATTTTGAACAACAGCCATAATTTAGCAGTAGACAGGACCTTGGAAAACTTTAGATGAAGATTTACATTGTTACTGCACACATTTAAAGGTTGCTTGTCTTTAACATGAAAATCGCTAGGAGCCTACAAATAGTTGTACGTTTCCTACAAAATAGTTTCCTGAAGTAGAATTCTCTTTACTAATAAGCACTTCTAGATGCCTATTTTTAAGCAGCTTAAAGAAGAAAAGCATGATCTTGTCTTTTATTCTCCTTGGGAACATAATCTCCTTGAATGTCAGAAGGTATCAGGTATCATTAAAATCCTTACAATTTACCACTACTATTACTCCTCTGAACTAGCCATAAACAGAGCTTGAACAGGATATTGCAGATTTAGGTTAGATGTGGAAGCTTTCCTTCTTGAGCTAACAAAATAGCTTCTGAATTAGAGTTCAAGTCTACATATACCCTGGTCAAAATTAATAAAAATTCACAAACAGAAAAAACCGCAACAAACTATTTTTCCTCCTTTTATGATAAGGGGAATATTTTTATATGAGCTTAAGCGCTTCTTTTTAAAGAAATATGCTTAATGTTATAAACAGCAGTATTGCAACATTTTTGCTTCTATGATTTTGGTAGGAGAGCTCAGAGAAATGTCAAGGTGCTGTGATTTATTATGGCTTAAACTGAAACAATGAGAATGCAGAATTTTACAAAATCAGTTCTTTATCCAAAACCAGTATGTCCAATATTATTAGAGAGCCTAGACAATTAGCTTAGACTCTGTACCTAATTATTTGACCTCTATTTGTAGGTAACATGAACCTAAACCTTGTCAAGCAGCTGACTCTGTCTCTTGAGAAACTTTATGTTGCTGCAAACATTTTCCAGTGACTGATCAGCCATGTTGAGGGGAGTTCCCAGCCTATCCTAATCCTTTTTACTTGTGACACATACATTGCCCTGGTGAGTGCTGAGTCTCTGTCTCTGCTAACATCCAACTTTCCCATTGTTCTTATTTCTTGGAAGGTTTGGGTTTGTTTGGGGTTTTTTTCATGAAGTACATGATGTGGTAGATGCTCCATTCCTGGATTCATTTAAGGCCAGACTGGATGTGGTTCTCAGCAACCTGATCTAGTTGAAGGTGTGCCTGCTCATTGCAGCGGGTTTGGACTAGATGGCTTTTGAAAGTCTCCTCCAACCCAAGCTATTCTATGATTCTATGAGCAACCTTAGCAGAGCAAAGAGCTTCATATGTGTTTGTGGGAGAGGGAAATGAGTAGGACAGACATTGCCTGGCAAAGAGAACAAATCCCATTGTTGCCTTTGGGGATAGAGGCTCTAAAGGATTTTTTCAGGGTATTACTTTCTTTCTTATTCTTTTGAGAGGCTCTAATCTCCATAGCTAGCTGTATGCAGAAGCTGGTTGGAAGCGGCCAAATGTTGAACATTTGCTTCCCCTAGATTTTTTCCGCAGGAAGGAAATAAGGAAAGAATTCAGAAATTTCTCACACAGAGGTCTTGGGGTATGGGTACCACTCTTGTTCTTGAAACAAGGTACTTGGTCTCCATTTTGCCACTGGATAACTGACACTGCTGGCAGTGTTTTGTAGGACAACTCACTCGGATATTAGAGACTCACTCCCTCGGATATGTAGAGACCTGAACCTCTGGTCAGCTCTCTTGTAATAAAGTTGAACGGGAGACAAGGGACCTCACTCTATCACAGGTATAGGATTATGTGGTAGGCAACAAATGAATATATCAGAAGTGAGGCAGCTCAGAGAAAAGTCATCAGCTCCTCTTAGGAGGCAGCTGGGAGGCTTTCTCTGGACTTTATTCATTTGTTTTCCTCATCTGCCTCAGAGAAGCCCAGAGCACAGACCAGCTGAGCACACACATTCCCAAGGGAGATAATTCAAGTGAAATGCAGGAAACTTTAAGATACAGTCGACTGAGCAGCACAGCTGGTAGCTTCCATGGTGAAAATATTCTTCTATTGTGCACTTTAACAATAAACAAAGCACAGTCTTCCCTGAGGAGAAAAGCACACAGTCCACACTTTGCAAGAATTATCATATGCTTTTTATGGATGGAAGAACCAAAAAAGATATGAAGTAAATTTCCCAGAAGCACAGTTTATCAAAGTTCTCCTGGATGCTTTGCCTTTAGAAAGCAAAATATAACTGAAATCAAAACTCTCCTTGGGAACCCATCTGTTTCAGAGAATCCAACTTAAGGGACAAACTAATCATAGTTTGAACAGACAGTGAGAGCAAGTATCCAGGAAAATTATCCTCCCTTGCTCTTAGTGCATCCCAGGCAATCCAGATCACCAAGTTAAGCATTTCTTGCCCCAACACCCTTTCAGCAAATTCAAAATCCTCTCTCAGGAAAAATGAAATTAAGGCTCCTCACTCCTTCCAGGAGCATGAGCTTCCCCACCACTCTTCTGATAGAGGACAAGTGATCTCAAGCCTTCTGCCTTGCCAGCAGCCAAACTGGAAAGTTCTTATAAGTTTTCACTTTCAGCCACTTCAAATGGGTTCCCTGTAATTTGTCTTTCTTCCAGGCAGGGATTCTAGTTACGTCTTTCTCTGAAATAAATGGCTACCCGGCTGCTAGCCCAGCAGAAGTGTCTGTATGGATACCAAATTACTTCTCAGAAGCCAAACACTTTACTCACTATAAGCTATAGCCTCTCTCCAATACTGCCTCTAGTAAATACTTCTTCCAAGCCTTTTCTCTGCTTTCTCTGCTTTTTCAGTATCAGCTCTTCTTATCACAGCAACATATTTGGGAACTCATGTTGGGTTTCTTGTCAGCTTATAAACCCCAAGTTTCCCTTACTTATTGTCTAAGAGAATATTAAAAATGTTAGAAACATTCCCATTGTGTTCAGATGTGCTGTGCTTGTCAAACTACCAAAACTGTTTCATAAACTTGCCCTTGTCCATGTTTCCTGTTACACTGGTCTTTGTGCAATCTGTAAAAGCTGTTGGTAATGATCAGTCTTTAAACTTGTGATGAAAATCATGTCAAGTTGGGCCAAACCCTGCAGAATCTACCAAAATGACCTCCATTTAGTAAGGTAAGGCCAGATGCTCTTTGAGGTTCTGTGATGAATTGCTATTAATCCATTTGATACCTCTGTACTGATAATAAAAAGGTGTCAATTGTTTGATCTGGTAAAAAAAGGGAAAAAGACATAAACTTCACGAAGTGTAGTACAGCTTGGCCTTTACTTTTAGAAGCCCAACCTCTGATTTCCAAAAAGAATGAAATCATAACGACCGCAAGTAATAAGGGACAGGTAATCCAGTTAGGTCGACTCTTCTGGAGCTTCATTTTTCATTTCAGAACAATATTCTTTCCAAGTACAATTTAATAAAATTAGAATAGTTATTTAAAGCAAATTAACAAGTAATCTTTTGATGTAATCGAAATCTGTTATTGATTTAAACCAAATTATTGAATCAATTTCTTTTTTGTATATAATTTTTTTATATATTCATTCTTGCTTGGAATAAATTATGGAAAAGATTTTAAAACAATCTGGAAAGGAGACAATTTTATATGACATTTCTTAATAGAGTCTTCCTGCTACATAAGATGCCACTCGGTTCAATGCATATAAGAACAAAAATGTATTATTAGTTATATTTTTTCTTCAACATTAAGCAGAGGAATAGAAGCTTTCTCTTTTCCCTTAGGAATCAATCTACATATCTGTGACATAGCCTCTTGTTAAAACCATTTCTGAATGTAGAAAATTATTCAGTTCACTGGAAACTTGAAAGATAACTTTAAAAGGAATACAGGATTGGCTATTTACAATCATAATGACAGCAGCTCTCTCTAGTAAGTGTCTTCGGGAACAGTAAGGGTATCATACTTCCATAGAATAAATGAATCTGGAGTCAGTAAGAGACAGCATCTCCGAGAGTTTTTACCAGAGTATGTTTATGGTTTCGATAAGGGCAAATCCATAGTTAAAGCTGTAACTGTAGTTAAAGCTGTAACTGTAGTTAAAGCTGTAACTGTAATCAGCAGAGTCTTCTTCCCCTCCAGCTGTTACAAGTATGATTTTCCTTAAAACCAGCACTAAATTTTAAAGAAATAAATTCAAAAGGGAGGAGGAAGAGAGGAAAAATACTTTCTGCTTCTGAGGACAAGTAATTTTATTTAGCAACTTCAGCCAGCTATTTCACCTGCAGAAATATCTTCTAAGACCTCAGAGGTAAGGCAATCTCAAAAGAAAAGGTTTGGGGTTGAGATAGGTTCTGATCATGCCAAGACACACATATAATGTTACTCAGGTGAGTTAGATAACTTCACCTGGTTTCTAGAAACCCATTTCATGCCTCCTCTCCTTCTCTATAGGAGGATTGTGTTTCGCACATAGTGTCCGCATTTCCCACCAGTGCAAGAGGCAATGTGATGCCTTCTTTCTCTCTTACTCACTCCCCAGGAAAAGCAGCAGCCACAGGAGAGGATTCCATCCCATGTGCCATGACTCAGTGTGAGACAGGCACTGTCAGCCCACCTGGCTGGCTGCTGGCCTGACAGCAGAGCCATTGGGACCGGTGCACGTGCCTCACAGCTGATGTGAACACGGGGAGGGTTCCTGGAGATGCCTACACCATGAGAGATGACTGCAAAGAGAGCAGGTTGCACCTCACAATCCACACAGAGGTCTTTCTACACATTAAAAACAACCAGTCTCAAGGTGCCTGAGGAATCTGGGGCGCTTACAATAGCACCAGTATCTCCATTTTGTGTATGACGAATCCAAGTCACAGGGTCATGAAGGGACCTTGTCATGACAGCAAAAAGTGTTGAAGCCTGGTATTAAAACCAGGAGAAGAATCCAGGTCTCCTGAGACATGGTTTATCAGCCCATGTTGCCACCACTGTATTAAAGTACCAGTCCCACTCACCCTTCAGCACAGATCTCCATTTACAGGAGGCGTATAAAACTCAGCTATTTTTCTTTCAGGAGCTTGCACATGTGATGGAGGTGCCATTCTCCTGTTATTTTTCTGTCAGAGGGAACTCTGAAAGGGTTTTCCCCTTAAGCAGAAACACACTGCACCACACCTGAAGGAGATTTCGGACACACAGCACTCTATGCGCAGGTTGCTGAGATGCTGACTCGCTGGTCTCCACGATCTTTTTTAGCAGCTCTTGTGCAGAAGCAGCAAAACCACACCTGGGGGTGGAGGGGGGGTGTTAAAGCAAGGAATTGCCCAAAGCCCACCTATGCCACAGCTTATAGTTGAATTTGAGCCTGTTTCTGAAGCGTTTCAAGACTTTGGAGTATTCTGAATCTACCACAACATTGACACTTCACAGTTTCACTGGGAGTCTCAGAACATAAAGGGCCTTGTTTGTGTAACCTAATAGGTGACTCTGTATCAGCCCTGAAGTGGTCAGGCAGTTGGACTAGATGGTCACCGTAGGTCCCTTACAACTGACCTATTCTAACAATACTAGATATTGTTTAAAAAAGCAAAGGGAGGAGGGGCTGTGCTTGCCTTGCCTGCCAGTCCAGAGGGGGTTAGGAGAAGGAGAGCAGATCTGTGATTCATAGGGATGAGAAATGGTGAGGGGCCTCACACAAACCCTGTGCTCAGCTGGAGGATAAGGAAGAGACATAGACTGTCCCCATCCTCCTTTAGAGCTACGGCAGCTGGAGAAGAGGCAAGGTGGGATGGCTGTGAGACATGATCCCCCTCTCCCTAGCCACCACCTTTCACAAATTTCCCACAGATCTTGGCTTTCCACACAAAGGGACATCACTGCAGGCTACATTTTTCAACAGGTCATAAAATTCCATCTTGAGATGCAGTCATTCAGAGAGTGGATGTGAAGGAAAGAGAGGAGGAGATGAAAGGTTAGGACAAAGATGAAGAAAATACACCTCTTCAATGAACATTTCAAAATCATAAGAAATGCTTGAAACTAGATTTGTGTATAACAACAGGTGTTCTGTCATATTTATTGTTTGGTCATGTAATCAAGAGGAAACTGAAGCAAAAGGCTAATGAAGGAACTAGAGGAAAGCGAGCCATAGCTAGCTAGACCCTCATAAAAAAAATCTGAGAAGGGTAACAGGAAAGAAAAAAGGATATAAATACGCACCAATATAACCCATACACACTTCTAGGGCTCTGGCTAAGTCTGAATTTATTTCCACTGCTAGAGCAGTCAATCAATTATCATTGTTAGTGGTAATTAATAATTAGATAACGTTAAAATTATAATTATAAAATAATTAAATAATTATAAAATAAATGATAATTAGAAAATTATCATTTTCTAAGCTGATGGCTTAGAAAATCTCTGCCTTTGCAGCTGTGTGCGTCAAGTACAGAGCCCCTCTTCTTGCGAGAGAAATACAAAAAGAAACAAAATCTCTACTCTGAATGAAGGGCTAAAAGGCATGCAGGGGTATAAAAATTACAGCATCACAAAGCTGGAGCAAACCAGTTTCTCTAAATGATGACATGGGCATCTTTATTTATTGCACTGACTTTTAAAGGGGATTTTGTTTCCATTATTCAAGAGTATTCACCTGGTTATTACTCATCTTTCATAAAGTACCTCATCAGCAACTCCACTGCTTCTAGTTAACTTCCTTCGTATCAAGTCTGACACTTAATTCACCATCCTGCAATTGCTTGACCATTACTAACTTTGCTTTACTAAAATGCTTTACTAAGAAGATACCTTCCAATACCTCGATTTTTCTTGCGTTGTACAAGCTGATTTTACTTGAGCCACAAATACTCCACTATTTCTTTTACAGAACTTTTTTCAGGATTCAAATAGACTGAAACAAGAGTCAAAAAAGTTGCATTATTTCAGTCCCCTTTGTTGCTCATCATCACCACGCTGATAAACACTGTCCAAACATCTTTATAAATAGCAAATGAAAAGGACAAAAGGAGAAAGAAATCATAGTGCAAGATAAAATATACACCAGTACCCAAGTGTAAGTGCAAGAGTAAGTGCTGGTGCATTTCACTAAGTGGTTTAATATGAAAACCTAACACAAACATACAGATTTTTCTAGTTTCCTGAAAAACAGTAGCAAAGGTATTTCAGCATCTACTTTGCTTTCTTCACTCTGACAATGACAACTGGAATTAAACACTACTTGGCAGAGAAAAAACATCCATTGCTTTACATTATACATTTCCACCTGGCTTTATTGTTTCCTTTTTTCCCCATCTTTTTAAGCAAGGTGACAAGGCAGCAATATATCGACACAACTAGACACATATGCCATCCCTCAGGGTCTCCTCACGGGGGGAAAAATACTGCCTTGCAGAAGTTTCCTTCTTTCACTGGAGCTTTTCCTCGGATAAAGCAGCCTCTCATCCCTAGAGGGCACCCGTTGAACGCAGCGCCGGGTCATGAGCCTCCTTTCCGCAGGCTGCAGGATTGATCACTTTTAACCAGCTTCCTCCTCCTGTCTTTAACTGCATGTCCAGCCAAACCCACCGCAACTGAAACGGTTTGGGTCATTCCGCTTTTTTTTTCCCAGCTCCTCATGTATGCGCACCCAGAGAGCTTTCATAAAGTACTCCCTCCCTTACCCTGTCAATTTAGGGGCAGCCATTTGCACCTCTTCCAACAGGTACTCCAAAGCCCCTTACCTTATGATGACAAACATGACCAGAGAGTTTCCCACCAAGCCGACAACAAAGACCACCGAGTAGACAGCAGTGATGATGATGGGGATGGCAGGAGAGATGCTGGTGTGGTTGTGCTGGGCATCCCCGAAGACCCCGGTAGCATTGCTGTCATAGTCTGCCCAGCCCAGGAGCCAGCTGCCGCTGGTGCTGGGGGGACGACAGGACCCCGGGGAGCAGGTGGAGTCCAGCTCTTCCCGGAAAATCTGCACCGGAGCACCCATAGGGGCAGGAGGGAGACCTGTAGGAGAGTGCAGACAGCAGGAGGTGAGTATCCTGGAGAGAGGGAAGAGGGAAAGAAACAGAAGTGCTATCACAGACACCAGACATTAGGACCTCTCCAACTTGTATGTATTAAGGGAGCTCTGCTGGAATGGGAACTGTAATTTGCCAAACAGAAATTTGAGCAAGCCACATTCATATTAAAAAATTACAAGTTTTACATCTCACTGGGTAATGGGCAAGTGCTGCTCCCCCAGGTGCACAAGGAAAGTTTTCCTCCACTTCCAGAGATTACACAAAGAAACAAATCAGATGGGAAACAGCTCAGATCCACCCCCACACTTTAACCCTGTCTTTCCCATCCTCCGTATTTTCAGTCAAACTGTATCCTAATGGCAGGGGCTCCTTACTGCCTAAGCTCTGCTACAAAGGAAGAGAGAGAGAAACCCACCACCTTTCTGCACATCTGCTTTGACAGCCTGCCCTGAGTTATTTTTTCCCAATCCCATAGCTGCTTTCAAAGAAGAGACACAATAATGACACAAAATACCTCTTTCAGTCCAGGAAAAGGAGCGGAGTCCTCAAACAGATGTTATTCGCAGGAAAAGAAAAGATAAAGCAGCTCCACTTGGCTCCTGGAAGTATGACTGACCTTCTAGGACTTTGGAACCTGAGGCACCTGCCCCTTTGGAGAGGCGTGCTGGCAGCAGAGCAGATTCCCGGGCATGAGCTGCAACGTGGTAGTAGCAGTTGCTGCTGTTCCAGCTCCCACCACTTCTCCTTTTCCCTCTCAGGCTCCCTCTGCCTCCCTCTCGCTCTGCCAGGGCTCCAGCAGCACTCTGCACTGATGCACACGTTCTCCTCTGTCTCTGTCCCTGCAGCTCAGAAGCTCACATGACTTCTGTCTAAACACTGAGAGGCAGATAAATTAAAAGAAAGACAAGAAATAAGTTCTGCAATAAATTAATGCTTATTTTGAATACACTTTTCCAAGTTGCCTTTCCCAGTTCCCCCTGTACTCCCAGGCCTGAAACAATGATCCTCTTGGCCTTACTGAATCCCACAGGCTTTTACACACTAGTAGATGATGAATAAAACTGGAGTTCTCAGTTTAGATGCCTTGCCCGGTCCATCAGCACTTTTGTGTCTCTGTTCCATGACTGTGCATCCAAATCACTTCCTGCTGGGTGGTGGTGCCCCTGTTCGTTTGCACCTGCAAGCTGGAGGAAATTCAGAAGCTGGCGTTGGTAAAGCAGACAGACACAGGCTAATAACGGTTCTTAGTTTGTTCAAGCTCTCCCACATCATGTGAGAAGTCAAGAATTCCCTGTAGCACTGCTGAAGTTCCACTCTCAGGCTCCAGCTGCAAGCAGGGATGGAGAGATGGTGTGTGCAGAAACTGCATCCCTCAGCTTACCCCTAATATACTCCATCAAGTAGGGGTTGTTAAGACATTGATCTCTATTTAGGATATCTCTTAATTTGCACATAGACCTTGAAATCCCCACCAGGAATACCTCTAAATGGCAATTTCAGAGAGGCCTTCCTACTTCTAAAACTTTTTTTCTTTTTCTAAACCCACAGTCAAAATAGGAAATTATGTCAGCTGTAGAGTCAAAAGTCATGTAGGAGGCTTAAAAGGTACAGAATGCCCCCTCATAGACGCAGAGGCTTGTGCAAACATTATGATGGCTTTGGCTGCAGTCACTGCTTTCTCCAGATCATCATCATCTGCTATTGTCTGTATAGAGCTGTCTAAAAGTTTCACCTTTAATGAAGATGGATAAAAACGCAAAATAAGAAATATGTAAGAAAAACGTGTGTCTGAGCCAAATACATTTTAAGGAAGGAACATAGATCGGGGACAAAACAATTTGTTGGAAGATAAGGTGAGATACTAACATAAAATGTACCCCAATCCTGTCTTTATACCCTGCAATCCGTGGGATCTTGCAGAAGTACTGAAGGCAATTACTACTGCCATCTTTTCTCATGCACAGTTTTACTTGCAATTTTCAGCTTTTTGTTAACATCTTCCCTGGACATCTCCACATTTTATCTTTAAAATAGCAGTATTTTAGCATTCATTGATAATTTATCTCTTATGAGCAATCATTTTGTCACTCTGCAGTTGCTACACGTGGATCAGAAACTTCTTTATGGGGAAGGAAAAAGTCTATTATCGCTCTCCATAAACCTAAAGCATAGATGATGTAAAAATATTTGTAAGACTAATAGCAGGCTCAAAGCTTTTTAATGCGTCAGTGGTTGGATGGTAAGCTACTCTTTCTTAGCTAAATTCCATATGGAAACTTTACAGTGATCTTAGACTTAGCACAAAAAAAATGTGCTCACAGCTACAGTCATTGACCTTTAATTGAGTGTGCATTGCAACCACATAGGACTGGAATGAAGTGGAGTTTGATCACAACATTGCAAATTATAAGGTGAGCCAGAAGCAACTGTTAAGTTGCCTGATGCTTTCTGCCTGTGTGAGCTCCATGTTGAAGGTTCAGCTCTGGCTCTTGGTAGCCGTAGGCATTTTACAATTCAGTAGAAAGCAAGTACTTGTCCTAGAGAAATGCCTTTTCTGATAGTCAGGTCAAATTCCTATAAACTGTTAAAAATAATCTTTCTTGTGTTCACTTTCTTGATGAAAAGTGTAATATCTGGATTATCGGCAGTAACTGGTCTCACTGCAGGTACTGGAAACAGCTGCAACGATACTGAAACTAAAAACAAGCGCAGAGGGAGACCCACGCTCCATCAGCGTCTTCCTCTCCTTCAACACATAACTGCTCAGTCCTTCTGTGTCCTTCCCAGTAGTCCTGTGGAATGGGACAGCAGTCTCCTGAAGTCATGAGAGATTTGCAGGTGACTTAACCCAAACTGTCCACATGCTCATACCAAAAGTGCCTGTTCCTTCTGAGGGCTCACATTGGACAAAAGGCCTTGTTCTTTCAAGGGAAAGCAAGGAAAAATTCAGGGAAGAAAGCATAAAAGCACAGAGTCACTACATAGCTGCAATTTTCCTCAGGCACTGCTGTTACAAACCTGTGGCTCAAATGCCCTCAGGATTCTTTTCCCTATAACACTGCAGAGCCAGTGTTCACCTCACTGGACTTTGGGAAACACAACAGAAATCATCTGTACTTCTTTCAACGAAAAATACAAACCCACGTAGCAAGTCTATATTGAGGGAACATTATTTAAGTTGTGAATTCCAGCTCTCAAAGGTAAAGTCCTATTGTTCAATATCGAGGCACTACAATACCTGTGCATGTACACAACCTTTGGGGTTTTTTCCCAGGCTCTCTGCCTCATTCCTAGATCAGTTACACAATACAGCTACATCTAAATGGAAAGACATCTATAAATTTGAAATTTTGTACCTGTAAAGTGTTTTCTTTTGCAGTCCTGGTGAAATTCTTTGAATGAATAGGGAACATGGGGGGAGAGAAATATGTGATATTTCACAAGAGCAGGTTGGAAAGGTTCACCATTGTCTTTTTCATTACCAAAAACTAAAGAGCTGTCCCCATCAGCACACTGCTTCAAAACCTTAATAATGTGTGGGGCATTAATTCAGCCCTGACTCAGATGGAAGAATGAACCGCACTGAATCATCGGCACGACTCTGTGCAGCACCCGCTCACCGCACCGCAGCAGAGACCCAGCTCCATCACTCCGGCACATGCGGGTTTTGAGTGAAAGCTGCTTAGTTGCCAACAGTTTCACAGAAGATCGTGACACCTTCTAGGTTTATGGTAAAACTGTAGGATAGGGTGGACCTTGAAGTTCAGCCATGAATTGTAACACTGCATACTTTGATACCAGATCATTTGCAGAGGTCACTTCATTCTAGAGGCTGGGAGAGAGGCCAGGCAGGTTTGGTGGAGCACAGGATCTTAAAATTCATTTTTAGTTCATAATTGTTTTAACTACCTGATTGACCAAAGGCTACTATACTAGTGAACCTAAGTAAAGACAGGAGAAGCCGGAACACTTTTTGATGGCTCCAGTTGCCAGGGAAACAAAGTTCTCCTGTCTCTCTGCATCCAGAAACGTTAGCTCTCTGTGTGAACGAAGCTCCTGGGAAATGATGTACTTCATTCTCATCAAACACCAGCAGGGAGAGAAAGGGAGAAAAGAGGCGCAGAAAAGGATATGTAATACTTCCTAACCAGTTTTTGTATGCTTATTTTATCATAGCAGACTAAATGTTTATCGTCAAGATTTGCGATTTGTTTTTTGCTGGTAGAAGGCAGAGATATATTTTAAAATAAATTAGTAGAGATCTCCACTGTCACCTTCAGAAACCAACCTAATGAAACCCTAAGCACCAGGACAGCCTCTGTGGCATGTACCAGGATATATCCACCTTCCACAGGAAAGCCCTTGAGGGGGTATGGAGAGACCAGCCACCTGCAAACTGTCAGCTGCCGGGAGGTACTGGGTAGATGCAGAGAGTTTTCTGACCCTGATACTTTAAGAAAGAGGGGTGTTGCACAGATAAGAGCTAACTGGCAGCAAGGAGGTCAGTGGCTGGGATTAAGGAGTTCAGCAGGTCATAACAGGAGGCCATCTGTTCTGCTTGGCTGTCGCCCTGCCTCTCCCCAGCAGCACTAGGTATCAAGAGCCTCAGCTAGAAGTTCTATAACTTTCTACTTTTCTGTAGCAAGCTACAGCTGTGGCTCTCACAGGAGACATGAGGATGCTGAGAGGGGCTGAACGTGAGCTAAAGAACAGCTTCCAGTGTTTCTCTTTTAAAGAAATATATCTAGTTTTCTTCAGATACCTGCACAATAGACACAGATACCTGAGCTACAGACCAGCTCATCTAATACAGATTTATTATTTTATCTTAACTAATCAACTAACTAACTAAACAAATAACTATTAAGTCTAATTATTATTTACAAATAGTGGAAATGCAGTTCTGCTGATAGCTGGCACACCGCTCCAGGAAGGGAATGGGGAATCAGCTAACACAACCCAAACTTCCACCCAGCTTCAACTCAGAGACACAAATGATACCATTGATAAATTTTATGGGAATAAATAAAGGCCACATTAAGATTAGCTGGGTGGTTTCATTTTAGGATGATCCCAGCGGATTGTGTGGGATAAATACTGACTTCTCCTCAAAAAGCTCAAGTTCCTGCAGAGCCTTCTCTTTACCTTTTTGACAAGAAGGATGATTCACTTTCAGGAGGTAAGAATTGTGTTGGTTATATGCCAGCGATACCTAAATCTTAATCTTCTTTGCGTCAGACTTAGAATTGCTTGTTGGCTTTTTCTGATGCTTGGCAGAAGTAAGAATCAGACTTACAAATGATGTAGCTGAAGATAGAGAAAAGTAAATTTTACTTAAGCAGCCCGGCCTACCTCCCCTGCCTCCTGCTTTTAGCGCCTTCATTCACATATACTCAATAGGTCAAATGCAACAGTGTTGTGATAAAAGAGGGGTGAAAATTTAATTTCTAACAGACAAAGAGGAGGGGAAGGAAAAAAAAAAATCTCTAGAAGTGTAACACAGAAAACTGTGAGAGCAACTCAGGCGGAACAAAACTTACAGAGGGAGAAAGGATTCACTAGGTATCATTAGCGAGACCAAAGAGCACCAAACAGCAACATCAAGTGTAAATTAAGACTTTGACAGGGGAACAAAGAAAATCATCAAAGGCTTACATATTACACTGAAGTATACCCTGTGTATGGGTTATCTTCACCTCTCTTCTGATTTCACCTCTTTTATAGTTAGTATAACTGCCTATTATTTCAAATCAGCGTATTCATGAATTAAATGGCATGAAGGCAGTTCCTTTTTATTTGAATAAATTAGAATCTCATACCAGCTAATTTTCCAAAGTACTTTTCAATTTCAGTAAAAGAAGATTACTAATTGCTTTAGGATGCTAATTGCTTTACGTACTGAAGGGGTTTTTTTTTTTAGTAAATGCAAAGTTCCTTTGAAACCTCAAGAATAGAAATTATTTTAGTGCCCAATGGTTTTACTTTCATTGTTTCAACAGCATGCTTTAAGTGAAGACACCAGCTGTCTTTATTGCCTATGACTTCTTACTTGCTCTGTTATGCAAAGTGGCAGAAACTGCTGCTTTCTACCAGAAGGGAGAGTAGAATGTCCAGTCAAGCATTTTCCACCACTGGCTGTTAAAGATGGAACAATCTGGGGTTTATCCACACAGGTTATTAACAGACAAGGCATTAAAATATGTGCAGAAGTGTTTATTTCATATGATACAAACAAATTGCTGATTAGCGTTAGAAAACATGAGACATGCATATAGCCTGTAATGTTCCAGACAACATGTAACCATCTGGCTTGTTTGGATCCCGCAGGCAGAAACTCTCAAAAAAATTAGTCACTTTAGAGGGACTGAGCCCAGCAGCCAGCTTCTCATGCAGATATGCTATTTCTAGAAAAACCTGCATCACAACTGAAAACTATTTCACTTCTAAGATACACTTACAGGTAACCAAAATGTAAACACTTTTTACAGGTGTTTTACGACTCTAAGCAATTTTGCACAACCAGCAGACAAATTCTCTGAGACTGTGGTCAGCTGGCAAAGTTGTCTTGTATAACAAAACAAGCCAGAAAAGCTCAAGATCTGCAAATAACCCACTCTTCAACACAAGTGTTGTAGAAACTACGTATTTTGATGGCACTTTATTACTGCCAAAGATGGAGTGTGGATGCATATCCACACATACAGGGAGAGGGAGCTCCAGCAGCTGAAGCTGGCAAATGAGCTGGTGGTTAGGCTTACAGAAACAGCCCATCTTCAGGCTTTAGCCTTTCCTCTTGGAGCCAGTCCATAGTAGATAAACAAATATTCAGAGGAAGATAGATTGCTCTCTAATCTAGTAGCCAAAAGTCTTGCTAGACATGTAGACAGCCAAGGCTCACCTCCTTGCTCCAAACCAGATACAACTATCTTGATCTCTCTCTTCTAGCCAAGTTATGTTTCATCCCAAACATTCAAGCTTAAATTACTAATAGGTATTTAACCAGCAAATTCTAGCAATAAAACATACATATTTCAACATAAATGATAAAATCATCTCACTATATTTTTAGGTGTGAATCTGTGTCTTGCTTCAGTCATTTAAATCTGAAGTTTTGACTCCAGGTTTTGAACAGTATTTGCCTTGAGTTTTACAGAGTGTTTATGGGATGTACAGTTTAAAGCCACATGATGCTTCTAGAATGCTTAATCCACCGCTTAAATTAATGAAGAGTTAGGACAGCCTCCAAAACTATTCAGGTTAAATTTATTGTGTTAGCAGTCAGAAATAACTTCAGGCAAAATTATGTGTCCTCTACAAAATAGTTTTATTATTTATGATATTAAAATTGATATGGAAGATTCTAAAAGTTATAAAGAAAACTGTAAGATAAATTATGTCCTTCTGGAATAATCAGGCAAGTGTAACAGGATTAAAATACTTAGTACAGCACTGCAAAATATTTATTCTCATGCTGCATGTCAGTGACCCACACAGTATTGTTTCAGAAATCACAACATACACACGTCATCTCAGAAAAGAGTTTCAGAGATTGTCTTAAGTGATCACAGGGATGGATCCTGGTTCCAAGAAGATGAGGGTTTGGCTTTTATAGTCAATTCTACTGAGTGCAAAAGATCATGATGAGGTGTTCTTCTTTATGCCTTTCAGAACAATGCAGGATAACTCATCATTAACCTTCCCTCCATTATTATAAATACTGAAAATACAGGGCCATCTTTTATGAATCGAACAGGAAGAAAGAAGAGAAAAAAACCTTCTCTTCTATAAGAGAGGTGACACTCTAAATTTTGTGTATGATGACAAGAATGAACTGTTTGAAAGTAGACAGAATCAAACAGAGGCCTCTGCTCCTGTACCTTTGCTGTCTCCAGAAATGAACATGAAATGAGCCCAAGGCTGCTGCAAAGAGTTACATTCCTGTGTTTCTGTTAAGTGTCTTGGGAGGGGTGGAAGCAGATAAACTAGTCTCATAATTAGATTTTCTCTTCTTTTGTGTGTCTATGGCACCAAAATAACCAGAGATCTTCAGAGTTTATGGTCATCTCTGCTGCCCAGCCCAGCCCTGTGGGCAAGATCAGTCCCACAGTCCCTGGAAGTGCTTCCTGCAGGCACGCTGGGTTTACGTGAAGGTCCTCTTTCACGGATGTTGCCATGGAAGCTTCTTAGTAACTCAGCTCTGATAAGCCTTTACTGTGCAATTACCAGCTGGTGGTTTGTCTTAAAAAGCCTACACACCCTCAGCACTGCAATTAATTTGAAAGACCTGTGGCATGTTTCAGCTGACACTAGTATTGGGTGCCTGTGGCCTTGACTTGCTAGCCCTTTATTCGAACTGCTGGTTTTCCCGGTCACCCATTCACCCTGTAATTGCTACTAGTAATTTCTACTAGTAATTCCATACTATTTATCCCTATGGGTAAGTATGTTATATCCAACAACTGTATATTAAGGAAAAAATCATAAAGAAATACAATAAATATTTAACAATGAACTGCTGTAACACAACCTTTTCTGCATACCTAAAGTACTAAGTGACAGTCAGGTGAAACTGTAATCTTATCTATAGAATGTGAGCTTTATACAGACATCATTTCTGCAGCAACTTATTCCAACAAATTGAAGAACAGTTTTAGTTAGTATTTTGCAGCCTATGTTAATGCATATTGTTCTATTGCAGATTTTGTCACTTGAAAGAATGAATGAGGCTTTACCATTTCCAGATTAATAACTCCTCCTGGAAAGAAGGTGTATATGGGATAGGATCCAGGTTGAACATTTTTGAACCTGTGTATACTCTCGCTGCTACTTTCCCTCTGTGATTGCCTCACTTCACTTTATAGCAATGCAGTAAATGGACAACTTTCATCATAATTATGTGTCCAGATAGGTAGAGGATTTTTAAATCCTCAGCTTTTATTTCCCTGTGGGCCTTGTTCTGTGCATTACTGAAAACGATTATATAAATTCTGCCAGAAAAACTGTTCGAACCAGCCCTGCACGGAGGAAGAAGGGAAATGCCATTATAGATGGGATATTTTTGCATTTTGTGCATTCTGATTAATTCTAACGCAGTGTTTTACAAACCACTCAGCACCTCAATATTGCTGTGAGACAAGTACAGCAAAAAGGCTCACTGTCAGTAAAACAGCGAAAATACAGAAAGGTTGTACTGTGCTTCCAGACATACTGAAGGAATCAGTAAAAGCGCCAGAAGCAAACTCAAAAGTCCCTTCTTTTTAGCTCTACTTAGTCTCTCCTTTACCAGATCATTTCTGCCAGCTTTCATTCCTATTTCTAAAGCTTTTCCCTCTGTTAATATCACTGGCTAATCATGCAGCAAACCTGTGAACCCTCTATGAGTCAAATAGTCCATCTGTATCAGAAGCTATCCACTAAAGGCTGGCAGGGCTTAGTCCAATTAACCCTGTTAGTAAGGCCCTACAGGACAGGCCTTTTAAGATAGAAGATTATTTTTCTGTGATTCCAGATCAATAAGAAGGATAGAAAATAAAAGCCCACCTAACTCCATGCTCTGTGGAATCATCTAGCCTTAGTATTTCACACCACCTGCATATTCATTTTTATAGACTAAATAAAGCTCTTTACCATGTAGGAGAATGAAAGGATTATGTGAGCCATGCAATTCTAGAGCAACACGAATTTTTCTGGTATAAAATCCATATCCTGCTGTAACTTTATGACAGAAAGTATTATTCATTGCTGTGCATGAGAATAATTTCAGAAACTGAGCAAGAGCAGTATTAGCAGCTAACTAATGCCTCAGCCACCAGTCTTTAAAAAAATGTTTCCATAAATAAAAATATATACTCAATGCATATATAATTGATAATTAGCTCTTGATTTGCTATTTTCTCTTGAAAGATATAAGCAACAATTAATACAAGTATAAAAACCCCAAAATATGCTGTTTGCCTTTCTAGTGTTCATTTCGCTTCCCAGAAGGTAAATGGATTGTACATGATCTATCAAACCTACGTTATGGTAACACTTTGTACATCTTTGTGGTTTGAAGATCTCTTGAGGTATGAATTGATACATGACGAGAGCAAATCTTCGAAGTAGTTTAACCTTTTCAGTGGAACCATGAAACAAGAAAAGCTGTAAACAAGAAAGGATGACACATTTAATTCTGACACTAATATATCTGTATGGTGCAACCACCACAGATGTGAATTACAACTGCCAAATTATAACTTACTCCTTGGGAAAGATTAAAATTTGGGGCTTTAAAATTTTTTCAGATATTAACACAGAATTGAAAAATGGCTCCAAAAGAACTTATTGGCTGTTAAAAAACAGCAAACGTTGGCTCCATAGCTTGCCTTCTACAATTGAAGATACACATATTTTGCTCCTCAAATACTGTAAGTGGACATATCTTTCTATGATCATCTCCCAACACCGCAGTGATATTACACATTTCGCATTCTTATTTTTAAGAAAGTCAGTCAGTCTCACCTCTGTGCCTGGCAAACTCTTGGAGCAGATTCTCCTGGAAGGCATGCTAAGGCACACGAAAAACAAGGAGGTGGTTGGTGACAGCCAGCATGGCTTCACTAAGGGCAAATCCTGCCTGACCAATTTGGTGGCCTTCTATGATGGGGCTGCGGAACTGATGGACAGGGGCAGAGCAGTTGACGTCATCTACCTGGACTTGTGCAAAGCGTTTGACACTGTCCCACACAACATCCTTGTCTCTAAACTGGAGAGACATCAATTTGATGGGTGGACCACTCGGTGGATAAAGAACTGGCTGGATGGCCGCACGCAAAGAGTTGTGGTCAATGGCTCAGTGTCCAGCTGGAGACCGGTAACGAGTGGTGTCCCTCAGGGATCAGTGTTGGGACCGGTCTTGTTCAACATCTTTGTCAGTGACATGGACAGTGGGATTGAGTGCACCCTCAGCAAGTTTGCCAATGACACCAAGCTGTGTGGTTCGGTTGATACGCCGGAGGGAAGGGATGCCATCCAGAGGGACCTCGACATGCTTGTGAGGTGGGCTGATGCCAACCTGATGAAGTTTAACCATGCCAAGTGCAAGGTCCTACACCTGGGTCAGAGCAGTCCCAGGCACAGCTACAGGTTGGGCAGAGAAGAGATTCAGAGCAGCCCTGCAGAGAAGGACTTGGGGGTGTTGGTCGATGAAAAAATGAATATGAGCCGGCTTCAGTGTGTGCTTGCAGCCCAGAAAGCCAACCGTATCCTGGGCTGCATCAAGAGGAGCGTGACCAGCAGGTCGAAGGAGGTGATCCTGCCTCTCTACTCTGCTCTCGGGAGACCTCACTTGGAGTATTGTGTGCAGTTCTGGTGTCCTCAACATAAAAAGGACATGGAAGTGTTGGAACAAGTCCAGAGGAGGGCCACGAGGATGATCAGGGGACTGGAGCACCTCCCATATGAAGACAGGCTAAGAAAGTTGGTGCTGTTCAGCCTGGAGAAGAGAAGGCTGCGTGGAGACCTCATAGCAGCCTTCCAGTATCTGAAGGGGGCCTATAAGGATGCTGAGGAAGGACTCTTCATTAAGGACTGTAGTGATAGGACAAGGAGTAACGGGTTGAAACTTAAACAGGGGAAGTTTAGATTGGATATAAGGAAGAAATTCTTTACTGAGAGGGTGGTGAGGCACTGGAATGGGTTGCCCAGGGAGGTTGTGAATGCTCCACCCCTGGCAGTGTTCAAGGCCAGGTTGGACAGAGCCTTGAGTGACATGGTTTAGTGTGAGGTGTCCCTGCCTATGGCAGGGGGGTTGGAACTAGATGATCTTAAGGTCCTTTCCAACCCTAACTATTCTATGATTATATGATTCTAAAGTGTTTTGTCTTTATTTTACACTCAGCAGAAAATAAATATTTCCATTTCAAGCAGTTCTGCTGCAACTAAATTCTGAACATAAAACTACATATCTTACCCATGAGATCCAAACTTAATTTCTACCATACACCTTATTGCCTTTTGAGATACAGACATAGACATATGTGGAAGATATAATATGAGATAATAGCTTCCCTGGTTCAAATTTGGATTTTTTTACCCTTTGGAGTACCAAATTTGTCCTAAGCTGATGATCTTAGTGAGTATTCCTCATTAAAAAAATAACGCTCTATAACTGTCAAATGTTTCATTTATGCAGCATGAATACAGTTGTATATCATAGAATCATAAATCATAAAACAGTTTACGTTGGTAAGGACCTTAGGATCAGCTAGTAAATGTGCAGGGATGCCTCACACTAGACCATGTCACCCAAGGCTATGTCCAACCTGGCCTTGAACACTTCCAGGGATGGAGCATTTACCTTTTCTTTGCGCAACTTTTTCCAGTGCCTCACCACCCTCGCAGTAAATATATATAAAAAATCATTGATAGGCGATATTAAACATCTTCTGAGAGTTTTATACAGTTTTACTGCCACCATCATTCCCATTTTGATGTAAAATCAAATTGTCAGTGGTTAAAAATCATCAGACTCACAAAAGACAGGTAATGCTTGGCTAGCAAGGAGAACAGTTCCAAAATGAATATTTTAAAAGCATATTTAACCTACCCTGGCCTAAATATGCTTCCATTGAAAATTGAAAAAACAGAATAAATATTCAAAACATGTGCTTCCATTGAAAAATGTTCCCAGTGACTTCGACGGCTACAATTATTTTGCAGGATTAAGCCATTTTGCTGAATCTCCAAGTCCAGCTAAATAAGCCCAAATTTGTGGCCCTACTCACCTTGCCACACAGAAGCCAACAAAAAAGCATCAGCAGCAATCCCTGGAGGAAGATGAGTGACCTTCCAAGAATAGTCTTGTCCCGTCCCTTCCCATAGCCCCCAGTGAAGTTCCCAGGGGGATTAAAATCAACCCTTAAGAAGTTACTGCTGCAGCAAGTAGAGACGCTCAACCATTGTCCTCTCTGATACACTGTTCTTCAGTTTTCAGACAAACTTTTTTTACTGGATCTGTTTGGTTTTTCATCATTGTCCTGGGTTCAGCAGCAGCAGTCAGTTTTTCTCCTTCTTAGTAGCTGGTGCAGTGCTGTGGTTTTGACTTTCAGCCTGGGAATAATACTGATAAAGCCGATGTTTTCAGTTGCTGGTCAGAATGTTTACCCTGACCAAGGACTTTGTGAGTCTCATGCTCTGCCAGGGAGGAGGAGAAGCTGGGAGGAAGCAGGGACAGGACACCTGACCCAAACTAGCCAAAGAGGTATTCCATACCATAGCACGTCATGCCCAGGATGTAGAACTGAGAGTTCCCTTAAGGGCTAGAACACTGCAGGGTGAGGGTGAGGTACCGGTTGGTGAGCGGTTGTATTCTCTTCCTTGTTATTTCCTTTATCATTATTACTATTGGTGGTAGCAGTAGTGGTTTGTGTTATACCTTAGTTATTAAACTGTTCTTATCTCAACCCGTGGGAGTTGCATTCTTTTGATTCTCTTCCCCGTCCCTCTGGGAGCAGGGGGAAGAAAGGTGGGGGGGGTGGGGAAGTGGACTTCGTGGTTCTGATTTACGGCCTGGGCTTAAACCATGACAATCATGCTAACTTTTTGCCTTTAGTTTAATGATTTTGAGAGAAATTGGCAAAGAAGAAAGACATTCAGCCACTTTGGAGAACAAAGGCAGTTTGGTTTTGCCTTGTCTCTTTGGTAAGGCCCTCTGTTACTAACACATTAGTGGAAAAACTTCATGTTTTTCAGAACGGAATCACCTTGAACTGTGAGAGCACTGCTCGTATGAAACTTTCCCTAGACGATGCTGTGCTGACAGCTTTTGAAAAATCTCACTTAGTAAGTGCTTCGAGGAGGCTTGTCAGACCTTGGGAAAGTGACATCTCCACAGTCTGCTTGCCCTGTGCAGGCTAACTCCAACTGAACACAGCAACCTCAGCTCACCAGCTCCTGCCCCGCTGTCAAGGCAGCAGAGAGGAAAAGAAAGAGATGTACAGAGGGAAAGGAAGGAAAAGAGCATTATAAGGCTGGGGGGGACTGGACAAAGAAAGAGGCAGAGGCAGATAAAAGCAGCTGGCTGTTTGCCTGCTGCCTTCGCTTAGAATAAGACAGAGCAACTCTAGAAACTAAATGGAAAGACTGAATTTTAATCTCTGTAGAGAGAGTGTGGACTAGGAAAATAGCCTGTGATTGTTTTTTAGCTTGTGAACAGAGATGGTAAGCATTATAGTTTTGATCACTTGAATACTTTTTTTTTGCCTATTCCACTTTAGCATTTGTTTCATAGCATAGCCAGTCAACACGCAAATAATTGAATAACATAGAATAAATCCAGATGAAAAATGCAAAGATTTGAATTATATGCCTCCAGAATTTTCCAAAATCCAGCCACAGGGCAGTAACTTTCAGAAGCTTTGATTCATCTGGCCTAGAGCAAACGCAGTTCTCAAGGCTTTCCAAGTCAGACTACGGGGAATTACTATTACTGAAAAATTTCCTGTCTACCTTACTGCTCACCCTTTTTTTCAACAAGCAATGTTCAGCAGGACAACTCCTAACCAAAACACATTCAATCATTATGTTCATGCTTTCTTCCATGTTGCCTTTTTACTTCAGGAGTCCACAGGAAATACCACATAAATATTTATTTTCCATCTTATTGCAAATTGGATAAGAAAATTAACCTTTTTGCACTCATATTTAATAAGTTTATTAAAAAAATTAAAAAAGAAGTTTTGAAGTAAATTACCCAAATAAATTGAAATTAGACCTGTTGCTCATGAGCACCCTCAGCTCCATCACTGTGAAATCAACTTTTTTTTTTTGGTATTAGCAAAACAAAGATTTGCCAAAAAAAGCAGAAAGTCTACCCTGGGTTGAAGGCTTCTTTCTCCTTCCTCTATCTTTCCTTTCCAGTTTTCTTCCTCAAAACCTTGCAGTCTTTGATCCAAAAACGTATTGGAGAAATAAACAGACACTACTTCACAAATCAGCTAGGTACTTCAAGTAGCCAATAAGACTAATAAAATTGAGGTAATAAAGGCTAGAGTAAAAATAGAAGGAACATCCTGACCAGTTTCCAGTTAATGGAAAAACATCTATTGGCTGCTTCACCCTCATGAGTGTTCCTATAATTTCCAGGATTCAGGGTTTCAGAAAATAGAAAATTAAATTTTTAGTACATGAAAGAGGGTATTTTTCTACGCTGAATTCTTCCTAACTTCATATCCTGCCTTCTTTGGATGGTTTTTCACCTAGCTCTTATGTTGAAAATGTTGCATGTAAGTTTTCACAAGAAGAATGTGGTCAATTACTTCTTTCTTGTTGATAAAAAGATCTAAATTTGGAAGGACAGTTACACTGGCATTTGAGTGCTTCTAATTAAATCTGCACAAGTGTCTAAGGAAAACAACATTCATTTACTATGAAATTTTGGGGGGTTTGTTTCTGTCTTTTTAAATTTTCAAGCCTGTGTTGATTAGGAACATGATTAAATAAACTATTTAATATTTGAAAGGGGGACAAAGGATGGATATTAGGTGGGGGTTTTTAACACTAGAAGAAATGTACAGATAAAGAACATTTATTTTGCAATAGGCTAACGTAATCTTCATTGCTAATCTAGAATGCAAAGTTATAAACCAACATAATAGTCTGCTTAATTTATATATGTTCCACAGAGGTGACATGCTTTTAGTCTAGAGAAAAATGCAGAACATGTTGTTACTGAATTTAATCTACATGCTATTCTCAGAGAACCACTCAATCACAGACTTAGAGACAGCAATGGATTGGCAAAAATGTGCTGCTCCTTGTGAATAGATGATGTTCCCTTCTCCATCCAAACGTTTGATTTCACAAAACTTATCTTACATGCATTAAGCCCTTTTGATTATTCTTTTGACAAGCTGTGTTAAAATTAGCCAATGGATTTAAAAGTCATTAGAAGAGAGAGATATATGTGACAGTTTGCAATTTGATAACCTTCTGAATTGTAGGTATTCTACATGTAGTACAATAAGACTATGGCGCTGCCAATCATGGCAGACCTTTGAAATTAACCAGCTTCCTATAGTTGGAGATTGGAAGAAGATACCGTTCTGAAAACAATGTTATCCTACCCTCTAATTCCAAGAGTTCAGATTTCATAAGTAGGAACTGGCATCAGAGAAGTTAAAGATGCATAGAAATTTCTCCTCACTCAAGATAATCGGATGCAGAGAAATGAGTGCTTATAGTGGAACGCACAAGTGAAGTGGATTGTAGCAACAGCAGAAGGAATTATCTTCCAGCAGTGACCATCTAATCTATCTTCTTGATAGGTACAAAGTAATGACAGAGGCTTCAACATGAGTTCTGATCCACTGCTTCCACCTGCCAGAAGAGGGAAATGATATTAGCTGCCACAAAAGATGAAGAATGTCTTAGCAAGGAAAATGGAAAAGAGAGTCACTGAGGAAAAGAAAAAGATATGGAATGAACAAAGACTTTGAAGATGAGCTCAGTTACAAGAAAAAATGCCAATAAAAAGACAAGTGTATGTGATGACAAATCCATAACAGGAGATTTTTACAAGAAGACATAGACCAGAGGAAGGCCATAAAAATTATTAGAGGGATGGAACATCTCTGCTATGAAGAAAGGCTGGGATGATTGGAGTTGTTTAGTCTAGAGGTGGCTCTGGGGAGACCTTGTTGCTTCCTTTCCATACTTAAAAGGGGCTTATAAAAAAAATGGAGAAAGGCTTTTCTCCTGGCTTATAGTGACAGTACAAGTGGTAATAGTTTTAAACAGAGACTAGGTTTAGATTGGACATATGATTTTCTGTTGTGAGAGTGGTGAGACACTGAACATGTTGCCCAGAGAAGTTCTGGATGCCCCATTCCCGGCAGTGTTCAAGGCCAGGTTGGATTGGGCTTGGAGCAACCTGGTCTAGTGGAAGGTGTCCCTGCCCACAGCGGGGTGGGGTGAAACTAGAGAGTCTTCCATTAATGAGCCAACAAGGTTCAGTTTTGGGGCAGAGAGCCAGGAGTTATTTCCTGATCTTCTGCTGGACCTACTGCCTTCAGGACTGGAAATTTCCTGCATTTCTGTCACGCGCGTGCTTTGACCGAAAAAAGAGCAGAAGGCTCCTGCCTCTTCATTCCTTTATTGCTCTGTTTCTGAATCAGCTTATATGATACTGACTTGTAGAAGAAAAGCCACAAGTGGAGAAGTGTTGATTCATTTTTGCATAAGCTTTTTTTTTACAGCCAGTTGTGAAGGGCTGTGCTGCTGCACTGAAACACCACAGAAAAGGAAGGCTGCTTTATCCTAAGTAAAGGCTGATAAGGGAGCACCAAAGCTGGTAGCCATTCTGCTGCCATGGGTGCAGCTAAACATCATAAAGAAAGTATGACGTCATTGGTGGCCACTTTGCATAAAATGACCATTTGCTTTTGCACCTGTTTTATTAGTATGGCAGCCAGTGGCCATTTAAAATGTAATTTTGACATTGTGAAGAACTATGCTATTATCAGACCATTGGCTTTACCTTGATTTGACACTAAAATTCAGCAAGAGGAGCAAACAACTTGGAAATGTTACCTGCTCTAAGGAAAGGTCATATATTAGTCATATCTTCACAAAACAGCATGATGTTGATTGCTTTCAGTTCAGTAATTATTTTATACTTACCTTCTTGTTTAAACTCTAAGTAATCAATACCATGGTTAGTTTGGTTTTTGTTATTATAAGTGAACATTGATATTTTTTTCTTTCCTACTTAATTTTATATCCTTTATATTTTTACAGTTGACAAGATTGATAGTAGGACTAATCTTACAATCTACTTTTTATTTGTTATATTTATCTTACATTATTTTTGCCAAATCTCTGAAAGGCTTGTAAAAGATACTCTACAAAAATATATAAATATTTACTTCACCTGGAAAATTAAGCTTCAAGATCAGCAAGAAACAGGATACAAGGATCTGAAACAGATTTTTGGCAAAAGTAGATTAATGCACTGATAAAACTGTAATCAGTAACACAAAAGACTAGATAGAGAATTTTTTAGTTATGGAAATGAATGCAGACTGAACTTGTTTTACAAAAAGACATTTCAAAAGCAGGCAGAAGTCTTGGGACTATCTTAAATCACAGGGGAAAGAGAGTAATCGTCAAGAATGATAGCAGACTTGTACTGAAATTTTTCTTTGTAAAGGGTAATATATGCAAAAGACAACAGAGAAAATACATTCTATCCGCACGTGGGGCAGGAGCACAGCCAGGCACAACAGTCTGCAAATAGTTCTGACATGGAGAACTAAGAGGGTAGTTGCTCTAAAGAGGGTAGAACAGACCTTATAGTGTCCTTGTGTTTGGATGCCTTCATGTTTGGCCTCTGTTGCATCACGGCCCTAATTACTGGATTGGAAGCTAGCAGGAAAATGAAGGATAGCTGTCTCTACCCACAAGCTACTTTTGCTGGTCTTAGTGGTAAGAGACACATTAGAATCAACTGGATAAATGATAGGAGCATTCCTTCTGCCTAACCCAGCTATCCACTATATTTCTATCTATCTAGTATGAATTTATCACATCGCACTTTTTTTTGCCCTTTTTTTTTTAATTAAGGTCTCTCTAATATTTTAGACCTCTCCTCTGACATTTATGTGTCAGTAACTCCCAAAATTACTTTGTGCTAACCTGTCTCTTCCATATTATAAATTTTCAATTAAAAAAGAAATGTGATGAGAAGCGTTTAATATCCATAACAAACCACACTGTTGCCATTACACAGACAGCAAGGAAACTTGTTATCTCCTGTTAGCATATGCTACTTCTGTACAGCAGAGTCACAGAGTCACTGAGTCACTCCAACCAAGAGGATTTAAATAATTCCCAGATTTTAGTTCCAAGTGAGATAGAAATGCCAAGGCCTGTCTCCTGTAAGACAATAATGCCACAGGAGACTCAGGGCAAGTAGCGACTCATGATCATACCTGGTTTCAGTACACACAGCCAAGACAACCACTGCACTGAAAAGTGCTTGACCACTCACATTCACAGAAGCATTTTGAACATCACCACATTCCACATCCACTGTAGCATCGGTGCTTGCGAGCAGCATGCTTAGCAGAAACTCAAATTAAGATCCTCTATAATGAGCTTCCTACACATAGACAGTGGTAGTCTATGTCTGCTGCAAATTGCTTATACACTAAAAAGACCAAACACCAACAAGGCTTGGCTGGCCACATGCTGAGGATGGCCACTAGATCAGGAAGTCACATTATTTCTCTTAAACCTGAAACAACAAACTATAAGTATCTTAAATCATGAAGAATTTCTCTTCAAGGGTGCACTATGGAGGAGAATTCAGTCCAAGTGTTAAATCAGTTTGAAGGAAAGCCCAAATCATACTCATAGCTATAAGCCGTATAACTTGACACTAACTCTTCTAAAAGAAAGTATTGTTGCTAAACCCAAAAGTCCAGTAGAGTGTTCTCTAAAGAATGCTTGGCTCAACCATCCTTCTGTTGCTAGGAGGTCAATAAAATGCTTCATAAGTTTTGGGACTGTTAATTGGCCTTGATGAATAAATTAGTCTATAGCCAGTGTAAGCAGGTTTTATTCCTTGCTTCCTCTAAAATGATAATAGTCAGTTTTAACAGCCACATAGTTCAAATGGTTTGTGCTATTTGATTAAATAAGTACTTCATGCCTACAAACTTTCCTTGTGTTGCTCCCTAACATGATATTAAAGTTATTTTTAAATACAGAAGGAAGATTTTTGAGAACTGAAATCTTCACTTCTGAGAAATCCACATTGATTCAGTACATGTTAAACTCTGGTGCTGCATACAAAAAGTTCAGAACATCTCTGCTGCTCTAAGGAGATTATAGTCCTACTGAGATCTGAAAAAATTATTGGAGTTTCGCAGACAGCTATTTTTTTGCTTTCTCTAGCTGAATTATATTCTGTCTGGAGAGAATGAAGGAAGGTCTCAACCTTCTAAAGTTGACTGTGATAACTGTGTTAAATTCCACTGTTATTAAACTAATTAAACTTCATGGAACTTTTCCTTGTCTTTGTTTATTTGCCCTAAAAATTCATCTTTAGATACAAAATTTATTTTGAAACTGCTGTAATATTTGAGTTATCCATTGTGTCAGTACAAATCTACACTTGAATGTAACAAATAGAGTTTTAAGTTCAAGTTATTTTTGACCCTAAGTGATAAAAAATAAAAAATATCTCCACAGTTACTTCCTTTCATTGTATTTGGAGTACTGCTCCAGTTCATAGGGTACAGCAAGAATGGCATCATTGATTTTCACAGTTACTGTGTCTCAATACAGTACGTATCAATTTAGAAATAAAAACGCATCTAGCCATCTGCACCTCAGAGACTCAACATAAACTTAGAAGACTAGGAGGTTTTTATGTTCTTTATGACTAGGAATAAACATTCTGTAGCCCAAATCTTACCCTTGCTTATATTTCAGCAATTCCAGTGGTTTTATCAGCTGCTTTTAGAAACAGTTTTTAACATTATCACATCTTGTGATACCATGAGGTTCATCAGCTCACCATCTCCTTCAGCAGACGGTGCCTATCATACGAGCTGGTATTTCTTCAGTGTGACACTAACCGTGGCTTTCCCTGCAGAACAGTCATGTTTTCAAACATCATCAAAAGGTCTTTCATGATGTTTTAATGATGAGGTCTTTAAGGCTTACCTTAGGGGTCCCTGGGTTTTCTAGCAAGGAATTTCTGATGATAATAAAACAGGCAATTATAAACATCAAATTTAGTCCATACAACTGCCATTATCTAGGACAAGTGCAAAGCAATTATTAATATGTTTTAACAAAATGTTTTACACACTTTCTTCCTTGTAAGAAGATCTGAGGTTGAAATCCCAGACTCACTAAATCCAGTCTGATCCAATGTCTCAGCCTCTTAAGAACAAAGGGTGTGAGAAAACCAGGTTGAAGTTTTTCAAGCAGCTACAAGTGTTGGGAATGTTCTTTGGTGAAACTATATGTGTCTTCCCTTTGATACAGCCCAGCTATGCTTTTTAACCTTGCAAAGAAGATGTCTGCTCTTTAGCATCCAGCTGGTTGCACACTAGAACTTGAAATGAGTATGTTTTGCACCAACACTGAAAAAAAAATTAAAATTGAAGGATGGGTTTAGAGACAGAGTATGTAAAATCTTGATCCCTCTACTGTGTCTGTAATGCTAGCAGAAGCATTAATTCCCCTGCTGTTAGTGCACTGAATCCTTTATGGTCTGGAGCATGTTCTCCTTCACTGTAGTCAGCAAGACCCCCACCAGCACAGCTCAGGACCATGCACTGCCTTAGCCCTGTGCTACTTCTCGGAATAGAAGTGTGACGTTTATTTCCATGTGCTATGGAGATGAAGTTATACAAACCCCCAATGTCACAAAGCTTGCCCAGTATCCACCACGTTGTTTGGTTGGTTTGTTTGTTGGTTGGTTGGGTTTTTTTCAATGCTTTTAAACTTTATCCCAAATAATTCCAGCTGTGATCTTCTGTTTTGCATCAAAAAACAGAAGTCCTATCAACCACAACTTTTTGGAGCAAACCAGTTAAGATACCAGTCCAGCAAGACAATATGTATTTATCATAGAATGCCTTTATGTCAGTGCTACTACCATTATAAATGTCCCCTCAAAGCTAACCAACCCATTTTCTACCATTTGGTTTTCTCTTGAAATCTTACTTGAACTCAAAAATCAAGTCCAGACTGAAGACTAACTTGTCCTCTCAAATGTGTAAAAATTTCCAGTTTGTATCTTATACAAAACAATTTCAGTTTGAACAAATGACTGTGCAAACATCTGCCACAGAACCTTACCACAGCATTTATTCAATCCAAACACCAAAACAACAAAGTAGTAGGAAATGAAGTATGACATGTATCTTGTAATGTCCACACATATTTATAACAAACACAAAAAAATCATTTAATCTCAAAAGATCCTCCAGTGCACATGCATTACCATGGAGATTTTAAAGGAGATGAACTGTTTTGTTGCCCTCAGGACTTCTGCTTCATGCAGGGAACATATTCTGGAGATAGATGTAGTGAAAAGATACGTACAGCTTTATTCATTAAGATTGACATGAGCTGATGCCAAGAGCACCCCAATGCCATCATTGCAGTCTTGAGATCCTGTGGGAGTTCTGATTCCAATTAATTTCAGCCCTGAATTTATTTGTTATCTTGAACAAGTCCTGCTGGGTATCACATTTGTTAAGGGAAGGCAGCAATTTCCTTAACCTCACAATAACAGGTTAATATTGAATTAAATAGCATCTTGCTCCGAGCAAGTATTTGCTTAAAACTGAAAAGTTGTAAAAGAAAATAAAGTCTTAATTCAATGCTGGGTGAAAATAAGAAGTTGTATGGTCTGTGTGACAACGTCTCGCTCCACTCTGAGCTTGCGGTATGTATAAAAGTATAAAACTTATGCCTTTTATCCCAGACAGTTTACCAGATAGTTTACCAACTATCACAATTACCTGTCTCCTTGGTTAGGCAGAAAGGTGAATGAATCATACATACATCCATTCAATGTCCACTCACTTCTGAACTTGGCCAAATCAGAAATCACTCTGTTCAGAACCAAGATGAAATCAGATTTGTTTTCCAAATTTTTGTTCTTCTCCCCTATCCCCAACTGGTTCTCAAGTGGTGCCTATATGCCTTGTGCCTTTGCAGTGCATTGACCTTCGCTGACTGCCAGGTGCCCACCCAGTTGCTCTCTCACTCCCAATCCTCAGCAGCACAGGGAGAGAAAATGAGATGGAAAAGCTCACGTGTTGAGGTAAGGACAGGGAGATCACTCACCAAGGGCCGCAGTTCCTGCTGGAACACCCTCTGCTTTGTGGGCTCCTTTCCAGAGGCTACTGCTCCTGCCAGAGCTGCAGGGGATCCATTCACCTGCTGAAGTGCGGGATCCTCCACAGAGTGCAGTGTGGCTATCTGCTGTCTTGTGGTCCTCCATGTGCTGCAGCGGCACAGCCTGCCTCACCATGGTCTGCACCATTGGCTGCGGGGCAATCTCTGCTCTGGTGGCTGGAGCACCTCCTCCCATCCTTCTTCATTGACCTTGATGTCTGCAGAACTGTTTCTCTCTCATTTTCTCAGTCCTCTCTCACAGTTGCTGCACATCATTTTTGCCCTTTCTTCAGTGTCTTTTAGAGCTTTGGGCAGTGGTGGGTCCATGTTGGAGACATCTGGAACTGGCTCAGTCTGACATGGGGGCAGCACCTGATCTCTTCTCACAGAGGCCATCCCTGCAGCCTCCCCCAATACCAAAACCTTGACACACAAATACAGTTTCATAGGCTTTATTGCATCTTTTATACTCTATTTGAATGCTAGTTCACACTAGGCCACTGGTGTGGACATATCAAAACTTTGAGGTACCTCGACTCTTTGTGCATATGTGAGAAACTATGAGAAAAGAAGCTAAGGATTCATAAAAAATTGTGGAATCTGAGGAAAAAGGTGCTGAAGCATTCTCCTTATACTTTATAGGGAAGAGAGAAATATTTCATTAATCTCCTTGCAAAGTATTTGCTCCAATATCTCTGACATTTGATAAAGACAATATTTATCATTTTCCTCCATGACACTGCATCGTTCATGTTTAGTATCACTTGAATGACATGACACTTTTTAAAACCCACTGTGAAGGCAGCAAATCAGTCTACTGCTTAGAACAGATAAAATTCATTACTAAAACACCAGTGTTATTGACAGTATACTAAAAAGGTCAAATGAGCAGATTAAAAACTTGCAGTATGTATTAAACATATCAGTTGATCTTTATGACAGTGAATATATTTCACACAGGCAAAAGAGATGTGTGTTTTCTGTTAACAGATTTGGGCAGATCCTTCGCACTTTCTGCTTGAGGAAATGCAAAATGTGTTCGGATAGGTGCAGGTGACAAGCAATGAGATAAAAAGAATGTTAAATTTTGCATATCGCATTTTAAAGGGAAATGTTGACTGAGAATTGTAAGAGAAACAAAAAGTGTAATTTTTAATACTCCTAAACGGACAAAATCTGTCTGACAGAAGAGATGGGTTGAACTTTTGTGTACATGCCTACCATATGTAGAAATAGATAATTTTCCTTTTTTTGCTCTTTAAAGCATTCAATAAAGGGTTTACAGCAGTCAGATTCACTTTGTAGGCTGTATGCAGTTATTTCTATTCTAGGAAGCATAATTTTTAAACAGAGCACTTAAATCAGAGTAAATATGACTCGAAAACCCAGACACAAGAATAAAAAATACAGACACAGAAAGTAATGCAGATTTCTACTCATTGTGCTAAGCTGCCCAGTTTGATATGCATAAAAATACGAAAAATTTGGAAAAGGTGAACTGAAAACATACATATATTCCATGCTGGGTTTTCCTGCTGGTCTCTGAAGGCAGCAAGCTCCCAAAAAAGCAGGTGTCCCAAGAAAGATTCATTTCTTCTCACTGACTTCTTCCAGATAGTCATCCCTATACTGGACTATGTTGGCAACATCAGTGTTTATAAACAACACTCCTTCCAACAGGACAGGACTGACAGTGTTTTGTCAAGAAAAGGCCATGCACTGCCTTTATGGGTCGCAGTCACCACTGGCACAATTTTCCACATTTCCACATTTCACATTTAGTCTAAATTTTCAAAACAGTAAAACCCCTGGATGCCAAAACTACCGTTTCCCACCTGATCAAAAATGCTTCATGGCTTTTTTTTCCATCTCTTGTGTTTCCCTGTGGTCATCTTTGGCCTCAATTTAGCTCGCAAATTGTGTGATAGACGCTATCTCTCCAGAGGACCACAGGAAAATACTGGTTAGAAGGATCTGCAGGGGTCTAATTACCTCTAACTAGGTTGATAACTAGCTCTAACTAGGCTGAGCCGTGAGGTCAGCCCAGATTACTGAGGGATTCAGTCAGGTCTTGAAAAGCACCAAGGATGACAACAGCACAATTATGCCTATGCCACTGAATGACTGTCCTCAAGAAGAAAAGTTTTTCCTTGTATTCATTCTGAACTTCTCTTGTTTCAGTTTCTACCTGTGGTATCTTCTCCTCCCACAATGCACTATTGCAAAGAGCTCAGATCCCTCTTCTCCGTGACTTCCCCATAGATACTGGGAGTCTGCTGTTAGGTGTCCCCAAAGCCGTCTCCTCTCCAGACCAAACAAGACTCCATTCCCCAGCCTCTCCTTACAGGGCAAGCGTTCCAGTCCATGACCATCTCAATAGGCTTCTGCTGACCTTGCTCCAGCGGACCAATGTCTTTTGTTGTTGTTGTTCAGTGATCCAAAATGAATGCGGAATCTCAATGTGGCCTAAAGAATGTTTGAGTGAAAGGGGATCATCATTTCCCTCAAGCTATGGGTTGCGTAGCTGTTGATACCATGCAGGATTCCATCGGCCTTCTTTCCAGCATGGTACATTTTGCTCATGTGCCTCTCACTGTCTGCCATGGCCCCCTGGATCTATCCAGCAGAGCTGCTGCCACACCAGTCCATACCCACTGTGCATCGCTGCCAGATATTTTTCCTTCACAGGGGCTGGACTTTTCAGTTGTCCTTATTGAATTTCATAAGTTTACTGTTAGCCTGTTCCTCCAGACTGTCCAGATAGTTCTGGATGGCAGCCCTGCCTTTAAGTATATTGCATGGTCCCCACACTTTGGTGTCATCTGCTCATCTGATGAGTGTTTAATGTCACTACCTCCAGGTTACTGATGAAGTTGTCAAACAAAACAGTTGCCATGGAAGACCCTTGTGGTGCTCTGCTTCTCACCAGCCTCCAGTTGAGTATGACCCATTAACCACCACCTTTTAAGCCCAACCATCCAACCATTTTCTAGGGCTTGGCAATGACAGGAAGACATCTATATGACAAACAACTAATTAGCACACCTCTCTTGACCATGCTGGGCCTTTGGCTCTCTCAATCTAATGGGAAGATTTTTCCTAACTGAGGTTGCCTGCCTGATAAACTGCATCTTGCAGATGCCACAAACAGAGAAAAAGCAGATTAAACAGACTTGTTTTTTTCACATGAGCCTATTTACATTGTGCCAGGCCATATTAGTATTCATGGGTCTAAAACAGTAAAATACACATTCAGACAAAAGAGAGACGAGTGACCAATAAACCATGGGAGACCAGTGTAGGAAATAACAACCAGAAAAGACCACTGAGAAACAGAACATAAAGAAATATTTGTCTGAACCCTATGGAATAGTTGGGCTATAGCTACTGCTGGTCTTTTAGACTTTAAATTACCAGTTTTCCACAACAAATAAGAGAAAACAGCTATGGTTGCATCTGCAGCTGCCTATGAAGTATAAGAGCCAAATCAGCAACAGTAGTACAAGAACAGCAGTTATGCTTGGCCAAAAAGAATTCATCACAGGAGACACCAGATCACTAGTTAAAGAGGTCAATGACTGTTTCAATTACTGTTGAAACACATGGATGCCTCCCGATTTCACAGGCGAGCAGCAGCCAGCTTTCTGCTCATAGCAAGTTTTGACAGGACTATACAGTGAGGATGAGCATCCTCCTGGGATAGTGCATACACAGGGTTTTGTACAAAACTTTATAAGCTTCATACTTTGTATAAACTTTATAAACAGAATGTGGGAAATATAAGTTTCTGTATGTCAGTGATTATTGGGTACTGCCAATAACCCAGTTCTCCAAACTAACACCAACCACAGCTAGAGAGCATACTGCTGCCAAAATCCAAGGCTTTCCTTCTTTCCCTCAAAAATCATTTAGCTCCATGATCTTATCAGTCCCAAAGCTTCAGAAGAGAGTGCACACACACACTCTCACACACCCTTTAAAAGTCCACTCAGCTTTACCTGGGGAGAAGTATCCTGCCCCAGTCAATACCTTGATACTGGACTAGAGCAAAGATATGAGCATCCACATCCACATAAAACTTCAGTTTCCATTAATATAAGCATGCCAAATTCAGAACTTTAAGAATAAACATACATGACTGTATATGTCAAAATTTCATGTCAAGTGGAGGTCTCATTCCAAATTCCCAGTCCCAAGGCTTTTCTTCTTTTAGCTGCAGGACTGAACTGGTACCATGGTGTCATAAACTTGATGACTTCCTTGGAAAAGTGTGGCATATCTCATCACTTAGCATTACTCTTGCTATGTAACTTGTACATCCAAACCTCTCAAATAAACTGCTTTATTGCTATTATAATGTTTTAAAAACCCTGTGGTTCTTGATTTGCATTGATTTATTTCACTACCATTCAAGTTTTTCCTTTTTGGTGTAGAATCTGCATTTAATTTGAAGTGACCCTTCGTTGGCAAAATTACTCAAGCAGTAGTCCATCCACAGTTCTTGATGCAGAATAGTCCACTGGAATATTTCCCTGTCTGATTTTAGAAGCCTGACTGATGCAATTTCTACAATATACAGCTCTTTTGAAATTCAGCATACATTTTTTCTTTTAGTGGGAAACAGTCTACTGCTTGTATTTATACCTTAGTGAAACCAATAGGTTTGGGTCTTGGAGCTATCCCATAGCTTTCCTTGGTGCTCAGAGAGGTTTCCTCCCACAGAGCCTACTCGCTAGCTCAAGATATCCTAAGGGTCAACGTAATAATCACAGTATCTCTGGCCCCATTCCTGTTCTCTGGAAATGTTGCTTCCCTGGAGCCACAATACCAATTCATTGCTCCATGTCCAGGCACCCCAGGTTGCTAAGACCCAGGAGAAATTCTCAGTAAATTTAAGAAGACAATCTCTCTGAAGCAGGCATTTTATATCTCTGATCATGCATCTGTGTTACCACCACAAGCATCTGAGACTCAAGGAAAGCTAAAAGCATGCTGTAGACTAAATTTAAATACTCATAAAACTCTATTACCTGTAATGCAGTGCATAAGCAGTCAAGCCACAGATGGCATTTGCATTTTTACCTTCAGATATCCCCATCCGATTTTAATTAAAATAAAGCCACAACAAAGTTTAAGAAGAACTGTTGTGGTTTAAGCCCAGGCCGTAAATCAGTACCACGCAGTCTACTTCCCCCCCAACCCTTTCCTCACCCCGCTCCTGGAGGGACAGGGAGGAGAATCGAAAGAATGCAACTCCCACGGGTTGAGATAAGAACAGTTTAGCAAATAAGGTATAACACAAATCACTACTGCCACCATCAATAATAATGATAAAGGAAATAACAAGGGAAAAGAATACAACTCCTCAATGACCGATACCTCGCTCCCACCCAGAAGTGAACCAGCCCTTCCGGGTAACTCTCAGTTCTACATCCTGGGCATGATGTGCTGTGGTATGGAATACCTCTTTGGCTAGTTTGGGTCAGGTGTCCTGTCCCTGCTTCCTCCCGGCTTCTCCTCCTCCCTGGCAGAGCATGAGACTCACAAAGTCCTTGGTCAGACCAAACATTGGTGTTATCAGCTCTGTTCCCAAGCCGAAAGTCAAAAACACAGCACTGCACCACCTACTAAGAAGGAGAAAAAATTACTGCTACTGCTGAACCCAGGACAAGAAGTTTATCTGAACATGTAGTGATTAAGGTGGTTTGTACTTGCAAATTAGTCTTTTCTTCCTTCCTGTTTTCTAAAAACATTCCTTTGGACAATCAAACACACTGCATTTCCAGATCTGATGAGTGGTGAAAACGTTTATATCCCTTGATAATATTTTCCTGTACCTGCAGACCAGCAGAAACCTGTCTGGTTTTCCTCTCTATTTGTATGTTTTCTCACAAGCAACTATCACAGGTTTTACAAAGGGTTACGAATATCACCATCTATAGCTAATCTGCTGCCCACTGTCACCCTGAGGGTTTTGACATTACATTTTTCAAGGGTTTTGCCTTGTATGGAGCTTTCCAACCTCCCTTCCACCTTCATTTGCATTTTTTTAATTTGGATGTGATTTTGGAGTGTTTTGTCTCCAGCCCTAATCTGTCTAGGCAGCACTTTTGATCGGAATGGCTTTTGCATACTGTTACTCCTGTGGATCTGTTCTGAACATACTCTTCTTTTCTTTGGTTAGTAGGGTATTTCAAAAAGATCTGTATGTTCCAGCTCTTAGTCTTAGCTATATTTTTTGATACATACATACATACCACCCTCCTGAACGGCCTGATCACAGAGTATCAGAGTAACTTTTGTGGCAGTGTCTATTCAAATAGGCTTCAGGAAGATGAGGGATGATGAAGGTAATTCCCTGTTGGACAAGTTTCTCCATTACTGTTACTTATTAGTTCTGTTAATGCAAATTAAATGTTCTCATTCTGTTAAGCATAGTGTGTTATTTATAATTTATAATGAATATTTTATAAGGTGTTGTTTATTTGTGGCAAGTTGATTGTTTACTCCTCACTCACATACAGCTTTAAGAAGTTACATAACCAAGTTATATACTGTCCTGGGTTCAGCAGTAGCAGTCATTTTTTCTCCTTCTTAGTAGCTGGTGCAGCACTGTGGTTTTGACTTTCAGCCTGGGAACGATGCTGATAACACTGATGTTTTTAGTTACTGCTCAAATGTTTAGTCTGACCAAGGACTTTGTGAGTCTCATGCTCTGCCAGGGGGGAGGGGAAGCTGAGAGGAAGCAGGGACAGGACGCCTGACCAGAACTAGCCAAAGAGGTATTCCATACCACAGCACGTCATGCCCAGGATGTAACTGGGAGTTACCCAGAAGGGCTGGCTCACTGCTCAGTCGGGCTGGGTGTTATTGGTCGGAGGGTGGTATTGTGTTCTCTTCCCTTGTTATTTCCCTTATCATTATTATTATTGGTGGCAGCAGTAGTGATTTGTGTTATACCTTAGTTACTGGACTGTTCTTATCTCAACTCGTGGGAGTTATATTCTTTCGATTCTCCTCCCCATCCCTCCAGGAGCCGGGGGGGGAGGGAAGAAGGGGGGGAGTGAACGAGCGAGACTGTGTGGCTGACGGAGTTTAAACCAAGACAATATATATATACATACACACTCATATACGCGTACGTGTAAAAATACAGTTGTGTGTGTACATTGTCTGGCTGTTCAGTCCAGGTTTCTCAGGCCACAGGGAGAGCCAAATTTAAGTAACAGCAAAGTCCTTTGAGTGATGAGGAGATCACATAGAAGTAGTTCTTGCCAATGAAATGTTTCAGAATCATTCACCCACACACTGCATAAAGCCAGCATGTCTGAGGAAGCTCAGACGTGACTGTTCCTAATAGGTGATGAGCCTCCCTACCAGAGGTGCTTTTCTCTAAAGAGCTAAAAACTATGTGCTGGCTTAAACAGCCCTTGACAGAACCTGATATCCCAAAACTGGAATAGTTGAAGATCCCCTTATCACATAGTAGTATCATCTGAAGCACTCTTCTTTTTCAGCTCAGCACTTTGATTAATAAAGTGGAAGTGATAATGTTAGATGAACCACCTCCCCAACATTAAATGTATTCCTCTGTAAATTCCCAAGAGGCAGACACCTGGAAAAAATGAGTGGTTTACTCTGTTTCTCAGGGTTTCCTTCTACAGCTCCACACCCACCCACACTAATCAGTCCATTACTTTCACCTTTAATGTTACTGAATTTGGTCAAATTTAGCCCTAGGTCTATCACTTCTGTGGAGCTATTTCTGCTTCCTTCTGGCCAGAAGAGTACTGAAAGGGGAGAGATAAGGTAATTAAGAACATTCTTCTCTCTTAAAAGAGCACGTAAACAACCAAATAAATTTACATCAATGTCACAGAACATTTCTAACTTCCTAGGTCAATTCTGGAACTGGTGTAAATTCCTTATTTGAAGGCAAGTGAAGCTGTAGTGTAGGTAGCTGCTTTGAAGTGACAGTGATTTCTTCCATCTGAGAATCTAAGTTGGAATCTGGAAAAATCAATACTACTTTAAAAATGCTAGCTTATATAGAACCTGCTCAATAAACACCATGTATTTGCCTCAGAACAAACTCGTGTCCAAGTACTTGTTTACAAAAATATCTAGTCTGCATAAAGCAAAGCCGCAATTTCTGAATATCAGGTGATGCACAGAGCTTACTGCAGTCTTCTCCCTATATGATGAACTTCCCGCTCAGCCTCCACTTAGTACGGGAGCAAGCATCCTCCCATCCTAGGCTTGGCTCTAAGTCATTCTGTACTGCAGTGGTTTTCTCTAAGGTGCACTGGAGCAACAGTAAGAAGCAACTGTAGAAGCAGGAGGATCACACTCACCACTGCCACACTGTAGGACGCAGTTTTTAGACATTACCTGCTCTGATCAAATACAAAAGCCTTGTGTGCAACCAGGAGATGTCAGTGAGCTTCTCCCCTTTTATTGTCAATAAAGGGCACTCCATTTTAAACTGCGGGAAAGCACAAAACACCAGCCAAATTTCTCTTTGTAAATGCACTGTGCTTCCCAAATGCACATTTTTCAGATTCCTGCTAATGAAGAGACAGGCTGAGCAGGGGAAATTGAAGTAGACGATCAGGTGGTCCCTTCCAACCAGAACAAGTCAGTGACCTAACATTACTATGGCACATGCAACCATCCAAACACCAACTGCATACACAAACCTGCTTGTTGGCACATAGCCACCACCTTTCCTGCAATCACCAGCTCTATGTGGCAGCACTTGGGAAGTCCTGCTCATGCTCACCACCCTGGTGGTGGCTGTGGAAGGTGCCCGTGCCAGTGGTTGTGGGCAACTACCTCTAACACAGGGCAGCTTACCTGACCAGGGTTTATGCCTGATACTTCTCTTACTTGGGCATGCCCAAAGGGTGTCTGAAGGAACATTCCCAAACTTAATACACTATGACTTGTGCTTTTCTGGAAGATCACTGATCTAACATCCAGTTGGATATTTCTTCAGTCACCTTGCCATGATTTTATCTAGTCTTTATTAGTCTTCAGCAGACCTTGTGACCATCTACTGTTAATTTGGAAGCATTGCATTTGAGATCAACAGTTTCTTTTGGAGTTGTATGGATTCCTTACAGCTCACCTGTTAGCCTTGTAGCTGTCTGCCAGGCTCAGGTTTTCAAGGGAAGGCTGTCTCCTCCACACAGGGCAGCTTCTCAAACAGGTGTAATCTTCTGGACGAAGCTCCAGATTTGCATTTTTTCCACATTTTAGCAGGAATCTGATCCTTCCCGTCTTGAACAAGAGTATACGAACACCACATGCAATGGAAAGTGGCACTGAGAGTGAAGTTGCTAACAGTGGATTAATTCACAGCCTGGTCAGCTATACGTGCACATCTCTGTTTTCAAGTTAATAACACAAACCAGTAAGACATTCCATTATTAGACACAATAGAAAAAAAAAGAGTCAGTTTCTCCACAGATCAGTTATTACACCCTTGAAAAGGAGACCATCCAGTGTCTAGCCATCCTGTTATCCTAATCTCAGTGAGAAATGGAAACTGCTGGGAAAGAAATTAAAAACAATAAAGGAAGGAACAGTGTCACAAGACTGCATGAACAGTAATTTTCTCAAAAGGCTTTTCTTTCTCTGATGGGATTGAATGTAGTGAATCAATACTTTAGCCCAGAAGAGTGGCTCATGGTCTTCAGAGGAACCTTTCTGGCAGAAGGGATGCATTCCCCATGAATAAAACCAAAATTTTAGGTGACAAATATAACTATAGCTCTGTTTAATGTTGATTCAATACAGTCACAATGAAGGAAAAGGAAAAGGAAAAGGAAAAGGAAAAGGAAGAGGAAATGGAAAAGGGCAGACAAAAGGGAAGGCAAAACAGAAGTAATCAAAGGGATGAAAAGGGAAGGGAAGGGAAGGGAAGGGAAGGGAAGGGAAGGGAAGGGAAGGGAAGGGAAGGGAAGGGAAGGGAAGGGAAGGGAAGGGAAGGGAAGGGAAGATAAAAGGAGAAGGGAGGAAGAAGGAAGAAGGAAGGAGGAAAGAGAAAGGAGGAAAGACAAAAGAAGAAGGAGGAAGGAGTATGGAGGAAGAAGGAGGAAGCTTTCTGTCCTGGCACACTACAACACTTGACAGGGCTGAACTGGAAAATGCTGCTGTTTCCCTAGAAATATTGTATCTCTGAATGTGACAAACCCAAGAGGTTAGTGAGCAATAGGCAAAAGTATTTTTTTATTAGCTCTGGCCTTGCTTTTACTGAGTCTCAGGCTTCTTTGCCAGAAAGAGTATTATTAGTTTTTCTCCTTTATCTCCCAAGTATCTTCAATCTGTTCAAATTGGGGGCTTATTCCTCAATTAGACTTTTATATTTTTCTATAAAAGTACATATGCATGCACACACAGAGTGGTAGATAATTTTTATATAACATGCATCATATTTACATAAGATAAATAATAAATGTTTATTATATATATGTATATAGATATATCTAAACAGTTTGGTGGAAAAAATGCATGGGATCAGCATTTGGAGTTGCTGTATATTTCAAAGAGTTTCACTGTAATCCTGTGACCTGTGACTGAATTCCCTGTTGTCCCAGTTCAACCTATTTCTTCACTTCCAAGAAAATCATAGTGACCTCCCATGCAAAGCTTTTCTAGAGGTCTCCGGTTTAGAAACACACTGCAAATGCTAAATCTTTAGTATTATGTATGTACAAACCTCCTTCAGGTTTTGTAACCTGGAATTGGTGAAGATTTCTTGGCCAGGAAAAGAATTTATTAGAACCACATTCCTGAGCCTTGCATTGGGTTAGACCTTCGTAATAATTAGAGATATAATTTGGCAATTTAAATCAACTTTGACGTTGGAAAAGATGCATAAAGACACATTTCTATATACAGTCCTGTAAAAAGTGAGACGTGTTTATGCGCAAATAGTACAAATGCTGAAGGAAGAGCAACACCACTATTTTATTGACTCTTCATTACAAATAGTGAGCTTATTTCATCAAGCTTTTTTTTTCAACTGTTATTTATTATCTGGTCTTCTCCTTACTCACCTGCTTTTCTGCTAATCTACCTCATTCATCTTTGTAAACTAGGTTTTCTACAGGAATTTTTCAATTTGAGCCTTCAGATAAATATGTCTCTAGAAATTCATTCTCAGTACGTCACTCACACACAGTTCTAATTTTATAAAATACACATGTGAAAAAAATAGCAGTGAGCTTTTTCAAGTGATTTAGCTGGTTTTATTAGCTGTGGGAAGCAGCAGAGTAGCTGCCTCTGGTAAAAAAATTAAAAGGAGCAGATGTTACATGAAGGAAGGGAGATTACTTTCCTTTTTATATTCAGTATCTGCTTTAATCTTCTTTGACCTGTTGAATGATTAAGCTCCAGCATGACTGTTTGCACTTAGATCTTGCTGTAGTCTTCTCTCACTGGGAAGGATTCTGCATCTAATAAGAAGTATTTGATAATCCACCTATTCAATATCAACATCCTGCAGATAATTCTGCCTCTTCTTTGTTTCAGAAATAACATGTTCCCTTTTTGTTACCTGGTTGCTGCTGTGCATGGAACAAGGCACACTGAACAACACTGCACTGAGAAATAAGACATTTTCTCTTTGTACCACCTTTGTTTGTAAACTTAGGTCAGTAGTAAAACAAATCATAAATATACAACAGAAAGTATAAAGACTACAGAAGGTGCCTGTTACCATTACACAATAAAAGTTTTTCATCTTGAAAATGATAGCTTCTGAATACTAAAGGCAGATAAGTGACCTTCAGTGACCCTTTTTTAGTTGCATGCATCAGTTTCATCTACTCTGTGCTTCAAATGCAAATGCTTGGCATGTAATTATTGGTGGATGTGGATTTTCATTGCCTGAAATAGAGATGTACTAAAGGTCTAGCTAAAGCTTTGTCTCAGAAAGCACATTAATGACATATTAAGTATAATTAAGCAAATCATTGTTCAATACATCTTATTTCTTTTCCTGTACATGGTATATTTATTTCTAATAAATATATATAAAACAAAATACAAACTAACTGTTCCTCACAACTACTTATCTAATGCTACAAACTGGCAAGCTATATCTTGTCTTACTTCAACTATTTCACAAAGGCATCCTCCATGTCACATATTTGATCCCTTAAAAAGCATGTACTCATTGGTATTATACAGTATTCTTTAAATTACTTCAGTGTAAAAGGAAAAGCAGAAGGAATCGTGTCCCCTCTAATGTTGTGTATCACCCATGTCCATGGAACTGTACCACCTTTACTGTAAGGATGCCAAACACTGAGGTGACAGTACATGTGTAAGCATGAATGTTCAGTGAAGACTGCTACAAGATCTACATTACAAAGGAAAGTAAGTTTACATTTTAATTTGAAGAAATGAAAGTCCACTCTTCCTTCTGTCCCACAAGAGAATTTGCTGATCCTCTCTGATTTACTGATAATCGGCAGAAAATGACTATTTTCAAATGCATTTCTTTAATTCTACACCTGCAAGGTTGAAGAAATCCTAAGCAGAGAGGACAATATGGTGCATTACTGTGCTTCCAGATACTGGCTGGCCACTTGCATTCGCGGCCATTCAGCACTACCCTGAGTAGCTTTGTGCATCAGAATAGGACTCAAGGCAATCACACTTATCCAGAGCAGCAATTGTTTGTATGAATCCTCATCTTAATTGCCAGCTTGGTGGCCTTGCACGATTCACTTCCATTTCCCAGGATTATAGATGTGACTGCCACAGTGGCCTTTCTGCGAAATGTTCAGGAACTGATGAAGAGTGTTGGTGGAAACACAATCCTCACACCACTATTGTGTGAGGATAGTAAGAATTTTATCTTGTCATTGCAAGGACTGATTTTTCTCCTACAGCTTGAACACAATAGACATCCCCCAAGTAAAGCTTTCCCAACAGACTGTGCTCTATTTAAAAGAGTCTATCAGTAGCATATCCTACCATAAAGTAGCAGCAAGGTGTTAGCGGTGTTGGTATCTGAAATTAAATATTAGATCTTGCATTCAATTTCAGCTGCATGTGTATGCACATACTTGGTTTCTTTTCACATTTGCAACTGTAACCTTTCCTTTAAAACACCATAATACTATTTCCTGAAGTTTTAATAATTCAATAATTATGTCACCCTAAAGTAACAGGTAGATGAATCTTTCCATTACCTACCAATTAGCTAGCTGGACATCTAGCTTTCATTAGACATCTGTTTCAAATGACAAAAATACATGTTAAAACAGGTTAGCTTGACCATGTGCCTGAACCCCAAGAGCGTCATCATGTGAGGAATTTTAGCCTCCTTTGAAAAGGGGTAAAACTGCCTTGTAGATAGTACATGATCAGAGTGATCATCAGGGAAATTAGATCAGGGAAACTAGCTTACTGCAAATTATTACACCACTTCTAACCGCAAAATTACTTTCTCCAGAGAACAAGAGCTGGGAGAACACATACCTGATTGTGGAGGGTTGTTTCTCCCTGTAATCAGCTCTTGTAATTTCACTGTTGGAAACGTATGATCACAGAGGTTACAAATTTATTTCAGTAATCTTTTTAGAAGACTGCAAAAAGAGCTTGGAGGAAAAAAAAAAAAAGAAAAAAATTATTACTCTGAACAGTTTTATCCTAAATTTTAAGGTATTTTTTGACTAATTCTTGATACGTTTCTGATATGTGTATCCACTTCTGAGCAAGCTAAAGAAACTTAAAACGAAGACTTAGAATCATAGAATCATAGAATAGTTAGGGATGGAAAGGACCTTAAGATCATCTAGCTCCAACCTCTCTGACATGGGCAGGGACACCTCACACTAGACCATACCACCCAAGGCTCTGTCCAACCTGGCCTTGAACATCACCAGGGATGGAGCATTTGCAACTTCCTTGGGCAACCCATTCCAGTGCCTCACCACCCTCACAGTAAAGAATTTCTTCCTTATATCCAATCTAAACTTCCCCTGTTTAAGTTTTAACCCGTTACTCCTTGTCCTATCGCTACAGTCTGTACAGTCACTACTTCAAGCAGCTAGTCAAAATTAATTACATCTGCTTAAACACCATCTATAATTGAACCTGGAGAATAGGAACTGCCTTTACAAGTGAATTTAGTATCGGGTGTGCCTCTTGCAAACAGAGTTGTATTCTCCTGAGGAAAATGTGAGTTTGTAAGTGGGAAAGGAGACTGATAAACAGTGTTCTCTCCCCAGATTAGTTATTTATGCCATGCTGCCTCACCTTTAAATTTAACAAATGCATAGATTACCATTAAATACTTCAGTTACTCATGAGTTTAAATAATTTTTACATACTCGATATTTCTGCTGTGACACAGACTTTATGCAGACTCTACTAGTATGTCATACAGAAAACGTAAAAGAAAAATCACTGCTATTCTCAGCAACAGATGTCAGAACTGCGATTACAACCCCCTTGAAATATCACTCAAAAAAATTGTCTGGAGAATTTGGGATTTTAATAGCTTCTAAAAGCAGTTTTAGAGCCTTTACCTAGCAGTTTGTTCCCACTGCATGAGCTGTGACTCTTTCAAACAACTTGCTTGGGATTTCAGATCACACTGAGATCTCCCAATACATCTGTTATCTCTAGCACATGCAAGAGAAAATTAATTTGAACAGTGTCAATGGCAAAATCCCGAAGGCCATGACCACTGTCCATAAAGACATCAGGCAGAGAAGCACAGCCAAAGCCTTCACAACTTGTGGAGGCCAGTGGGAATTACCCAGCTGCAGGGTGGAGTCAGAAACTCATCTGCTTGTTCATAGTCTTTAAAAGGCCTCCTTTTTCTAAACACAAAATCTTATTTCCAATTTTTATGTCCCTGACTATCTCCACCGTCTCCTTTTGGAGTAAATATTGTCAGAAGTCAATATTTGTGTCTGTTTTTTCTCCATCCCAAAATATCCAATGTAGGAAAGTCACTACTCAGTTGCCAGCTATAAGCTTTGCAGTTCCTGTCCAGGTACAATTCCTTCTCATGACAGCACTCCTGCTCAGCAATGTGCAGTTCCAGGGATATAAGAACTTCCTTTATTAATGTAATTTTTTTTTATCCACTTAACCCTCATGTAATCTTAACATTAAGGCCAGGTTATTTTTTCACTAAACTAATGGTAAAGTAACTAACTCCTTTTTTCATTTTATCATTACTAAAATTTACAAGGGGATGGTTTGTACAGGAAAAAAGGTTTCATTTAAGGAAAACCTGTCCGTAAAAAAAGAACACAGAAAGTCTGGCAGAAAGATAAAAAGAAAATTGAACAAGTCTAGCTTTTCATCAAAATGCAATATTCCTAGGAGGAATTATTACTATGTGTTTCAAATAAAAAGGAGGAGGTTTAGCAACACCGTATTTACAGTAAGAAATTAAATTCCTGGTAAATCACATTCCTCTAGACTGAGCTTTTAATCAGAGCCCTGCCCTGCTCACAAGGCAAAATTATTACACATATCCATCTTCTGACTGCTGTAACTCTCATCAGTGCAAATCACCCCAAACCCCAGTAACTGATAAGCTGGTAAACTTTTTGAGACATAAATGCAAACCAATGCAATGCATGAAATCTCTTTCTACAGGGTTATGTGTAACAGAGAGCAGACCTTACTGTTAACATCCTAAGCTTGCTTCAATTTAGCATCCAAAAAACAAGTCTAGATAAAATTCTATCAGAATACTTCAGGATTTTCAGAGGGACTTTCATACCTAAATCCCTTTTAATGCCTTAAGCACAATAAAAAAAATACCTGTTTAGTTTCATTTAGGGCTAATACTGTGAATTATGTTGATGCTACAGATCTCAAGGGTACTATTAACCCTTTTAAAATTTAAAAATCAATCAATCAATCAATCAATCAACTGTTCGTACTTTACATAGATTACTGCAAAAAATATAGCTGTGTGTCATGGTTTAAGCCCAGCCAGTAACTAAGTACCATACAGACTCCCCACCATGTGGAATGGGAAGGAAGACCACAAAAAGGTAAAAAACATGGGTTGGGATAAGAACAGTCTAATAATTGAAATAAATAAAATATAATAATAATAATAATAATAAATAATAATAATAATATGGGGGCAGAGAGGGAGAGAAATGAAACATGAATGATGCATAATACAGTGGCTCACTACCCACTGACCAATACGCAGCCCAACCCATGCAGCAATCTGCTCTCCCAACCAGCTTTCCCTAGTTTATGCAGTGGGCATGATGAGCTGTGGTATGGAATACCCCTTTGGCTAGTTTAGGTCAGGTGTCCTGACTCTGCTTCTTCCCAGCTTCCCGTGCCCCTCCTTTCTGGCAGAGCATGGGACACTGAAAAGTCCCTGACTCAGGTTAAGCACTACTTAGCAACACCTAACACATCAGTGTGTTACCAGCATTGTTCTCAGGCTAAAGCAGAAACACAGCACTGTATCAGGTACCAGGAAGAGAATTAACTCTATCCTGGCTGCAATCAGGATTCTATGCCATGCCATTTTTACCTGAGGCCAAGTCATTTTATCACAGTGGCACATACCCACAGAAACCATCTGCACAGCATTGCAATTGGGAATGAACCAGAAGCAGGACTGCAGCTTTCAAGGTCCAGACAGAGGTCATTTAGCATGTGACAATAAATACATCGGGGGTATAAGCTTGTCAGGGGTATGTATCTGTATTTGGGAGAAGTAGTTATACCAGCAAGATGAATAAAATGAGTAACTGACTTGCATAAATTCAGAGAAAATTCACAAAAGTGGTTTTCAGAAAGCCCACCATCCATTTTGAAATGTTTGTTATTTGGATAAGTGAGTTTCCAGACTGGGCAGAAGAATGTGCGCCTCAGAAACCTGGAGAGAACCAAGAAATGTGGCTGGTTTATCTTATAGTTCCTTCTAAAGAGACATTTTTACATTCCATCGTGCTCAAAGAATACAGGAGGCTATTATTCATATTGTTACCTTTAAAAATGTGTGAATCTGGTCAGGATTCAAGCTGTTTATTAAATTTTCCACTCAAGCTTGCTGTTTCAAAGGCATTTTGCTGGGCATGGCAACCTTATTACAGACAGTTAACCTCTGTTTCCAGAGTAAGGAGGTTTTCGAACTCCAAGATTTTATAGCAGAACCTGTCTTTTCATATTCAGAATTGTCACAAGAACAGCAGTTCTGCAGCTGGAAGGGCTGTGAATTTCAACAAACAGCAGCTTTTTCTGCCATACCTCTCCCAGGCCACTAGATACGAACAGCCATAATTCATGGAGAAACAGATGTACAAGTCGGGGTAGGCAGAGCAAAGAAAGGAAATGAAACTCAGAAGTCTCCTGCTGTGATTCTTCATTGCCTGTTACCTGGAGCAGCTGTTCAAGCCAGGGTTTGTCAGATCCAATTCCATACTAAACTCATTTATATTGGTTTATCTCATTAAGATGTGCTATCATACTGAAAGACTAAATCCCAGGAAAATTCCCTGGATGGAGCAAAGCTAATTTTGTACACCACTTCTGTACCAAGCCAGCAGCTTGGGGTGTACCTAGATATTGCCAGATTTCCCCTATCCCTGCTTATTGCATAGACACAGCAATGTTAACCAGCAGTTGTAGATACTCTGACACAAATTAAAATCAGCCCTTAGGAAGAATTCTGTTGCATATCAGAATTAACCTGCCAAGAAAACAACAGCGAATCAATAGACCATATTTAATTTCAGAGTTCTTGTTCTAAGAATCAAGTCATGTTGTGCTGATAGATCAGATTTGATGAATGCAAGATTCTCTAATGCAGCCCAATGATTTTACACACATTCTATTTGAACAGGGCCTCAGCTGCCAGGAAATAAGGCCCCAAATCACATTATAGCAGGATAAGTGAGAAGGCATACACAGGATATGACAGGTAAATTCTTTGCTGTTAGTTTAAATTGGAGGAGATTTGCTTAGAATATACCACACAAAGAGCAGAGACTTCTTCCATTATAAAGCCACATACCGATGAAGTTTCTCTTACCCTGGTACCATATTGATTTCATAGTTCCCCTGCTCAGGTCTTCCCTGTCTCAAACAGCTCAGCTCTTATATGAGCTTTAGCTTGGAGGCTCAAGAGCTGCTCAAGTCAACAATGTCAACTCATCACAGGTGTCAAGGACAGTCTGGAGTCCTTCACAGCCTGTAGGAGAAGTTTCTTTTGGACCCAAAAAGCACCCAGCTGTGCCTGGATACTTATATGCAGTAGCAGGCAGCTCATTTAAAGCAGCATTTTAGGTTAAGGTAACAAAATAGACCAACTTGGCAGTGTGCTACCACAGATTTATTTTCTCCAGTATTCAAAATGGAGATTCCAAACCACAAAGCATCTGTAAATCAATTAATAAATTAATTGCCATTCAGGAATACTTAGAAGTAATAAGAGTACCAGATATGCAGACTGATATTTCACATTACTAATAATTCACACAGCTGGCATTTAGACGAAGAGAAAAACTCTCCCTTCTTTTTGGGCACCTTAGTTAAATAAAACAGTTCTCCATCAGCTGTGGAGAGAACACTCTCAAAAATTAAGCTAACATTTGCTTCTGCTTTGGGTTGGTTTGTTTTTAACTAAGGCGCCCAAGTTTTCCCAAGAATTTTGAAAGAAAGTTTTTCCTCTCAAAATGAGTGCTGCGAAAATACTGGATTTCTCTCTATTTTACTTCCATTATCATCTAAGGAAAAGTAGGAGCAAATGTGCAACTTTCTTGCGGAACCTGAAAATCATCAATTTCAGGCAACTTGAACTATGGAAAAGATCTCCCAGAATGCCAAGCTACCTATGATATATCTAAAACAGGAGTCATTTTCTGTGTATATAATGCTGTCCCTGATAGAGAAGAGAGATGGAAACCAAATCCTGCACATGTACCCAGTGTCTTCAGCTGGGATATCACATGGATAAGAAACTTTGCCAGCATATACCTCCTAGAAAGCCCTAAAAAATGTAAAAGTACAAGCAACCCACTTGTCATCCCCACCACATTTTGACACTTGAGTGTCAGAGTTATTTGGTGGAACAGAGAGAGAAGACAACCTTGGAGAGTTTTTTCCTCAATGACAAAGATAATAAAAGCAATAGCAATAACAACTCCAGGCAAAATAATTCAGATAAAGTTATTTTATTTTCTAGATCAAATCATTCAACATCAAAGATGCCAAAATTGAGATGATCTACATAGTTTCCAGGCAGGTCTCCTGCGTACCATATTCATGCGTTTAAGTAATATAATTTAATTCTCCTCAGGATGCCTGCTTTATTTGGTGAACAAGATGATGCAATTGCTTTAAGGGCAGCAAGTATGCTACAGAAATTTGACTGGCTGAAACTATACTGCTAATACATTTTCCATAGATGGCATTTCTACCACAAGGTCTGCTGTGCAAAGTCTGTGTGGGAAAGGTTTTATTTCTCTTTAACATAAACAAAGTGCTCTATAGACAGAGTAATTCACCTTTATGACAGAGAGCTAAATTTCTTCTGAAACAACATATTAAAGATTTGACAAACTAAACACTCAACTCCGCAAGTGGTTGCAAGTTCCTACAGATGTTTCTAGATAAAGGCATAGTAGGAAACAACCTGGAGACAGAGCAGTGTCATTTTTCTTACCAGAAGCTCAGTTTGGTTGCTTTAAGTTAAAAATAAAATATTTGGTCTTGCAATATCCCTGTACACCTGCGTGCAATGATACCATTCAAAGATCAGAACCATATTTAGGTCAGTATTGTTCTTATGATTGAAAAACAGTTACTAAATTCTGATGGAGAATAAGATCTAATCAAAAGAGTAAAAATAAATTCAGTTTGAGAAATACTTCAACAGAAATTTGTACTTTACAATCTGTAGCACTTTTTTGTTTCTAAAAGTAGGACATTCAGACATAGTGCTGCACTTAGCACATGGACAGCCAATGATTTATCTGCAGAAAACAAGAAAGCACATTAGTAAAATGAATATTTCAACCAACTAAAAGCACTTTTTGCATAAACTGTCACTTCCAGATTCTAAAGGCAATGAATAAAAATTAGACATTTTTTCTGCAAGCTTTCCCCTACTGCACAAGTGCCTAAGTGGGATTTATGACTTTGCTGTTAAAGCAATTTAAGTACAAAAAGACTTTGACTACAAAAAGACAAGTCATATAGTGAATACGTGAAAAGGAAAGGAAAAGCAGGATGAACAGTAAAAACAGACATACAAAAATGAAACTAGGGATATCCATCCATATTGTCTTCTTGTATATAAATTCTACAAAGGATGCTATTTCTTCATTTCTGGTATTTCAATCTTTCCTATTTTTTAATAACAAAGTCTTTCCCTTGCTATTAATTCAAACCTGTGATTATGTGGGAGGTTTTTCAATTCCCTTTAATTATAAAAGCATGAAAATTAGATTTCTTTTACACTTTTCTCTGAGCATTCACTAATGAAGAAATACCCTCCAAAATTAAAATAGAATTATTCTGTGCTCTGAGACACACTGTGAGCTCTCATTATTGTCTGAACCATGTCTTTAAAAACGTGCTTATGTAAACAGCAGTTATCCAAGGATACAGTTGCAGTGATATTTGGCCTATGGGTCTTCACCAGTGTGTCATTAAGAGAGGGGGTAAAGAATCAGCAGTAAGTCTTAAACCAGCTAGCAGCATTTCAGTATTGCAGTTCTGTGTGTCTCAAGATTCCAAAGGTGTAACAGCATTCAATTTTGGCTTTATGAAAACCTCATTCTTTACATGGGGTTTCTGTCACCTTTCTTCAAAGAAAGAAAAACAATAAACCAATATAAAAAAAATTGCACAATTGCACATGGCACTCTTAACCAACAGGTCTTTACACCCATGGCATTCAAGACAAACTGGAAAGAAAAAGGAAACAAAAAGAAAGCAAAAGCAAGGGACATCTTTTGCTCCAATCCAGCATGAATCAACACTTTGATCTATACGTTAACATACATTGCCGCTCTCTGTTCAGCGTAGATAGCAGGATAAAAGCACAGAAAGTGTCAGCTCAGAATAAGGGGTAGACTTCAATATTTCATTTCTAAGGATGCAGCAGAAGCAGAGCTGCATTCCTGCTGCACTCCTCTCCAGCACTTCTTCCATGAGAATACACCAACAGACAGCATCCATTCCCAACAGGAAGAGCTTCTCCACTGCGAATATGGCTACTGGTGGGCATTGCATGGTAGTTAGCAGCACCATTGCAGCACTGGCCTGTTAATTTTCTGCCCCTGGGGAGAAAAGAATATAATATTAGGCAGTGAAACATATAAGGAGATGCTTGAATGTGAAGCTGTTTACTGAGGGTGTGAAGAAAATGACCAGTTTGCCAAAATGGAGATGGTTTCATTCACACCAAGGAGCTGCATGCTGAAGGACATGCATGCAGCTCTGTAGAGCCTGAGGGCCTTATTTGCAGGCTTGCAACTGGCACACAAACAGCAGGAACACACCTGTGGGAAGCTCTGACCTCTCCAAAGCGCAGAGGCTGCTGACGCATCTCACTTTGCAGCTGCAGAGGTGGACAAGGCTGCATGCCTGGGTGTTTGCTGCTGCTGCAACGCTGCAGCTGCCTTCTCAGGTTGATGCATTACCAAGATCAGTTCCTCTGAGACTGTAAATGCTTGGTGTTGTCATGGAGCCAGCATTATCTATCTGTAATTGTCATTGTTTAAACCTAGAAAGTAACTAAGTACCACACAGCCAGTTGCTCACTCCCCATAACCCCCACCATCTCCACGGTAGGATGGGGAGAAGTGGAAAGGGTAAAAACTGTGAGGTAAGAACAGTTTAATAATTGAAATAAGTAAAATATTATTATTATAATAATTGCAATGAAAAGAGAGACACAAAAAGAGAGAGAGGAATAAAACCCTAAAACAGGTGATGCACAAAACAATTGCCAACCACCCACTGATGGATGCCCATCCCATCCCCACCAGCAATTGGCTCCCCTAGCCAGCTCTCTCACTGGTTTATATACTGAGCCTGAAATTCTGCAGTACGGAATGCTTATTCAGTACTGAATCCAAAACACAGCACTGTGCCAGCTACTAAGAAGAAAATTAACTCCACTCCCAGCTGAAACCAGGACAGTAATATATCTAAAGCCTAGAGAAACCCTTGATTCTACACTGTAGGGAGACATGTTTTGTGTAGAGCATAATTAAGGGAACAGGTGAGCAGGGGAACCACCACACTACTGTACAAGAACTGGCCCACAGGAGACATTTAGGTAGGAAACCAAAAATTACTAAGAACCACTTACCTGTATTATGAAGTGCTGAAAATATTACCCCACCTGAATACCGTCTGGGCCTCTGTATTCCCTTGAGACCAGACATCACAAACCCCAGGAGACAGCCCGTTCTGAAACATGATGTAAACATTGCCTCCATTAGCATAGCAAGTTGAAAACAACGTATCCAAGCCCAAATCTGTCTTCTGCTCTAAAAGCTCAAAGCATTGACTGCAGGTACCGCTAATCACCAGCCCAGTGGCCTATTTGCTTTTCTGAGATAAGCAAATCTTCTTCCAAACCTGACCATGATTTCCAGGTTGAACTTTAAAAGCAAGTTTAATCAAAACTCTTCAATTCTACAGAGACACAGACACAAACCCTTTGGAAGATATTTTCTGATCAAACTGGAAAAACAAAAAAACATCCAAATGATTGTGACCAGTTCAGCCTCATCTAAGAAGTAAAATCTTAGTAACTTTTTGTTAACTTTAAGCAGTCAGTCATGTCAGGATCAACAACGTGCTGATGAAATTTTAGGCCTGACTCCCTCAATATGTTTGAACATTTATTTAGAAGCAGGGAAGAAAGCTTTATGATTTGTTTTCAAGACTGACAGAGGAGGCTGGAGAGCTGCCTTTACAGACTGGTAAGCCAGAGATACAACAGGGATTTTAATGCAAGCTTTCAAAGCCCCTTTGCAATTTCAAGATGAAAGATCATTTCCATCTTTAATTCCAGATCCATTTTAGGGGGAAAAGTGAGGGGTTTTGTTGTGATAACAACAACAAACCAGAACTTTATTCATCAGTTGCCTCATTGTCCTGCATGTCTCAAAGAATTTTAAAACAAGCTATCTTCTGCTTTCTTGTAAAAGGACTTTGTGACTGTACCAAGAATATGGGCTATGCTCCTCTGTTAAGATGATCACTGTGCAATTCACAGAAGCTCAGTTTGCTGCAAGATTGCCCAGAACTCTTCCTTTTTAAGTCACAAAATAGAAGACAGATACTCATCAGGCAATTTGAATGCAACTAGCTTTTCAGCCAGGGCCCTGCATCTTCATTTTCCAGCAACAATAAAATAGTTACAAAAGAAGGACTATAATGGTGCTGATGTGACCAAGAGAGAAGAGCTTGAGGGAATACAGAACACCACAATATCTATTAGGATAAGATACAGCAGTCAAAAGGTAATGCAGAAGTCCTTTTGACAGTGAACAGAGGGAATGTACAAAATCTCACCTACTTCAAGTTAAACACCAGCATTTTTCACTTCAAAAAGATAAAAAAAATCCAGTAAGATGAAAGGATGGGACAGCTCCAGCAGCAGGCCTAGGACAGAGGGTCTGTTGCGTGTTTTCAATATTATGCTGTATTCTTGGGGAAGTGGTAAGTGTTGGAAAAGGATAAAGTTTCCAAGTATAGACTGAGGTACCCAGTACAGAAAAGGCTTTTCAGAGATAGCTATATAACACCCACACTGAAGCAGCTCGTTTCTATTTCCATTCCAGTTCTCATCAGTGAGACAAGACCAGACCTCCTAAAGATGCTCAGCTCAGCCATTTCCAAGGCAGTGAATGAGGACTTACTTTCCCAGGAAATCCATTATTAACAGGAAAAAAAACCCCTTCAGGTGTGAAAAAAAACCCATTAAGCAATCAGTACCAATCTCCCCCTCCCCCCCTTCCATCAATCTGGTTTGACACACTAATAGCCCCTCTGCTCAGTTTCAGTTTTTTTGAAGAACGTCAACTTATTAAAAGGTTGTTGAAGTAAAACTATTGCTGCCATGTCTTTCTAAAGCAAGCAGACAATATCTTGGAGGAGGAAGTCCTGCAATAATGCACAGCTCAGCACATCTGGCAAAGTTTCTGGCTTCCAACCCTCATCAAGAAGGATATATAAAAAGTGTGCCCAACAACAGCATTGCTCAGATTTCTTGAAACTGGGTTATCCAAAAGACAACCCAGCTGCCATCTCATGCAGTGATGCCATAATCATTTTCATTTAGTGAAAACTAGGATAAATTTTGAACTTTCATTTGGATAAACTTCATGTCATTATTTTCTTCCTGTTTGCCCCGCTTACGCATACGTACCTAAGAATATGAGAGTGTTTTGAGGAATCTTTTTAATGGTGGGATGGGTTTTTTAAAAAGTTTTGTAGTCTTCAGAGGACTTCTTGTCCTTTTAGAATGGAAATAACCCTCAGGCGGTAAGAATATGACTGCTCTAAAACTTAACTCTGACTAAAAGAGCCTGACCTGAAAGCCACACTCAAACTACCAACTCCTGATGCAGTCCAGACTGAAATAGACTGCAGGTATTATGGCAGAAGATTGCAGACCTTTGATCTTAAGTCTGAAAAGTTTACCGGAGTATGTATACAGAAAAAAACCCTGAACCTCTACAAAAAGGATGATTCTCCCAGCATGCTTTTAATGCTCACTAGTAGGTCCATAGTGATGTTTAAGGGTGATTTTTCTCAGATAGAAGAACATTTTTTGCAACAAACAGCATGGCAGAAGTAGATGAAAAATGGAACTGAACAAACCAAGGGAACAAAGCAGGAAACAGCTACCCACTGAAATGAAGAAATTAGATTTCTTCACCTGTCAAAAACTTCTTGTAATTTGTAACTCCTTTGGAAAGTTACCAGTACTTAAGTTTTGCAAAGGGTGAATTTGTTCCATGGTCATTTGTTTTCCAGTTTCAAATTTAAGGGCCACAGAAATGTTTCCTTTCAGTACCATAGAGTTTGCTTTAATTATGTAGTCAAATTAATGTTTGAGCAACTTTCTAAGGAAAGAATAAACTGAGAAATGGAAGAGGATGGCAACTCATGCTGCTCTGAGAAAACATTTTTTCTTTCATTGCATGAAAATGTAGAGGTTTCAAGCAACAAAGCTGTCAGTACTGGAAGTGAGGTCAAGCTGGTTTGGTACCGGTAATATGTTTATTTTTCAGAAACAAGACCACCCTGAGAACTTCTCATTTAAACACTGAGAACATACTCTGGTGTTCGACTCCCACCACCTGGACCCTGCACACTCATGAGCTTTCTTTGGCCATGGCACACTTGTTAGTCACAACCACTTGAGAAAAGGGGTTAGCAGTGCAGAAAAACAGAAGAGCAAGACCTGCAGAATGAAGAACTTCATCTGAAGTTAAATAAAATGTGTTACTCCACCTAAAATGGGAAAAAAAAATGGGGAAAAGGATGCGGGAGGAAGACAGAGAGAGAGCAATCAAATTCTTACTCTGCCTTCCTCAGTACCAACAAAGTCTGATTGTCAGGCTGGAAAAGCTAGAAGAGGTTGTAAAAAAAACCCTAATGGTAGCATGCTATAGATTGGAAACCACAAGAGAGTTGCTCTGTGGCTGCATTCTAACTTTAAACAGGCTTGGAAGTGTGAACAAGGCAAATGCCTGCCATTTGCACCATCAAGGTTGCAGGCTAATGTGCATGTTCTTTGTGAAGAAGCCATGAAAAATGTCTCTGCAATTTTTCTTCTCCACAGGACTAATCCATCTTGACCCCAGCAAACCTCTAAAAGTTTCAATAACACTAACTTTGTGCCTTTGCTTTAAACATGCTTAGAGCAGAGAGCATGATAGTGTGTGAATTTTAAATGATCCTTGCTCTAAAACAATAAGGCTGTGCAACTCTTTCCCTGAGGGTTTTGCAGAAGGCTCCAGTTTATTGCAAAGTCAGTGGAAAAATAACCTGAAAAGTCACATATTTGAAATGGCTGCTCCAAAGGAAGCACCGGTCAAAGAAAATCACAGCCGAAAGCATTAAGCCATTATAAAACAATCCCGTTTAAGATAGTGATATTTATAGCATATTTAAAAGCATTATAAATTCATGAAACATGTGGTACAGTATTTTAACACAAATACTTTTGTATTAAATTCATCATCTTTAAGTATTCGGCTGTGAAATGTATTGTGAATAGCCATATTTTCAGCACAGCTTTCATGAAGTTTTATGAATCTATAAAATACCCAAGAAATTTAAAATTATATTACCTTATAACTTTACTGCTCTGGAACAGCAATCATTTAAAAGTTCTAGCCTTTTCCCACCTCAAACCTTAAAGTTTGTAAGAGATTCTTGCATTCTTCCACTAGTGCCTGCATGATTCAGAGGCCAACCAGCTGACGGCACCTTTAGAAAACTATTTAGGATGTAAAATCATGATCAAGGGACATTAAAAAGTGGAAAGTAGCATTGCAGGCAATCTTTGCATTCCCAGTTACGCTCTTCTGATTTTGTCTTTTCACAGAGGGAGGAAAAACGTTCATCAGCTACAAGAGGAAATCACTGATCACAGCAAGATACAAGTTCACTGTGCCATTCCTCTTGAGCATTTTAGCATTTGCTTCCTCATGACACTGAATTCAGAAGCCTTTTACTCACAGATAATAAATTAGTAGAGAGATTACTTTTGTCCTTTTCAGCTTTTCTGAGTGATTGTAAAATCTGTAAACTCAGCAGTAACACAAAACAACTACAAGAGCTGAAGATTTACCAAAGTGTTTTGTGGAATTTCTTCCAGGCACAAAATAATATTAACAGTTTTAGGATTTGTATGAGAAGAATTTCATTCAGTACCAGAGAAACTGCTCACTCCTCATGCAAGATAAGCACAGGGCATCCACAATAAGCACCCCTAATGAATCAACACAAAGAATTCCATGTACCAGCTTTCAATGCAATCCAGTTCATGCAGGGAAATTAAGACATTGAGAAGTCATCATAAAGCCACTTTTCAGGTATATTTCAAACAAAATTAGTTTTTCAGGCAAAAAAGAGATTCCACGTAGTGAAACCTTCATATGGCATCTCCTTCTTTATGGGATCTCCTGTACAAAACAAATACTACCAAGTATGCCTTATTCTCTCTCTTGCATTAAAAGTCCCATTTTCTCTGTCCTGAATGCCACAGGACTATCCTTTTAGACATCTAAGATGTCATTCACGCTTAAATCCAGCACTGTACCAGTTTGTGTGCAGTCAAAGCAATAGTTTGGCTGTCTTAGGCCAGACTTTCCAAGCCCATCCCTTGTATTTTATTTCCTTAATTCTTAGCATTTTGTAGGGACTCAGTTTTTCCCCACGAATCTCCTGTTGTTTTTTAAAAGGAAAAAAACATTGTTTTCCTCTTTTTCTCTGTTTCTGTCTTTGTTTTTTCCCAAAACATCTCCACTTGAAAAGACTATGCTTCTACAGCTTTTAAGTAAAGCCTTGTCTCACTCCTTAGTCAGATCAAGTGCATGACTTGGAGATGATCTCCAGCAACACTGGAGATCAAAATTAATCAGCACATTGAGCTACACCAGGGTATTTTAAAGCAAATGTCATTTTTAATATTTCAATAAGCTTACAAAAACCTCATAATGCACTTAGTGGAAGCAGCAAATATAGGGAGGTAGTGGAGCCCCTGCTTTACTGTTTCATGCATAGAAAACCTTTTCCACCTTATTGGCAATACAGTTAATTAGGATGATTAAGTCCAGACCTGCATCTTCCTGCATGCCTTTATGAAATTGATTCATCCTTAAAATATTCAAATAGCTTCTTCCAACCTTGGAAACAAAATCTTGTTCTCCAAAGAAATGTTAAGTGTGTCTGTGGAAGGTTTTCCCCATGGACAGACCCTGCTTACCCTTGTGCGTGCCTGGCTGCTTTTTGCCACATTTGAAAGATCTCAGCACCTTTGATACTAATGAATTTATTTTAAGACAAGCCACCTGTGGGTAGGACTGCAGGCACATTAGGCCAGGTAATGGAAAGGTCTCATGAGCCCAAACAAGTAGTGAGATTAATTTTGAAGTGTAAAAATGAGATGCACCCCTCTATGTTAACCCAGCCTCCAGCACTGTGGCTCAAGCTCTGTTGTCTGGGGGGAAACAGGTTAATCACAGTCAAACACCAGCTCAGCAGGGAGATGGCAATTTGCGGGAGGAGTGGGATGGCAGGGGTCAGATGCCCTCTCCAGCTGTTAGTTACCTCACCTGAGCCCAAAGCTCTGTGACCAGCTGAAAAGGGGTCAAAGACCACCCAGAAGACCTACCTTTCACACAACAAAACCCAAAGGGGGTCCTGGAGCTCAGCGATGGGGTTCAACAGTGTGGCTAAGTGACAGGGTGGAAAACATGCTCCAAACATGTAAAACAGGCATCAACTATGGCAAAGTCTCACAGCTGCAAGACAAAAGACATTTTGTGGAATCTACAGATTTTGCCAACTCTTTTGTTCTAAATAATAAATTGAATAAATAATAAATAAATCTCTCGTCTGTTAGTTATTAAAGACACTACTGACAATAACTCAGACAAGCTACACTCTTTATTTAATTTCATGTTTACTTACCTCATAAATTGTGAGATAAAAGCTACTTTTTAATTGATGCATTTACATTTGCATTTGAAAGGAAGGCTTACTGCATGGTGAGATAAAGGGTTTTTTCAGTTTCCTTTTCTGAAGATATATCTGTGTTTCAATTTGTAATTAAGATATTTCTCACTAAATGCACACAACATTTCTTTGAGCAACAGCTTCAGAAAGTATCTTAAATATTATAAAATCCTATTTGAATAAAACACAGTGCCATCTACATGCCAGAAACCAATCTGACTTACGAATTGATACAACTGTTAGGTGCAACTGACAGTAACTACCAAAAATTAACTTACCAGACCTACATCCAAACAAAAGTCTGTTAAAAAGCACTTGTTAAAAGCATCCATTTTAATGACTTTCCTGGAGAAAGGAAAAGTCCATTTTTCATGAAGCATTATTAGCAAAAATAAATACATGAAGGTTAATTCTACCAGCCTTTGAATGGGCAATTTTTACACTGCAGCATCTTGAAATCATTATTTTCATATGTAATTCCCCTAACTAACACTTAGAAATATTGGAACCCAGGCAAGGATTTTTTCCCTCTGGTCATCCTCACTTGGCAGATCCTTACACAAGCTTTGGTTTCTGGTGAGCACCAACCACCAGCCCCAGAAACAGGCTCTCCATCAGACACCTGGAGCCCATAGAGCCCTACCGTGAAGTCAGAGCAAGGAAGACTCACAAAGAGACAGTTAAGACCTTAACTTCCCCTAAACAGGGGACACCATTGTCAGGCATGGCCCCTAGTCCTGTGGATCAGAAGAAGGCAAAGACCCTTTAAGTAACAATAATATGTGTAGTTAGTCTGATACAGAAGCCAGAAACTCATTAACTTCATTATGGAACCTGACCTCACAATCATGGAGCAAAGTTAACTCATGAGCAAAGTTAAATGAATCTAATGTTTTAGCAAGGGTAGGATTTTGTAGGTACCATTGGCAGAGTGAACTGAAGCATCAGAAGTTTATTTGATGACCTCATATATTTGGCCGTTGGACTTTACTCAGTCTCAGAATTTGTGCATACCAGTTTTTCAGAATCACAGTAGTTGAAAAGTTAAGTTGTTGCAGGCAAGTAAACAACTTCTTCTAGAAAAACGTCATCATGGTCTTCCTATGAAGGCTGAGGCTGTATAAGATGGAAGTCAGGCATTGACTAGGAGATATGAACTGACCCATCAGCTGCAATCCAGACTGAATCATTTGCCAGGATGAAGAGTTACGAAACCTTGCAGCAGTACATGGGGTTTTCACTCCACAAAAGCCCAGCTGAGAAAGGGCAATGTAAGTAAAAAAAAAAGAAAAAATCACCTTTTGCAGGTCTATCTAGGGGACTCAGCTCCAGACCTGTAACAGTTTGACTTGAGAACCCGCTTGGATGGCTGTAACATAGAAACTTCCTCAAATGCAAACCAGAGTGAGAACTGTAGATGTTGTCTTGGGGTTGGCTGATAGCTCTCGGGCATCCCACCTTTGGACAAGTGCTAAACGCAAGGTCAGGAGCTGCCAAGGTATCACCCAGAGCCCTTCACTACATCATACCAACATACCTAAAGCAGGGGGGGTGGCAGGTTGCAGGGGAGAGGATCTGGTAATTATCCTTGGAAGCAGGACAAAGACATTTTACACATACATTTTGGAAATGGCATTTAATTTAGTTTTCCTCTATATTTCAGGAAAGGCTATGCAATTTGTGTAATGAAGGCTATAGGAGATAATAAAAACGTCTCCTGTGAAATAAATTATGCTGTTTGTCTAACAGCCTAGAACAGAGATCGAGAAGAAAAGGAATTTATCTTGTGCTCATTGATCAGTAGAGAAAGAATTATGATTATGTAATGCAGATATTTAACAAGGCACATTGTCATTTATTCATATCCCAGAGCACAGGTGAAGATTTCACATCAGAAATGCTTTTGACTGAAGAAACTGAAAGGCGCAACAGGAACCACTTGATTTAATGTCAGGAATTTACTAGGATGGGAATCTATATTCGAATGATCCACATTTATTTTAACAATCCACATTCATTGTTCATTCACCTCAGGATAAAAATTACCAAAAGTGATCCATCTTATGCCAGAGATTGTCCTGCCTATAACAGCTGAAGCACAAATTCATTCAGCAACATAGGGCTTGGCTGCCTGTGCTGGGACCTTTGCCCTCTAGTAATTCCAGGCCATCGGGTTTTCCACAGTACGTAGGCAAATGGTGATGGCAGTTTTGGGATGCATTTCATCCTTTAAGGATGAAATGAGGTGAGACCATGCTTGAAAAACATACTACTTCTGTAATATTCCTAAGAATATCAGCCACATCAGCCATCTTTCAACAATTCAAAGGAATACAAGTCCAAGACTGATGGTAAAATTTTCTTAAGAACTGCACTTTGAAACAGAAACATGTCCTCAGAAAAGACTGTACATACTAGGGGGTGTGGAAAAAAGGAAAGGCCTGAACAGACATACTCTTAATACATGAAACAGTGATTTGTGGAACACACCATGCATCTGGACACTTTCTTGCCTGCCCAAAAATTCACACACAGCAGAAGCATCTTGCTCTACCCTCACAAAGATCTCCCACTCTTCTTTGGGACCACAGGAAATTAGTAGATCTCTGGAAAAATCCTCTTGATTCATCCATCATGTGGAACATGCAGGAGTTTTAAACTACCACAGACATTCAAAATGGAATTGCTTTATTCTTTAGTGTGTTAGGAATGTTTTTTTCTCCGGCAGTTGCAAATGTTCATACCAGCTTATTCTGTACATATAAATTGTTCCCGTCTCTTGGCTTTCCGTGCTTAAAAAGGACCCTGCTAATCTGCTTCACATTGTGAAAGAAACACAGCTGCATACTTTTCCTTTAGAAAGTGCTTGGTTCATCACATCACAGTCCAATCCTTTCTTCATCTTTACTGAAAATCTGGTCTGAATAGGTGTCATCAATCTCTTTGGTAAAAAAACCTGATGTGAAGAGATCAGTTTTTCAATCTTTTGTTGATGTCAAGAAATCAGTTCAATCTTCTGAAGAAATCAGAAGAGAAAAGACTCAGGCTGGATGTGAGGAGGAAATTTTTTACAAAATGATCTTCTCAAATAAAATACTGGAACCGGTTGATCAGAGAAGGGGTAGATTCGCCATCCCTGGAAACATTCTAGGCCAGGCCCTGAGCTAGCTGAAGATGTCGATGCTCATTGCAGGGGGGGTTGGACAAGGTGACATTTAAAGGTCCCTTCCAACCCTAATTTAATTATTCTATGATTCTATGATCTCTCATGACTGATAGTACTTACTCCATGGTGGTACCTTTTTCCAGCAGGCTTTATGCAAGCCAGTCACTACAAAATTTACACCTAATTATTTTTATCTCTGACCTCATGCTCTTCATTTTTTTGCCCTTTGCTCTCCTTTTTGAATTCCAAGGCACTGTTAACATGCCTTGGTTTCAATGGGCTGGTCTCACCATTTTTGGCAAGATACTTGCTGAGACCACATAATCTCCTCCTACTTCAACAGGCTATTTAATCATAGTTTTAAACATATGTTTCCCCTTCCTTTTTTCCTTTTTATTCAGGGACTGAAGAACTGTGATACAGTAATCTCAAACTTAAGCTGACATTTCCCTCAAGGACTCTTCTCTAACAACATAGTTCAGAATCTGTATTGGTTTTATTGTGTTCCTCCCATAAAGTTAATTTTATTTCCATTTTGAAAAATATCATCTAATAGTTATTCTGAAGTTCGTAATCTGCAGACCTCTATCAAAAGCTTTTACATCTGTAATGAGCAGTTTCTAGTTCCTGGCTTCTACCACAATAAAAGCATACATAGGATTTATGACAAGAACTTTTCTCTTGAATTACCTTCCTATATCATAAATAAATAATCCTATATCATAAATAGCATAAAAATTACTAATTAAAGCACCAGATAGGTCTCAACAGTTGTACAGTAAAGCAGGACTCTATTGCTCCAGTATTTCAGTAGCCAATCACTTTTGAAGCCATCACTCACCCACTCTTCCCCTCCACTTGAATGTCTGCCCAGCAGTTTAAACCCATTTTAAACTCTGTGCTAGCAATTTTCTGAGAAACCTTCCTAAGAGTGGCTGATGTGCTGTCAAAAGCAAATGTTTGCAAGCCAGCTTTCTAGATAGGTAGCCAGAATGGCAGCCAGACATCAAGCTTTCAATATGGGGAGAAACAAGCCCTAATGAGAAAAACTGGCTGGCTTCAGAGAGCTGGGTAGCTCTCTGATCATTTAACTTCAGTTAACTAACCTTTCAGCAGAACTGCAAAATTAATTGCATTTCTAATTACTCTAATGCTAACAATGCAAGAAAAGAAAACATTCTCAGAATGCTAAGAAAAAAACATGATAAAAGCCTATCAAAATATTAACTACTGTCAAATTTTCTCACAAGATATTCATACATATATAAGACATGGTCACAAGTGTAAATACTGGAATCGCTGAACCCTGAATGTTTCAATTGGTTTGAAAAAGATTTAGAAACAACTTCTGCTCAATTTCAACAGAAAGACCTGGAAAGCCATTCAGTTTGGCCTCCTTTAACTTAGAACCCCATAACTTGTTCAGAATTGCATTTTAAATTATATTTCTTCATCCATATAAATATTATCTTTCCAATATTTCGTGAAAATTGATGAAAACTCAGAACATACAGAGCTATTACTGGAATATTGAGATATTATATTGTTGCAATACTCATTATTCTCATTTTAATTTTAAAGTGATTAAAGGCAGACTTATTTCATATGAAATAGTACCTTGTCTTTTCTAAATTACAGCATGTCTTTCCATATTGCCATGAAATGTTTCCATGATGAAAATGACCTTCTCAAAATCCTGAAGCACTCACCTTGAAAGTGGCAGGTTTACGTTCACATATATGTTGCAGTAGGTGAGACAGACACAAAACAGGCTGAGAAGATCATCGCGGATTATTCAGGTTTGTAGCTGGTGCATTTCCCTAGGATGCAGATCTGAAATCAGTTCCTTGCTCAAAATCAAGCAGAATGGAAAAATATTTCCCTCCAGTCCAAGAAGCACCTTACCTACTTGTCTGGTGATCTAATGTACATGTGCATACAGACTTGCAGTCCCAGAAACTCTGTTCTAGGATCACTTCTGTAAATGGAAAAGAATATTCACTATTGGGCTCCACAAGGAGGGTAGACCTGGTTTAACAATCATACTAGCTGCCACTTAGCTGTGGTCTGCTCAACAGGCATGACACAAACGTAATATGAGTGTATGAAGGTTAGCCATGGGCCCCTGCTATTATAATTAGGTCCCTAACCTAACTATACCCCTAACTACTAGGGGTAAGACCCTTATTGGACTTTGGCAATATTCACTATCAAGTTGAAGGCATGGGGTATGGCGGTGTGGGGGTGTGTGAAATGCACTCACCAGTGCTTTGAAAGCAAGTATAAGGCTTTTCAGTTTTGTGCAGAGAAACTCCATAAGGTTTCCCAAGTAATTTCTGTGGATAACAAGATAACATAACAAATAGGGTCCAAGTTCGGCAAACCAGTGGTCTGAGATAGTTAGCAGGGAGCTGCCATATAAACTGTGCTTCTGTTGCCTTTTGACTGTTTCTCCATTCCTTGGAAAGACCCTCCCAGGAAAGGAGCCTCCCCTGCGCAGCACGTTTGAACACATTAGAAGTGATGTAGGGCTTGGTGGCCTGCAAGGCTGCAGTAACAGCAGATGCTACAAACACCAGCTGGAGGTCCTCCAGTGCATTGCTTGAAAATTCCTGTTCCAACACTTCTCCTAGAAATATGTCAAGTTAAGTATAATATGCACTTTCCCACTGGAATATCCAGCTGCAGAACAGGGGCCTGCCTACTTACCTCCTCAGGACCAAAATGAACAAGATCCTGAGAAGGTCCCTGTGATGAGAGCATTAACCAGGGCTGCGAGAATTAAGTTTTACATACCTGATCTAAAAGAAGGCCTTTAACAGAAATACCCATGTCCCAAACAACATCTAGATTATGAACTTCATCTTTTTCCTAGGAAAAATTCCTGTGAATAAGAAGAACATATTTCTAAAAAGTAAAGAAGCTTTTCACTCAACATTAAAAGCAATTACTGAAGTGGAACAGTGTATATGGGTGTGCATGGTGGTTCTGACACTACATAGTTTGCATGTATCAGATACTTTTCATGAAGGACACTGGAAACATAACATAAAACAGGCATTAAAAATGCATATTTATGTAAATATATTAAGATAATCATGGATGTAATGATAAACTTATCTAGCTTACTAGATTTAGGGACACTTCAGAATAAATTTAATCGTAGCCTAAAATCCTGTTAATTCAGAATTAATAGTTTATCTGTAAATCACTTATTTTTCGAACCATTTAATATAATTTTAGAAGAATATAACTAGCATTAGAGTACTTAGTACAGCTGATTTCCAAAGAAACTGACATTTCTAATGCCTAAGCTATTACAGAAGTAAACCTAGATCCATAACTCATTTAAGCTTTTTTGAAAACAAAATCTTTTTACTGTAGCTAATGCATATGTGATTAAATTATTAAGTTCTTGTCTTATCCCAGAATTGTTGCAATGCACAGCGAAAATACAGTCATGTTTCTGTACAATACGCAGGCATTACTGCTTGTTCTGTTAACAAAGTAATGTTTATTTTGACAGAAGCTGCTGGGAAAGTTGTGAATACCCTAATCCTGCTGCCTACCCATTCCTCTGCTGAAGTCTTTGAGAAGTCTGACATCACACTCAGCTCTAAGAACGCTGAGATGCTTTTAAAGACTAGCAAAATCCTTTTCTCTCTGTTTATACCCCTGTTTATCCCCCTGTATATCCATTTATCCCCTCTCCATGAGAAGAGGTTTGATGGGCATGCTGTGTGCACCAGTGAGGTTTTGGTGAAGACTTCTTGTCACACCAGCGATGTTGAGGAGAGGTAAATGAAGCTCTCCTAAAGATCTCTCTCATCAAGGTGTCCAAATTGTCTGGTAATGATTCTGTAATTGTATTATTCCTCGTTTCCCCACTAGCACCACCCCTCCTCTCCAAGCTACCTCTTAATCCTGAATCAAACACTACAAGAAGCCCTCAGTTTTCTAAAACATCCTGTGCTTCCTGCCTAAATGAGCTGCTTTGGTTTCAGCCACAGCAGCTGTGGTTTGCACTATTCAGCCTTTCAGGGTAGTTTGGCTCAGCAAAACCCTGAAAAAAAAGAGGTCAAGAGATGTGTTCCTCATTTGAAAAATCGATGTATAGGGTAAAAGGAGAGCTGCTCCCCTGCCTCGGACAAAAAGTCATGTGCACTCAGCAACTCTCTATTAGCACACACAAATCTTAATACGGTGCTAACTGGAATTGAAATATTTTGCCTTCTGCATTAAACCTCACCCCATATGTTTTTATCGTGAATGGGTTTAAAATGTCTATTAATTACCCTGGGATCATGCTATATGAGCACTGGGTATACCAAAAGTCATGACTCCCTGCTGCACAGCACTGATGGTTTCAGTTCCTTTATAATACTCAGAGGAAAGGTGCTAATCCACAGTCATGAACCACAAGGTCTGGTTTTCTGATGACCTCCCCCTTTTACTGCTGGCAGACAGAAGCAGAGCAAATTTGCAGAACCCTGGGGAGGGGGAAAGGCATTTCACATGACCCATTTTGCTGCCCCATCAAACACAGGAGGTGTCAGCAACAAGAGGCTCTGGACATCCACAAATTTTGGTATAGAATTGCAGCTGTTTAGGCACTCATTTTGAGTTCAGGTAACTTTTAATTATTGCATAATCACATTTGGAGGGTGGGGAGGAGCTACAGTGAACATTCATAGGAGCTGGAGGGTCTCATTCAGCTGAAGGAATGAATAAAAATGCAGAGAAACAGGCAAAACACAGAGGCTCAGTTGTTCCTGGGTGCTTACATGACAGAAGTGCTAATTACAATGATTTGCTGTTGCCCAGATTGTAGCACTCTGTCAAGTTAATGAATGTTAGCATGGTGAAAAATTATTTTTGTTTCTAAGTAGGCTGTACAGTATTCTCCTTTCGGTGAAGTGATTTTCAATCATTAAAACTTCAGTTAAAGTTCAGGAAAAAAAGTGCATGTTAAGCATATGAGTATTTTGAGACAGCTTTCCCAATGTTTCCGCTATCTATTTAAAAACACATGCAGTTAATGTATGCTAACCCACCCTGCTGTGCACAATCACACCTAAAACATGCAAATCACGTCATTCTCTATACAGCTATACATCATCCTTAGCACCAGATTGTGTAAAATACTCTTTTAAGAGTCAAGGAGGTACTTGGATTTGAATGCACCATTTCTGTGTTTTCAGGGAATTACAACATGCTGATGAATGAACAACCTCACAGCTGCAGAAACAAATGGTGTTTCTCCTCCTCAATGCCTCCACCAGCATCATCACAGATGGCTTATGCACCATTTTTTATTGAATTACTGAAGCACCCTGCATGTACAGCCGTATGCACATTGATGTTCTGCTGTCATCAGATGCTTACACTGCAGAACTTCTAATTACAGAGTTGGAGACTGCCTAGATGATAGTCTGTTAAATTAATAAATTATAACTCAGTCATTCATGGCACCGCAAAGCTCTCACGTGGTTTGGGGACTCATATATTTTTTAATGATTCCGTGATTCAGAGCATAAGGATATTAATGACTTCCTCATATATCCAAAAAGTAATATTAGTTCAAAAAAAGACTTATGGGCAGATATTTATAATGCATTCGGGGGCTAATGCAAAGAATGCAGCTTCTTTTAGACATGGATCAAGCATTTGCTCTTTCATACATACTGTATCTGCTTCAATTAGAAATAACCAAAGTAAGAGAAGAGGAGGCAAATGACAAAATGACTTGGGGAACACAGACCTAAGCCCTTAATTACAAAAAATTTGATGTAAGTACATAAGGTGCTGAACACTTCTTGCAATGGGAGTGAAGGATAGCAGGAAAACATATAACAGTTTGCAGGACTCAACACTGCTGGATAGTTTCTGCTAAACTCACAGCAGCAACTAGAGTAATCTCTGCTGACAGTGAACGACTTATTCCATGGCAGGCATCTCATCCTTGTGAGAATAAAATTAATGCTAACCTACATCAGATCCTAACCTACATGAAATTCTTCATTTTTTCATTTTTTCTATTTTTTTTTTTTTGGTAATGTAAACTTATGCAAATTATAAGCATCCTCTCCCTTGATTTTTAATTTCATCAGCTCCAGTGGAAAAATCTGATGGGAGTTTTTTCTTAAATTAAGCTTCAAGTTAATTACCCTGAATGAAAAAAATTGCACTGTCACTTCTGTTTCATATTAGCAAATAAGGAAAAGGAAGAAGGAAAAAAAAAATCTGTGTGATATAATGCACACATGGATTAGTCTTAAAATTAATGAGCTAGGAGCTAACAGCCATTAAATAGAACAGATAATCCTCCCATTTCTTTTGTGACCTATGAACCAAAACTCTGAGGACAAGTTAACTCCTGGAGGGAGAAGAAGTGCCAGCCCTGCAGCCATCAGTGCTCCCGTGCCAAAAGGCTGAGTGCCTGTCTACACGGCTAAGACCTAACACTGGGCACAAGCTTTGAAATCCTCTGATCCTCTCTCAGGCTTTGTATCTGTCACTTGGAGTAGATACACAGGGCAGTTGCATCTCTGAAGTGATTACTGAGTCAGCTTTCCCTTCTGAGTGCACAATTCTTTGTCCAGAATGTACAGTAAGAACACAGTATATCCAAAAGCGCTACTGTCGAGTTCCATGCAATTCTAGTGATTTACTGTTTTATAAATAGATGTGTACTTAGAACACTTATATTAACATACAGTTGACATCCAGAAGAGACAAATTAAGATGGGATTTAACATATTAACTGTAGCCAGATGACCACATATAACTAAGAACAGAATCATCTCAATATGAGTTATTAATGTATGTTTTGAAAGCATACTTGCTTATCTGACATGACATGTTTAATATGCTTTAGTGCTGTAGCAGCCAGAGCATTTCTTTAAAGCCTCACAGAGCTGCAATCCCACAGCTACAGAAGCTGCTGCATCATTCAGCCCTGGTTGCAGAACTGCTCTCCCAGACCTCAGCTTTCATTTAAACAACTGATGCGCTTGCCTCAGACACGCTTCTCAGAGTGGAGCCCCAGGGCAATGGAGAAAATACTGGAAAGGTGAATTACTAATTGCCCTGGGCTTTTCCTGAGAAAAGATCATTTCCATTTTTCTGATGGTATTCTTAATCACCTATGAAAGGTAAATAGAAGGTGCAAACATCATCATGCTTATTAAATCCTGTAGGACAAAATTAGATTTCAGTCTACACGTTTTTAGTTGCAACACTGTCCTATATACTGTAGGATTCCATGTATAGAATAACCCCAAATAAATAAAAACCAAACAAACCAAAAACCAGTTTCAAAACGTTTATGCAATATTGTGCTTTGCTTCACTAACTCTGACCTTTAAAAATATTCAATCTGCTGTTTGATTTAACATTTCAAATGCACACAGGACCATTCTCAAAGTTCACAAAACTGTTTGCATAGACGAAAAAAGGGCTACAAGATTGTAACGGGGAAAAAAAAACCCAAACCAGCTTTAGGCTCCCTCCATGCATAGAATACCCTGAAACCAACAGGTTTGCTCATGCAGTCTGACACCACATTTCTGATCACTCCCAGCCCCAGACCAGCATTTTATAAGCATAAAAATCATCACATCTTCCACTATTCCAATGGATTCTTTCGTTGGGTCAAATCCATTTCACTTCTGACAGGCATCTTCCTACAACTCTCTCAGAGCAGAATCTGCAATTATGTAGAAAGGACAGACCTCTAATGAGAGAAATATATGAAGACACCAAAATATAGGAGGGTTCCAGCATCACCAGCCCCTGGCATCTGCCCTGATCAGGGATCACACTCCAGTTCACGTGTTTACCAACATGTTTAGACATAGGATGACCCCAAAGGCAGATCACTCTCATTTCAGCAGAACTGTCTGCTGTCCTTCTGAACATGTCATACAGGTATCTTGGGTATCTTGGCTTCCTTTACTGTTGCTGAGCAAGCATCTCCCATGCACTGATATACAACTTGAGAGTCACCTGAATATCAGCACCACCTGAGACACATCAGGGAATCCTACACGCCAGCACAGGCTGGCTAGCATGATTGATAATCTTGAGGGCACCTCAAGTGGTACTAGATACCCTTGCTCAGATGACTAAAATACATCCATTGTGTTAGAAGCCTTCCCACTGCCCTTCCTGGTGTGCTTGTGACCATGTACCTTTCCCTTGCATCATCTCCACAGCATTCAAGCCTCAGCCTCCACTCTAGTGCCAGGGTACTGGCAAGGCTTTTGGCAAAGTGGGGCCATGGAGACACACTGTGAACAAGGGCAGCTCTAGGAGGCTTAATCTGCTTGCTCCTTCGGTTGAGAGTGGGAAGCCTGTCCCTTTCCCCAGCAGAAAAGCAGTTGCAGTGCTGACCTCTCACTGATGATGCATGGTCCACACATTGAGAAGCAAGAGGGGGATGTGCTAGACAAGGCGTTTCTTCCTCCCTGCAGGATACTGTGAATTTACACATCTGTTTTCTTTATGATGGCACGTTTCTCCTAGCTAGAGCTAAACAGAGGGAGCTTCCTTCCTTGCAGGCAGCAGAACTTTCAAGCCCATTCTATCCAACTGTCATATACATATTCATTGTACATGGACTCTGCTGGGATGTTTTTTCATTTGTTTTTAACATCCAGCTCACTACTATCTCTCTGTAGAGCCCATAGCTGACTATTGTAATATAGAGTGCTTTGGAAAAGCACTCAGCATATGAAGTGCTTTTTCTGTTTCATTTTCCCCTCCCTTCACCAATGTCCGTCACCAGTCTGAAGGGCTTTGCTGACACAATCTAGGTTTGTGAACACTCAGTCCTTTTAGCCCATATCTCCTGGTCAGTTCAAGCTCATGGTCAGCCCATATCTCCTGGTCAGTTCAAGCTCAAGTAGGGATTGAACTAAGCAGCATGTAGTATGCCACCACCAGCCATGTGTTGATGGCTGCTTCTACATCTTTGAAGCTGCCAGTGTTACCACTAGTTTAGGCAGCTCGAGGTCTCTGATGTACCCAGAGAGTTCAGATTCCTTTGGGACTTTTGGTCTGTCATTAGCAATACCTGAACTAAAGTCTTCTCAGTTATAAAAGCGGCATGGAGAATACCAACCCTGAACATGCCCATTCCTTGGATTACTGTTTCCGTATCTTTGCTGTTGCCAGTGTCGGGGTAAGTTCAGATAGCTCAAGGTCTGGGGCAGAGCCAGAGGAAAATTTCCTTTTAAACTTTCAGCCTGTCAATAGCAGCATCTGAATTGAGGCCTCTTCAATTAGAAAAGATGCTCTATGAGCAGAACAGTCTCTACAAAATATTAGCAGTTTGGGGCTTTGTTTTTTTCCCTTTTGCCTAAATACATACACATTATTGAAAGGCCATGAGACCCCTCCTGTTTGTCTCATCTTTTGAGATAAAAAGGTAGGTTGGTTTTTTCTTAGGCCTAGCAGCACAATACTGCTTTAATCTCTCCAGCTGGGCAACTGCTGGTTTTGTGGATGTTTTTTATCTTTTTTCTGCTGTTGCATTATTTCAACATTGTCACAGACAGTGGCACTAAGTCTAAATAGCTAAAAAATCAATAAACCAAAACCCCTTCAATGTATTACTCTTGTGGAAGAAAGTTCTATTGTGACTGAACTGGGGGTTCACTTTTATAGCAGCCAACTTTACTGATACTGTGTTTATGCTTATAGATGCTTGCAGTTAAAAGTGAGCTTCAAGAAAAAATACTGATGAAACATTGGCAAGTATACTGGAAATTGTGCATCAAATTATTCAGCTCAACTCCCTTTTGAAAATATATTTTGGAAAATTCAGGAGCAACTACACTGCATACAAAGAAAATGAGACAAGAATCCGACTCATCCTTGGACACGTGCTCCTTTCTCCTGCTCTCTAAAAGGACAGACAGTTCAAGACCAGGTGCCACTGAAGACTCCAAGAAAGCTTTCCTGACTTCAGTATGAACTCTGCCTTTATTGAGCACAGATTTGAATTACTGGTATCTCTCAAGACCTAAAAAGCAATGAACATGTTTGTCTTTAAAGAACACATTCATGGTTCTTCACAATAATTGACTCAATGACCAATGCAGTTACCAATGTTTTTACTTCTTCCAGGGCAAAAGCAACCCCAAAAACTTTGAGTTTCTGCTTTTCTTTTCACAAAAGGACACCAAGTGCAATTGCTTTTCAACTACGTGCTAACAGGTTAAAGGTAAAGCAGCAAAAATAGTTCTCTGGAAAACTGTTTTGAATTCCTGTAGTGTTTCTTGCTCCTAGGAATAATTTTTTCACTATGCCATGCTTTATAAAGTTGTGTGGAGGCTACCTGTCAGCATCTCTCCCAGATACAGCAATACTAACAGAGGTGGCTCCAGAAGGTCTGAATATGCAGAGCAGGAGCAATTCAAGGGGCAGGGGACACAAAGCAATTCTTTCACCCAAGAGGTGGTTATACTGCAGGACTCTGTCATAGGATAGGTCCTGAAATAGGACGACCTGGGTTCAAAAGAGTGCTGGACAAACCTGAAGACTATTAAAGATAGATTTTGGTGCCAACAGAAATAACCTCCCTCCAGAAGTCCCTGAACTTCACTGGATGCTGGTAAAGCATTTCAGGACATTATGAAGGTTACACTGCCCTTCTCCTGCTCCTTGGCTGTCTGAAGCTGCCTGCTCTTCCCACACCAAATGGACTTCAGGCCTCAGGGAGTGCAGACTTGCTCACAACCCCATGCTCTTCCTCCCTGCACTGCTCCTCCAGCCGGCTGGTAACACACTAGGAAGGCTGCTCTGACACAGCACCAGCAAGATGGGAATAAAGCAAGCCACTAAGCGAGCCGTAAAATCACATTTTAGTTATTACGCCATAACTTCTCCAAGCAGTCCTGTCCTACAACTGATCAAAATTCACTGACAAAAAGCTTTGTTGCCCAAAATACCTCAAACGACAACTCTCACAACATATTTTTCCATGTCCTACTGCCAAGAGCCTCTAGATAAATAATGTCTCAAGACATTTGTAGCACAGTTATCTTCCTTCAGCTATTTGTCCAAAGAACAAGGCTTGAAATATCCACAGAGCCATCATTCAGTGCTTTGGCAGTAAGTTACAAATATCTATTGATTTAGCTTTCCAACAGACTCAAGTGTTCAGCCTGTTACCTCGCATGAAGGTACATATCCCCCTCTCAAGTTCTGCCAGGAAAGTAAAGGATTTCTGCCAAACTAGTTTATTGCTATTCTCTTTTCCTCATGGCTACCAATACCACAGAGACCTGTGCATTGGCCTCCTGCACAGGGATTGATTTTTGCCTCCAGTCTACTACAAATGTGGTCAGATTGGCTGGTGCCTTCTTGATGAATCTGCTTTTCCCCCACAGTAGCACTAAGAACAGAGCGTCCTCTTCACCGCTAAATATTTATAACCAGTATTCTTCCTGAAAGCTGCATAAGTACGTATTTTTATGTGACAGAAGCAACCATTACAGGGAGAGGTACAATCCAGCAATGCCACCAGCTGATTTCTCATACAATTAATTTTAATAACTCCAGCTTTGTTCAGTGCCAAACATCCCCTTAGCAGGACACCACAAGAGCTAGCTTCATAAGCATCCACTGTACTTAATAAAAACCAGAATTAAAGAAGAGATCTCAATGGTGGTGGTTGTTTCTCTACTTAAAAACAAGTCCAAGATGAACAGATAGCTGGAAAGAGCTTCAATCCTTTGAAACGGTTGCATATTCACTGATTCTGTTTCACAAGCTCAGCGTTGCAGTGAGCACAAGCTCACCCTGGCAGACGCACTCTACACAGTGCATGCTTATAACACTTATCTAAATCTAATCAGGTTTACCTTCCCTGCGTTTTTGTCCATGTATGTTTACATAATGCTCATCAACTGTAAGTGCCATAGGGCTAGGATTTTTAAATTATTCCAAACAGCCCGTAAACTAAATTGGCCAAATAAATTGCTATCTTTTTAGGTTCAATTCATCACACACATCATTTTGTTGCTGTTATTCACAAAAAGGCACTGAAGACACTTTGCTTGCCATCCGCTTATTAAGACAAAGAATTGTGATCCAGTTGTTACAGTATTTATTTCACCTTACAAAGGATTACCAACTGCTGACGCACTGTTGAACAGGGAAACCAGTATCTCTTTAAACCTCAATTTCCCTGTTGCTTTTTTTTTAATTCTAGTTTTATTGATATGCTTTCTTTTCGCCTTTGAAATAATTGACAGTTGCTCAATCGTAAACACACATTTCATCATTTAAAAAGCCCACAAGCCCCATTACGCTAATCCTCTGCATACATGAAGAGCAGCCTAGCAGGCATTCATTAAACCTCTCCTTTGAAGTACTATTGTTCTGATGTCATGGACATTTCTTCTAACCTGACCTTATAAAAGAGGCGATACGCTTTTCACTCTCTCATTTCCACACAATTTATAGCCCATGTAAAGCAAGGAAATGAAAACTTATGCCTCTGTAGATGTGAAAAAACCCACAGGTTTAGATTGTTGTTCCACTTGTGACACCAGTTCTCTACTGCTTCTGGTTGCTCACAGCACTCTGGGAACCCTTGAGCTCACCTGCCACACAAAGGAAAGCCAATGTCTGCACACACTCCAGGGGAACTTCATTTTATTCACACATAGACACTGACCCAGAGCACGAAGCAGGTTCTGACAGCACACAACCAACCCGCATACTGCTGCTTGTCCCCAGGAATCTACTTTGCTCTAATTGAGAGAAAACTATTCTCCACTCCACTCCTCCTTTGCCACAGCCTCCCTCTAAACAAACAGGTAACAAGCACATCTTCCAACATTCACAGGGTGAGGTGCATAAGCAAAAATATGACATGAATAGTTGATGCAGCATGAAATGATACGTTGCAAACTCATGCACATTATGCACCTAATGCCAGACCTGTGCACACACAACTGCATCAGGATGATCTCCTGGAAGTGTACCACATCCTCCTATTCTGCTTTGGAGAGCTCTTGTTTGAGCAGATGAGGATGTACTGACACTCATTTTTGGCTCCTTCAGTCATCAGCTCAATCAAATTCTTATCTGTATGTTCACAGCAGGCTCACCCTTGTCTTGGCCGTGGCTAAGGTCTAAAGCACTGCCATGCTGTCAGCAACTGCTTTTTATGCTTGCACAGAAAGAGCTCATACTGTATAAGGAGCATCTCTTAGGCATTTCTGCTACAACAATGTCAAATAGGTACAGCTTCCTACAGTATTTCATCTCTCCCTTTTTGGAGTTGTTCTGTATTCCTGGATTTTAGCTATGCTTTCATTATTACATTGATGTCTCAGTTGGTTTTATACCAACAAAATAATTTTGTTGACTACCACTTCAGTCATCATAGATTTTTGGGCAGTGCTAAACTGCAGCCGACTCTACACATCAAGAACACGTGAACCTTTTATACACAGCAGTGATAGCTAGACATACAACTAGCTAGACATAACTTCTCTCAGGTATTTGGAGTGGATAAACTGTATTAAAGGAATATTAGAGAACTATGTTTTGGGAAACTGCATTTTGAAGGTGAGTTTGAAGACAGAAATGAAAACATAGCAAAGGAGTGATATCCATTGCTCTTGTGCTAAATAAGTTTTAACTCACATTGACAAAGTCCTGCACAAAACCAAAAGCAACTGAAGTTTTTTTGACAAGTAATGTTTACAGAGATAACATGATCCTTCTGTGCAGTTGGAAGTCCATGGCAGCCTTCACACAATAGCCTACTTCATTTTGAAATTCAGATCATAAATCATCTTTCAAAATTTACATGGTGGATATATACTTAAATTTTCCATATATTTACATTTTTCCATTAAACCGTTACCTAAGGGGTTTTTCCTACCTTTTAATAGGGAAAACAAACACTTGCTTGGATAAACCTATTCTTCCAGGTTCTCAAACAGTTTATTTATCATTGTTCCTGTATCTTCAGCAAGATTAAATTAATTTTGAAAGAGTTCTTTGCACTCTTACTCTCTAATTCTGTGAAACAAAATATTTGGGAGCTGACCAGGCAAAAAGCACGTGTGAGCATCAACCCCTTTTCTGTCTGTATTTGAGAAACAGTACCACAGTGGTAGTGTTTCAGCAAACCACTGCCACTTAGCCTTTCCAGAGTATATCCTTGAGATCCAGACACTTCAGGCTGACTATCAGTTACTAATTTTTACTTTAACTAATTCCATAGGAAAAAAGGCTTAAGAGGAGCATAAATTTTAATGCAAGAAAATTAGTCACATTTGAATGGATTGCTGTTCTTACAATTATCTACTTTCTTCTGTTACTTCAGGCAGCTGTCAGAGTACAAAGTTTAAGCTTTGAGTACTGGTCTGCAATAACAAGTGATCTAAAAAAGAACAAAACGCATAAACACACTTGTTTCAAAAGCACTGGAAACCCAACAGATGACAAATAACTTGAAATAAATATTGCTCTATAACACTGGACTCCCCATGATACAGACCATAAGGAAAAGTAATTCTGTGAAGAGCTGTTGGGAACTTTGGCACATTATGATGATAACCATCGAGGTTTTAACAGGCAAATGAGCAAACTGAAGAACTAGAGCTTTCCTTTGGAGAACAAAAAAACCCAGACAACAGGGATGGGTATTGGAGACTGAAAAATTCTATTGCTCAGACACCAGGGAGATCATTCATTTCACCTTTGTTATTATTGATTTTCTATATCACTGAAGAGATATTCAGAGAGAATACAGCTTTAGCCTTAAAAAACCACTACCAAAACAAAAAACACAGTCCCCCAGTAACAAGCAGATTATACAGCTCATTGTACAGATGCAAATGAAGCCACCACTAAAGATATGTACAGAGGATTCAGCTCTCCTTTTGACCTCAGCTATTACATGCCAAGTGCCTGCCTCATTTCAAATAGCTGTTCCTCAGCCAGTGAAAAACACCTGCTGTTTCCACAGATGTTAATCTTCCTGCAGCTGAACAGGAGCTCTGCTCCAACAGTTCTTTCAGAGAAAATAAGGATTTAGAATGCTGCAGACTCCCATTTTCTTAGGCAGCCAGAGCTTATTTCCTTTCCAAAGCCAAGTGCAGATATACCCTCAGAAAGATAGGATAAAAGAGGCACTGTAAAGCCTGCAGAACACTAGCAAAACCTTTATTCTCTTATCTGTACAATTCAGGTCATAAAATATCAGAAATTCTGGAATTAAAAGGCTCCAGGGAGACCTTATTGTCAATGAACGTTTGTGGACATTGTACATGGGTGTTCCGCAGAGTAAGGAAATTATATCAGTGTATTATATAGAAGGATGGCAAGGCGCAGGGGTTGGATATTTGTTAATCAGGATGTATTGAATAGTGTGGGACCTGAACATGACATTTCCCAGAGCAGTTGTGGATGCCCATCACTGCAAGTGTTCAAGGTCAAGCTGGGCAAAGCTTTGAGCAACCTGGTCTAGTAAAAGATGTCCCTGCCCATGGCAGGGGGCTTAGACTAGATCTTTAGAGTGCCTTCCAACCTAAACCATTCTATGATTCCCTCTGTTGGCTTGTTTAGCTCACGAAGATAAACAGTAAAATTCAGGAACTGAGCATCCAAGTCCATCTGCTAGGACTTGAATCATATTCAGAAACCACAGAGTAAGGAGAACTGCTGTTTCAGAATCTAAAAGGTGAAACAGCTTGCAGGTTTGCAAGAAAGCACATTAAGGATTGCTGCTTATGAATTATTGTAATCTTGTAATCACGACAGCTGCAGAGCTGACATCTCTTTCCACAAAGAACCAGACAGGGAAAAGTGTGCGATAACCAACAGTTATTTTTCCCTTCTGATACTGAGATCTGTCCCCCTACTAAAATTATTCAATAAATTAACATTTGTCACTGTCCATAACTAGTGGTAATTTAACTTATAGTGTATTTTATACACCTAAAGAAGGATGCTGAATAGTAAATTACTGTCTTGAATGTGATCACGTTTCTTTTACATCTGCTTCTTAGGACAAGAAAAAAACCCACTGCACATACCCAAGTTATAATTATAAATAATAGTACTCAACATTTAAACCACAAAGGCTCTGCAGCTAATACAGCACATACGGGACAATGGGCCCTATTTCAGGCAAACAAGCAAGATGCTGCTAGTGTGCACAATGCCTAGCAAAAAGGGCAACAGCCCCCATCAGGGCAGGGAGTAACTACTGTAATATAGATAATTGGCAAAAGAAGATTTCATTTCATGTCTGAAACCAGAACAAATAAAAAAAACAGGCTGTTGTGTCTGGGACTGACATTTTAGATACTGCTTAGGTAAAGAAGTTTCCTGATCCTCTGCATTTACTGTTGTTCCCCAAGAGTCAAAGCCTTTTCCCCATCCCTCGGCCTCCATTTTTCTTCTAATTTCAAAGCTGTTCTTCTAATTACAAACATAAATAAGTGATAGATTATGACTTATGCAATTACAGCAGCTCATCTACCTCAAACTCATGGTGTCAGTTTATGACATAACTGCTGCTAACAATAACAGAGAGGAGCAAAACGCAGTTCTAAACAGAAAATTAAGCCAAATAAATCAAAGAACAAATAACCTTGATGGAATCACAACCTGCTTGTAGGCATTTTATAAGCAAACTTCATCTCAATAAATCCAGTAAATTCTGTAGTTATACACTCAATACTGCTTCTATCCAAGTGGATGAAATTTTGCAGTGGGTTTTTGAGAGAAATAATAAACTGCTACATTAAAAAGCAAGACGATATCATATCAGCTCTTCTGTCTGCATGACAGCCATCTCCTATCCAGGTGTTAAGTGGATTCACTTATATTGCCATATAAGATTAAATAAAGTTTGCCTGGCTGGATTTAATTTCTATTCTATTTATGGAGTGTTCCTGTTAATGTTGAAAAGCATTTAAGCTATTTAGGAACTTAAGTCTAAATGGAAAAATCTGCAAGCCACGAAATAATGGTTTGATTATTCATTCTGGTTGCAAATACCGGTGTTCAAATACTTCAGCTGCCTAATCTGAAATATAGATTTGGAACCAGATATCTCTCTCCAGATGGGTGTTGTGACCATCAGCTCAGCATTCTTAGGGAGTTTCTCCATTTGCTTTGCTGCTCCATTTTGTATAGCTGATTTACTGATATAGAATCATAGAATAGTTAGAGTTGGAAAGGACCTTAAGCTCATCTAGTTCCAACCTGCCCGCCGTGGGCAGGGACAGCTCCCACTAAACCACGCCACCCAAGGCTATGTACAACCTGGCCTTGAACACTGCCAGGGATGGAGCATTCACAGCTTCCCTGGGCAACCCATTCCAGTGCCTCACCACCCTTACAGTAAAGAATTTCTTCCTTATATCCAATCTAAACTTCCCCTGTTTAAGTTTTAACCTGTTACCCCTTGTCCTACCACTACAGTCCCTAATGAAAAGTCCATCTCTAATGAATAGTCCACTCATTACTGGTCTCCAGCCGGACATCAAGCCATTGACCACAACTCTTTGAGTGCAGCCATCCAGCCAGTTCTTTATCCACCGAGTGGTCCACCCATCAAATTGATGTCTCTCCAATTTAGAGACAAGGATGTCATGTGGGACAGTATCAAAGGCTTTGCACAAGTCCAGGTAGATGACGTCAACTGCTCTGCCCCTGTCCATCAGTTTCGTAGCCCCATCATAAAAGGCCACCAAATTGGTCAGGCAGGATTTCCCCTTAGTGAAGCCATGCTGGCTGTCACCAACCACCTCCTTGTTTTTCATGTGCCTTAGCATGCCTTCCAGGAGAATCTGCTCCAAGAGTTTGCCAGGCACAGAGGTGAGACTGACTGGTCTGTAATTCCCTGGGTCATCCATTTTCCCCTTCTTGAAAATGGGGGTTATATTTCCCTTTTTCCAGTCGTCAGGAACTTCACCTGACTGCCATGATTTTTCAAATATGATGGCCAGTGGCTTAGCAACTTCATTTGCCAGCTCCTTCAAGGACCCGCAGATGGATTTCATCAGGTCCCGTGGACTTGTGCATGTTCAGGTTTTTAAGATGGTCTCGAACCAGATCCTCTCCTACAGTGGGCCTAGGGTCTTCATTTTCACAGTCCCAGTGTCTGCTTTCCAAGGATAAATATAGCCTCTGCCTTTTGTTTCTCTAACAAGTGCTCAGACTACTTTGTCCTGTTCTCTGCCCCACTATTTCAATTAAGGTAGAGAGTTGTGCATCAAGAGACAATCTGTTTTCAGCGTCAGCTCCACTGTTCACTTGGTGCTGGATACAAACTAGAACCATCCAAAGATGCTGACTACTGTTTCAGACTGGGAACTCTACAGCCCAAAGTTCATTCTCTTGGGGAGCCTCACATTTGCATCAGTAGTTCCACAGCTATTCATATCTCCTTGTAAATTAAGCATACAGGAGAGTTGGTAACATGCTCAGGCGTAGTTACCAATACCATAATACCTAAGCAATTTAGTTAAGGTAAACAAAGCACTAACATCACCTAAAGGAGTCTTTTTCAAAACAAAACAAAACAAAACAAAACAAAAAACCACAAAAACCAACCAAACAAAAAAAAAACCCAGTCATGCTGCATTAACAATTACTCATTAAACTTTGGGAATATTTCAGAGCAATTCAGCTCAGGAAGACTGCAAATTCTCTTAATGAGAGCTTGTTATGTAGCTACACATATGCAAACAGTCACACGTTTCAAGAAAACCTGTTACAAGACGTTTAAGTCCTGCAAGCAGAAGTAGGAGTTAACATCTTCTTAGCTCCAAAACTAGAAAAAACAGAAAAGCTTCATCCTCTCTGCTACAAAATTAGGAACACATTAAAAAAGAAATAAAATCTACCCTCACATTCAATAAACTGCCAAAGCCCTAAAGTCTTTTATAGGATTATACTAGTCATCCTCATGAGGAACACAGATGGTGCTCATTCACTGCAATCAAGGATTAGGTTTCATTGGCCTGTGTTTCAGATAGCAAAGGCCAAACAGAATGAACAACTGAACCTGAAGACAGGTAGAACACAAATACTGTTGGCACAGCTTTCATACTGACATGGAATGGGTAGCATAGGAAAGGCAGTGACACTGCCATCAAGGACCATCTGCTTAATAAGGTAGCACAGAATTATCTCTGATTGAATGCCTGCTTAACGCTACATATCTTCCCCTCATATCTTCATCTTGCTACACATCAAATATATTATGAGGCCACTGTGAAGGCGTTGATGAAACAAGAATACCTCTGTGATGTTAACAGACTGTCATAGCACTTACATCAGAGAGAAACTATTCAAAGAATAGAAAACAGATCTGGGGAAAAAGATTGAGACAACAGAAATGGCTTTCCCTATTATCTTCAAGAGAACCATGGGAATGGAGTAATGCAAAAGTAAATAATACGTGGGTGACTTAGGAGGGGTAAGGAGGAGGTGAAGATTGATGTATTTGACCACATAGTTTTTGAGACCTGAAAAAAAGAACAAATTCAGGTAACAAAACACAAGAAGTGTATTATGTCGCAGGGCAGTACATTTTGTGTGAAAAACAAGTCAAACCAGCAGACTCGGTCACAAGATAATTATGAAGTACCATATTTACAAAAGCTGTTTTGCTCCCCTGCAGAAAGCAAACAAAAAATAGTTGTGTGCATAAACAGCTTAATTAAGGCATTTTTTAGTTTATGTATAACACTGCAGCCTTCTCCAGAAAGCATAAGTCTGACCTGGCACAAACAATAGATACACAGCATATTAGGTCACTAACTAAGGCTCCAGTCATACACCAGCTCATTAGTTCGGCCTGTGGTCCTCACACTTCAGATTTTGATTTGTGTGAGAGGGTTATCATCTCCATTACAGATAACACATATACAGCCCGTGACTCAAACCCAAACCCTCTAACACAGATGTGAGGTTCGTGTCAGGATGTTTTAACAGATCGAGCCTATGGTGTTTTTAATTTTTGTGTTCTGGCTCAAGGAGGAAAGCAAACTTTGCAATGCCACTAGGACCTACTAGAAAGAGGTAACAGTGTTTCTAAGTGACATCTCTCCACAGACTACAGAAAGTGTGTGGAGAAAAGTTACAGCCACCAAAGCTTAAGTAGCTATAGTGAAATATAGCACAAGAATAAGTTACCAGTATAAGTATCACAGTATCACAGTATCACAGTGTTAGAGATTGGAAGGGACCTCAAAAGATCATCTAGTCCAATCTCCCTGCCGGAGCAGGAATACCTAGATAAGGTTACACAGGAATGTGTCCAGGCGGGTTTTGAATGTCTCCAGAGAAGGAGACTCCACAACCTCCCTGGGCAGCCTGTTCCAGTGTTCCGTCACCCTCACTGAGAAGAAGTTTCTTCTCAAGTTTAAGTGGAACCTCTTGTGTTCCAGTTTGTACCCATTACCCCTTGTCCTATCATTGTTTGCCACTGAGAAGAGCCTGGCTCCATCCTCGTGACACTCCCCCTTTATATATTTATATACACTAATAAGGTCACCAAAGTCTCAGTCAATACATAAAGCCGGCCTACACAGAAGCTGAAGAGGGACTTTTTACAAGAGTATGTAGTGACGGGACAGGATTAGATATTAGGAAGATGTCCTTTACTGTGAGGGTGGTGAGAAAATGGAACAGGTTGCCCAGAGAAACTGTGGCTGCTCCATCCCTGGTAGTGCTCAAGGCCAGGTTGGATGTGGCTTTGAGCAACCTGGTCTAGTGGAAGATGTCCCTGCCCATGGCAGGAGGGGTGAAACTGGATGAGCTTTAAGATCCCTTATAACCCAAACCATTCTGTGGGTCTATGAATCTGGAAGCAAGAAGGTTTAAAGCCATCAGAGAAGTGGGTTTCTGGTTCAGTCTCACAGCAGGAACAGTAGGAGCAAGAAACACAACTGACACTACAACAAAGGCAATTAATATTGCAGCCTCTGAACCAACAAGCCAGGCCTTTGCTGAACTTTTCTGAACCTTCCCTATAATCACAAGACAATGCCCTGCTTCCACGAATTCAAGGATTCACAACCTCTCAGGGATACTGGTTAAGCCCTAAGAAAAATTCACAGGGAAACAGGGAGGTGGTTTTGCTTCAGAGCTCTCCCCTCTCCCAGCACAAACCTTCTCCGCTCCCTACTGAAACATCACCTTGTGCACAGGCACTTGACTAGCCTGAGCCTTTCCGTTCAAGGGAGGTCTCTGCAGAGATCTGGTTTCCCTGGGCAGAATTAGCACTAACTTAGCCTTTAAAGGGGATGAAATCAAGAATGACTTCTAGAGTAGGGCAAGGCACTGGTACAGCTCAACACAGCAGGTTCCTCAATTGCAGCACAAGCTGCTGCAGTGGCCTGCGGCGGGTGGAGTTTCCAAGCAATGCCCCACACCACTCATGGCATCTGCTAAAATCATGGGCCCTTCTCATGAAAGTCTTGTTCAATACAAAACAGTTATCTCCTGATGCTATATCTTGGAAGAGAAGCTACAAAGGAAGTTAGCTGTGGAGCTTGCCATGTCCACATGGTATAAAACCAACTATTTTCATAACAAATTGCATCGGAACACAGATTGCTTTTGTTTAATCTCTTCGGCTTCTTCCAAGTCTTGGCTTCAACAATGATGATTACATAGCATTCCCAAGCACTGGTTTAATTAAGCTGTGTCACTATGTCATTTATGCTAGACAGGAGCTCATGACAATATTGCAACCTTTATTTTTAACTCTTTTACTGCAAAGTTGTGCTGAAGAAAAATCACCATCTGTCCTCTACTTCAGTCACCCCTTCGTATTTACTAGGCACTCATCTTCAAAAATGCTAGGAGAAGAGCATGCATTTTTGCCAAAGTAATGTTTACCATAAGCAAATTCCCAAACATTTAGAAAACCTTTATGCAGATCCCATGGTAAAGGCCTTTCATGGCAATTATTGTATTCAAAATACTATAGCCAAAGGGTAATTCAAATGGACAGATGAGTTGCTACATGGCCTGGCAGTAGAGTTTCTAAAAGCTCAGAAAAGTTAACAAAAACGTTAAGGCTTTAGCCTTTGGTCATCAGGGAGGACCCCCTCTGGGAGCAAAACAGCGATACCGATACATACCACTTCAGGTATATAGGGCATCAGTTTAACTTGTCAAACATCAACACCAGGAATCCAACCAGGATTGGGATTGGGGCTCAGGAAAGGTGAATTTACCCAAACAGGAATCCAGGGAAAAGCTAGAGGCAACTGCATGTTTCCCCCCACTACCACCTCCCAGTGCCCCAATCGCAGCATCACTTGAACCCTGCTTATTTCCAAGGCTCCTTCAGTCGCGTGTCTGCCTGTCAAAACTTCCCAGCCAGCCTATGGAAACACAGCAGCACCCCTTAGTTGTGCAGATTCTTTGTTGCCAGGTACCTGGCACAAATCCCTATACCTGCACAACCCAATCAGCTACTCCTGCTCCCATGCAGGTGAACAGTGTCCTCTCAGGCATGGCACACACAGCATAAAAGTAGAAAGCCATGAGACTATTATCAGCCCCTTGTGTAAGTCTCAGAAGTGTCATTTGTTCAGGTCTGTCTCTATTTCATTTGCTCCCCAGACGCTTCAGGTAGGAAATAGCTTCCCTACCACTTCATAAAATGACAAGTTTTATCTGCAATTTCCAGCAGCTTCACACAATAGAAAAAAAAAAACAACCAAGATTTAAAAAAAAAAAATAATAAAAATGTAGTTTTAAAGGAAATACAAACAACTCTCAGCCCTGGAAAAGCTGCATGGAGCTCTTCAGCCATAACTACACCAGGAGGAAATATTACCTCTCCTGGCTTGCCCGGTGTTTATCCCTCAGGCAGAGCAGGTTTTCCTGTGGTCATGGTGGAAGGGAGAAAAATGAAGCTGTAGGTCTGCTTGCAGAAAGAAACAAGTTGGCAGCAATGAAATATATTCAGTACAAGCCATGCAACCCCTTCTGCTGCTTTGCCAAGCTCACAGAAAGCCAAAAGGTTAAGTGGGAACAGCAAGCAGCTCTTCACTGCCCTGGGAGTCAGCATTTGTATCCAGACACAGCACGGAAGCAGGATCAGCCACATTCAGGAGAACAGCAAAACTGCTACACATGCACTATGCAGAAGCCTCAGCACATAGAATCATACAATCATAGAATCATAGAATGGTTTGGGTTGGAAGGGACCTTAAAGCTCATCCAGTTCCAACCCCCTGCACAGACAGGGACACCTTCCACTAGATCAGGTTGCTCCAAGCCCCATCCAACCTGGCCTTGAACACTGCCAGGGATAGGGCAGCCACAGCTTCTCTGGGCAACCTGTGCCAGTGCCTCACCACCCTCACAGGGAAGAATTTTTTACTTACATCTAATCTAAGTCTACCCTCATATATTCTCAAGGGTTCTTGGATCTCTCTAAGGTGAGCAAGGCAGTAGCTGTCTGTCTCTGCAGAGGGAAAACCAGCCACTAATATCAATTCTTGTACAACTCTCCTGGTCCCTTGCAAAGCCATACAAACTGCCGACAGGTAAAGTACAGCTTGAGAAATCATCATCCATTTGCTTATCTCTTTTGGAATCCATTTACCTGATGAATGTCCCCAATTCAGTTACTTCCGTGGAATACAGATTGGGCACAAGGGAGAAACAAATGGCTAGAGACATCGCATCACAAGCATTTCAAATTAAATACAGCTTGAGCAGAGGGAGGAGTAGATGGTGCAGAGCAGTCTATTTTGACAAAGACTAAGATTTAACTTGCTTTTGTATAAGTTATTAGCATCACCTACACAAGCTGCACTCATGTCATTGTTTTTCCAGAAGTGGTTTATGCTTCAGTGTTACTGATTAATGGCAAAAAGGGAACTGATGAGGAAAAAGTTACCTTTTCTGTTCATTATTACTTTATTTCAGAATTTTATTTTAAACTGAGAACACATTATCTAATTCTGTCAGGTTAAGGAGTCTAAGGCACACAGATTAAACTTCAAGTATCGCGCTGCTGATACTGCACAGCCTGGATCTTGTGAGATATGACCAGAATGAATATAAAATACTTTTATTACAAGCACTGCATGAAAATGGTCTTCAAGAATACACTCTTCGGAAGCATCATTTCCCAACATCCATTCCTCAGCTCAGCTTGGGGCAGGACGTAGAGAGGAACATTTTAAAAATCTATTGATTTGAAGTGTTATATTTATTGCATCTGGTGATCTACAATTTCTCCACAGTATAAATTGGCCTTTTTAAACCCAAATGGTGATTTGCCATATCTGCCTATAACAAAAATTCAAACTATGCTAACACGAAGCTATAGTCTCACAGCCAGCGAGAGATGTTTGATCCCTATTGATGTAAAAGAAACACTTCCCTATCTTCACAATACAGACTTAAAACCAAATTTTTATAACCAATGTAAAAATTTGCAAGTGACATTACAAAACAAGGAACTAATGTTCCTTACTCCTCAAAAATAAATTTAAGAAGGAGAGAGAGAATGGCAACTGTGGCAGCACTGAAAAAGACCTAATAAAGACGACACTGTAGGAAGAAGTTCTGCTAATTAGTTTCAAACAGGCACTCAATACAGTTTTTCCCTGCAAAAAGCATTGAGCAGTTGGAGACTAAAGTTGGATCAGGAAACAGAGTTTATATGGAATTCTAAGGAAATACAGAACAGTTAACTCAGCATCTACAGATTAAATAAAAGCACCTGAGAAAAACAGTCTTCAATTATGTGACCAAAGAGGCGCCAGCTGAAAGAGCCTTGCACCACTGAAGAACAAGGAAGAAAGAGGCAGAAATAAATGAAGAGATGGGGGTGTGGAAGCACCAAACAGAAGAAGGAAGAAAAGCCAGAGAAGACCGGAGGTTCAACTCAGTGCAAGAGATGCAACTGTATATGACTGAGAACTTTTTTCTCATGCAACAAACCAGCTAGTAGGGAATTCAGAATAAGAGCAGAGACACAGGATGGAGAACAGAAGATGAAAAGGATCTCACTGGTTTGAGGGAGTATTCCACTAATCCTGCACACTGAGTTGCACCATCATAAGATTCTCATCAAAATTATCAATTAATTATACTGGACTAGGAAATAAAGACAAAACCCAGTAAGATTCCAGCAACCTTCAACAGAGTTCCTTTCATCTCCAGACAGGGCACAGAGATATGATGGGACAAACATTATTCTGTTGTAAAGAAGTTACAGTGCCTAGTCCCTGCAGGGCAGTCAAACACATGAAATATAGGCTTGGCTTTGCCCCAGTATAAAGCTATTCATGTAGACTAATAAAAGTAAGGTCAGGAAACGAAAACTTCCCTAGAAACAAAATCTAGGGAGCTTAATGCATTTTCTTTAGGGGAAGATTTCATCCCATTCCAGATTTCTTTGAAAAAAAAATAAGCAGAAGGCATATTAAGTCAGAGATGATAAAATTCAGGAAATTTAATGTCTACATAAAAAGAAAAAGTACATGATCTGGACTTAGACTTGTTGGATTAAGAGCAATAAGATAAAAACCTTGACTCTTCCTTTAGAAATAGTATTTGACAGAATTTGAACTGGAATGTATAAGGAAAACACAAGACAGGTAAAATACAAGACAGAAACAGCATAAATAGCCCTTTCTTGCCAGAAAAAGGTAACTGATTTTTCTAAAAAATGTCCTTGATTCTAGGTCTCATCCATCATCTGTTCAATATAGTACCACAAATGTATTTCAACTGGGAAATACTACCAATTGTAAGATGAATCAGAATATAATCTAGAAAGAACTATATGGCACTAATGGGAATACTGAGAGAAGAGTGACATTCAGAAATACAACAGAAGGCAAAATTTCTGCACTTCACACAAACAACTTCTCCTGTAAAAGGACTTCACCAATTGAAGACATCCAAGACCTATTTCAGAATCTCACCAGTGGTCTCACACATTTCAGTAGAAAAGGGCCAGCTCAGTTCAAGTGTGCTGGTTGGGGAAGTCAGATACAAAGTGATTCTTCATGAATCCTTTGAGATTAAAACATCCTATGATCTCCTAGATAAACAATAAAAAAAATATAAAAAAAAGTTGCAACACAGAAATCTTGAAGGGAAAAAAAACCCAAAATATTTCTAAAGATTATTTTTCTACTCAATATTTTATGCCAAAATGATTTCATCTTTTCAACTGATGACCATAGCATCTTGCCCTGTGTTTGCATGCATCCACAACCAAACTATTAGCTGTGATCTCCACACTGGCACAATTCATAATCTGAAGATGCACTTGGAATACCTGAACCTGACAGAATATGGTCATTTTGCACACTTCCTTTTCATGGAAGTTATCTAGAGAACAATGACCTTCAAGCCTGCAATTCATCGCATTTTCTTGCTACACAGTCATCTGATACTCTAGCACTTTTGTGGCTTCCAAATCAATAGGTTTTAATGGTTATTGCCAAAATCAGCCACTCAATTTCTTTGCCTGTTTTTTGGAAGAGCTGGACCTATCCCTGCAGCCTTCTTAACATAGCTTATGATGACACTGAAAAAGCTATTTAAATTTTCAGCTTGATAGCATTGTCTCTTACAGATTCCAGACAAGGGAAACTAACTGAAAAGCCTTGAAAAAATTATGCCACAAGTGGGTACGTAATGGCACCAAAGATTAACTCATGAAAACCTGTATTGTTCCCTTCTGCCGTTTTAGTTTTTGCACAGAAATGTTCTTGGATACAAACAAGTAACAGAAACAAGACACACTGCATAGCAATCAGCCATTATGCCATTGCTGGGTTTTATGAGGCTCCTTACTGTACAGCAACTTAGTCTAAAAGCAGCAGTAAAGCCAAGGTACAGGTCATGAGAAAACATCCTCAAAGGGTACTGAGAGTTTTTAGCACATCATTTGTATTCAGCCGTGGCTGATGCATCTTGGAACCAGCTGTACCAATGAAATATGCATACCCAAAAGTAAGAAAAGTTCCCAGGTAACTCTCTAGATGCTACACCTAACATTTGCAAGCAGTGTTGCTGCTTTCTGTGGTATCTGAATGATAGTGAATGACAAAAGTTCAACAGCAGTTCAGATTTTTTGGAGTCTAAGAGGAAGTGAATATAATTAAGTTAATAACATACCTGATCATCTCCGACATCTCAACTCTGACAAAGCACATGGTTCTAGAAAGATAACTTACAACTACCCCGCAGAAGATGCTGAAGAGAAAAGCAAAAGCTTTTAGACAGAGATGAGTCAACAGGATTCCGTCTGACCCCTTGTCACCTACTGGGCTAAAACTAGCATGTCATATTGACCAAAAAAGCATATATTGACCCAGCAGGCCTGAGTTACGAATTGTTGACAACCTTCCTTCATTCATGCAGGTGCACAATGACACTTTTGCAATTCTGATGAGATACATAAGAGAGGTTTGATGCAGTGTGGTACAGTCCATCTCCTGCTCAGCCCTGCTTTGTTACTAGCAGAGTAGCTCACGCTGGCTAAAACAAAGATCTTGCCTCCTCTTCATCCAGCTGCATGCCTTAGGATCTCAAATGGCTTGTTGGAATAATAAACATGCACTAGGCATACAATTAAAGCATTTTCCTGCCTTAGTTCCTGATGTCAGTATTGTTCTTCATCGTGCTTCCCCTCCATCCCTCCTGCATTGAACTGTGACAGGTTTAAATTCTTTTCACAGTTGCTGCATCTTGCAAACTTACTCAGTTTCTCCTTTAGATTTCAGATCAAGACCAAAGTTTAAAGAATATCATTTCAGCAGATGTATCACGAAAAGTAAAAGAAACCTTCAACGCAAAACTTTAAAGCCAGCTTATAAAGGTTTCAAAGACTCAGTTATTTCTATTACAGGAAAATTAATCTGCATTTATTCTTGCATGCAACATAAGAGTGAAAACAAAAACTAGGAAAATGGACAAAAAATTCATAAAGAGAAGACTGATTACCCTCATTTGGGAGAAGGTAACTTATCTCCTCACCTAAGAAGTAAGGTAGTTGTCTGGTTCATGGCAGCTAATCTGCCATCTTCTCCAAATCTCCACGTCACCAAAGGGAAGGAAGCTGCTTGCACACACTTCCTAACACTGGGCTCTACCCACACTGTCACCACGCTGCCCTGAAGCTTTAACCTGCCACCACAGCATCTGCATACCTACCCATGCCACAGTTTGGAAAAATGAGGCTGAGCAAGTTAAGTGAGCCAACACAAAGAGGCGAATACTAACAGTGCTCAGCAGCAAAAGCTAAAGCTCATTATAAGACAAAACCAGATGCCGTAGAAAGTTTTAGGAATTAACTGAAACTCAACAATAGCTTTTGGCCAAGTTTCTTGACTTCAAAGGTTAAAAGCTCCAGGACAGTTCTGCCCTGTTTTCTCTCTTGAGCCACCTGAACATCACCATATGGGGCTGGAAATGTCATGGCTTTCAGGTTTCACAGGCACTGAAGTATCAGTACTGCACACTGATGTAAGTGAAACACCATGACCATTTCTTTAAATACACCTTCTTCTGCCTCCAACAGAATTCTAACTAAACAGAGTTGAACATAACAAAGAATTAAACCATGCACAGAGTAATACTAGCAAAGCTACAGAGAGAAGAATTTATTTGCGTAATACATGAACACAATATTTAGATGTTTCAGGACAACCCATGTAAGCAACTTTGTTTCATGCTATGAATAGCCCCCAAAAAATTGGAGGAGTTGCCATCGGTAGCATTCACAGTCTTTACTCATACAACTGAAACACAAACCCCCTTACCAAGCAGTGCTTCAGTGTTCCCTTCAGACAAGGAAGCAACACAAACTTCCGTTTTGAACATGGGAGTATGTTACTTCCCCATTAATGCCCTGTCATGGTTCCTGTGCAGCTGGAACCAGAGGACCAACCTTTTACAGCATCTTCAAGGTAAGCATCAGGCTATGCTTAAATCAGCACGTGTGACACGAGAATCTGACTTGTAGACCAAGACGTTTGGTGCCAAGAATCCAGCCTTCACTCTGCGTGAATTTCAAAGGGCCATGCTTCAAAGAAAATCTTACCTGGTCCAGTGGACTGAACACTTGCCAAGTAGCCAAGACACACAGGATATACACCCAGCAGTTTAGCTTTATCGACAAACCCCATTCATACAACAATCCCACCATGAAATGGAAATTGAAGTGTAAAAAGCAGGGAAAAAAAAAAAAAATCGGAGATTTACTTCAGGAGCATTCAACCGACCCAAGATAAAAATGGCAGTGTAGGTGCACCCTTGAACTCCCAGTAGCTTCCCACACCACTATTATCCCTCATCACTATGGGAACATGCAGTGCCAAGATAAGATCCATTCAGATAACCCTCACTCCAGCTAAAGTCAGTTTAATTCTTTACAAGCTTCAGCATCTAACCTCATGATACTAACTTCAATATCAAAGCCCTTATCTCCTATACGTAGTTGTAAGTACTAGTCATTAATCTACACAATCCAATTTTGATTAAGCAGGCCAAGAAATCAAGCTGTCATCCCAAATGTGTTCTCTCTCCCCACTGCAGCAGTGATCAAATCACAGTTATATACGATGAAAATCCAGACTGGGTAAGAAAAGCTCTCCCAATTTGTTCTTCTTTTTTGATGACAAAGTACCCCAAGCTTCCTCAGAGACTTGCACCACACAAAACTACTGAGGAAATAGAGTTGTTTTCTCATATTTTTTATTTTCATTCTAAAAATTAATCACAAGAACATTAACCGTTTCGTGTTGCAAGTGCCTGAGGCCAAGCTCCTATATATGCAACAAGACTGTTTTCACATGCCAATCCAGTATCATATTTGATTTATTGATGCTTACATCTTTTTTACTATGAGGAGCTACAAAACACAGAAAATATCAACAACCAAATTATTTGGCTTATATAAAGGAAATACAATGGATTTTAGAATGACCCCGAACCCTAATATTTACAAGTCTTTTCAATAACAAAAACGCTCTATGAAATTCCAAGTTTATCAATTCCTGAACATGCTATCAAAAACAAAAAACAAAACAAAAAACCAAACAAACAAAAAAACAAAACAAAAACAACAAAAAAAAAAAAAAAAAAAAAAAAAAAAAAAAAAACCACAGAAAGAAGCCCTGATCTCTGATCAGCCTTAACTCTGATGTTACACAGCTTGACTAACAATTTTAAATTTACCAGTTTTCACTAAAGGAGTGTTTTCTTTTTCTTTTCTCATGTCCAGATTTTCTTAACGTAGTCTCTAACCCCCCCTCAAAAAAATCCCATATGCTTGCTTTTACATACAATTATAACACTGTTTTGAGACTTGGTGTATTTTTAGTACTGATAATCAACACTTTTCAGGCTATCGCGTTTCCTACGGAACACTAAATAAAAGCTTTATTAATTTGTCTGGAGACATATAGGGACTACCTGCTTTTCTTGAGAAGTGATAACACTGATAATCCACTGAAAGAACAGTTTTTCCAGGCCGATTATAACATGGAATGAATATCCTTTAATAACATTCTTTATTACGAGAATAAATACATAAAACAACACAATATATTAGCCACATTTCCTCATATACATTCAGAATATAACAAGAAGCTAATAGGCATAATCATCAGAACCAGTTAACAAAGAGATTTTTACCAAGCCAAAATCACCAGAGGAAAGCTGGAAAGTTTATGTGCTAGTAGCAGGCAAAGAACACGTGATTTCATTGTTCCCTTGATATTAATTTAAAGACAAACATACTGCAGTTATACGTATGAACTGATGAAAGCGTTTAGCTCCGTGCGGTGGCCGTTTGAGGTTGTTCTGACTGCAACTGCTTTCCAAGGTATTCCCTGAAATACAACAAAAAAGTCAGATTGAGAAACATTCTGGAGACCCAGGGAGTATGGAATAAAGAAAGAGGAAAAAGCTTTAAGCTTAGAATTAATCCTTAAATAATGTCTACTGTTGATAGTCAGCTGGAGCTACTATGAGAGTACCTAAGCTTTAGGTATCCATCATCTACTGTCCTGAAAATAAGGTACAAACTGAACATCAACAAAACTGGAAAAAGAAGCAGTCCAGTTGTAATCTCTAGAAGTCCCGGCAACTGTGACAGAACATCCATGAAGCCCACAGATTTTGCTTGCTAAATATACATGTTAGAAGCTGTGACAAAGGCTCTCTTCCCATAACCCAGCTGCGTGAGCACAAGTAATACTGATGGACACACTGGCAACATAACCCATAGCCAACCAAAATAGATGCTGACTAAAGAACTGTACGTCTGAGTTGGAAAAAAGAACAGATATTTGAGCCAGGCTCACTATATACCAACAATTTCCTCACCTGTATTTTGAAGTGCTTATTTTGTCACTTATTTTACACCTGTCATCTTAACACTGGAAAAAATGCCCCCCAAATTCTTAGCATTTGCCTTGAACAACAATATCTAAATTCTCTGTAATACTGCACAATCCTTGTGAATGTTCCCATCTTTCACTGTCTCCTGTGAAAGCACCTCAACATCTCAAAGAACCACAAAGAAGCTGAAAGTGGTATTTAGTAGTGCCTGGGTTACAGCTTGTTCTGTGCTGCTTGCTACAGAAAACACACTTCAATCATTGCACCATTGTACCAGCAGACAGAAAGGTTTCAGGACCTGTGAGGCATACACATTTTTTTCCACTGCTGATTGTACACTTAGCACCCAGTTTTTCCTCACTAAACAGGTATTTCAATCTACACAGATTAAACATAAGAAGCAGTTCAGAGAAATTATGTTTAGAATGAAGCCTTAAAAATAACTCAAAAGATAACTCAAGAGTATGCACTTGTGCTTTATTTAAAGTTAAAAATATTAGTTCTTACTGTACATTTCAAAAACTAGTTTTCATTTTAGTGTCCTGTTGAATGGCTATTCCCTAGGCATTATAAATCCTACCACACAATGAAGTTTAGGATCACAACTGTACCACTCAACATCGTTTTTCTCGGTTTTAAAGTTAAGTATCTAGAAAAGCAAAATTCCTGTAATGTTAACTTCAAACTCCACTAGCAAAGAAAATAACACAATATGGACGCTGCTCATCCATTACAATTTAGCACCTTCCTTCACAGCTTTATCAGGTGTTGCAGCAGGATCACAGTATTTTAATAACTGGGCTGCACTCAAGAGATATGACTCTTGATCATATTAGGTAGGTTACCACCCTCAAAGTAGAGACTCCTGAAGACAAAGAAGGAAACGAGCTGCTCTCCAGTGGTCTTGCAGGACTCAAAGTTGTACCACCAAAATAAACAGCCACCCAGAAACACAGCCAGCAACTACAGAAGGGTTTCCAAACCTCCTCCTGCTCCCCCAGTGTTCTTTCTCCCTTTGTTTCACGCACGTACTGATTCTAGTACTTCTCTGACATCCTGCCTTGAAAGCAACTGACACTTGCTGCATACTTGGCTCTGCAAACAGCATCAAAAGCCTGCAAAGTTATTTATTTATAAAGCACACATGAACCATTTCGACTGTGAATTTCTCACACAAGTACTTAGAAGTAGGAAAATCAATCAAGCTAACAATCCAGAACAGTACAACTGTTGCATAGCTTACACTGGTTCAGATGCATGCTCAAGGCTTACTAAAATCCAATTATAATGTGGTGTATTCAGCAAAAATCTCTGAGAAGGCAGAGCAGTCACATATTCTGTGGGTACTGAGTGCCTTAATGGATACATTCAACTTCTAAGGACATGCAGTAGATATCACAGTTATATTCCCTACAAAGCCATTTCAGTCATTCATTTGCAGGTGTGAGGTTTAAGTCCAGGGACAAGGAAAAGCTTTTATCTCATCTCCCCATACAGAGGAAATATCTGCAGTTACTGCTCTACATGGTCATGCTACAAACCCAGGTGAAAACTGTCGTGTTCCTACCCCATCACTTCCTTATTCACCACTAAGGGCCACTGAAATGCACAAACCTTGTCCCATCTGCTGCTGCAAGTACCAGTTAATTTTCTACTTGCTTATTATTTCAAATCAAGTATCATTCGTTAACCTAGAACAAGTTCTTGCCTAGTCTATGCCAGATGATGAGAGAGATTGGTAAGAGACTGATAGGAGGGATTTAGACAACGTTTCAACATGAAAGCTTCATGTGCAGCCTTAGGAGAGCAGACTGACAGATTATTCTGTCAGGCCTTTGGGCACTTCTCCCTCTGACCTTCCACTAAAACTCAAGCTACTGAGATTAGCTTCAGTAGGCCCCTGTTCTCCCTATGTTAAAACACATACTAAAAGGGCAAGAAGATGCAAGTATATTTTTTTACATACTGGTATTTCATCACATCAGGAGGTTAAGTAGCACTGTAAGCTTCAATCTTCACACGTAAGTGGGGCATAGGTGTCCATCACCATGTACTACAAGTCAAGCACCTAAGACTTTATTTATCCTGCACTGTTACTTAGTTAAAAGAAAAATAGGATTTTAGAATTCATGTTTACCCAACAAAATTTGATTTACCATTAAGAATGCAAGCATTCAACACATCGCACTGTAAGAGCATGTACAATGAAAGAACAATAAATCTTGTCACCAAGATAACAAATGACTTAGCAAAATACTGAAAACAGCATCTGACAGATTAGAGATGCATGCTACAATGGAAACTAATGAGATATTTTTTAAAGTACAAGCTATAAATCCACAGATTGGACCACTTTACCCTTTTCTACACTTACTTTCTTAGTCCTTCCTTCATAACTTCAGACAAAGACCACTTTACCATAAAAAAGTATTGTAGTTGGTCTTTTGCAAGCACATCAAGTTTCCAATACGGTTAACTTGGAAACAAAAGTACACAACATACGAGTCTGGCAGAGATTCATGCGTGCCTGATCAGCTCATGTTATAGACTAAGACAAAACATATCCTGCTAACTTGGACATAGCTGAGCTTTGGGGCCTATATACCTATTGCATTTCAGCACGCAATCTTCCCAGTAATACCATTTTTCACTTCTAACCAGGCCAAGGAGATCTGCAGAATGTCAGTAGGCATTCTACAGGATGTACAAAATTCAAATACAAATTCGTGGAAAAAGAGCAAAATACTATCCTGACCAACAACAAATTCAGTCACCAACTCCCTCCACTAGAAAGCTGCCTTCTACCTTGAGTAGGCATTGTATTATTGTACATAACAACTCAAAAGCCAGTCAGAAGCAGTAAACACCTTCTCAATACAAAAACACCAGCTCTCCATCCATTACATAAGACTCATTTTAATTTTAAATCTTCTAAGGTGATGAAGAGAAATGAAATTCTATGTACCAGTAATACTGTGCATGCTTACATATAATGCTTTATTCCTCAACTGCTTTCCAAGAAAGGGAAGGAAAGTTACCACATGCTTAAGAGTGTTCCCTCAAGTCAATAAGCATCTGGAAAAGTCTGTTATCCTCCACATAAATAGACTTGAATTAAGCACATCATTTTGGCAGACTGACCCTTGCTGGAACTGTAGATGTGAACTCCATAGATATTTTTAAGGTACCTTGCAACAGTTCCTAGTAACACTAACTTGAAATCAGTACTAGAAACCATGCAACACAGAACAAGGTGGCAATTCATCCTCCTGCATTAATAATCAAGATGGAAAATTCATTGAGCAAAGGTCCAAGTTCTCTTTGGAACAAAAAGTTCCACTTTGACTTTCTTCCTCGCAGTGGAACAGAAAACCATCTTTATGACAAAGCAAATGAAGCTGGTACAGACAAGCTTATATTTACAGTTAACTGCATTCAAACGTGAAACAACTGATTCAGTATAAATTTACAAGAGCACAAAATATTACCACTGCATTGCAGGAAAGTGTCAAAACAAGCTAGTGTAGGACATCACTTTAGAGAGTAACTACACAAGCCTCCATTTCTCAACCAGCTCTCAGAACAACAGAACTTGAAACACCACATTTTCTCACTTTCTTGGTTATTCATAAGTCTGACTGTGAGGTGCGAGTAATTTCTATTTGCAAATTATCTTTTCATTTATATTAGAATAACCAAGTGAGATTTCCACACAAGCAATTTATCCTTTTTCGGACCTAACTTTAAACACGCTTTTTCTGCAGTTTCCAGAGTGCTTTCTCCAAGAAGAAAAGGAAACTTAGAGGTGAATACATGAAGCTGTTGTATCTCAAATCCTTATTCCAATTTGTTGCTTCATTCCATTTAATTTGGTTTGTTGGTATATGAGAAACACTGACACCCTCAAGCTAAGATACACTTAAGTGTCATGGTAATTAAAACAAATGTTTATAGGTCATTTAGGAAAAGGCATTAAGGAACTGATCCAACATGTAAGCCACCAAATTCAGTGAGTACGAAATAAAGAGATAATTGTAAATTGACAAAAATCTCTACCTGAAAATTTCATACTAAAGGACAATCAATCTCTGACAGATGGGGAAGTTTTATGGTGCATACAAAAGATTTCTAGAGGCCATGTGCTAAAGGGAACAAGCCTTGCAAAAATTAGTGCTACTTTCAGTGTTATACTCCAAATTCCAGTGTAGTTAGATTTCCCTGTCCTATAAAGAACTGAAAATTCTTCTTTTTAGGAGGCAAGTGAAGAAAAGTGAAGCATAGAAGAAAGGAAGGATGAAACTGCCACATTCTCTCTTTTCTAACAACATTTATTTTAAATCTTGCTTCTAATCTATTAAAGAACCAAGTTATCAAAAAATATTTGGCAGTTCGGAACATCTGTGATTTCTAGCTTGTTTTAGCAGTCTAAGGCTCCCAAGAGGCAGAATGCTTTCCTTTGACAGAGAACAATATAAAACTACTGACTTTATTTTTCTCTACCTAAACGTAAACCTAGAGTCCCCTGCTTTTGAAAATTAAATTGAAAAGCCAGTTCTGAAGAAAGGCTATGCCTCATGAAAGGGTACAGAAGTGTAACAAAGCTACAATAAAAAGTCTGTCATGTGACTCAAGCCACTCAAAAAACATTGCCAACATACACTGTTACACACAAATCAGATATGACAAATACTTAAACAATTTCACAAGACAGGCAGCAGATGGAGCGTTTGAACAGACAGAACAGTCTTCATCTTTATATTGCATTTCCAGTAGCGATCCAATAACCTGGATTCGTTGAGAGACGCCAGTTTTGGCAATTTATCATGGCTTCACAAATAGGTATTCAAGCTACACAACTGATGCATTCCCAGCTCTAAGCAGTTTAAAGTGTCCCTTGAAAGCACTGGTCTTGTGTTACACTGCTGCAAAAACAACTGTTTTGTTTTACAGATCTGACAACCCCTGGAACCTTCTGAGCAGGAGACAAATCAGCAACATGAAGTAGTAGATGGAAGTAGCAACATGAGGGCAAGATTGCAACTGTCTCTCAAGTCCCCATCTAATCCAGCAGGGGACAAAGCTGACACAGTCACTCTTGAATCTGAATGCCTGCCCTTCTCATGGAGCACTTATCCAACTGTTCTGGTGAGACAGTACTTTTTGTTCAGGTGAATTGCTTTCGGGTAATAAGCTCCCTTGAACCTGGTTACTGCAGTGTCACATTAATAGCGGTGGCCAGAAGAAAGTCAGCTGGAGAGGGGCCACCACAGATTTATCTGCCTAGTCACAAAGCCACAGCCACACTAGTCAGTAAAGAAAATAAAGAAACCAGGCACTATCAAACCTGGAGCTATGTTAATATTTAGTTCCTGAAATATAATATTAAAATGTCATAGTGCTGGATCGGAAATTATGCCATTGCATAGTTTTGCACATTATTTTATATATGAAATATATACTATATATATTTTAAATATACCATATGTATATTTTAAACATTAAATGCACTGCTCTTCACAGTAGTAGATAGAAATAGTACAGCTATGTTCTTTAGTTTACTGCTTTCAGAGTTGGACTGAGAAGTGGGTAGCTGGAGTGCTACCACACAGGGAAACTGCAGTTCTCTTCTGTCACTTCTTTGCTGAATACAATTTTCTCCCTTGACTCAGTGGATTAATGCAATGTGAAGTATTTCAAGAAAAAACAAAGAAGTTTAAAGCTTATAAAATATTTGTCTATCATACCAATGCTGACTGTAAGAACTGCTGAAGATAGCCCAGCACAAGCAAACAAAAAGAACAAACAAATGTACTGAAAAGTTTAATTCAATTTCCCTAACAGGAAATCAAATCTTTAAAGTAATAGTAATCAGATGTGAACCTATCCAAAAAAAGGTACTTTTTGGTGACATGTTTTTCAGCACAGCCTATGAAAGCAAACAATTTATTTGAAAAAAAAAAAAAAAAAGAAAATGCAAACTGAGCAGGGTGTTTAATATTTGCAAAATATTTGCTCCACATTAACAGAAGCTCCAGAAATATTAAAGTGTGTGTTACAAAGACTGCAGATTTCATAACAGAACATGGCCACAGTGTACAATCCCGGAGAGCACACACACACTACAAACCACAGTCCCTACCTGTATGGAGGAAAGCTTTACAAGAGTACATATTTATGTTCAAATAAAAAGATGAAACACTCACACTATGTATCAAGTGTGCCTATCACTAATGGGATTTTTACCTAATTTGTCTCATTCTAGCTAGGAACTGTCCTCTTAAAAATATTATTTTTTATCAGGGACACACTACCTTCTCAAACTTGTTACTTCTGTTATCTACTAAAAAGGAATTGTATTGATGATGAAGGCTAAAGAAATAGGGTAAATAAATACAGTGGATTGCATTATCTTGTATGTATTGTTCCCTAGATTTAAGCCTACTCTATTAAGCATTACACACCTGAGTTTTGGGACAGGGATAAAAAAAAGGAGGTGGGGAAACGATCAAACTTCACAGCTGCCAGTTAACTATCAATACACCTTGTACTTCTCTCTACTAAAAGCAAGCATGGTAGAGAAGCTATTTTAGGAGACACATGGGCTTTGGAGAACAAACTTTATGACAAAGAATAGTAAGAAATGCTGAATATTCAATGCTAACTCCATAGAAAAACAGCTTCTAATTATAGCATACTGCAAATCCTAGGCAGTATCTTTTAAAAGAGAGAAAGCAAGTAATTTTATCTGGGATGTGCACTCTGAAAATCATATATGAATCCGTTGCATATTCAAAGCTTATATTAATTTGTTGCTTCATTCAGTATGCTATTGATTAATTTTACTTCCAATACCATACTTGATCATGCACTAATGATGCATCCTGACTCCCACTGTTCATCATCTGCTAACATATCCATACTCTCCACGTAGGTATCAATTCACTGACTAGCAGTGAAGACTTTATTCCAATATTGTTTAGAGGATGTTTATAGCTTAGAGCCTGCAGAGGTGAAAGGACCCTGGGGAGATGAGGCATCATACCTGAGCACAGAGGTAATGGCATAAGCAAAAAGGTAGGGCAACACAGGCCAGTATTTTAGTCAATGGGAGAAAATGCCGAAAGATGGTGTGAGCTCCACCATTACCCTGACTCAGCCAGAGGAAAACCAAACAAGTCTGTAATCAGATCCACTCTGGTTTCGGTAGCATTTGTATGAATACTGAAGATTATTTCACTGAATACCAGGATGGAAGGGACCTCAAGGATCATTTGGTCCAACCCTTCCAGGAAAAGCATAACCCAGACTAGATGAACCAGCACCCTGTCCAGCCAAATTTTAAAAGTGTCCAGTGTTGGGGAATCCACCACTTCCCTGGGGAGATTGTTCCAATGGCTGAATGCTCCCCTATGAAAAATTTTCCTCTTGTGTCCAGTCAGAATCTCCCCAGGGTAACTTGTGCCCATTGCCTCTTCTTTACCATGTGACTCCTTGTAAAAGAGAGTCTCCATCTTCTTTGTACCACCCTTTAAGAACTGGAACATGGTGATAAGATCTCCCAAGCCTTCTTTTCTCAAGGCTGAACAAACCCAGTTCCCAGCTTTTCCTCACATGGCTTCCCAGTCCTTTGATCATCTTTGTGGCTCTTCTCTGGACCCTTTCCAGCCTGTCCACACCTCTTTTGTGTGGTGAATGCAAATAGCTCATTTCAGCTATAATGGTTAAGCCACAAGAACAAAGAGCACACATGATCCATCTCTGCACATGTCAGCTAGGCTGGATACTCTAACGATTCTCTTTATTTCTGATCCCTGGTCCCCCGCTCCAAACAGCACTGTTACTAGCAGAGCAAGACTAAAGTAATGCGGTGCACTTACTACATGAGTCATGAGCAAACTTTTCCTGGGCCTAACCTGGCTAGGAGACAAGCAAGTCTAATGCACTATGTTCTCGATGACCGGTAAGGTCAAAAATAAATTATTTCATTAGCTTATTTAAATTAGTTCATTAAATGCAGAACATGAAGAATTCACCTAGCTCTTCATCTAGTTCTTATTTTAGTGAAGTAATCGAAGGACAGAATTAATGACTTTAGAATGAAGCCAAAAGACTATAGGTTCACAAATCTTAAAGACAAGAGATTATTCCCACTGATCTACTTCAGGCATTGAAATTGTTTTGCACCGCCCTTAAAACAAAGTGCTGTGTTCCATAGCTCACAGAAGGAACTTGGGCTTCTAACTCTAGGTGCTTTGAGTCACAGCATCCCATCCCTTAAGTTCAGAAAAATGTTGTGCATGAAGCACATGAAAGGCATGTGCTTCATCTGTATAGATTCACATATTGGGTTTCTTTAAAGTAATATATGTAAGTGTTGTCAATTTAGAATTTAATTATTTGATTCTATTAAAGTCCACATCATTAAAAACATTGTTTCAACCAGCACAAGATTCCCAAAGCTGTTTTCTAAAGTGGTCAAGTTAGGTATTGCCGCCAAACACCAGTAAAGGCAAGGAATAAGGAGATGATGTTTCTCATACATAGTTAAAGCACGAATTGAACAGAATGCACACACAAAATCTGCACCATCACTGCCATGCCAAACTCCTTCATCTGCCAATAACAGGGTTTTACCATCAGCATGGGGTGCCACGACTAACACAATGCAAGTGAGATTAAAACACAGGATTAATTACCATTTAAAGACATTAAGCAAGGCTACAAATATAGCTTTGCTCCCTGCTTCATCAAGTGCATGATCATTTAACATGCAAATATAACTAGAATATTTCACCTGAACTTACCTCATCTGAAAAGCTGACAGCAGTTACTGCTTTTGCCATCCCAGCTTCACCATTTAATAGAATGCCTGACAGTCTGATTTCACCCCATTTAGCCCTGTCTTAAAAACGCCTAACGAAAAGCAAGTTGAGCAGCTTTTACCTAACTATTCAAATTACTTAGGAGTTAATTGTTTCCAAGTTGAGCTATTAGCAGTTTAATGATACAGCTAAGTTTTAAACAGAATGCTACTTTAGCTGTCCCATGAGACTTGGTTCAGGTACCAAAGGTTTTCCTTATCCTTCTGCTCTAGTCTCCAAAGATTCAGCCCAGCAGAGCAAGCATTTTCTAATCCTTCCCTTGGTTAGCCTACAGGGCTAGGAAATGCATGACAGAAGCAGTCAGATTAATGTCACAAATAGTAATGCAGAGTTGTTCCATGCCAATTAAACTCAAGTTAAAAAACAATTGCTCTGAATGAAGTAACTGAATTCCAACACATGTGGAAGCAAGGGGAAAAAGGCTTGTTTCCCCAGTTCTGAAGAGCAAGATAAGCAAAACCTTTAAGTTGCTGAGTAATCCATCTTATGATAAAGCAAAGCTAAATAAGTAGGCATTTGAACTGCACTGTGCAGCAGTCAGAGGACTCTGCTCTCTCTTCTCCCCACACAAGCATAAAACAGAAGAGGTCCTGACACACGTCAAAAGCCAGATCTATACAAAGACAGATCTAGCTTCCCACATACAAACAATGCATCATTTCCTCAGCTCAAGCTACCTTATGTACATTCCAAGGGGAACATGCTTTGTCAAATATGAACCAAGGACAATCTGTCCCAGAGGCTTGATGCAGTAAGAATTAAATAACAACATATTCCCTAGAAAGATGACAATATGAATCTGAAAATGGCACTTAAACAGATCCTTTTTGTTGACACCTCTGAAGGTCTGAAACTGGATGTAACTTGCAATCTCCTCTCTGCCTCAAGTCTAAAGGTTCACAAACTGAAAAGCACACACAGAAATGTTCACCAAGACAAATCTAGAAGACCTGATGTGATACTCTTAAAATTAGTATGCTTAACTTGAAAATGAGAAAAAGCCAGGTTAGGCATCCAGGAAAACTTACTACCAGTGAGATTTGTGCTGGAGAAAGAGCAGAGCTTTGTATTTTTATTACCAGATTTTCAAGACATCAGGACACACATGAAGTAAGACCTGAACCCCCTGCAGAAAGTAAATTCAGTAACTAAGCCTTCAACACTGTAATCTCTATTTAGCTATTGTTGGTTTATAATACTCAGTGATTCAAGTATGAGAATAGCATAGTGAGAAATAAGCATATCAACAAACTGAGAAGCAGATTGGAGTGTAATATTCAATAATGACCCAAAATTAGGTTGCACTCAGCCACACACTGTGTCTCCACCTTCACACACTCGTATTTGGTTAAAAATATTCAGTATTTTTAACCAAAGTTGTTGTTACAGGTGGAGAATATTCACTCTGAATTTGATATAGTAGGTTATTTAAATGTCTGTTTCCCTGCCATAGAAGGTTCCCACAGTATGCGAGAGGGAGGAAGCAGAATAAAACTCATATAACATGCACGAGAGTTAAAAAAACATTCTTCAGAAGAAAAAGGGAGAAAACTATTTTTCTTTTATAGAAGATACACTGCAGGGAGAGTGGACAGGAGTTTTTGTCAGCCTTGCTAGCCCATCCTCAATAGTCAGAATGTGCTTGATAAACCTTGTTCCCTACCACTTTCACACTGTTAGCATCACCACTACTCAGCCTTTTAAAAATACCATATTGTGTCAGAAATGAGAAAGCTGGTAGAAGCTGTAGGTACTTCCAATCACCAAGCTCTTCAGAAATAAAAGGTCATTTAAATTCCAAATCAAATTAGTTTTTTTTATCTCAACATCTGTGTTTCTATATACTCAGATGTACTGTTGCATTTTATCTTTCTAAGGTAATACCAAATTGGAAATGTCATCTTTGGTGAAATCATAATTAATAATCAGATTAAGAAATCCTAATTAATATTTGTAACTCTCCGTGCTTTATGCTTAGCATGATAAATTAGTTTGGCAGGTTAAACAAAGTTATTTCACGAACACTGAGGTTTTTCAGAACTTCAGTCCTTCAACTCTTCACTATAAAGGTCCTGTGCTCTGTGGAAAGGCAGCATCACCCACCAGCAAGTTCTGCGGCAGAGCAAACCAGAACTTAGGGTTTTGGAACTTTATTAGAGAACTAGTCAAGAAACAATGAAAGAAAAAACTCACTTCAAATACTACTCTCAGCACTTGATGAAAGAAATACCAACAAGTGATTTTCAACTTCATATAATCAACCAGACCATAAGCTTCTGCTACCCCAGGAGTTCAAGAAAAATTGTGCCTACACCCCTTAAAATGGCAACAGAAAAATAACAGTGTAGGTGGGGGAAAAGCACTACAGCAAAGAACAATGCGAAAGAGTGGTCAGGCATGCATTCTAAAAAGCAACTGCCAATTAGGTACTTGAACAAGTGCAAGCCTAAATTACAGTTCATACTGAACATTAAGCAGTTCAGGTAAGTTGAAATACAGTGAATTACTCTTGTGACACTCAATCATGTAAGGTGAAGCTACTCAAACTGCAACCAAAATACACAGAAAAACTAGCTAAGATCTTACATATCAGCATCATATTGCTCTATCATTTAAAACTGCAGTCTTACCATATAAAAATGTTATTCTCCCTTAAAGAAATCTATTGCCTTGAATCCTTTCCCCACACTAAACATTTCTCAGTGTTAGTAGTATATTAACTAATCACATATATTAATTATTCACATACCAGTTGTGAACCATCAGCTTCTGCACAGCCAGTAGTGCATTATAACGAACTTGCTGGTCTTCATGATGCATGTGGTTCATTACCAACTGCTTACCACCAAGTTGTTCAATCACTCTAAAAGAGAGAAGGGGAGCAGTTTTATTGATGTTACTTCAGCTTCTGGGTAGCTATCCTACCCAACCACCTCATGTTCAGGCATTAAGAGGTTAAGTTTAAGTCACATAATATTTGTTATAGGTGTTTGTTTCCTAACATATATGTCTTATTTGACACATTACCAATGCAGATCTCTCTTACTACCTATGAATTTAATGTTTTTTCGAGAGTTCACAGCATCAGAAAGGGTCTGTACTGGACTCCTCTTTGCTACCCACTACCTACTTCCATGAATTTTGAAGTAAACAACGATCCAGGAAGAAGCCCTTTTCACAGAGGGTTATTTACCCAGCTTGGTTTGAGACAGTTGGCAGGGTACTGCACTAGCTATGATTACTTAGGAGGAGGTAATGCCCTCCTCTCGATAAATTGATGATAACCACGTCACTCCATTTTTTGCAAGACTAAAGCCCCAGTCTAGTCCAGCAGTGCCTAATCCAGAAAAAAGGCTTGTCAACACACCAACACCTATTAAATCACCCAGCTGGTACACCTCACAGTGTTTTCTGACATTCAAACTGTACTAGAGTCACAGCTATTCCTGTACAAGATGCAGAACTGGCTGCTAAGGTACCATTTCCAGAAAAATCACATGCTTGAGCTCATCTTTCACTACAAACTTTACCACAGTAGTCAGCCATAACTTTTTAATAGCTATAGCAAATCCCACACAAAATACTGATGAAACCTTTTATCACACCATGAATATATCATCTCTTTAAAAAAATATGGAAAGCAATACACTTAAAACTTTAAAAAGTATCACCATCCAGATGACACTCTACATGCAACATTTTGGTCTGTCATAACAAAGAAAGGTTGGAAAGAATTTGCAAGGAATATATGAACTGATTACTCACTAACTAACATATGGGTTTTTACATCAGTTCTCTCACAGGTCTCTGAGCAGTTAAACATAATATCCTGTGAAGAGGCTACCCTTTGCATTACTATTAACCTGGTGTTATCCTGCCATCCTAAACTTGCATTAGCTATCTGCTTTTATTACTGTTCTTTTCACGGCCAAACTAATGCATTACTGCTGCACAATGCATTTTTGCGAACTGCATAACAAGTATAAAAACGTAGCATGGAGATGAAAAAGAGGATTTCCCATTTCACTTTATGACTCGGTCAAAACCATCCGGGAGAACACAGGGAATATTATTTCCCAGAAATATCAAAACATATAAGGATGTTGCATACAACAGGAATGCATTCAGAGAAGTCCAATTGTTTTAAGCTGGAAAATCATGGCTAAGAATTAAATTATTAGCAATGTAAACGAGTCAAAAAAAATGTTTATGCCTGCCTTAAGCTGCCTCACATTTTTATGAGTTAAATATAAAACCACTGCACACAAGGCCAAGACTATGAAACACAAACAAGAATTTTTTCCGCATTACAAGACTAACTTAAACACTGAATTTTCAGGAATTGAGGTAAAATAAGGCATTAAACTCAAAAGCTTCCTTACATTAGGAACACACAAGGATCAAAATGAAAAGTTAAAGGCCTATAATCACAAATGGTAGTAGGATATTTCAGATGACAGTACATCACTGAAATTATGGCTAAGAAAATGGCGAGCCAGAGAACAGCATTCTTGCATAACACTGCCTAATGGTACAAATCCCTTCCCAGACATGTGTTTTATACCCACAAGTAAGAAAGTGTGAGGCAGGTTCACAGTTAATCCTATTCCTTCAAGTTCCAAACCTGCACAAAACACTAGTATTAGTTCTGTTATTCCTGTCCGTAGTTTCTCGCTACTCGTGTGGTGAGGGACGGAAGCACTAGTTCCCTCCAAACTAGGGCTGAGACATAGAGCATTCACGGAATGCGGGTCACCAACGATTTATTGCGCAGTTAGAATTCCTTATATCTGCTGCCTGAGCACCTCCCCAGGGTCAGCTGGTTCCTGTCCCTCCTGGCAACTTCCCGTCACATCACGTGATCTTCCGTGCGCCAATCCCTACACCTGTCCTCAGCTACTGCTTACAACAGCAGCAGATCCCAGTGAGCCAGTTACGATTCATGCACAACTTCTACAGTTCCCCATAATAACAGTGCACCAAGCCAAAACAGTGACAATTCAAACAAGTTTCTGGATGCTGAAGAGCCAGATTTTAACATGGCCCATTTAAAGGGAGGAAAAGGAAACAGAAGATGATGATAAATGAAAATAGTTTAGACCATTATAGCAGAAAATACTAGTATAAAATCCACACTACATATCTAAAAGCAGACCAAGATAAAAAAGAGAATGCAGTTAAACTGTTTCTAAATCACAACCTAAGCAATGGAATGGCTCTAGGAGTCAATCTCTTGTACATGCAAAATATAAAACCCATGTTCACAGCATTCAAGTGACTGAAAGAGTTGATCTTGCATAGCAGTAACCCTTGGGCCACATGGAAGTTGTACTGGAGGCTGATGTTTAGCCCTGCATTTATTTTCAGTGACAAAAAACTCCAATGCCATACTGCACCTCTGCTGTTACACTGTAAAAAACACACATGTGGCTGAGCCTCATTAGAAGTCCACAGTGCAATCGCCTTGAGAACCTGGTCCTCAATGTGCAATTTTAAAGGCAAGATAAAATTATTTAAGCTGACACCACTAGAGAACAGCCAAGCAAAAATGCAGTACTTAAGTTTAACAAACATTTTCTTTTGTCAGACAAAGGGAAAGGTTAGCCAGAACTGTCACTCTAGGTCTCCACTGTGCGCAGCAAGTAAACTCAAGAAGTTTTAGGTTCGAAATCACCTCTGCAACCTTCGAAGGCTGAAGTACAATCCAGTTAAGAGTTAAGGATAAACACTTAACAGAAAAAAGCATTTAAGACATTTGAATTCTGTTATTCTTCTAAACCAATGAAGAGCTTCCACTCTCAAAGTGAGTCATGCAATGACAGTGTGAAATGCCAGCCAGACGTGGGAGGAGTAAACTATACTTGATGAAATCCATCCACAGGTCCTTGAAGGAGCTGGCAAATGAAGTTGCTAAGCCACTGGCCATCATATTTGAAAAATCATGGCAGTCAGGTGAAGTTCCCAATGACTGGAAAAAGGGAAATATAACCCCCATTTTCAAGAAGGGGAAAATGGATGACCCAGGGAACTACAGACCAGTCAATCTCACCTCCATGCCTGGCAAAATCTTGGAGCAGATTCTCCTGGAAGGCATGCTAAGGCACATGAAAAACAAGGAGGTGCTTGGTGACAGCCAGCATGGCTTCACTAAGGGCAAATCCTGCCTGACCAATTTGGTGGCCTTCTATGATGGGGCTATGGAACTGATGGACAGGGATAGAGCAGTTGACATCATCTACCTGGACTTGTGCAAAGCGTTTGACACTGTCCCGCATGACAACCATGTCTCTAAATTGGAGAAACATCAATTTAATAGATGGACCACTCAGTGGATAAAGAACTGGCTGGATGGCTGTGTGCAAAGAGTTGTGGTCAATGGCTCAATGTCCAGCTGAAGACCAGTAATGAGTGGCGTCCCTCAGGAATCAGTGTTGGGACTGATCCTGTTTAGCATCTTTGTCACTGACATGGACAGTAGGATTGAGTGCACCCTCAGCAACTTTGCTGATGACACCAAGCTGTGTGGTTCGGTTGATACGCCGGAGGGAAGGGATGCCATCCAGAGGGACCTTGACATGCTGGTGAGGTGGGCTGATGCCAGCCTCCTGAAGTTTATCCAAAACAAGTACAAGGTCCTGCATTTGGGTCGGGGCAATCCCAGGCACAGCTACAGGTTGGGCAGAGAAGAGATTCAGAGCAGCCCTGCGGAGAAGGACTTGGGAGTGTTGGTTGACAAGAAAATGAACATGAGCCGGCTTCAGTGTGTGCTCGCAGCCCAGAAAGCCAACCGTATCCTGGGCTGCATCAAAAGGAGCGTGACCAGCAGGTCAAAGGAGGTGATCCTGCCTCTCTACTCTGCTCTCCTGAGACCTCACTTGGAGTATTGTGTGCAGTTCTGGTGTCCTCAACATAAAAAGGACATGGAACTGTTGGAACAAGTCCAGAGGAGGGCCACAAGGATGATCAGGGGACTGGAGGACCTCCCATATGGAGACAGGCTGAGAAAGCTGGGGCTGCTCAGCCTGGAGAAGAGAAGGCTGCGTGGAGACCTCATAGCAGCCTTCCAGTATCTGAAGGGGGCCTACAAGGATGCTGGGGAGGGACTCTTCATCAGGGACTGTAGTGACAGGACAAGGGTTAACAGGTTAAAACTTAAACAGGGGAAGTTTAGATTGGATATCAAGAGGAAGTTCTTTACTGTAAGGGTGGTGAGGCACTGGAATGGGTTGCCCAGGGAAGTTGTGAATGCTCTATCCCTGGTGGTGTTCAAGGCCAGGTTGGACAGAGCCATGTCAATGGCAGACGCACTGTTTAGTGTGAGGTGCCCCTGCTCATGGATCTTAAGGTCCTTCCCAACCCTAACTATTCTATGATTCTATCATTCTATACATCATGGTAAGAAATCAATGTGGAAACTGACATACAGTCCTCAGGTATTTTAAGCTTTTAGTCCTAAAATTGCTGAAGTCATGTTTAGTAAGAATACACTGTATTACAAAGGAAATTATTTAAAAAGAAAGAGATTGATGCATTTTAGTTTGTCCATCAGAACAGAAAGTTAAATAAGCCAAATTTGTAAGTATAAAGCAGCTGAAGTATAAGAAATTGATAAAAGAATGTGGGTTAGAATAGTATTATAATAGTTCTTATTTGCTAGTGATCACTCTTTTCAAAGGTTGATGCACTTCTGAATAGGTTTAACACCCTGACAGTTGAGCAGAGCTGCAGTCCCACCAGCAGTACTTCTTCCCAACTACAGATGGAGATGCAGGTCCTGTTCATCCACTCATCTGACTTCACCGCTTTGGTGCAGCAACTGCATGGTCAAACTAGTCCAAGCATTATGCCATATTTGGACAGATGTGGGCAAACTGTTTAAAGATTATGCAAATCACTAATAAAATGGTTTCAGACAAAGGGCAGCTCAAAGCAGGAGCATCCAGTAACAAAGCTTCTTTAGATTTGCTACTTGCAGGCAGCAGTGCAAGTTTACACCTTACTGAAGAATATCTTGTTTTCCCTCCAAATAGCAGTTGTCATAAATCTCTTTTGGAAGACACAGGAGCTAATTAGCAAAACCCAGTTAATTTGTTCCAATATTTTAAAAATACTTTCAGTTCAGGATGCTTACAAGACTACAAAGGCTGTGAGTTTTTCTAAGTGAATAAATGTTTTTAGCATATATACAGCTTGAAGTTTTAGTCTCTTGTTCATGTTTCTACTACTGTCAGGACAGCAGACTGAAGTGTTCATGAAATTCTCAACATGCCTAGGAGACCATCCTCATCTGCCCCATTAAACCATATGCAGAAATCAGAAACAGACCACTATTTTGCTGCAAAAATTAAGCCACATGTCCCTTTGGGTGACTGATGAGCACGATTCCTGCAAAATCCAAAGGCCTCTTTCTGCTTCAGTAGTCTCTATTTACCTTAGAGATGCAATTATTCAGCAAACATCTCTGCTCCCAGGTTTAAAAAAAAAAAAATATGCAGAAATGTCTGTCTGTGTATTTTAGACAGGAATTCAGATTGACAATAAACATTAACACTTCCATTAAAATGTGTGTTTGCGTAGCTAAAAGAAAACATGGTAAAATAGAAGAGTGATAACTGAATATGTGCTAACATCACTGAATTTATAATTGCAATTGTTTGTGAGAAAAGAAATCTTATACCTGTACTTTTAATTCACAAAATAGACTTAATGATTGAAATAGTCCACCCCTACTGTAAACCCAATAACTCATAATAGAAGGTAAGAATGATGTTGCTTAAATTCCTGGTAGTTCTTCTGATTTCTTCTGGTTCACGTCTTTTGCCTTAGTCTAAACAAATTAACTCAAGACTTCTTTAGACATAGGTTCCCATCACTGTTAAGAGACACTGAAATACATTAAGCCAAAGATTTTGTCTGTATTTTCTCACCTGATCTAGTTTGTGTTTTCTCACCTTCCTAGTGAATTAAACTTAAACATAACCTGTAATCTTTATGTAGCATATTTTAATATAAATGCACAAAAAAAGCCACAAGCAAAGGATATACTCTAGCTAGTCTCTTAAGTAACAACATGTTGGCATTTTTCTTACCGTTTCCCACGGGGATAGTGTCGTACGTACTCTCCCACATCATGAGCAGCTACAGCCAGCACTTGTGGGTCATCAGAAACCTCCAGAAGTTTTGTCAGGATTCTAGGAAAGGATTTGAAACAATCAAGTCCCAGGTTTTCGTTTGGGGTTTTGCTTTGGGTTTAAGCTTAAAATAACGAAGTCTGTAACCATAAAAATACAAATCACCTAAACAGCAAAGCTAGAACAGAACTTTTTCCAAATACGCAGTTGCACTTAAAACAATGGAGATCCCACCCTTGTTAAAAGAATTAAACCATTCACTAGACTGAGTTTAGTGAGCTGTATCTACAAATATCTATACCTAAGGTTTACAAGGTATCCCCTTTTTTCATACAGATGTTTCAAGACCAGCAGGTCTGAGTTCAAGATCAGCTGTACTTACCAAACATATAAACACTTATAGACTGGAACAGAGGTGGGACACAAGCACAATGCCTACACAAGGCCAACAGATGATGCTGCTTTTGTTATACTACAGACCCCAGTCTTGCTTGCATGCTTTTCCCAGCTCCTGCACTCAGGATCTCACACTATGGATTCAGAGAACGGTCAGGCAACATTGCTGGTGACACAGCAAGGTGAGTATGACAAGCCTGCTATCTATCAGCCTTCCTCCAGCTCTGTTCTTCCCCTCACTTTACAATAGTAACCTTGCTCTTGCAGGAGAGGATGAAAAAGGGCAAAGTTTTATGGAAAACACTGTTACACGGAACTGTTTAAAAATTAAAAGGCATCGTAGCAGTTGAGAACAAAGCAGCACACCGAGTTCTTTGGTTTATACAACCATGAACAACTCTCAGTTCAAGACTGCCAATTTTCTGTTAGGTCTGGCACTTATTAGCAAATGCTCAACAAGGAGAACAACACATTAGCAATTAATAACAATGCAATTAAATATCTGGGAGCTCTTACAAGCTGCTTAAAGCCTAGACATCTTTAGAGTACATACTTTCAGAAGCCAGCAAATAAGTCCTTAACTCCAAAAAGAAAGATGAGCTTCAGCTTCACTTGATTTAACAATCTACGTATATCAAATACAATCTCAAGACAAAATAATCAGACCACAATGAAATGCAGCAAGTCAGATTTTCCATGGAACACTGCCATAACTTTCAATCCACAAGTATTCAAAAGATAGGAGATCATTACACAGATCAACAAGAACACAAAACAAAGACTAAGGTATGGTAAAAGCTTTTTAATTACTTCAATTAGTCTAGCTGTTTTTTCAAGTGAAAGCATAAAAAGCGTCAGCAGCACAAATTTGTATGCAAGTTAAGCTAGACATGCTCCCTCCATCATCATCCATACGTTTTGGCCAGTAAAAGCAAATAAACAATTCTACTTCTGAACAAAACCACCCATGAGTAAGAACCATATATTCTAAAAATAACAAGATATTCTGATTTGCTTTCATTCTAGACATTGCTTCATGTTGAAATGCAAAACATTAGATACAGGTTCAGTTAAACAGAAAATATTAAAGAATTCTGTTATTCAAGACTTGAAAACTTACTTGAGTAGCTCGTAATTCTTCTCATTCAGTCTTACAGCATTCTCCCGCCAAAACTTCTCAGACTTGTGTACAGGACTCCACTCCAGCCTTCCTGACTTGAGCTCAGAACTGTACTCATCGAAGGAGCTGCAACATATAAGACCTAAATGAAATATTGGCTAAGCTTCTGCAGAGTTTGAACTGTGTGCCCAAGCTTGTCCCTATCAAGACAAAGGTGGAACACAACTTGCTACAACACATATGAAAGTCCTCTCTCTGCAGAGCACGATAACCGTGCCCTGTCTCAGAGATCAACACTTTAAAAATAACAAAAGGCATGAAAGGCAAGAAAAAAATTTGTTTTCAAACATACCTCTCCATCTACCCCAAAACAAAATCCCTGAAGAAAAACAAGCAAATAGAGGAAAAAACAAGCCACACAACCACAGCATTCAGGAACTTAACTGGCTGTTTCACCAGTTTTCTAGGATTTAACTTCCCCAACCAAGGATCCCAGTCCTTGTCTTTCATCCAATTAAACCTTTGACATGAACTACAATATGTAGTTCAATTTATGCATAACAGCAAGAACTATGCAAATGCTAATAAAAATTTGAGTTTATCTGGATAGCAAAATGTACCCTAATCAGGTAAGTCTTCAGTTTAGACTGGAACCTCTATGAGATTCCTCTGACATCCTTTAACAATTTATCAATTACAAAGATGATGCAGCCAAAAGTGAAGATTTATTTCCTACTCAGCTTGTAAATACACACTTGGAATATGAAACTTTTATCTACAATCAGCATCTCTGTACACTCTACCTTATGAACTAGCATTTATGTATCCTAATTCTGTATGTTATTTAGCCTTAAAAAAGAAACAAAAAATTACCAATGTTCATATTATTGCTTTTTTTAAAAAGTTCTCACTGCAAAGCATACCTAAGGTCCTGCACACTCTCACCAAGCTTGTCCAGTAGAAATTTGATATCTTCACTTATGTCTTCATCATCATATTTCTGCTGATCCAGATTCTCTAGCTGCTTCAAAACTTTACATTGAATCATGGCAAGAGCATATTCTTGGCGAGTTTCTCTCTCAGTAGATTTCTCTAACAAATTCTAGGGAAGTAAAAATTCACTTTAAGACCAGACTACTTTGAAACAAAGTGGTTATTTTTAAGAAATTCTTACTGTTGCTTTTTAATTTATTGACAGAATTGGCCACTTCCCCAATATAATCATTCCAAAAAAGTAAAGTATGAGTCTACCACACAGTGGCTGCTTTAGACCTACATTTAGTAGCATAAATTGCCTAGGACTGACCTTACAATGCAGGAGGAGCATCCATATCTGTCACTACAGCAGATGAATAGGAACTTATCACAAAAATAAAAAAAAAAAGGCTCTGTCTTGCAAGGTAGAAGTAAAACAACCCTATGTGCTGGAAAACAAAACCACTACTGAATTCAACGTAGGTCATTTACACTTTTTCCCCCCTAGATGGTGTTCTACCTTCAATACTAGAAAGTATTAAGGCACCTGCTTTGGTCATTTTCCAGATCAAATTGGGCTGACTACAAAGACTAATCAAAGAAAAAGGCCAGGTTTATATCCCAAATCCCAGACTGTCTGCTATAAGCAACTACTTTTATCTAGGATTATCATTTTAGATTTTTATGCAGCAATAGCATAAAGCAGGAAAGCTTCCCCCTGTCATCCCCCACCTAAAAAAAGAATACCCACAAACAAAAAACAATCTGAAGTCATCTTTCCAACTCAAGAGTTACCATCTGGATTAGAACAGCTTCTTTTGAATTTGGCAGTATTCCAACTAAACATTTTTATTCAAACTGAAGCTTGTTGGTAAGACTGGAATTACAAGCACAGAATGCAATAGTCAAGTTTAGTCTCATTTATTCATTACACTTCTACTCAGTTTAATCAGCTTCAAATTTTGTTGTTCAGAGCTAGACACCTGCACTTTTTGATAAAGCTGAAAACACGAATTCCATATAAAAGACAAAGTCCTTAACAAACAGAACATGTGTTTATATAAAGAAGCCTTAATATCTACCAGAGTAAGCAAAGAAACAATACAGAAGGAATTTGACTCCATCATCCTCATTCATGTCACAGAACCATTACCCTTCAGGTTTCTAAGATATCAGACATCGTATCAGCTGCAAGAACACCGCAAGTAAATGTTAAAACTTGCATACTGGAAGTAAGTCATATTCCTCCTTTAATGTGCAAAACCCCACATTTCAGTAAGAGAACTGAGAAGTAAAAGGTAATTTACAGAAAGTAATGCTAAATTATTTGGAGTTAAAAGTGCTAATGAGAGCAAAAGAACAAATAATGACTCTTCAAAGACAATATATTCAACAAGCTCAAGGAGCAGATAAAAGTTAGGAGAGTACAAACATGAACACATAACTAAACAGAATGGATCAGTAAACCACTCAGTGATAAAAAAAAATCTTAAGGTACAAAATGAGTTGCAGGTAGGAAACACATAAAAGACAGAAGTATGAAAAATGAGGGAAAAACACCCCCACATTTTAATAGGGAAAGTAATTGATTCAAAGCTGCTTTACAGAAAAAAAAAATACTTTACAATTACATGCTTCAGGCAATTAACTTGCCAAAGAGGTGAAACAGGTCAGATTTGGAGAAATTAAGTAGTAGAGGAGACATATGTAAGCTGTCAAGGCTCATGACATACCTTCAGTAATGCACAAGTAGTAGGGATGATCAGAGGAATCACCAAGCCCAATCCTTTAGGCAATTCACCTCCCCTCTCCCAAAATGAAAAAATTAAAGGGGCTATTTTGCCTCTGCTACATATCTTAACTTCACTTTAGAACTCACAGGTCTGATGTCTAATTTCTAATCTATTATTTCTTGGCTCTCAGTTTATAACCTCATTTTCATGCCAACACTAGTCTCTAATGTTGAATTAAAAAAAAACAGCTAAGTTAATTTCCCTGAAGCCTGGAACAGAACCATCTTACTCTTTCTCAGCCTTTTTTTATTAAAAGAACGCTTCATTTTTGTCTCCTCTTGTAAAACACACTAAATTTAAGAACTAGCAATTATTTCTCTTACTTTTTAGGACCTGCTGAGCCCCTCAGCTTCCCCCCACCCCTCCCAAGTTATTTTGCTATACACCCATGCGTAATCCTAACATTAAGATCCTAAAGAACACCAGAACATCTACAGAGGTCTGCATAACAAGAATAGCCCCTCATGCCACTGACCGCCTTCAACAGAAATTTTTCTAACTGGCAGATGCTTTTGGCTAGAGAGACTAAATTACAGAGTAAGCCCCTCCACACAGCTTATTATTGCTGATCAGCAAGTCAGTAAGCAACAATTCGCCTCTTGCCATCCTAATCTGCTTGCAACATCTCCTACTGGAACATAATCAACACAGAGGAAAACAGTTTCCAATGTCTACATCTATTCAAGATAAAAATCCTGTTTTAAAACAGGATTACAAGTTGTTATAACATTCCTGTATTACATACAGGACACTTGACAAACATACACATAAAACTACGTGCACATGCACAATTAGCATCCATGAACATAAACTGGTACTCTCACATTGAAAACATCGAGCCTCAGTGGCTCAGCTATTCCAAATTATCTTAAACAGAACCAGCGATGGACACAAGAAGTCAACTAACTGCTTTTACATGGATAGTCTCATGCATCTTCACAGAGCCACCAACAAAAGTGGTTTGGACTAGTAGATAAAAATAATTTCTAAGTCAGTCAGTTAGACAAATGTGTTTAAAATAATATTTTTTAATTAAAGCTTCATAAGGATAAATTTATCAAGTATGAGTAACTAGTGTTTTACACTAGTACCAGTAGAAACAAAATCTTGAACTAAAGAAGGGAAATCACTAGTGCTTCTGTTAACAAATTTCTTTAGTCGACTTTATTTTACAAAGACATTGCATAGCAGACTTCTGTACTTGTAATAGCATATTTTTTACCTGTAGCAAAACTCAGTTCATAAAAAAATAAAAAAGAATTAAGCTTTCAACCCAGTTTACTGATACAGTCCAGCAGAAACAGCTGTGCATCAGCAACATCTGAGACCTCCTCATTTGAGAGAGAAGCACACTGGGATTGCAGTGAACAAATACTTACACGAAATGCTGCAAGGATGATTCTAGTTACTTTCTCTTTGACAGACTCCTGAAGAATATCTGACAGCACTGGAACAATATTATACCGCCGGAGATATTCACACATTTGAGGGCTAAATGCCAGCAGCCACACACAGAAAATCATCTGATACTGGAGCTGGAATCCGCATTTGTTGCTCAAGACCCCCATGATACTGAAAGATTAACATAACATACATTGAATTTTTAAATAATGACTACATTGCACCATCCTGAAACATTAAAAGTGGTTAACAGGAGTTTATTGCAAAGAGCTGCTGAGGATGAGCATACAAAGCACGCTTCACAGTATTTACATCACAGTAATACTGTACCAGTATTTATCATTATGCAAGCAGCTTGTTCAGAAAGCCATCTTTTGAAGATACAGTTATTTTCTCCTTAGCCTTACAGCCATGACAGCTTTTCCCATTGTCCTGGGTTCAGCAGTAGCAGGCATTTTTCTCCTTCTTAGTAGCTGGCGCAGTGCTGCGTTTTTGACTTTTGGCCTGGGAACAGCGCTGATAACACCGATGTTTTTAGTTGCTGCTCAGTAATGTTTACTCTGACCAAGGACTTTCTGAGTCTCATGCTCTGCCAGGGAGGAGGAGAAATAATTGCTAGTTCTTAAATTTAGTGTGTTTTACAAGAGGAGACAAGAGAAGTCAGATCTATCATTATCTCAACTCTTCGTGCCCCATGTTGGGCACCAAAAAGAACTGTCGTGGTTTAAGCCCAGTCAGTAACTCAGAACCACATAGCCGCTCGCTCACTCCCCCCTGCTCCCGGAGGGATGGGGAGGAGAATCGAAAGAATGTGACTCCCACGGGTTGAGATAAGAACAGCCCAGTAGCTAAGGTATAACATAAACCATTACTGCTACCACCAATAATGATAAGGAAAAAAACAAGGGAAGAGAATACAACTGCTCACCACCCGACGACCAATACCCACCCCAACCTGAGCAGCGATCTGGGTCTTCCGGGTAACTGCCCCCAGTTTATATAGTGGGCAAGAAGTGCTGTGGTATGGAATACCTCTTTGGTTAGTTCGGGTCAGGTGTTCTGTCTCTGCTTCCTCCCGGCTTCCCCTCTTCCCTGGCAGAGCATGAGACTCAGAAAGTCCTTGGTCAGAGTAAACATTACTGAGCAGCACCTAAAAACATTGGTGTTATCAGCACTGTTCCCAGGCTGAAAGTCAAAAACACAGCACTGCACCAGCTACTAAAGAGGAGAAAAATGACTGCTACTGCTGAACCCAGGACACCCATGTGAACTGGTGTACTGTATCCATCTTTAGGTTCACTGAGACTTTTTCTACTAGCATGTTTACAGCATTATTTGTCATTCTAGGAGAAACGGAGAAACACATAGCTACCCTTTCACAGTTATGAAAGAGAAGGAGTAAACAGACAGAACAAAATCTACACAAATTGAACTTGTTTCCTTAACTGTATCTCTCCAGAGAAGTGTCTGAAATGAGCTAAAGTAGTCATTATTTAACAAGTGAGTTCTCCAAAAACAGTTAATGGATAGAACACATCACAGATACACAAAGCACTGCTAAACAAGAAATAGTATCACAAGATCTCCAAGAAGAAATCATGCAGACGCTTTTTTCAGCTGAAGTTCTGAAAATTTAATAAACAATTTACAGCTCCATTCCAAAATAGCCAACACCATTAAAAAAAAAAAAATAAAAAATCTCCCTTGGTGAAAAAGTTTGTTTCATTAGTGTCATCTTGACACATGTGAACATCATTTGAACTTCCCCTTCACTGGCAACTTCTGATTTTTCTCCATTTCAGCATAGGCGGTATTTTTTCCACCAACCCCAATAGAGACACACACGACAGAAAAGTTATATATAGACAAGCGTTTCTCAAATAAGGTGACAACTTCCTATTCTTACGCAGAGCTATTTATGATGATAATTAACTACTTGAAGCCATGTGAATTAAAAAAATAATTGAGCATAGTTCTAGAACATGTTTCTCCTTTCACAAATATTTACTTACTGAACTCCAAACTGAAAGACAAGGAAGATCAGCAGAAACTCATTTCATTAGTCCTTACTCAAATAATAAACAAAGAACCTTTAGCTGAAGACAAATGATTATTTTGGTTATTCTGGTTATAAATGGTTATAACAAATGGTTATTCTGTTCAGACATTTATTACAGCAGTTCTCAATGGAATGTAGCATTTCTCAACATTGGTATCTGTATCCACAAGTTTCATTTGTCTATTTGATTGTATTAGTGTTTGAAAACACACAGGCTTTGCACTCAAACAGATCAGCTGTCTTCTGCAAGAGGGTTCTATTCCAAAAGAGGTCACTGGGAAATGTGCTATTCTGTGTGTACGTATATCCATATCAATTGAAATAAATGCTCACCAATTTACTCCATCTGCTTCTACCCACGCAAAGCGATACTCATTGACCCTGAGCATCAGCTGCAGACATCCAGCAACACATTGTACATACTGGGAACTCTGGGTGAAGAGAAGAACATACCACTTCTTGTAAGAAGAGTTAGATAGTAAGTACCGAAGTTCAGTTTTCCAGACTGGGCTTTACTGGCGTACTTCAACATGCATTTCTCCAATGACATTTCCAAGTCAAACACACTCACTCTTATTATAATGCTTTACATCCCTCTATTTAAAATAAATAAATAAATAATAATCTCACAAGAAAAAGTGGGAAGTAAAACATAAATGAAGAGTTTTGAAAAGGAAAGAAGTATTATGCAAGTGATACCATTTTACATTACCATAACAGATTTTTATAACCCATTTGAATATGCCTTCTTTCAGTATCTATGAATGAAGGCTGTCTTCTGTCTTCATCCACAGAGTCAATTGTTATTCTATTGAGCAAACTTTGGGAAATAAATCAGCAAGCTGGTTACCAGTCTGAAGAAGCTTACTAGAGGTCATTGTAGAAAAAGCAATGTTGAGCTCAGGCTCTTCCTACACCCATTCTCCAACAGAAAACAGCAGTGGTGTCATTACAATTGTGTATCTTCTTATGCGTTTGCCACACAGTAAGTTGCCATGCTTATCATAATGAGAAGTGTATTTATACAAAACAACACCATTAGAAAAATGATTATGCAAAATCATCCTCAAAGTTTAGCTTTGCATTTTATTTTTTTCTTCATTAAAAGCTTAGCATAGTATATTGTGCTAAGAAAAGACAAACTTTCCCATTAGGAAAGCATGAAATTGCACCACTGAATCCTATTTTCATTCAGACTCCTACATCAACAGTCACTAGAACAGAATCATTCATCTCGAAAAGCATTCTTTTTTTTGTGCAGTAATACATAAAATGGGCAGCAGTTCAAAAATGGGTTTCGGCCAACACATTGTCCTCCCACTACAGCAACAGAGATCCTAAGGCACAACTTAAGCGGCATTTTTTTATTTGTTCTCAGTCAACTTTTGACATCATCTTCACCAATACTCAGATATGCTACTGATAAAACATTGCAGGATTTTTTTCCTCTATAATCCTTTTTCTTTACTAAGTGTCTTGAAAATCTAACGGTAGATCACTCACATAACACAAGGACAAGCCTTTCAAACATTTAATGGACTGAAGAAGTTAGGCAATCCCATATGAAAAGAAACAATAAATGAAATTTAAAATATAAAGATTAACTCATTCTGTGTCTCTCATCAAAGATTAAGACCTTTACGGAAAAACTGAGTTTGAACATCTAGGCCCAAATCACCATACAGAACATTCATTTCCCTGGGTTCACTCTCACATACCATGCAAATTGACCAGCTATAAATATACAGGCAGCCCTCCCACCTCAAATAATGTATTAATTTATCTGTATCACTAACTCGCGCACTACTTACTTGGAGCTTTCTTTCTAAAGAGTCTGTCATAAAAGCATTCTCTTTCAATACTGTTATAATTAAAATTTCATAATAGATCCCAGCCCTCATTTCTCATGCTACAACTGCAGCTCTAATTCACTCTGAAATAAACTAGTCAGGACCTGCTTAGGAATCCTGCACAAGCTAGATCTGCAATCAGAACACTAACAAAGTCAAAACAACTTAATTATCCTAGAACATATCTGCACTATCAGTCCTGCTGCTTTGGAACCCTGCAGTGGTATAGTACATCCAATCAGGAGTACAGTACAATGAGTACAGATTTCTAAAGAAGTTAGAAGAGCTCACCATTCCATAGCAAGTGGTATTGCATGCTGTAGAACTATTTACTCTTTTAAGGCTGTGTGACCAACAGCTGTCAGCCTAATGAAACCTAACAGTTCTGTGTGCTATTCTGTACATGAAATACTGAAATACTTCAACTTCTATGTTCAGGCTGCAATTTTACCCCTTATCCAAGGTCATGCATAACAGTCTTTCACCTTTTCTATTTTAAACCCCAGTCAGGTGGCAATTTAATATGCTTTTCTCTATATGAAGCTAACACTTTAAAGCGATGACTACATGTAGAAGAAAAATTTCAGGTTCATATTTAAGTCTTCTGAAAAACTGAACATTTCAGGTTGCAAAAGGAACAAAAGACCAAACTGAATTCTATTCAACATTAAGCCACAATAAACTGCCTTGCTGTGCCACAACAAAACAGAAAATCCAGTTACGATGATCACTTGTGTTTGTCATCCTGCCACAGTTCATCTCCAAGCTCAACCACCATTATAACTACATAAAATTTAGTACAAATAAATACTGAAAAAGGACAATCTGTTTTCACCTGAATTCAAGCTATTCAAATATGAAAAGCTTACAGCTCTGAAAGCACTCTTGCCATTTCATGCTACACTGGTTGAGGGGCAATGTTAGCTTTTAATATCTAACATGCCCTTTCTAAGTTCTTCACATCACAAGAGCTTCTTAGTGTCAGGTTTCTCCTACAAGTTCAATAGTTCAGAGCTAAACAGAAAGTATTTTTAAAATATTAAATTAATTGTATTTATTTTTTCAAGCTTTAAAACCTCTACAGTTTTAACAACCCAAACTCATCTGGAAAATAGTTCCACTGACAGCATTCCCTGAGAAATCAGTATTTTAAAAGTACTTTTGTTTCTTGGCGCCATCACCTGGCACTCTGTTGTACAGTTCTGATTTGAAGTACCTCCTATTACAGACACCAGAACAGCTCTGCATCTTAATCTGATGAGTCAGTATCACCTGCCCAAAATAGCAAATTGACATATGTCAAAGACATACTCACATCAGTTGTGGAGACTGCTCCTGCTTCCACAGAACTTCCTGTACCACGCAGTTTCTAACAGAAAAAACTAAAGTTTAAAATCATGCTTACAGAACAGTTGTCACCAAGTTTCTTTCAACTCTCCAATCTCTCTAGTCATAAAAATATTAAGAATCTAATGCATTCTTTTCCTGCGCAATATACTATGATAACATACCGCATCGAATTTCCCCACACAAACAATCATGTCTAGAAGAATATGCTGGGACCCGACCCTGGTATATCAGAATTTTTTTTATTTAAGTGCGAATTTACTAAAGACTTTTATCCATTTTCATCTTAGAATTTGAAAACTGTTCTCTTTTGCTATGACGCTACCTTAAAGAATGACAAATCACTGGGTTTTGATAAGGACTGAAGGCAAAATCTCCAAAAATAAACAGAAAGGAGAACAATGCATCTTTGAAGCACTAACCAGCAGTAAGCAGCTCATACTGAGCTAATGGCATAAAAATACTGTCCAAATAAGTCAGCATTTCTTTCCTTTCAAGAGACAGGACTGAAAATAAAAGCTTTGTCCTACAGCAAATTGGAAAAAAGTTTTGATGTTCACTTCCTGTTGCCATGTGATTTTTCTTCCCAGCAAATAGCTCCAAGAAACAAAACAATACAGGGATACAGAAAACCTTCAAATGTTTCCTCAGTGTCCAGAAAAAAACCAAACCAAAACAAAAAAAAAAGTTAACCAACAGAAAAGACAAAAGGCCTTATTTTTTAGTTTACATTTCAAGGACTAGAATAGGAAATGTAAAATATTAAGTTAAAAACTGTGTGTTTGAATAAAGGATATTTAGCTTTAAAAATGACAAAGTAAAATTTCATTTTTAAAAAAGGAAAGCCAAAACCATGCCTTATTCACACATCTATATTCTTGAAGAAAGTTTCCAAAGTCATTGTAGTGTTTAAACAGAAGTAGTTTTTCTACCTGTGAGCTGAGCTGAGTTTTAATCCAGTTGAAATAGTAATTCAAGTCACTGCCTTCCATAAGTTCCCTTCCCCAAGCAGCCAGTTTGGCAATAATTCTTGCTGCCTGAAAAAGAATTCAATAAACAGATTTTTCAAACGCAACAATTTCAGGATTCAGTGAGAAGTCCTATAAGCTCTGGAAACTAAGTTGTTTTCATAGCAGACCACATGATGCTGTGATTTAGACTGCTGACTGAACCAGTGCTGATGACATCCCATGTTTTTAGATGCTGCAGAGCAGTACTCGAACAACATCAAGGACTTCTCTGTTTCTCACTCTACACTTTCAGTGAGTACATTGGGGGGTAAATGGGATGGTAATGACCAAGCAGCTGGGAGGGGACACAGTGGGAGAGCTGATGAAAGACTTATACTGGCTGGGCATCAGTTTGCTGGTGCTGTGCAATTGCTTTGCATTACTCCTTTCTATTGGATTTGTTTTGGGTTCCACCCCCTCCCTTCTTTCCCCTTCACTTACTAAACTGTCTTTATCTTGGCACACAAGTTCTTTTGCTTCTGCCCTCCCAGTTCTCCTCCCAGTCCTGCTGTGAGGACTGTGCAAGCAATTGGGTGGGAGCTTTCCTGTCAGCTAGGGTGAACCCACCACAAGAGCACACATTATTTCTTCCCCAGTATGCTTACAAACCATATTCAAGCAGATTTCGAGTGGCACTGTACCAGTTTGAGCATAACAGAGAGTAAGGTTGGTCAAGATAAAGGTATTTCCCTTTCACAGGATAAGAACTTAAACTCTAATATCTGTACAGCACGAGGAGCACTAGCAGTTACGACAAAACTTATTTTTCTAGTTATGTCTTACTATATCTAATTAACCCCAAAATCCCTGCTTTTCTAAGACTTTAAAACCTGCTTTGACCTCCCAGAATAAAAAACAATGCCAATAAACAATGTAACTTTTCTTTCTAAAATGTGGCCAAGTGAAGCTTGTATCACCCAGATACAGCTCATCTAGACTGCAACAGGAAAACTTTCTAGTCCAGGTAGTAGTTCAGCTTCGAACTCCAAAAGTCTCCTGAAGAAAAATAAACACAGCATTTTTCTCTATCATCTTCAGGAACAGGTTCATTTAAAACTTACCATATGCACAGTGAAAAGATCTTGTCGATTCAACATCGGCAGAAAATAGGACCACGCAGTGTTTTTGCCACGTTTTGCATAATCAAAGAAGATAGAAACACGCTGATGATTTTCCTGTAAAAATGGGGAGAGACTTGTAAAAGCATTCAACATAAAACAGTTATTTGCTTCTCTATGTTGGCACACATTACCAGAGTGTATCCTTGCTTGTAACAGCCCATAGTAATTTTTCAGACTGACAGTTGGATACAGTTCATTTCAGAAGTCCACCACTAAGATCAGACATTTGGGGCAGGGAGAAAACCTTTAAAACCCTAGTTAGATCTCAGCATTCCAACACGTGCTTGAGTAACAATGTATGTATCCTTTTGATCAAGCAAGCAGAATGGGAGAAATGAGAGAGAAGCTAAATACTGTCATTTTCCAGAGGAATGCTACTCTTCAATCAATTATGTTCAATCAGGTCCATACAAAGTTTTCTCCATATTGCTACTTCCACACAAAAGCTTGTTCAACTTGGCTGTGTATGCTACAAGTGAAAATTCAGAGATGTAAGCTAGTCCTGCTTCTCCATTCCTCTTAATAGGAAGTGAGCTCTTCTCTACCAGATGAGGCTGCAACTAATTCAGCTGTTATCTCAGGCAACCTGCATACCTAGGAGAGGACATAGCCACCAGAACTCTGTTCTCCAAGGCTTCTAGGCTGAACCACAAGAGACCATTAAGCACCTGAACCTGGGCACTGTGCAGTTTCTTCAAGCATCTCTCCTAATAACCACAGTGATATGTAGCTATTATGGTTCCTCTTAAAGCAGAACAAAGAGGCCATGCAAACCTGGAGGAGAAAGAGGAGCTCTGCTACCTCTTAATAGCCTAGAATACAAACAGTCTTCCAGAAAATCAAATACCTGAATTACTGTTTTATCTCACCATTCCCAGTAAGCTTTAATTCTTAAGAGATATCTCTCCATTTAAGTTAAGCTACTATAGCCAAGTACACAACTCCTGAATCACTGTAATAGAGAAACCCACAAGAGAACAAGTCTCTGTCTCCACTACCCAACTAATTTAATTTTCAAACTCCGCTAGCTGAAGGGCTTTCCTCCATCCATTCAGCACCCTATTATTAACTTCATGGGCCAAGAATCAGCTAGGCAAGCCTGCTTGTCGGAATATTATCCATTAAGCACAAGATGACCTGAATGCATTCATGCTCCAAACACCGTCATCTTACTAAGCATCAGAGTTACCAACAACCCTTCACTGAAAGCAAAGTTACTGCACCACATGGGCTGCAAATTGCTGCCCTGATCACTGACTAAGGAAGATGAGGTGTCACTAGTTATCCAACAGTCATAACCCTTACAGTGATTAATACTCTATACAGCAGATGTCAAACAACACTCAATCCCTCTCAAAATCTGTTGTTCAAATTATGAAATAAAAAAAAAGTAAAGATCTCAAGAACACGGGGTCTTGGTGGAGCGCCTCTGCTCTTTGAGGACTAGTCTGATGAAAAATGGAAGCTCAATCAAGTAAATCACTGTTAGCATCTACACTTGTGATACACAGAGTCTAGCTAAAAAGACCAAAAATAACTAGATCAATGAGTTCACTTTACAACATAACTAAGCAAGAGACAGATCTGGAAGCAGAAAAGCTGAAATAACTTCAACATGTTGTCAATCAGAAGACTGGCTTGCTGTTAAGGTGCAGGGTAAAGACAGGAGGGAAGGAATGGAGAACTGCCTATGGCCCTGAAAAACACAGAACTGCACCTTCCTAGGCAGCTCCTGACTGCACCAATAAAAAGGAAATTCTGAAGCTCTCACATCAAACAGTTGAATAATGTAGCATCTGTCATTTCTGAAGAAGCATATGAAACTCACTTGGGTGGTACTGCTACCTGCACCAACTACGCCGCAGGTTCTTAAAGATTTCGTAAGTAACAGACTGTGCAGTGTGATGGGATCACTAATCCAGAGAAATTATTCCAAGTGTTTATCATATGAATAGAATAATTGTTTCCTCAGGGACTCCAGTATGCTAACACTCCATCTTCAGAAATAAGCAGAATGGTGATATTCTTATAAGGCAATACCACATTAATTCCACTTCTGCCAGCCTCCAAGAGAAATCTTTCCTAGAACAATGATCAAATCTGTAAGCAGAATTGCTGGAACAATCCTAGACACCTAGACAGCTTTTGTGTGCTCAAAACACAATTGATACGATTTTTACACCTCACAAGAAAAGCATAGGAAGGTAACAGAAGAACCACAGTCATCATCAATACAGATAAAAGCTGGATATTGTTAACCTATGATAGTTTCTATAAGTTTCAGCTATCAAAAGTAGCTTTCAAATATTGTTTGTCTCATGAAACTGCAGCGAACATCCTTGCTCAAAATAATTTTACTTGAAGAGTCACTGGCACCATGAAAGACCACATCCCTGAATAATTTCTCACTTAAAACCTTTGTGTGTACTGAATTAAAACTACTTGGGCAAAGACAGGAGACTTCATATCCACTACTGTGGATTCTTCTGCCCAGGCAGTCTGCAGAGACCCTCACACTAAACTCAGAGTCACTGGTCAATATGCTGCTTTCTGACAAGAATCTTATGCCTTGAAAATGTGCAAGCAAGGCTCACTGACAGTGTGTTCCACCATCTGAACATGACCAAAAGAAAACAGAAGTCCCACTGCAGTTTTGCCTCATGGAGAGATGGAGTGTTAGGAAGTCCTGGGACAATGCCATGCAGATACCTGCACACACGCCCTCTTGCTATGCCAGCAGCAAGATATCCCAGAATAATGAAATTACACAGAGCGCTGCAAAAGCCAGTGCAGCCTTTCAGACACTGAAGCAGAACTCCTAAAGTGAAAAAGACGTCCAATTTCAAACAAAAGAGAATATATATATACATACATCTCTATTCTCCTGACAATTGTGGCTGGGTAAGACCCTGAACACAGAAATGTCAGTGCAGTCAAGAAAACATGTTCATTAGACACATATGCAGAATTAATAGGGTATATAAGAGATCACTCAAAACTACTTTCTGTGACCACCTAGTACTAATGCAATTGTTCAAGGGTGGACCAGTGACAGCCTTTATCTGTGGGGTATTAATTCTACAGGTCAGGAGGTATCAGCTGCTGCATATTGTAGCTACAGGCTATGTGCTAATGTCAAAGCACCTAAGCAAAGCAAGACATACTAACTTACAAAGACAGGCAAGTGAAATGATTACTTTGTCATCACCAAAGTGTCTCACACAGAAAACAAGACCCATTCCTCACGGAAGTAACCAAAACGAGTTTTCATACACAAAGACAAAGTCATTAAATGCATAAAACAAAAATAGGTACTCCCAACTCAGTGTCCTATCAAGGAATGACACTAAGGCTCCCTTCTGTCTTTTCTACTTCTTGATGTTTGTCACACTTGAGAAAGAATAAAGTCAAAGAAGAGAGGAAAAGAGTTAGAGTGACAAAGATGCAGATGGGATTGATCAAAAGCAGCCCTGAAGAGAAAGACTTGGGAGTGTCAGTTGATGAGAAGTGCAACATCACCCAGCAATGTGTTCTTGCAGCCCAAAAAGTCAGCCATTGGGCTGCATTTGAAGAAGCATGAGCAGGTTGAGGGAGGGGATTTTCCCCCTCTACCCAGCTCTTGTTCCCATTTTATAACTCCAGGATGCAGAATTTCAGAACATGTTGTCCTAAACAGCCTAAAGTTACATTGTAAACATGAAATTGCAGAAACTAGGTCTTGCTGAGGGTGGCCAAATTAACACCTTCATAGGAAAAGCTTCAACAACTTCAAATTAGAAGTCATATCCTACCTACACAACACAAAAAGTTACAAATCATCCTTTAACATCCAAGTTTCACATGAAGTGTAGCTGAAAGCCAACAGACAAGAATACAGGTATGTTTTATTTCCAGAATATGAACATATGCATATATATATATATATATTCACATAAGACTAATTTAACCCATGAGACTTTAGGTCTAGCACAAGATCTGAAAATGTATAAGAATATTTTTAATACAGTATGACAAACACCTGAAGAGACCTGAATTAGGCTAAAAAAACATTCAAGCATGCATTTAAAGACTTGAAAATAAGATAAGGTTATTGACCTACTTGCAGCATATCATCAACCATAGTCAGAATGTACTGAACCGTCTGTTCCTTGGAGATATGAGTCATCAAGTTTATAAATGTTTTAGCACACTAAAAAAAAAAAAAAAAACCAACCAAAAAAGACATTAAAATTAATATTAGCAATTGTCTTCATTCCTTTTGGTAATATAAACTAGGACCTCATTAATTCACAATTAAGCCTTACATAAGCATTGAGCATCCCAACATTTTATTCAGTTGCAATAAGAGCTGAATACATTTGACATTATACTACAAAGAAGATTTTCTGTCATGTTGATCGTTACCCTTTACAAATTGGTTTACAGCTTTCAAAGGAAATAAAAATTACTCACTAGTGAAAGTCAGCACAGTGTTTTGTTGAAAGACTGATTAGAAAAATCTTCACCCCTGTTCTTTTTTATGGCAGTGAGAAGAACGAAATAAACTGACAAAACAGCAACAAACCCAAACATGGTATAAGAAGGTTTCAGCAACTTAAACATGAGGGAGAGAAGACAGGTCACTCTCACCCTGTTTACTCCTATACCTTGTAGACAAACTCTTGTTCATATTTGAGCTGGTTTCCGCCTCCTGGACAACTTTACAATTTCAGCAACAGGCTGATATAATAGGCTGAAACATTCACAACACTACCTTTTACACTTTCTCCTTTCCCTTCACCACATTCAACTAAAACTGAAAGAAAAATGGAACTCTGAACTGGTACACTGGGGCATATCGTGTACCCCATATTTGCTTTTATAACTATGGAAATTATGGTCCGCTACATACCAGTCACACAATACAATCTCGGGGGGGAAGAGGGGAAGTGGAAGAAGAAAACCCACTAAACACACAGGTCCACACAGGACAGCCTAAAATTGAAGTAGCACAAAGGGCTGGGAAGTTTCGCATATTGAGTGCATTTGCTACTCTTCACCTTCCCCCCTGCCTCCCCAATCCTCTTGATCTCCGACACTCTTTGATAGAAACTCAGGCTTCAAGACTGACATTCCAGTGCTTCAAATATTATTTAAGTGTCTTTGGGCATCCTGCCTGGACTCCAATAAGCCAAATGGCATGGGTCACATATCAATCTCATATCAACTATGTCCGGTACAGACATCTCCTATCTTACTGGGGCTACAATGACACTAGACACCTATGTTTAACTGAATCTACCTTAGCAGTCAGTGGACTCTATTGCTGGAACTACACTATAATTGTTCAGCTAACTAAGCAGAAATCTCATTGTTAGTAGCCATCATCAATAAGGCATAAGGAAAAAAGCTCAAAATAAAAACGTGACTCAAGTACAAGTGTGCATGACTAAGTAAACTGGGACGAGGAAAGCCCTGAGCTAGCTTGTCCCACTACAGACTCAAAGTCAGGTGACATTTCATAATTATTTAATAGGTTTTTAAAAGAACGTCCAACCTATATCTAGGCAGGGAAAAGAATTATAATGGCAAATTTTAAACTTCTTTCATAACATCTTAACCATATGCAGCAAACAATAAAATAAGAGTTAGGAAATTTTCCTTCCATCTTCCTCCCCAGTAGATTATTAAAAGAAAGTTACTTGATTGCCTTCTGTTTGCAACAACTCCTGTTTTTCTTCTGGATTTCTTTTTTGTTCGAATCTTTGAATAAATTCACAGTCTTCACCTGAAATCATCTGCCCTCTGAAAAGAAAATATGAAACTGTAAGTAACATGAACAACAAGTTATGTCAAACTTAACAGCCAGGAGAGAGAACTGAGGGTATGTGAGAATAAACACCCTGCTAACACCAAGGTCAGTGCAAGGAAGGGGAGGGGACACTGGAGCAGAGATTCCCCTGCAGACCATGGGCAATCTAGGCTGTTCCCCCTGTAGCCCACTGAGGTCCACAGTGGAGCAGATGTCTACCTGCAACCTGTAGAGGTTAATGGTGAAGCAGTGGAAATAGTTGCAAGAACTGAAACACACAAAGCTAGCATATTACGTGAAAATTATAATAGAGATTATGAATAATAACCTAATCCAACCTGAATGAAGTGCTGAAAAAGAAAATGAATTGTTATTTTAAATTTGCCATAAGCATTGAAGAGACTTTTACGGACTACAGAGAACTTGGTTCCTAATGTATTTTTAGCTTTCACTAACTATGACATTCCAGCTTTCCCTGCTTGTTTAAAAAACTATATGCATGCAAGCTCATTCTAATGCTTATCAAGGCGGCTTGATGTAGTAAACTGCTGCGGACACCTATAAGATATCAGATCTCTACTTGATCTTCTCTTACTGAGTTACTGCCATCATAGTACTATTTCAGAAAGCTGTTGACTCAGCTGAAGAGCTGGCAAAATATTGTTGGGGTTTTGTTATAATACAAAACTTACCATCATAACAAACTTGCCAAAATAGTGCAGTCAGGTACTCTTCAGGTAAGAAAACTAATTTTAAACCAGGTAGTCATGAAAATATCCAAGACTTTAATAGGTCACTAGCTTTATTAGTTAATACTAGAAGCGCTTCAGGAAAGAAGAAAATTGTGCATATCATCAATACAAAAGCCACAGGGGATGAAAGTATTAGACACTGCTCTGTTTCATTTATTTCCAAGACGCATCCCCTCTTACATTTCCACTGAGTCAAATGCCTCTTCCACTTCTCAAAACTATGTAGCACAGATTCTTTTAATCCATCTATTACTCTGGGTTAGTTCCAGATGTTCCCTAAGTAGAAGTTACATTAAAACCCTTGTAAACTTATCTGGGGGGAAGGGAGAAGGTGGTGGTGTTGGGTTTAAGGTTGGGTTTTTTTGTTTGTTTGATGGGGGTTTCTGCTTGGGGTGCGGCTTTGTTGTTGTTGTTGGTGGGTTTTTTTTAATTGGCACACCTGGATTCTTGAAACACAGAAACATAAGCAAGACTTACAATATGTTCTTATCTTTCCTCTTACAGTTATGTCTTGAGAATTGCCTCATCACAGAGCCATCTTTTACCTATTTACTTGTCAAGTAAAGAACAAGTCCAGAGGAGGGCCACGAGGATGATCAGGGGAGTGGAGGACCTCCCATATGAAGATAGGCCGAGAAAGTTGGGGCTGTTCAGCCTGGAGAAGAGAAGGCTGTGTGGAGACCTCAGAGCAGCCTTCCAGTATCTGAAGGGGGCCTACAAGGATGCTGGAGAGGGACTCTTCATCAGGGACTGTAGTGACAGGACAAGGGGTAACGGGTTCAAACTTAAACAGGGGAAGTTTAGATTGGATCTAAGGAAGAAATTCTTTACTGCGAGGGTGGTGAGGCACTGGAATGGGTTTCCCAGGGAGGTTGTGAATGCTCCATCCCTGGCAGTGAACAACAGGCCAGGTTGGATGAGGCCTTGGGTGACATGGTTTAGTGTGAGATGTCCCTGCCCATGGCAGGGGAGTTGGAACTAGATGATCTTAAGGTCCTTTCCAACCCTAACTATTCTATGATTCTATAAGTAGTTCAGTACCATGTACACTATTTCTGTATTCTAGGTGCTTTATGAGAAATATCCTCATATGCACTGAGGAAAGGGATTTAAGACATCCTAGATGGAAGATTCATAAAGCCAGTGGTAAACCTTGACTAGTTTCTACCAAAACTTAACTAATTACAGATTAAAAATTAGCTAATGATAACCATGCTGCTACAACAAGCCTTTTAGATTGACTTGTGTTCTTTCCTGCCTATTACAGATGGATTTGAATAGTTGCTGAAAGATGAGGATAATTCATCTGCCACAAATGTAGACTTAATGTTCCTTAACTAGAAGTCTTCCGTATTTCAATCAATGCTGGCCAAGCCAGGGATTCCTGGATGATATTGATGTTAAAGTAACAAGATGAGCTGCTTGTTTACAAGAATATTGGCATTTAGAAAGTACTTCAAAGATGACATAAGGTTAATCCTTCATTTTCAGCTTTAATTCTTGAAAAAGCCTCATCACAGGAAGAAAGATGCTTCTTTATAACCAGGTTATTAGAAGAGGTCTGCTAACTGTCAAGGTAAACAGCTTTGAAGTTTTCACTTTCATCCTACATTAGACCACAGTGAAAAAAAAAATAAATAAAAAGAAGGAAAAAGAAAAAAAAATAGTGTTGGGATTGATGTTGCCTTGGGGGGAAAAGCTGTGAGGGTTATTCTTTATTGCCTTCTAAGTGCCATCCAAAAACACACTTTCCAAACCATATAAAACAGCACAAGGGATTTGACAGCTTTGTAAACAAGCCGTTAATATTTTATCAGGGATCTCATAGATCTGATTAATAGTTTTAGTAATTTCAAATGCATTTCATCTCCATTAATCTCATTTTAAAACAGAAAAAACTGATTATGTAGCAAACCTTAGCAACCAATTAAAAGAAAAAAATGCAGAGCAGCCTCTGACAGCTGGCAGCAGCTACCTCATGCCATTACACATTTTTGTCACCCTGTCTTCAAAGAGACAGGAACTTCCCAGAACCTCTAAGCAAACAGTGGAAGAAATCATAGCTTCCCTCCATCCCTCTTCCTAATAACCATTTAGTTTTCTATTTTCCAGGATGTGCCTACACAGTCTTTTGTCAACAGATAAAAGTCATTTTGACTGAGCTTCAGTTATCTGGATATAACAGTTTTCATAGAATCATAGAATAGTTAGAGTTGGAAAGGACCTTAAGATCATCTAGTTCCAACCCCCCTGTCATGGCCAGGGACACCTCACACCAGACCAGGTTGCTCAAGGCCCTGTCCAACCCGGCCTTGAACGCTGGCAGAGATGGGGCAGCCACAAATTACTCGGGCAGCCTGTTCCAGTGCCTCATAGGAAGAATTTCTTCCTTATATCCAACCTAAATCTCCCCTGTTGAATCCCCCCTTGTCTTATCGCTACAGTCCTTAATGAAGAGTCCCTCCTCAGCACCCTTCAGATACTGGAAGGCTGCTAAGAGGTCTCCATGCAGCCTTCTCTTCTCCAGGCTGAACAACCCCAGTGCCCTCAGTCTGTCTTCATATGGGGAGGTGCTCCAGTTCCCTGATCATCCTCGTGGCCCTCCTCTGGACTTGTTCCAACAGTTCCATGTCCTTTTTATGTTGAGGACACCAGAACTGCACACAATACTCCAAGTGACGTCTAACAAGAGCAGAGTAGAGGGGCAGGATCACCTCCTTCGACCTGCTGGTCACACTCCTTTTGATGCAGCCCAGGATATGGTTGGCTTTCTGGGCTGCGAGCGCACACTGAAGCCGGCTCATGTTAAGTTTCTCATTGACCAACACTCCCAAGTCCTTCTCTGCAGGGCTGCTCTGAATCTCTTCTCTGCCCAACCTGTAGCTGTGCCTGGGATTGCTCCGACCCAGGTGTAGGACCTTGCACTTGGCATGGTTAAACTTCATCAGGTTGGCATCAGCCCACCTCACAAGCGTGTCGAGGTCCCTCTGGATGGCATCCCTTCCCTCTGGCGTATCAACCGAACCACACAGCTTGGTGTCATTGGCAAACTTGCTGAGGGTGCACTCAATCCCACTGTCCATGTCACCGACAAAGATTTTGAACAAGACCAGTCCCAACACCGATCCCTGAGGGACACCACTCGTTACTGGTCTCCAGCTGGACACTGAGCCATTGACCGCAACTCTTTGTGTGCGGCCATCCAGCCAGTTCTTTATCCACCGAGTGGTCCACCCATCAAATTAATGTCTCTCCAGTTTAGAGACAAGGATGTCGTGTGGGACAGTGTCAAAGGCTTTGCACAAGTCCAGGTAGATGACGTCAACTGCTCTGCCCCTGTCCATCAGTTCCGCAGCCCCATCATAGAAGGTCACCAAATTGGTCAGGCAGGATTTGCCCTTAGTGAAGCCATGCTGGCTGTCACCAACCACTTCGTTTTTCATATGCCCTAGCATGGTTTCCAGGAGAATCTATACTACTATCTATCTGTACACTACAGATTACAGGGCTGTAGGCGTGGATATTTTAGACCAGATATCCTGTAATCACATTTTAAAACTCTGTGAGAGCTATTAAGGCCTGCCTTGAGAGCACTAGCTACCGGAGAGAAAACTGAATCTTTGTAAGATTTAGAAAGTATTAATTTGTCAGACCACCATTTTTAAAACCTTTTGGTCTCTCAAGATGACTCAGAAACTTGTGATTCCTTCTTTTTATTATGCATTTCCTCCAGTAGCACTTGTTCCTTTTTCTGGTTGAATGATTTAAGAAAAGCCATTCTGAAGGTTAGGGAGCTTTGTTTGGTTTTTAATTTGGGGGGGTTGTTTGCTGTTAATATTTTTAAAAATTGACATCTGCAGCAAATATGAAACTCTTTATGATGACATCATAACAAGGCATAATTTCTTTTATCCAGGTATTTACAGAAATTTGCATGTACCTAAAGGGCATTCATTTTACCCAATTGTTCAACAGTTTTAACATTACAAAACCAAAACAGTAAAAGAGATTGAATGTACTCTACAAGACTGGACCAAATTAAAAAAATAAATTAAAGTAAAAATAAACAAGCAAACCACACAAATTACCACTTAGGAAACTTTTTTCTTCTAAGATAAGACTGGCTTTTAAAGTCCAAGATACTTAACCCACTTTAGAAAGATCCCCCACCCTCAAGAAAATAAAATAGGTATTTTAACATCAGAATTCACAAACATATACCTGAAGACACATGGAAAGCTAAGTGCAAATTAGTCATCAGGTATTTCACCTGATTAAAAATGAAATATTGTCATGCTGTATACCTAGAAAACCAACAATGCATTCAGAGGTAAGATGAACTCTGAAACAAGTTCACTTTTTCACAGAACTCAGTTACTACTCTTAGAAAACAAAAGCAAACTTGCTTCAGGCAAACTAACACATTCTCCCAAAGGCATTCTGATACCCCAAGGCAAACGCTGAAAGCAACCACATAGTACACAACAGTAACCCACTGCATTTTCAACTAGAAGGTGGCATCAACACCTCTAAAGCACTAGAAGTCTCAAGATCCAAAGGCAAGAAAGTCTGTACAGAATGGCCTCAACTACACACTACATGTAGTTTCCAGAAGATAAGTAGACCTACACATCACCTTCCACTGTTGCATGTTCTGCTACTTTTTGTTCCCCCAGACACATACCATAACTGGAATTAAAAACAAAGAAAGTGTAAATTTTAGCATTAAAAAAAGTAGCAAGCAATGAACACAGTGGCAAACTGGTAAATACATAGAGTTGCCATACCTATTTCCCTTTCATGTCAACAGTATACACAGAAAATACCTAAAATCAGCATTGTGTTAGCGTAGTTTGACATTTAGTTTACAGTTATAACCTTCAGAGATGGAATAAACAATATGCCAGTTAATCTTTAGCCTGAACTGACTCTACAAGAGCAATCAGGCTACTATAGTCTGACCAACTATTAGTAAGCCATTCTACTTTTGCATTGAAGAGCACAGTGGAAAAGAACTTCAGAATGCCTTCTTGTGCAAACCAAACTCCAATGCTGTTGTGGCAGATGCAGTTTTTAAAGCATCTTTATACACATAACACTGGCACAGCAAGATTAAAAAGAAAATAATAATACTTCATTAGAATTTCTTGTGAAGTTCTTTGACTCCAACTACATAAAAGCTATCTATAGTTTTAAGGCACAAATTATGCCATGCCTCAGTTCATGTATTAACTAAAGGAAAATAAACACATTTCCTCTAATGTAAAAACATCTGAAGACTTAAAGTACACCCCCATACACCTATATGCAAGCTTATTGCATAAATGCACACACTGCTAGAACAGAGGCTCAAAAGAAAGCAAGACAAGTGTTCTTCACAATCACCATCTTCATTCTACTCCATAGACTAGAACAAGCCGCTCTGACCTGCCCCTAACAGGTACATCAGAAGCAAGAAGCTTCCACTGCTTTTTATCATAGAATGTTTTGGGTTCTAAGGGACCTTAAAGACCATTTAGTTCCAGCCCCCTGCCATGAGCAGGGACACTTTCCACTAGACCATGTTGCTCAAAGCCCCATCCAGCCTGGCCTTGAACACTATCAGGAACAGGGCAGCCACAACTCCTCTGGGCAACATGTGCCAGTGCCTCACCACTCTCATAGGAAAGAACTCCTTCCTAATATCTAATCTAAATCTACCTTCTTCAGTTTAAAGCCATTTCCCCTTGTTCTATCCCTCCAGGCCCTTGCAAAAAGTCCCTCTCCAGGCTTCCTGCAGGTCCCCTGTAAAGTGCTAGAAGGCTGCTCTAGGGTCTCCCCAGAGCCTTCTCTTCTTCAGGCTGAACAATCTCAACGCCCTCAGCCTATCTTCACAGGAGAGGTGCTCCAGCCCTCTGATCATTTTCATGGCCTCCTCTGGACTCGCTCAAACAGGTCCATGTCCTTCCAGAAATGAGTCAATATAGCTGCACTACAGATTTGTCAATAAATCCTTTAAAGCACCAGCCTCAAAGACACCATCACATCCAAACCTGCCCATTGTAAGAAGAACATGTCAAAAATCAGGTATAACTCCACTTCCTCCTTAGAAGAACCAAAAGTTCTTCTGATGTTTTACAGTAACTAATGATAAGGAAACTCCTCAGCCAAGGAACTATAATCTTTACAATGCTCCACAATCCCTCTGGGACCACTGAAGTTCATCCTTGAAGCTACCTTAGCCAGACAGCCAAGATGTTATCAGTACATACAAGAGACAATCATTTCAGAGCAATAATAAACAGAACACGCTGTCATTGACATAGAAAGGGCAGCAAGCATTGAACAGTCTCACAGTAGGATAACACACACTAGCCAGATGCACTACAGTAGAATCCAAAACCTGGCTAACTGATCAAAGACAGGAATTAACTGCTATATACTTCTTTCATAGGTTCCAGAACAAAAGTCAAATTCTATTTCTAGAGTCAAAAAAAGAACCATCAACTCTACCTCCTGGTCAAAAGAAGTTACATAGAAGTTTGCTGACAAATACATACACAAAACTCCCCCATCCTTATTCAGCACCAGAGTGAGCCCCAAGAATGAAGGAAAATTATAAATGGTGACCACATAAAGCACAGTCAAGCAATTAATACTATATACATATTCAAAATACAACTCCTTGCCAAACAGAACCATCCCTTATACTAATGAAAGCAGCAGATGAATCTCACCAGCCCTTCAGTCTGAACCACTAGAAAAGCAGTGAAAACCACTATCGCATATTCACTTGTGTTGACAGTGCACAACTGTACTCCCAATTTCATCCTGATTAACTGCAAATTAGCAGCAGTTCATTTGCCACTAGGACAGGAACAGCCGCTCAGTTTTCCTCAGGACACACTTCCAATCAGATGGACACAGGCCACACAGTAACAACAAAGCTACTACAAACTATCTGAGAAGTGCTTGGTAGCTGCCACTGTCAAGCTACCACAACAACCTTCCTCTCTTGCTTGCAAAGCCACTGTAATGTCACACTATAAACTGAACCAGGAACTGACCCATCTGAAAAACAGCCTATAAAAATGAAGTTTCAGCAGCAGATCAGTTCCTCAATGCAGACTTATAATGCAGATACACAATCACAAAGAGGAAAAATAACACAGTTCAATGAATTGAATAGGCAAAACTGAGCTACACAGCACAGGGCAAAGTAAGTAGTCATTAATAAGCTACTGGGTTTGCATTTCTCAGCTTGCTTTTGTATGTTTTTGCAACTTAATTTTAATACATAGCATATTATGTATGCAACACAGCAGTCTGAAAAAAAAAACCCATACTTTTTTTTTGTGGTTATTCTGTGTAACATTGATAATCACAAAGCATCATCAGAATGGTTTGTACCTCTAGAATCATCAAGATTTCTGCCATTTCAGTTACAAAGCAGCGAACACTGAAGTAATTTGCTATTACATGTGAAATAACAGTAATTGACACTTTGCTAATGTTCTTCATAGGTACCTGTCATGAGGAATGCATGGCTGCAAGAAACTTGCATTTCACTTCAGAGTACATAGGACTAATAAAAGCTTGTTTCTTCTCCTGCTGTTTCCTTGCCTCATGCACATATCTCTTTTCCTCAGCTTGCCCCTATGTCCCTTTTGGACAATATTGCTCTCGCTATTCTCAGTGCCATTATATACATTCCAAAGTTTTACCACATATTCATGTCAACTTTTCTTATTTGCTGGTAGTGTTCAGTTCAGAAAAGTAGAGTTCCCTTTTGGGTAATAAGTCATAAGAAAATTTTCCCCAACCACCCAGATTTTTTCCAACTACTTTCATGGGACCAAGACAGAATGTTCCTCACTGTAACCTAATGTCCCAATGTAACCCAAAATATCAAAAAGTCTAACACTTAAGAGGGAAAGAGGGGAAATAAAATATGTGGAAAGTTTTTACTTACTGGAGATATGACTGCCAGTTTACTTTGTTCGCCCGAACTTCAGCAGCTTTGGCCGCAATGATGTTTGTTGGGACAGCAGCATCTACAGCACCTCGGATATCCATCTTAATTGGTAATCAAAATGTACCTAGAAATGCAATTCAGATTTGAGGCCTCTTATTCGAGTATATAAAAGCAGAGTATTTGCCCAATATTTTAAAGAAAAAAAAAGAAAATCAGGAGTCCCATTCCCTACAAATGTACTTAGCACTTTCAGAGAAATCAAAGTTTTGTAAAAACAAATTAAAAAAACAGCAGCAACAATAAAAAATAAACAAAACACAAGTTATGTAAATTAAAATTCATATTACATTGCCTAACAAGAAAATTCATGTCATCTCTGTACAGAAAGCAAAATGTAAAAAAACACGAACAGAAGCTCTTTGTAAGGACATAGTACACTACCACAGACAGTGACCTTCACTGCTCCTTTCTCCTTCCTTTATGGTTTAATCTCCCCCTGATTTTGATGCCAAAACAAGAAGTGTGTTTGCAGAGGCTGGAGCAGCATTCCTTACAATCTAAACCGCATCAAGCCTCTCCACACAGCCTATGTCCAGCCTCTTCTGGCTCTCTTCAGAGAGGCAAGCAAGCGCAAACTGACACATTCTGCCCCATCCCTAACAAGCATACAGTTTGCATGACTAAATAAAAGTGTAATTCCAACAGGAACAAAAAAAAGGAACTACCCTGAACAGAGCAGCAGCTAAAACTACTTCTGCGAGCAGACACACACACAACAACGGCACCATTTACTGTGTCCTTCAACTGAACGTTTCCGGGCGCTTACCCGACCCAGTCAGAGTGACTTAAATGCTCCTCGGGCCGCAGAGCGGGGCAGGGTCGGTAACCCCGGCTGCAGGCCTAAGCAAGCAATACTGAGGTCCAAGAAGAAGACAGGCGCCTGGGACAGGGAGGAGGAAAACACTTGGCCCTGTCCTGCTATTCCTTGCAGTGTCTCACGGACACCTCCAAAGGGGCCCGGGGGAGCCCAAACCCTTAGAGAAGCTGTCGCGCCAGGCGGAACCGAACGCGCCGCCCCGGGCCCACCAGAGCCCCCCGAAAGGCCATGCAGCGGCACATCCGCACCCCAGTCCCCGCGGCAGCTGCCACTCACCCCAGGGGCACGCCGGCGGATGAGGGCCGTGGTAGGGAGGAAGGAGGCCGCAGCCGCCCCTCGGCAGGGCCGGTAGCCCGCGTACCGAAGGCCCCGCCGCTAAGCCGCACCGAGCCCCGCTCCGCAGTGGCCCCGCAGCCACCGCCGTCATGTGACGCCACTCACCTGACCGCGACGGCAGCCTCCGAGGGACAGCGCGCCTCGAGCACGCCCCGCCCCGAGCGCCGCGCGGTGGGGGGGATGGCGCAAGGCTGCTTTCGGAGGCCGTTAGAGCGGTTAAGACCGTGCATGGCCTTATGCAATTGTACACACGTTTATAGATATCTTTTTTATGTATACATATATATACACACATATATATATTTGATGATGATGGCTTGACTTCACGAACGAAGATTTGGGAAGGGCTTTACCCACGCTTACTACAAGCGTGCTGGTAACTAAAATGAGTAAACCCTTTGAGCCTGCACAGTGGATTTTTTAGGTGAGGCACAGCATGGGCGGAACTGGCCCCACCCTTTACACCTGAGGTTTATCTGCCAGGGCCTAGCGAGCTTGGACAGTGACAGCAAAGTCCTCAGGTCGTAGGTTTGGTTAGAGTATCCTTCTCTTAGATGGATGGCCTTACAGGGCTAAACGAGCTCCATCTGCCCGGGTTTGACATTAGAGTTGTCCTTCTCCTAGGATGGTTGCCTGAAGGTTAGTGAGCCAATCCTGCTCATGGACACACTGTCTGACCCTTCAGTTCAGACCTGTCTGGCATGGGAGACCCTACCAGAGGCATGTGCTACCACCAGCATAGCTCCGAACCTCACAAGGGCACGCAAGCTCTTTCCCCACAACAAGGGGGTGTCCGTGAAAGAGAGATATATATTTATATAGATATATACAAGAGGAGTGTGTCCAGCAGGTCAAGGGAGGTGATTTTCCCCCTCTACTACACTTGCATGGGACCCCACCTGCAGTACTGCGTTCAGCTCTGGGGCCCCCAACGCAAGAGAGATGCGGACCTGTTGGAGCGAGTCCAGAGGAAGCCACAAAGATGATCAGCGGTCTGGAGCACCTCTCCTGTGAAAACAGGCTGAGAGAGTTTAGCTTGTTCAGCCTGGAGAGGAGAAGGCTCTGGGGAGACCTTAGAGCAGCTTCCAGTACCTAAAGGGGGCCTACAGGAAATCTGGAGAGGGACTTTTTGCAAGGGCATATAGGGATAGGACAAGGGGGAATGGCTTTGAGCTGGCAGAAGGTAGAGTTAGATTAGATACTAGGAAGAAGTTGTTTCCTGTGAAAATGGTGAGGCACTGACGCAGGTTGCCCAGAGAAGTTGTGGCTGCCCCATCCCTGGCAGTGTTCAAGGCCAGCTTGGATGGGGCTTTGAGCAACCTGGTCTAGTGGAAGGTGTCCCTACTCATGGCAGGGGGGGTTGGAATGAGATGAGCTTTAAGATCCTTTCCAACCCAGACCTTTCTATGATTCTATGATTATGTACACATACCCATATATGTATGTGTATAGTTTTATATGGAGGCCTAATCCCATACTGAGAAGACTGATGGCAGGACACAACGTGTGGGTGCCCACCAATGCTACTTGCCGATAAGAAACAGCTCAGTGTTTCCATAGAGAACACAAGGCTGGCTGAGAAGGGCTTAGAAGCTCTGATCAGGGCAAGCTCCTCCACCTCTCCTGCACTTCTCCCTGTTTCCCACCTGGGTGAGGGACCTCCAAGCTTGTGACAGAGGCCCAGGAGGGGAAGGGGCCAGGGAGATTTCAGGCAATCCCCAGGCACTGAAATGCTTCCTTGGGCTCTGCGTTCTTTTATTCCAGTTCCCAGTATTTTCTTGCTTTCTTCCTCTTGGGCTGCAATGGGGCGAATTTGCTCTTTCCTACAGCTGGAGAACAGGCAGGAGTTCCTGAACCCCCACTTCTGGTAGGCAGGTCTGGCTGTGTTTTGGTGTGCCAGGTCTCACAGCCTGCAGTGTCACACTTCTCTCTTATAGCTGCACAGGGTCATGCACTAGAGGCACACCATTTCGTTCTTCCCAAGCCATATCTCAGTGGGAAATAGACCCTGCACAACTTCTTCCTTTTGTAAAAAATGGCCTACATATGTTGAGCTTTGTCTCTCTAAGCAAAAGGAGCAGGAAAATTTTCAGACTAAAAGCCCAAGTGTTTCAGAAACCACAGGCTTATGCTTCCATGTTTCCAAGAAAAAACATCTCTCTGATTTCAGTTGCTGAGTGAAGTTTTCCAGTCATACTGTGATGAAGTGCAGACACACTACTCCTAGTCAGAAATGATCCTGAAGGGTAATTCTGCTAACATGTAAGGAGGAATGGCGGTGAAAGAGAAATAGGTCGGAGAGTTCTGTGTGCAAGCAGATTAAGACAGCCAAAGTAGAGTTCCTGAAAGATGCCTACAGTTAACTTTTCATTTTGCTATGGTCTTTGTATTTTCCAGGACATCCATTTAGGGGATACACTGTTCTTTAAATTATACCTGCACATTTCCTCTATCAGTGTTTTTTTTAATTCAAGGAGGGGTTTCATTACTATGCCGCTGGTTAATTATAATTAGTTCTGGCTGAACCCAAGTACAACTGCACACAGGACTGTGGTTCTCTCACTTCTAGACCCTGCTTCCAGTATTGTTTCAGTACTCCATAGCAAGCAGAGAAAAAATGAACTTATGGTTTCAATTCAGTGCCCAGTGTGATCTCGTATTTGGAGCATGCATTAGGTCATCCATGTTCTTTTCTTTTTCATAACACACTATTTATTTTTGCCTAATTGCACCACCTGCAAGAGCCTAGCACCATCCATTCAGTCTGGCTAAAAGAAGACAGACTGCTACTTGCAGTTTTCTATAGAAAAGAGCTTTGAAAAGCTGTGATTCAGCATGTTGCTTCATCATAAATGGTAAGCTCTGACTTTACTATTCATTTCACAGGTGTTTGGGAGGCTGCAGTAAAATAAATTTTCCTAGTTTCTGTAAACTGTCTGAAAGTATGCCCCTACTGACTTAGCAGAGAGAGAAGGGCAGATAGCAGGAATAGTTGTAATAGTAATTACTATTTTTTTAAACAGGAGTACCAGGGAGCATTTAAGGAACTACCAAACATTAAACATGGCATTTATACCGGGCAAGTTAATAGAGTCTCTAACAGAATAATCAAATTAATGAACGCAATGTGCCATATTAGAGAATGCAAACAATATATTGTTCCTCAATATACCTGCATAATAATATACTTAATCTACATATTCTTCTATGTCATGTAATGGAATAAATGCAAAACATGAACAAAAAGTCAGTACAGCTTTGTAAGGTACAATCATGTCTCACAGCTCTTCAGGAGTTCTTCATGTGTGTGGGAAAGGTTGGTATAGATAGACACCATCCACTTGGATTTATTTCCAAGAGGAATTCACTGACATGCCTCTGGAGGTGCTCTTAAGAAGAAAAAAAAAAAAAAAACAGCTCTCCTGGGTTAAAAGGAAAGATCTGTGCATTGATTCATAACTCTTGAATGAGACACATCAACAGAGGGCAGGAAGAAATGATCAGCATTCACAGTGCAGAGGGGTCTTCAACAGAGGGCAAAAAGCATCTGGCTGGAGTCTGTGCTGTTCATCACACTCACAAGTGTTTGAAAAAGAAGGTGAACAGTGTAGTGAAAACCTTGCTGATGATAGTGCTACTCCTTTGACAAGGGCACAGTTGAACTGTGAAACACCTTGCCAAAGGATGGTGGGTATGCTACAGATTTACATGTGCTCCCATCTCGTCTGTCAAACACTCAGGCACATCTGAATGTTTTCACTTGGTGTGAGTCTCGTGAGGCAAGCTTGGTGTAAAGGAACTTCATTGCAAGGGTAAGCTTTGAGAAAGAAAAACATTATACAGTCATTGCAGGAATCTATCCTGTGTGCTTATCATCACTATGACAGCAAGAGGTAATCCTCAGCAACCAGTGCAAATGCATCCTTTATCATCAGCTTCAGAAAGTACCTCATGGTGCCCTATTCAAGCTGGTTGATTCTCTGAACTGGATCTTGTTAAAGGTTATATTTGGAGAAGTTCTGTGCTCCTTTTTTTTGGTAAGCCTCTATCCTTCAGGGTTCAGGTGCTGCAAAACAATTCTCATTTAGCTAATTTTGGTCAAGTCAGTGCTTGTCCATTAACTCGTGGCAGTGCATCTTCATTTAAAGTTGCTATGTTTAAATGAATTTACTGATGTGTGAAACACAGAGAAAAATGAAAAGCATATCAGCATGCAGGAATAAAATTCATCAATTGCCTGAGTCACAAAGAATAAAAATGTTCAATAGTTTAACACTAGAAAAATGAATGCAGATGAGTCATCCCCCCAGTAAGACTACAGACAGCTGGATCGTGAGAATATATTTCTATTATCCTTTCCTTCTTTAATAAAAACAATGTCTCTCATATATTCTGCAAATTACATAAGTGTTTTGCACACCTGCGATTTAACCTTTCAGCATTGTGTACATCACCTGGCTGTCTCCAGCATGCCTGTACAAGTTTTTAGCATATGGGAGAAATGGCTTGGAAAGTTTACCCAAGGAAAGCACACTTAGAAGGTCAGAAAAAGTGAACACACTTCTTTAAGTCACAAAATATTATTGACAAATAACAAATCAGAAGTGGCAGAATCTGTAACAGAGATAGAAAAGCACAGAGACTAGCTTCATAGAATCATAGAATAGTTAGGGTTGGAAAGGACCTTAAGATCATCTAGTCCAACCCCCCTGCCATGGGCAAGGACACCCCACACTAAACCATGCCACCGAAGGCTCTGTCCAACCCAGCCTTGAACACCGCCAGGGATGAAGCATTCACAACCTCCCTGGGCAACCCATTCCAGTGCCTCACCACCCTCACAGTAAAGAACTTCCTCCTTATATCCAATCTAAACTTCCCCCGTTTAAGTTTTAACCCATTACCCCTTGTCCTATCACTACAGTCCCTAATGAAGAGTCCCTCTCCAGCATCCCTATAGCCCCCCTTCAGATACTGGAAGGCTGCTGTGAGGTCTCCACGCAGCCTTCTCTTCTCCAGACTGAACAGTCCCAACTCTCTCAGCCTGTCTTGATACAGCAGGTGCTCCAGCCTACCATTTCTAAAACAAGAGTTCATTTTACCTTAAGGTTATTCATCCAAGGATTCAGATCAGATCTTCTGAGTGCTCACTTTTACTTTTCCAAGGCTTAAACCCCATTCTTCCAGGGCAATGTGGAAAGGGGCAGCGTGTACATTGTATGACGAGGGATGGATGTGAGCCTTAGGCATGGGCTTCCTCACATGACTTGTTTCAGCAGCAAGTCCCCATGGGTGCACTGCAAGAGCAGGAAATGTTACTGCTATCACAGAACAAGTGCCAGGTGCAGACACTAAATTAAACTTGTTATTTTTTAGCAAGGAGGACTCTATAGCAGGAGAGAGGCAACAGCAGAGAAGAAATAACTACAAGTGTGCTTGTGGGTTGCAAGAGGGAAACATTAGAGGGAATCTAGCTGGTTTCGTAATGTGTGAAGCTTGAAGCCTTTCTGAGAATCAGTGGCTAAGTGCATACAACACTAATATAAAGTAGGAGGAGTTTTGTTTTCTAGGTAAAATGAGGCAGAGAAATATGAAGAAACTAGCTCAAGGTCACACACATGAGGAAAAACAAAGCATGTGCTGTTGTAAATCTAAAATACTCCTTTCCCCAAAGCACTGCTCTCCAGTATGGAAGAAAAAAGTAGTGCAAAGTAGAAATTAACGTGCATCACAGTTTTGCAAATGTCATACCAGGCAATCTTCTGATTGCTCCACCACTTCTTTGAAACTACATTTTGCATGCTTAGTTGAGGAACCACACATATATCCTCGATAGGAATGGTGTTTTCAAAAGAAAAATAAACTAACATTTTATTGTAATAAATGGACTAGATGATCTGTAAGGTCCCTTCCAACCTAATCATTCTATGATCCTATGATTCTATGATAAATACTTCTTCAATTTTTTTCCCTGGTAGAATGGAACAATTGTCAGAAAATTCAAAGTGAAGTGCTGTGCAGAAAGAGGAACAGAAAGGCCAGTGCAAAACTGTTTATACCCGTGAGAGATAAATGAAGGTGGAGTTGAAATAGGAGGGTACATTATTTTAAGGAGTATGAACAGGTGTCTGTCTCATGAACATATACATTTGTATTGAAAGCTGGAGGGTCTAAGAGTCTCCAGTCCCTCTTTGCAGCCTATAGCATCTCTCCTTCTCTCACCGTCAGTCTCTGCTGCTTTGTGCCAACAGCTCATGTCTGAACAAGGGGGCCCACATCTCAATGTGTAGAAGCAGCACTGCAGGATGAGGTGAAATAAAGCCCACTTCTGGGTTAAAAAATACAATACAATAAAATAAAATAAAATAAAAATCCTCTAACTTCCTCCTCTCTCACAAGAAGAGGCTAGGTCAGAGCAGTGGCTTCATGAAGGAAAAAGGGAATGCTGAGTTACCCAGTGCTGCTGACAGTAAGCCTGGCTAGAGGACAGAAAAGAAGGTGGTTACCTAAACCTGAGCAGTAACTCTGCCAAAGTCGGACTTATTACCAGAGCTTATGCAACAGCTTTCTTCCTGTAAGATGACTTCTAATGCAATTCAACTTGTCAAGCCAAATGCTGGAAAAAGTGTTCTGTCATTGCTCTTCATTTTTCTCCTCAGCACTAGAGTGGGTCCTAGAGTGGGTCCAGAGAAAGGCAACAAAGCTGGTGAAGGGCCTGTACTACAAGTCTTATGAGAAGCAGCTGAGAAAACTGGGGTTGTTTAGTCTGGAGAAGTGAAGGCTCAGAGGGAACCTCATTGCTCTCTACGAATACTTGAAAGCCAGATGGAGAGAGGAGGTGGCTGATTTCTTCTCCCAGGTAGGAAATAGGACAAGAGCTAATGGCCTCAAGCTGTGTCAGGGAAGGTTTATATTGGACATTAGGAAAAAATTCTTCACTGAAAGGATGATCAGGCATTGGAGCAGGCTGCCCAGGAAGTGGTGAAATCATGGTCCTTGGAAGTGCTCAAAAACTGTGTAGATGAGGCTCTTACTGACATGGGTTAGTGGTGGACTTGGCAGTGCTGGGGTAAAGGTTGGACTTGATGATCTTAGAGGTCTTTTCCAACACAGTTGATTCTGATTTCTCCAAAAAAAGACAAAGATGTGACCAAGACACTCCTTTTCATAAGAGATGAAATGGAGGCAGATGGCATTGTATCTGCCTTATATCTACTGTGCTAAACTGTCAAAACTTTTGACTCTTGGCAGAAAAAAAAATGTTGGCTTAGACTTGTTTTTCAGCTTGGAAAAAGATGTTGTAAACTTTCAAATTCGATAGTTTTCCATCAGACACTTTTAAAATGGAAGCTTTCTTGCCTCCCCGTTTATGGTAACTTCTCATTTGGAAGCTTCAGCTAACTCTAACAAAAGTACTAACTTAAAATACAAAGTTATTAAAACTAAAAGTATTTTGAAATTATTAGTATATTAACAGATTGATTCTTTTTAGTGCACACTAACATATGTATGGGTTTGACTTTCTGCTTTCCAGGATAAGATGTTTTAAAAGGCTCCCAAATGCTTTCCCACACAAGGAACACTATTATTTGCTTAGCTTTCATTGCAACAGCATTGCTAATGACCAAAACTATAAACAATGTTAATAAAATTCTTTAAATTAAAATTTCACAATAATTTAATATTCCTCCTATTTTTATTTTTGTGTGCGTGTGTGATTCCCCTGCAAAAGAGAAACCAAAAGAGAAAGCACCAAAAATAAATAGCAAGTGGATGTTGACAAACAGAAGGCAAAATCCTGGCAGCCCGCTATAAAGCTAAGAGAAATAATCTATTAATAAGCTACCTGGAGTCTTAGTCTTTATATTTAGTTTGTCTCTATCCTCAGAGATCGCTGCTACTCGTGTGGTGTTTTCATTGGAGCCGGAAGGATTACCAGTAGACCATCTGTTCAGTCGGTGAGAAAGATGTGATTGACAGGTGCCACTGACCTAAGACAGACATCTCCATTTCGTGCTGCCTGCAGAGTATAACTACATGCTGAGTTGCTTCTTCCTTCAAGCTGCAAATGAAATACATCCACTTTAAGGTGGTAAAATGTGTTTCATTATTGTTACAGCCTGTTCCTCTGACATGTATTCAATTTACTAAAACCTATGAAGTTGTATATCTAATCTCTAAACTAACATGATGCTGAGGGGATGAGGCAGTGCAGGTATCTGAGGGCAGATAATCCTGTTTGTCTCCAGAACTGCGGAGGCTGCAGGAAGAGCTGGCAAGCTGCAAGAGACTCTGACGTTTGCCCATCAGCGTAAGGACGAGCCATCTCTATGTTATTGTCGTTCAGCCCAATGTCTGGGATTTGGTTTTGTTTCATTGTTAAATAGAAGTGGTGCTTTTCCAAGAAAGGTAATTGTAAAATTGGATTCAGGAACAGCCTTTTTATTTCTCAATGTGGAGGCAAGTTTTGCTGTACTTCAGGACTCACAGCTACCATGCAGACAACTGCCAAGCAAAGGAGACCTTTCAAAATGAAGAAGAAGAAAATATTAAAGCAGCACAGTGGATTTTCAAGGTAAGACAAAATTCAGGGATATCTAGATGTCCTGAAGGAGGGGCGAAACGCTGTATCTGGAAAGAAGCAGAAAGAAAGTGTTAATGTCATGTATAACAGCCATAGATTATTTGTCACCAAGACATCAATATTCATATAGCTTTTCTTTATTTCTGAGCCTCATCCTCTGCCCTCTGTTCCTCAGTGTGTTGCAATCACAGTGACAAAGGAGGTGGTGATCTACCTACCTGCTAAGTGTCTGTTTTCAAACAACATGTTGAACACATCCGTCTAAGTCATAAAAATGATTCATACTTCGTGGAGCTAATCTGTGGTTTAAGGGGTGAGGGAAAGCATGTTGTTTCATGGTGTTTAAACACTGAAATGGTCTGCATTTTTTACTCATGTACCTCAGATGATTTTTACTGATGGTTAACGAAGGACATCCAAAAGAAATCAAACACAGCATAATACTAAAGTCTATTTGGGTGTTACAGTAAATCCTTTTAGTGAACCTGTAGAGCTGGTTAACAACAGACATGTAGCATGTAGATTTTGTCAAAAGCCCGAAAGCTGCCTGAGGGGTGAAACAATGATATTTATAGTGGGTAGCACGCTCCTCTGCAGCTTAACAAAGCGAGAGAGACAGGTTCTAGAAACCATACCTTACAGAAACTTTGGTGCGAAGTGGTGGACCCTAGTGCATGGTAGAGAAGAGAATGTGACAGCAAAGTCACACGCTCCCAGAACCGCAAAGTTTGGGGTTTTCTCAGACTAACTTGGCACCACAGTGGGGAGGGAGTAAGGCAGCCAGTCAAGGTAGTTGGCAGGGTTGGTGAAAGACAAGACAGGGAAAGAAGCCATTCGCTGTTCCACATCTGCCCTACAGACATTCAAGTTAAAGCAAGAATTGTCTTCTCCATCCTATCTCCTTACTTAATGCACATCTGCTTCCAGGAGGCCATTTAATTTGAATTACAGAAATACACTCATCAAAAATTCTAAATAACTTTCATTACTTTTTCTGAGAGGAAGTACTACAAAAGAAATACTCAGCCTCCTTTGCCACTATCAGGAAACTGTTTCCGATAATGAGCCAAGTACACTCCTTTTATAATTTCATGTCATTCTGTCTCATTATCTGTCCATTTAGCACTGGGGACGTGTTGACTGTCTCAAAGCAAAGGGGGTTTTGTCATAGGCATAATGGCTCCTGAACTCAACCCTTGGTAGTCGTAGCTTTTGAAACCCATGTATTGAGTCCTTCACAGCTCATGTCCCCAGTCATTTTTCATTTAGCCACCATTTTCTTCATCCCAGGTAAGGTTCAGGACCACTTAGTGTCTAGAGTTCCTTTCATCCACTGGCTATATGTCCCATTTACTTTGTTCTGTGCTTATGTTTCTTAAATGCTGCAGCTCTGCCAGTGTGTCTCTGGTAGCAGGGACAGCCTGCAGCCACAGCCCAGGAGATACTCTGTAACCACGTCAAGTGAAATTGCTGTCATGTGGAAGCGCTTGCATGAGGTTACATGCTCTGGAGAGCATGTCTCCAGAACTTAATAAACCTCATCAGCAAATGATCTTTTCACATATGTAATGTAAGCAATGCTACTAGCAGTTCATGAGTTTACAAGGACTGTGTTAGTGATAGGAAATTAGAAAACTTAGATGTTTAGAAATGTGTACAGCCTTAAGACTGGAGAACTAAAAGCAAGCTTTACTTCACACAGGAAGGAAATACCTTTCATTTTTACTGGTAGGGAGCCAAGTCAGGGAGATTGCATGATTTCCTAGTACTTAGGAAATCAACTTGGAGGTTTGTAAGGTTCCAGACCAGTTTGTCACCTACACTCTCAGAACTGACAAGATCACATTAAAATTTCTTTTTTTATTATTTTCTGGTGGCATTGAAGCCTGCAGAAAGTTCAGATTCTTTCTGGTAAAATGTTTCCATACATGACACTGGTCACTATAGACAAACTATGTTCTCAGGCCAATAATTTGTGTCTTTGATCAGACTGATTCCCCAGTCCTCATTAGTTCCCATGTTCATTTCCACCTTCTGTGAGATTTTGAATTTTATGCTTCTGAATGTGAGCAGTGGCTGCTTCTGACAGCAAGCTGTTGTCTAATTCTACATGCCAAATAAAAAAGTTATAACATTAAATACATTGGGATTTTAAAAAAATCTTTGAACAGAACACTTGAATTAGGTTTATTTATTCTTGAACACGCTTTCAAAAAGAAACTGAATTACAAGAGAAATGTTTTTGAAAAGTGGTAGGCAGAGTTTAAAGGCCTTTTAAATTCTCTTCATGACATTTAAATTAACTCAATGAGTTGTTTATTTCTAATCTCTATTTGCATTGCTTAAAAAGCCTTTTCCTCTGACATGTTTTCATCTTGAGTTATAGAAGTGGTAAAAAGCAAAAGTGAATAAACTGCTTCTGGACACAAAGATGTAAAGACTTACTTAACCCGGAGCTAATACAGACACATTCATGTGTTGTTCCAATGAGCTTTTTGCAAGTTAACAAAATAAACACCCCAGAAACATTACACTGCACAAGGAGATGGTGAGAGGTTGCATATATATTACAGCTCTGAGGGCACTAGTAGGTGATAATGACCAAACCAGTCTTACCTGGGACCTCCACCCTCACTCATGGACTCAGCAACTCTATTTAAATTCATTCCTGAGTACCTGTTCACTGTCTGCTGGAGCTGTGCTGAAGGAGTACTGGCCTCTGCTGAGTGAGAGCCATACCTTGTGTGGTGATGGAGCCACCTGGTTGAGACCTTAACCCCACCTGGGCTGACTTCCTGGCTTGATCTTGGCTGTCCCTTGTGAGCATGGGCTTGTCTGGTGATTGTGGGACCTGATCTTAACCCTTATCTGAAGGGTAGACTTCCACCTTGCTGTGACACCGCCTTATGAAGTGGACCTTGCTTGAATCATCTCTGTCCGTCCTATTTGCCTTGCTTGAGTACTACTGTAGGATGGGCTTTGGGATTCCCTTGGCTTCCAGCTCACCTCCATGAGCATTCATTTCTTCAGACTAAACAAACCCAGTTCCCTCAGATGTTCTTTATAAGACATCTAGCTAATCTCAGCTCTGAAGAATCCTTTGGGTTTGGAGATGACAAACATTAATCCATGAATTGCATGTAATGTGGAAGTTGCTTGTGACCATGCATCGCTCATCTAAATTACTTAACAACTGCTATGAATCATGATTTGCTTAATAAAACAAGCCCAGAAAAGTAAAAAATTATAAAAGATGTTACTTGCAAAGGACAACATGCAGTTGAATGACTGTACTGCTTTGCCAAGTACTTTTCAAATGTCTTCAAGTGATGAGTGCTGTCAGTCATTAATTACTGTTAACAGACCCTCTGAAGTCAGATGTTGTTTTTATCTTTTATAAGAGTAGGAAAAGTCCTGATATTAGTAAATATACTCACCCTCTTCAGATATAATCTGTCCCAAGTACATTTTCATGTCAGGAGTGTTTATTTTGTGAAGTCTGTTTTTCATACTTAGTCATGGTAGCATTTGTATGTCTTAAAGCTTGTGACTTTGTTATAGGATGCTAGGAACAAACCAAACAGTAACTTATGCCAAGAACACATTCCTTCTGTTCTTTTGAACAGGTGTTGTGCTTAGTGAAATAGGCTGAAACATAGTTTAATTGTCACATTTTATCTATTTCTTATGTTTGAGATGGGCAGGGGATGCAAACTTTATGGCTGTGGATTGAATCACTTCGCAGCTAACATTCTTCGTCTGTGCTAAAATAGTTATTCTTATACAGCAGATGTAAAATATGAGGCATGTTTGATGCTCTGGTCTATTCAAGAGCAACATTTCAAAGGGAGACAGAATTCTGGAAGAGAATACGAGTATTACAGGGTATTTAGGACCACCAAATTATGTGCACCTAGTCTATCTGACCGCTTCTTTGATAATACAGTATACTTCTAGGTAGAGAAAAAGTTGGGTATTTTGCTGAATAGTTATAGATTAAGATAATGAGGTAAAATCATATGCAGTTGGTTTTAAAGGTAAGCAAAATTGTTTCTAGGACAAATTGGAGAACATTATCTCTGTGGTCTTTTGTGCTGGTTAATTTCGTCTTCTTGAGTTGTGCCCTCTATAACCAGTGTTTGCCTTGTCTCTGAAGTGTTTTTACTAGTCAAGAAAGGGCTACTCCTGCATATTTTACAGACTATATCAGTCCTAAAGTATCAGTCCTTTGGAGACATGTAGTGGTCATCAAAATATTGGTGCGTATCTCGTCAGCAGACCTATTAGGCAGATTGAGGTATGTCAGCCCCCAACCCTACAAGAGGGGTCAAGTGGACACTGGAAGTGGCTTTTCTTGCTTGCAAGAGTCCTTCTCTATGGAAAAATTTGTTTTATTAATTGCTGCTTTCAGAAGTCGCAAAGTTCTCCTGCGACACAGGAGGCAGTATTTCAGGCTTATTCCATACCCAGGTCTTTAGCACTGATTAGGGTCAGGTCATCCATGCTGTGAGGACTGCACTAGTCATTTGGGGAGTTAAAGTCCTCCTTTCCATCTCATCATCTAAAGTGGGAAATCTGTTAGTTTAACTATATTACTTGTAACTATGGTAAAGACATTTTGTGTTCAAGTGATTTATGTTCATCAGGACATGAATCTGCTGGTTGAGTAAAGATCCTACAGTTTTCTGTGTTGGGTGAGGGAAGTAAAACAAACCTGTAAGATGGAAGTAAACCGTACAGGACTGGAATTCAAAATAAACATTAATAGCTATTAAAAGTTACTCTAATAGCTAAAACCAGCATGATCTACAACAGGCCTTGTTCACCCCAATGACCAGCATCACTTCATACTGCATTTAGGTGTGCTGGTGTCCCCTAGAGCCTGTGTGTCTGAGCTGTGGACTAGGTGTCTGCATATGTAGGAGCATGACTGAGTGCACAGGGAGAAAATTCAACAAGCCACCACTCTGGAGAAGTGGCCATCAACAGAAATACCAAATAACATTAGGCATACAACTCTTCTTTCCATTGTGAATCACAGACACAGACATGCTCCTGAAGTTAGTCCTGTCCTGCCACAGGACAGGAGAGTGCTTTTGCATTTGACTGCCCGTCAAATACTGATGTTCCCAAATTATGGAAAGTCCAGGTTCAAAACCTTCCCCTGAGGTGACTGGAAACCATACACAGCAGAAGAATAACCTAACTACTGGCTGCAATGTGTCTGGGGTCCCTTCCTTCCCTTGTGTTGAAATCATTCTTTGCTGTATAATAGTTTAATATTCCTTATATAGAGGGGGTGGTGATGCTTTACTGTGCTTAAGGCACTTACCACGCAAGAGTCTGAAATGCAATAAGAAATGCTTCCATTTTCCTTTTTAACAGATATTCAGTGAGTCCCAGTCCAAAATCCACAGGGAGGTCCCTTGCAGCTGAATTGGAAAGTCATCCTCCTTTCCCTCCCTCTGGTTTTATCTGGGTCCAAGCCAGGGAGGGCACTTCTCAAAGCTGAGGCTGACAGACCACGTCCAGTGGCTAGGCCACCAATCTGGGAGATCAACCCACGCAAATTCAGAGTCAAAAAAGGATCTGAGCCTGTTGCCTCCTATATCTCCAACCTATATCTTAACAGCAGCATTCAGACATGTAGGTCTGGGGCACGAGCTGAGTGCTATCTGGGACTTTGACTCCCAAATGAAGGGCAATTCACATACAGTGCCAAAACAGTTCATGACTTCTTCTGAAAGATGCAGCACAAATGCTCTTTCCTGTGTCTGGGAGTTTCCTCTGTTCCCGTGAGGCAGCTCCCCCTGCAGTGTGTTGGTGGTTTTGGATGGCATGTTTAGATACCAGCTCTGTGCACACAGGATGAGAAAGCACGTGCCAGTGCCTAGTTCAGGTCTGTGGGTCCTTTTGGGAGCCATGCAGGAGCACATTGTGCTGTAAATGGGACACCCTTTAGCAAACCTAGCCCTGAATGACATGCAACAAGGCGCTGATTTGGCTAGTATCAGTGGATAGGACTCATTTTCACCACTTGCTTGCTGCTCAGCCTTGCAGAGACCTTTCATGTTTGGATGGGGTTTTTGTCTCCCCATGTCTCCTCTGAATGTCCATAGTAGATTAGTGTGCCCCAGGCAGCTTATACCATTAAATATAACTCCTTTAAATATAGTATGTTTTAATCTTTAGCATCATACATGAATGTAAGAACAGATGAACACAGCTTATGCAGGAATTATTCTATCAGGCAGAAAGTTGTTTGGTTATTTTTTATTGTGGGGATGGTGAACAGTCAGACAGGATGCCCAGAGAGGTTGTGAAGTCTCCATCCTCAGAGGTATTCAAACCCTTCTGGACAGGGTCTTAGGGTGCCAGAGAGCAGGAGGTTGGAATAGACAGTCTGCTAGGGGCCCCTATTCTGTGAAACAAAGAGCTCTTTACAATGTCTTTCTTTTTAAACTGTTCTATAATTACATGGCATAAGAATAATTTTTAAATTCATAAATATTTTCCTTTTGCATCCAGAAACACTGTTGTGAGAATAGCGAGCTGTGTTGCTCTGCCTTGTCTATGAGCCAGCAGTAGCTGTGCAGACAGCAATCAGAGGGCATTCTTTTGTAAAAGTTGTCAAAATAATCATGTGCTACACATTAATGGGTGGATTACTTGCACATTAATGGTGTGCAAATTTTCTAGTCCTCAGAGATAATTTGTGCTAATTTGCAGCCATGTGTTCTTCCAATTTAGCGATTTACATATTTTACCTTTGAAATAGCCCTAATACTTTCTTTTTAGCTGTCCACCTTTGAAATGAAAAATGCGGAATCCTGGGCTGATTAGGACATTACTGACAGAAAGAATTCAATGAATAAAAAAACCCCAAAAGATAAACTATTTTTACACTAGTTCTGGAAATTTTTCAGCAAAACAATCCTAGACTGACCTGAATAACAGCAACTGTTTTCATTACTATAAGATGACCTTCTTTAAGGGGAACAAAATGTCATGCTAGTTAATAAATAACCCACTCATTCTAAACCTGGATCAAGTAATTTGAGATATGGGCAACTTCAAATTTACAAATGTATTAGTTTAGGATATCCTTCCACCATAAAGAATAAACAGTTTAGATAAACAATACTGGGGAAAAGCAACATTTCTCTGGAAAATCATGGAGACCTTCTTTAAAAGGTATCTAGTCTTAAAAAGGTGTCCGTGAATCAGGAGGAATTGACCTTTACTCCATATGTCTTTCACACCCAGGCTGATGAAAGTAAATGATTTCCAGTAAAATACAAAACCAAAATGAAGTGCCTTTGTATATCACCAGCCCCAGAGTGATTAAGACATAATATAGCTAGTGCAGCTCTGATTTATGGTTTCTCCTAGAGGCCATCATGTGGTAGAGATCACCTGAGCACAGAGTTCCCATCACATCCTGCTTTATTTCCAATACACCTCATGTCCAATTGAAAGAGGAATTGTGCTCTTTTTTTTTTTCTGCTCAGATTTCTCAGGAATTTCTGAGTGCCAAAGGAATCCCTAAGTGCCAGAATAAGTCATGCCCAGGTTGCAAGTGTCAGCCAGTCCATTCTAATTAGTAAATCCTTCTATGCATCCCACATCACCTGAGAGTGGTGTGGGGTGCAGTATCACTGAAGGCAGTTCTGTGTGAAAACTTGAAAGTGTCATCTGACCTTTGCTGCTAGGATCAACCATCCTTAAGCCCTTCCTGGCACATGTTCACCTCGCCTGCTCTTTAAAACCTTGCTAACACAGACTCCACTGTCTAGGCAGCCTGCCCCAGTGCTTCACTATCTTACCATTAAAAAGCCATTAACCTAAATATTTCTGCCTACTTTTTAAATCCATTACTCCTTGCTGTATATGTAGTGAGCATGAAGAATAATTTACTCCTTACTCTTGCCTGTTTGTATACAATGTGTGCTGATACCTGTTTCCTATGACTGATGCAAAGACACAGAAGTCATAAATCACATACATGTTTTTTCACAGCAATTTCTTTCTACAAAAAAGTTCAAAGAGTCTAGAGGAAAATAAATGTTTCTTTCAAGCTATTCAGAGCTTACTCAGTCCTACATTTTGCTGGCCCCGTCTGTGCAATAACAGGACAGCTTTTTACTCACATTTATTTGCATCTCTTTATGAGTCGGCTTCTTCCAGTCAAAAGAAAGATGCAAAGAGTTCAGAATATCCTACTGCAAATACCTTCATTTCAAAGTGCAGCTCCATGTTGCTAGGTGACAGCCATGTGCATCCTCCTGAGAGCCGGTCAAGCCCAAAGCCCTGCCAAGCCAGGAAATGCAAGGGAGAGACCAGAGGCAACACAAAGGATGAAAGCACTTTTAGTGTATAATAGAAGTAACTGTATATTTCATCTCAAGCATTCAAATGTAACGCTGAGGCAGGCTGAATGTTATTTTTACATCAGTCAGATCCAAAAGGTGTGCTGAAGGGTAATGCTTGGGAAATGGCAAAGATCTGTGAGGAAGAGAGGCCTGGCTTGCAGTGAGTCTGAGCCTATTTACTGACTGGTTTTGATGTCTGAGATGTTTTGGTCTTTCCCTCAGCCCATCCCTGTGCTGAGCGCTAGAACTTTCGGAAACTTAGATATTGAGGTCTTTAATTATACAGATCTTCAGTCTACCGCTAGACTTGGTTGAAAACAGCTCAGGAGGCTGATTGTCCTCAACAGTATACTTTTAGTGTTATTCTCAAAATAAAGATAATCTAAAATACCGTATCATAGAATCATAGAATCATAGAATAGTTGGGGTTGGAAAGGACCTTAAGATCATAAAGTTTCAACCCCCCTGCCATGAGCAGGGACACCTCACACTAAACCATGCGACCCAAGGCCTCATCCAACCTGGCCTTGAACACCGCCAAGGATGGAGCACTCACAACCTCCCTGGGCAACCCATTCCAGTGCCTCACCACCCTCTCAGTAAAGAATTTCTTCCTTATATCCAATCTAAACTTCCCCTGTTTAAGTTTTAACCCATTACCCCTTGTCCTGTCACTGGAGTCCCTGATGAATAGTCCATCTCCAGCATCCCTATAGCCCCCTTTCAGATACTGGAAGGCTGCTATGAGGTCTCCACGCAGCCTTCTCTTCTCCAGGCTGAACAGCACCAACTTTCTCGGCCTATCTTCATACAGAAGGTGCTCCAGTCCCCTGATCATCCTCGTGGCCCTCCTTTGGACTTGTTCCAACAGTTCCATGTCCTTTTTATGTTGAGGACACCAGAACTGCACACAATACTCCAAGTGAGGTCTCCTGAGAGCAGAGTAGAGGGGCAGGATCACCTCCTTCGACCTGCTGGTCACGCTCCTTTTGATGCAGCCCAGGATACGGTTGGCTTTCTGGGCTGCGAGCGCACACTGCTGGCTCATGTTCATTTTCCCATTGACCAACACCCCCAAGTCCTTCTCTGCAGGGCTGCTCTGAATCTCTGCCCAACCTGTAGCTGTGCCTGGGATTGCTCCGACCCAGGTGTAGGACCTTGCACTTGGCATGGTTAAACTGCTATATCAACAGTTAAAAGTAGGAACAGACTGCAGCAAACCAGGAGCTGCCCAGTGACACCATCCAAGCATCAGTTGATGATGTTACAAAATGTCACATCAGTTTTCCTTATTCACTGTTGCAAGTGCTTAATTACACTCACAAGAAGGATTAAAATTGTTCTCAGGAGTCTAGAGATGTCAGGTGTAGGCTGAGAGATTCATACAGAGAAAGGGGAAGGGCTCAACTTTGTTCCCTTATTCATTTGGTTCTATTTGTGAACACAGCCTAATTTCAGGAAGTAGCTGTGATTTTTGCTGTGACATCTTGTGTGATTTACTTTAGGGCTCAGTAAAGAAGAAAACAGTTCTTACTGTTCTATTGACTTCACTGTTTCTTTTGAGGGTAAGCAACTTAAGAGCAAAAACAATGGATTAGGCTTAGACCAAGATGGGATAAAGCATTTTTTTCATGAACTGCATAATGATTGGGGTTTATTATGAGAGGTAAGAGGATTATAATTAACTTATTTGTATTGCAGTGCTTGATTTTGTAAAATCCATGGTCTTTTTATTACCAAACTGATTTGTTTAAACACAACCATTCTTCTGGGAGAGATGTCCTTCAGGAAGAAAACCTTCCTTTAGGGATTCCTTGCCAATCCTGAAGTTTAGTATCCAAAATAAGCTTTGGCGCTCAAACTCTTTGTGCCTTTTGGTACTTGCAGCTTGTGCTCAGATTTGCACAGGTGCTGAGACTGCACTGGAAAAGTGGCCGAGTTGCTCCTGTCCATCCCTTCATCCTGTTTTTTCATTTGGAATTCCAGCCCCATTTACAGATTGCATTACCTAGAATTCTGCATGTCAGTAAATGGGATATCTATAACATATGTATTTAATATGGGCTCTAAATAAGAGGGTTAAAGAGTGTTTATCAGTTTGCATCCAGATCTTCTGGATGGTTTGGCATGGAATATTTGGATAATTCTCCGATCTGAAGACTGATGAAGTGAGTCACAGCCTGGCACAAATGGCAGGGACATTTCTTCAAACTAGCATTTCTTTATGTTCACTGAAATGTTTGATTCTAAAAGATGGTTGTTATTTTTATGACAGACCAGACTTCCTCACTGCACTGTGTTTATTCTGTTCATACAGACCTCGTGCAGATAAATGCATGTGCTTCATTTAAGTACAAAAATAGCATCTGCTTGAATGATTTACCTGACCAACAATGGCATGTTGTTGGCAAATATTGTTTCAGACTCATAAAAAACTCTGAAGTATAATACTGGGTTCTGAGCAGGCACATTTTAAACAGAATAAAAAGCCAAACTCTACTGGATTCTTACCAGCCTTTCAAAATCATCAGGAGAAGTAAGTTTAAAGGTGTTACAGATCAGAGAAGAAATTACAGGCTATTGCAGACAGAACACATTCAGTACCATTTTGTCTTTTCTGTTTGGTCAGGAGATAAGTTTAAAATGAACTGTAGAAAGGAGATTGGGAGGGATGTTTCATTTGCCCTGGAGGAGAGCATGGTCCTTCAAATCAGTAGTGAAATAGAGGGAAACCATCAGAAGTGTGGTCTGTTACTGTGTTGTTTTGAAAAACAATGTATAAAGATGGGATATAAAATAGGTTTGTCCAAATTTCTACCCATCTGGACTGCTGTTCTCCCTCTCTCAGGACCCATGTAGAATCCACAGCAAAATCCAGTGTATTTCCAATTGCAGGGAAACATAACAGACAGCCCCAGAGTGGCCAGAAGAAAAGATCCAGCCTGCAGAAGGGAGAGTCAGTCTCTCTGAGCATCAGACAGGAGACACATGGTTTCACAGGAACATATCAGGTATCTTCCCCGAAAGCTCTGGGTTTTTTCCTTCCTTTGTTTTTTACTCTTGAGGTCCTCGGCATCTGTAGTCTGTAACTTGGTATCATCTGTGGTGTCAAGGAAGACCTGGCAACTGATACCATTTGTAAGTCTGCTCCTAAAACTAAAGCAAATATGACATTTAGCCAGTAATATGTGCTGTCTGCAATCACAGTCTCTCTAATCCAGGCATACACTCCTATGTGGATAAGATCACATAGGCATCTCTGACAGAAAGATTAGTTAAGAGATTCTGCAGGCCTTTCCCAGGCCTTTCCCCTCACTTCTGCAGGGGTACAGGGGTAACATGACCTCTTTAAATCAGTACTTGTTAGAACCATTGATAACTTAGTACACTGGGGTGCATGTCACCTGAAGTTTTCCTGTTTCCCAAATACGTTCACACCTTCTCCTCACTGTCATTGTTATCAAATCAGCTCTTCTTTCTCCCGTCATCATTCAAAAGTCTTTTCAAGATGATAGAGAAATACTCCTGGCAATACAAACTGGTCCTGCAATGAGACAAACACAGAGTTTGCTCTTCGTCAGCCAAGAACATTCTCGTTTCTGATGCTATTCTTTTTAACCTCATACTCTATAGCAGTCTCTTATTGCCTGATCTTTATTCTTTTGTTCTTCTTTTTTGAAGGAATTATAGTGTAGTTTAGCTCTGATCTCTTTTCACGTTCTCCACCACATCCTTTAAGTGAGTGATTTTCTCCCATCAGCCTTTTAACATGGCTGCATAATTCCTCCAATTCCTCCATATTTTATAAGGTCCAAAACCTGATAAAAAGTCAGTGGCAGAAGTCACAGTGACTTCCTCGGGAATCTTGTCAAGCTGGAATATTAATGTGCAGCCACGTTGGGCAACTGGGCTTTCAGACTCACTCTGAACTACTGTGAAACCTCTCAAGCTGTTCAGGAACATTGCTTCCAAATTGCCCCATTAATCTTTGTTTCTGAATCAGCTCTGGAATGTAACTACAAACGACTTTCTAGACCTACAAATTGCAGTCATGTCAGTTTTGGATTCTTCTTTAATTTAACTATATTTATTACTTACCAAGCACCTGTGTGGTAAGGAGCCTGTGTAATAATTAGGTTATGCGTGACCCGGAATATCAGGAGCATACCTGCAGGTTATGGCTGGATGGATACCTTCTGAGTGACATTGATCCTATACAGATATTATTCCTTTGCTAATAATGAAAAGAGGAAAATATTTATGTCTTCAGTTTTAGTTCATTGAATTTCCATTATGGGCAGGGAAGAGGACCCCTCACGAAGAATAGTGCTTTGGCACTTTCCTTCAGCTGTTGAGGGTCCACATTCAAACTGTAGGTGCACAGTGACACCTTCTGGAAGCTTGTCATGAGAGCTACTGAACAGCTTCCTGTCATCAGCTGGAAACTCACAATTTTTATATGTAGAAGCTAATTTCTTCTGGTCAGTGTTTTGCCCAGACCTTTGTTACAGGTTCTATGATGTCGTTGGAGCATAAACTAACAGAATGTTGTTGCAATGGGAGAATTTTTCTTTTAAATTCAACCCAAATCTGTAGGGTTTTTTAATGATTCCAAATAATTCAAAGGTTTATGGAAAAAAGAAAAAGGAGGATAGAATTGTAGATGTATGGTAACCTCATGATTTAAAAACAGAAGTGTAGTTAGCATTACATTTTTAACTAATTATCAATATAGAGAATACAGCGAGGCTTCAATTTGCCACACATGACAAATGAGATGAAGAGCATAGTTTCTTAATGCAGCTGTACTTCAGCAAAGATTTCATTTTTCTGTGTGTCATATTGCAATTCCTAATCAGACCTCCTTTGCCCAAGCCACCAAGTCTATCAATCTGCCAGAAACTCCGAGTCACCCAGGATTTTAAGCACATAAGTTGTGCCACAGAACTCCATCCGAGGGCTTACAGTCCCTGTAGTGTCTGCATACATCAGCTGGACTGAGGCCAGAATGGGGAGCAGAGTCACCTCTGAGGTGACACTGATGCTATAAAGCCCAGTGTTCAGTCCTACTAAAGGAAAACATCTTCTATTTCTAACATTTAATACCATCTCAAAGATTATTTCTCTTTACGCTTCCTCTTGCTTAGAAGTAAGAAGGATGTGATATGTAGGAGTGGAAAAGAAACGGGGTTGTGAGTGGAGGCAGCGGAGGCTAATTTCCAGACTTCCCAAGACTTCAGAGTAGAGGCTGACTAACACAAATGCTGAAGCAGAGAGTTTTGGCAGAACATACATCTGGGATGGGCCAACCCTGATAAAGTGCATCCCCCCAGAAAATAACCTTACAGTGCTGAAATAATTATAAAAGTACTAGCAGAGCCATCAACAGCAAACAGTTCTGGCTGCACTGAGATCAAAGCCAAGTATAGCCATTACGATAACTTCTCAAGCATTAGTCCTAATATAATGCAATCACAGGTTTTAGAATAAGACCTTAGTCCTCCAGCAAAAGGCTGAGAAACCCTGTGCTGTATATATATGCAGCCCAACAGATACATTTTGACAGTATGAATGGCATGGCATTGAGAGGAACTTCCCAGTGGGATTTTCACCTTTGGGCTTACACAGAATAAATTCTACTGGTGAATTAACACATTGCTATTAGCATTTATGAAAAGTCAAGTACTAACAGGTATCTCTGTGTGTGGGACAAGTCAATTAATGCTCTGTGGAACCATGCAGGTCTGTGGTTGGTTTTACATGTTAGAAGACTTGTTTATTTTGCCTCTCATCATCATTGAACCTACATCTTCTATTTGAAGTCAATTACCAATAGATTCATTAAGAGAAGTTACTTACACCTGTAAGGAACTGATGTTGAAAGAATACAAACATTTGAAAGTTCAACAAAGCTGTTTCCCATAATATCACTGGCGTTATGTTCACTTTAATATATGGGTATTTAAAATGCATCTTTTAAAATTTTGTATTTTTTTTTTTTTTACATTTTAAGTTTTTATTAAAAAATAAGACGAAGCAAACACTGGAATACTGCTGATATATCAAAGAAAACTGAAGTACAACTAAAGTCCCTGGAAACTCATTTTACATCAGAAAATATCTCCACTCCCAGAAAAGCCTATCAGTCTTCAAAGTGATTTGTAACAAGTGCACTTTCATGTCAATGAAAATAGTAAAAAATGGCTTCTCCTTTCTGTTTGAATTGCTCCCTAATTCACTATGAATCAGCTCCATTCAACAGTTTAGAAACTCTCAATTTAACAATTAAAGTGAGCAGGAAACACTAAAAGAGACTGGTACCTGTAATTCGCCACACAAATGTGTATGACCTCTCCTTGGGCAAGGAGCAGAAGTTCAGTTATGAGGCCCAGCAATCTGTTTTAACACCTAAAAGCAAAACAGGCCCCAAAAGAGCTGGTGTGTGCATTAGGTCACCCACTGAAGTCTGACTGTTGAAGAATGTTGGAATACAAAGTTATTAAAATACAGATACATGTTCTGCATTGCCTTTCTTATAAGCTGTTCTTAACATTTTCAATGAGAACAAATAAAAGAAAAGGTGTCATACAAGTTTGCAGTAATAATAAAATATTATTATAGTCATAATAATAACAATGATAACCTTTCTTCATTTCCACAAAGACAAAATTAGGAAAATACATTAACTGAACAAGTCTGCAGAAAGAGAAAGAATGGAGTCTAAGAAACATACAAAGGGATAATATTAAATAGCAAAGACACCCTCAGATGAAGCTATTCATTTCTGACATGGAATAAAAGAAAACTACTGCATGCTGGATAGACTTCCCTCCTAAAAGTTTGTCAATAACTTACATAAACTTAATGTGAAATGTTCAGGGAAGTGTATGTCGTGGTTTAAGCTAAAGAGATCTTATTTTCCTAATGCCTTACGTACTAGTAGCTAATACCAATACTGAAATTTAGTCCTGATTTAATATTTACCTTGTATGTTACAAATAAAGGTGCCATTATATGGGATAATTTTATTAAACACACACTTTGCATGTAAACTCTCCATTTTGAAACAAAAAGAAGACCCAGGCCAAATACTCCCATGCCTAACTAGATTGTCAGGATGTTTACATTTCACTTTTCTCTCTGTCCTAGTGAAGTTGAATTAACCTGTACAAAGCAGGGCAGCAATGGGGATTAAGAGTAAGGTCACAGACGTGCATGTGCACAGCATGCTACTCTGATGAATAAGGGAATTTTCTTTCACACATGAGAAATGCATGTTCAGATTCCTTCTAGGCATTTGAAGGGATTCAGTCTGTGTCTTTCAGCTCTTAAGGTTCCTCAATGTTAAAACCCATTTCAACAAAGTCCAAGCACTTATTTATCCAGTTCTGTCTTATACAGCTCAACATCAGCCTGCATCCATTATTCAGGGAGAAAAGAGAAGATGCCTATTTTTGAGAGCACTTTAAGCCTCCAAACTGCTCAGCTGTTTCAAGGATTTAGGTGGTTGCATACATATGCAATGATGCAGATGTACCTGTCTACAGAGCTAGGTAGAGTTCTCTACAAACACCAGGCGCTGGAAGATGCTTGGCTTAGGAGAGCATGAGTACCATCTCTTTATACAATGCTATACGCTATCACTGTGCATCACCAATACTAAAAACAAACTAGCCATCTTTGATAAGGTGTTAGTTAATCATGCCCTTCCTGACAGGAATGCAAAGGATGGAGCAAGACCGTACCTTCCAAAGGGGTTACACTATGCCAGTTTTTTAAACCTGAACTTGTTCAAGCATTCCTGCTAAGATTTAGAAAGCTACCTGGGACTGTAGTCCAGAGAGGGCTTAGGGGAGTCACATCCAGTCACTGGTCTGGGAAATGACCGCCCTTCCTAGCAGAGTGACTCGAGCTGGATTCAAAGGCCAGTGGTGTTAACAGGTGTTTGGTCTCAGGGCACATGAAGAACTACCTTGGTACATTTACTGAGACTTTCTTCCCTTTTCTCCACCAGGGAGTGAGCCACTATCATTTAAGCTTAACTGGAAAACCTATGACACCTCCACGTGTCCTGTCCAGGCCTTGACAATTGCAGTTCAGCAGAGTAATGCATTTAACATCCCAGCTGTGTGCTTTGTGCCACGACCAAAAGGGCAGAGATTTGCAGAAGGGCACCTTGCCACCCTGACGGACAAATACTAAATGGGGGTTTGGGGTGGGCTTTCTATTTTTACCGCTTTCCTGGGAAAATTGTCCAGCTTCCACCGTAGTTCACCTCTCTGAATAGACCTCGGGGAACTCTCTGCTGCTAAGCAACAGCAAGCTCTCCATATGTGCAGGAATGGCATCTTTCCCTGCTGGTCTCAGCTCTAACAAGCACCTTCTCCAGGCACAAATGGCACCACAGCCATGTTCTCTTATTGCAGCAGCAGTGGCTTTAGCCTTCAAGGGCAGTGCCATCAGTGTAGGAAGGGCATTATCCGTGCTGTGCATACTTCGATTCCTCTCTGTCTCTTTGATGGCAAGAGAATGGTTATAGGCCAGAAATGGGGAATGTTTTGGGAAGGGCTGGGCTTGACGCAAAAACGGCGCCCTGGGTAGAAATAGACAGAAATGATTGCTAGAGAAAAGGGAGGCAGAGGCCGAACGGAAGCGATTTCTGTCTGTTCTTGTTGTGGGCTCATGCTCTAGTAAGGTGGCTTTCTCTCTCCGGGACGCTGATACTCGGCAGGACGGAGCAGATCGTGCTGCCCTGTCACTGGGCGCGCAGAGAGTGCTCGCTAAGCAGTTGGGCGGGTTCAGGACCCTGGATAGAGCCGGGCGGCGGCGGCCCGGTGCGGGACTGGGGGCTGCTTTGGGGGGCTGTTTTTCTCTGAGGGGTGCAGGTTGTAAGTAGCCAACCTCTTTCCCGTGCTCCTCCGGCACTATGGCCAACCCTGAGCCCCACGGGGCACCGTCTCGGTACGAGAAGTCTCCTGCAGTCCTCTCCTGAAGGGCCGGCTTAGGAAAGTTAAGATCGGAGAGCGTGGCTGCGGCGGGCCGAGGGGGAGCCCCGAGCACACAGGCGCCGACCGGGGGGAGTCGAAATAGCACCGTGGCGGAGGGGCTCCGCTCGGGGCTGGGCTGTGCAGGGCTCCCGCCTCCCTGGGTAACGCTTATTTTGTGCTTCTCTTTCTCTTCCCCCCCCCCCGCCCCGTCACCCCCATCTCACACCTCCCCGCACGCCGCAGACTCCGAGGCCTGCCAGGCCCCTCGCTCCGCTGTCAGCTCTGCTCTCCAGCCCCTCTCTGCGGCCGCAGCTCCCCGCCCGCCGGCCCTGCACACGCTTCATTTCGGCGCCCCGTCGAGACCCCACGGGGCCCCGCTTCGGCCCCACGGGCTTGGCGGCTCTGCTGGCCGGCACCGAGGCAGCCGCCCGCTGTCCGCTCGCCGCCTTGCTGCGGGGCCGCTGGGCTGAGCAGCCTCCGGCCCCGGCGCTGCCGCCGCCCAGCCGCCTCTCCCCGGAGCGCCGGAGATGCCCAGCACGCCACGGAGCCGCACCGCCGCAGCTCCGCGCTGCCCCCGAGCCGCCCGGCGCCGTGAGTACCGCTCGTGGGGCCGCGTCCGCCCCTTCCTCCTCCTCCTCTTCCTATTCCTCGCACCGGGAAAGCCGCTCCCGCCCACGTGCCCCCAGCCGACACGGCGTGGGAGTCTCCAGCGCTCCACGGGCAAAGCCCGCTGCTTCCCATTTGCATCCTCCCCAAAACGCTCCCCGAAGCCAGCGGCTCCAGCAAGGCGGCTCCTGCGACCGCCCTGCGCCGCAGCCGGTGCACAGGGCGGGAAGGGAGCATCCCCGACAGCAGGGCTGCCCGACAGGCATCCCGGGAAGGCGCAAAGTGTTCATGCAGCCGGACAGTCTCGGTTTCACGGGAAGACCGTGTCGCTCTGCCTGGGGACAGCGGTGACCCAAGCCAGCCGCGGCCGTCCCGTTAACCCTTATCCCGCCGACGGGCGCACTGCGCCCTTCCAGTAGACTGGGTTTGGGTCTGCTCGAGGGGCCGCGGTGGCGGGGCGTTATCGGTGAATAGTCCCCAGAACGTGGCAGTGTCGGTAAGGGAGCTGCTGAGACTACCGCCCGGAGGAGGGGGGCGAGAGTCTGGCCCGACAGCCCCTGCCCGGGGCACACTTCTTGCAAGGGCTGCTGTGCCCGAGGTGCATCGGGCCCCGCTAAACCGGGAGAGCTAGACCGAGAGAGCCCTTCGGCGGCGAGCTGTGCGCCTTTGGAAGACAGGAGGCGGCTGAGGGAGAGGGAGGATGCATCCTGCAGTTACTTAAAATGCAAGCGTGCTCCAATCCCGGGTTTATAAGCGCGACTCCTATTCTTTAAGGCATCTATGTACATTAAAACACCAGCACCGAGCACCGCGGCGGCACCGCCGCCTCTGCAAGCCCTTCCCACCACCTCCCCTGCGCGCACACACTCTCACACGCTCTCACGCTGGTTTCTCCGGCATTCCCCCCCGCCGGCGCCGGCCCCATGGCTCCCCCCGCGCCCTCCCCACGCCGCCGGCGCCGTGCCGCCGCTGCGGCCGCTACTCCCGTTGCGAACGGCCCCTGAAACGCAGCACTGCCCTGCGCTCGCCTCCCCGCGGACGGCTCGGCTGCAGCCCGCCCCGTCGTGCCTGGCCCGGAGGGGAGGGAGCTCGGGCTCCCGCCCTCGCTGCCCCCGGCTCCGGCCACGGCGAGCGAAGCCCGTCCGCATCCTCGGCCAGCGCCGTGAGACGAGCCCGCGAGGGCCGGGCGCATGCGCGGGGCTGGCGAGCCGCCGTCCCCGGGCGACCAGCCCGCCGCTACCGGAGGGGAAGCGGGCGAGGACTCCCGGCGAGGCCCTGCCGCCGACACCGTAAGTACCGCTCGGCCTCGCCCGGCGCCCGCCGGGCACCGCGACACCGCGCCCCGGGCAAGTGCGGGCTCTTTGCCGGCAGCCGCGACCACCGTGCTGCATCTGGTGCCGTTCCGGGTGCAGCGGGACGGGACGGGAGGCGCTGCCGACGGCTCCCTACCCGGCAGCGAGCGCAGTGACCGAGCGCTAAAAGGCGCTTCCTCCGGTCTCCCGGAGCGTCGGCAGCACTGGGGCTCACACCGCCCCGTCCTTCCCCACGGGCTCCCGGCGTGTAACACCCGGCTACCCCGGCCCCGGGAGCGAGAGCAAGACGCTCGCCGCGGGCTCGGCCCTGCCGCCGCTCCCCGGGGCGGGATCGAGCCCCACTCCGCGCCCCCTCCCTCGACCCAACGCTCGGGTCGATCGCTCTCTCCCGCCGTGCACCCAGGGGCCCTTCTTCCTCTTCTCACGAGTGTGGAGGAAAGCAAGGCAGCATCCATGGCAGCATCCATCACTCCTCACCCACCTCCGTGAGGGGAGTCCCGCGGTGCGGCCGTTGTCGGGGCCTTTCCCTGCTAAGTTAGGGAGATGAGTAGCAACAAGGAGAGTTCTCATATAGACTCTTCCAGTATAAGCCTGCCACATCATGTGTCCTCGGGTGAGAAAAAGAGCTCTTTCCAAGCTTCGTCATCTGCAGGTAATGAGAATTGGACACAACTGCAGAAAGTGAAATAAGATTATCCTTGTACATGCCAGTACGAGTTACAGTAGTTTAATACTGATGTAATTTACTTGATGTGTCTGTTCCATTATTTCATGTTTGCTGCTGAAAAATGTTAGATCAAACTTTCCATCCAGTGCCGCCAGTACGACATAAGGGTGAGGAGTCTTCTTGTATCTTTGTGCCCATTGCACAAATGAACATCAGCATCAGGCTCAATGCTCTGCAGAGCTGCATACTGTGGTGCCAGTGATGGCATTGCTGGACTACGGGACCAAAACCAGTAACCATGAGTTTAGCTACACAGAGCACCAAAATTACTATCAGCTAGGAGTCGTACTTGTGCTCAGGTTAAAATTAGGAGTGTCCTTCTAAACTAAGAGCATGCTCAACTCAACTGAATGTAAAACTAGCACTGTGATTTATAAAATGCTCTAAGATGAGAGAACAGCTACTTTATTTCCCCTTTAATTTCTTACCTACTCCCCTCCCCATCATTACTTCTTTTAGTAGCATTGCTCTGGATCACAAATAGTTAATCATGGAAGCATCCCCTCAGCTGTTACACACCTCTTGAAAGGAACAGTTCGCATTTCACAGAGAGAGTAGTAGGGTTCAGCTTAAAGTACCACGAAGGAGTTGTCAGAGTACAAGGTCTCTGTGCTTCCTGGAGCCCAGGTCTCAAGGTGATGAACCTGAAGGGCAGACAACTACAAAGACTCAGCCAGTTATCAAAATTCATCCCATCTTTTTTTCATCACTAGGAAAAGTTATCCCAAGGAGGCAGCAGGTCTTGGAAACACTACAGAGATCTCCTAGTGTTCAGAAACAAGAGCATTCTTGGCTAGAGGTTCATGACTCTGAACTTCGCAGGCACCTTTTAAAATTTGTCATAGACAGGTGAAGCAAAGCAGCCCAGGAAGTGTCATGACCCAAACAACAGTGTGCTAAGTCAAATCCAGCTTTCAGCTGGGTCTGGTAATACTCTTCCTGGCTGATGCTGTGCCACTTGGCACTACAGCTGAGCTTGCAAGGCAGAGGGTTGCTACCGCAGAGCATCCCCTGCCCAAGCAGCCAGATGCCAGTGTAGTACAATCTGAAGTGAATCGCGACAATCGGAATCAATAGGAAAGGGTACGTGAATCACTACTTAATGCACCCCAGGGTGAGTCATCCTGATTCTAACCATCTTTCAGCCCGGTACAGTGTCAGTCAGCTCCTCACACAGTTCGATGTGAGTCAGATCTCGGCACCGAGTACAACATGAAATGAGTCACCAGCTAATACGGCGCCATGTGACTCCCATACCCAGTGCGAGTTGTCAGAGCTTCTGTGTGATATGAGTCACTTCATAGTACAGTAAAATGGGCTTTTTGGAGACCATTCATAATTGAGCACAATGCAACCAAGCGCTCAGGAGGAGATGATGGGAGTGAGCAGAGCAATCTGCTCTGTGCACCGGTTTCACTGTTTGCATAGTGAAGAGGTTTGTAAAATATTAGGATGAATGAATGAATGTTTTTTTAAAGCAAGCTGCATAAAAATAACTGGAAGCAAATACTTCCTCTGACATTAAAGGCAGCCAGAGCAGGGCTGAAGCAGAAGTAAAACTCCCAACACTGGAGAAGCCCAGGGTTTTTTTGCTTGTTTTTGCTTCCAATAGAGCTGATCAGCCAGTGTGAACTGACATTCATCCACTGAGGCTGACTGCAGCTGCCACGGAAGCCAAGGCAAGGGCTGCCAACAGCCTGGGCTATGCAGAGGAGGGCTTGACACTGGTGTAACTTAACTGCAGTTCACAACCTGGTTTGTGAAGGGACTCAGCATGGAACAAAATTACACCCATGTTTGTATTGGTTCTGCTCCACTATTGCAGTACCCACATAAACGGCTGGACCAGAGCAACAGGTTACTTTCTATCCAACTGGTGAAAAGCTTCTCATGTCTTTCCCATGTTACTGGAGAAATAATGAGAGAGGGTGACCCTGCTGATTGCATCTTAAAGTAGTATCTTCAGTGAAGTATCTTGTGATAAAATCCAAAGCAATACTTTGCAATACTACCAAAGATACAGTGCATCCCTCTAAAAAAATAGGCAAAAATACTGAAGCCCCAAGTAACCACATTTCTTAACAAGAAAGCAGATTTTACTCAGAAAAATACTTCAGTGTAGGAAGTTCTCTGCAGACAGTGGGCTGATCTGGTGGCCAAATGTGCAGCACTGAATACCAGATAAAAAGGAGCAGAAAATACCTAAGCCCTTGGTAAGAAAAAGACCTCGGTTACAGGTGACATTATCAAGGTACCATTACCGGTTACTATGTGGGTGTAAGATGCTTTCAGCCATTCCTTTTGAAATGTAAAGCAATGCTTTAATCTGGATAAATGAACACAGCTCCTGCCAGCTACTGCTCCTCTGAAAAATAAATTAAATAACCAGGTAAAGGCACTCAATTTCTGGACATTTTACATAAAAGCATCCCAGAATTGTTCTTTAAGCTCATAGAATTTATCAATGCAATTTTATCCACTTAAGCCTTTGACAGACTTGGGTGCAACAGGGATATGAGAAGCTGTTTAATTCTGTGTGGCTGTCAGTCTCCCCTCTGGTAACCTCTGTCTTGCATTCACAAAGCCTCAACCATTTCAGTCACCCCACTATGATATGCCAAAAAAATCACTTTCAAAGAGCTCTTGCTCTTAACTCCCTAAGTGGCCAATCCGATAACTATGCCTAAAGCCTGTGCATATGTGTGGGTGAGATCATTAACATCTATTATAATTCTTTTCTATCTAAAATAGTGCACTGCTTGATGCAGAAAGCCTTTCAAGATTTGTCAATGAAAAGGAAGAAGCATGAGCATGGAAGCTTCCTGTTCATATTTCAGTTGACAGTAAACTACCACAGGCTTCAGTGAGAGTATGCTGAGCAGCCCCAAATATTTCTAAATTAACAAAATACAGATTCAGAGACTTAGAGCATATCCCCAGTTTCAAGCCTCTTACGACATTAGCAGATATGGACAGAATCTCTTTTTTCCAGCTCCCTGGTTATCATTACTGGGGGGGGATCTGAAGAGACAGCAGCAATGGCCAGAGTTCCGTACCCTCACCTAATGCTTGCTAAAACCAACAGGTGGTTTTCCTTCTTTCACGCAGTTTGGATCAGGCCTCAATTATTGACTGAAAAGTAGCCAGGCTGTGATGACCCCCATCTGGGCACTCACTACCGCAGGGCTTCACAGGCTGTGGAGTTCCTGTGAAAGGCCCATGCTGGGGCTGCACAGATCAGCCCTGAGGACAAGTTAAGGCTTGTCCACCTGCCTGAGAGTAGTGCATGCAAGGAGGAAACATTATGCCTAAGGAATTATGTTTAATAGAATCTCTGCACTTTGAGCTGAGAAAATGTCATTGTGCTTTAGCATAAAAAGAGGATAAAAGTATAATATCCATTGTCTACAATCTTCCGTGTATCTTTTGTTTGGGGTTTATTTGGTTGGGGGTTTGTTTTGGTTTTAAATTTGACATTTGTGGCTTAGATTTTAAACATTCCTCCTTTGAAGACTATTTGCTTGGTAGCCCACCTTTTCCACCGAGACATTAGCAAATACTACAAATGTTACAACTAAGTTAAACATAATCTGAAGTGCTTTTAGCCAGGGAAACAGTTTCTGTTCCTGACCTTCACACTCCTTTGCATTTATCAGGTTACATACAGAACTGCCTCATAATCTGAATGTCAGACAGGCATGCCTTGGAGTGGAAAAGGTACAACAGATAAATGTATTCCAGTACATCAACATTACTCTTAAGGCATACCATAGTTCTTCCACTATTATCAAAAGTAGCTTTTTCGGATGCTTGCTTAAATCCCTGGATTTCTGGTGTTTTTTTTTTTTTAATTACCTATTAGCATTCAGTAATAAGACCTTGTACTTTGTATCTGAATCATAGATGCTAATAACTGGATAAGAAACAAGAACATGTGTCATTATTTTTCCTCTATTTTTGGTTTATTGCTTTTTAGGGACATCTTTATAATGGACTAAATTTGTTATCATTATATAGAGAAGGACCTCACTCTCCCTGAGACATCCAGAAACTGCACCAGGCATTTGCATAGATGCTACATTAGACTGACTTGAAACAGTGAACTAACCAGAGATGATCAACTCAACTCCTACTTCCCTTTCTCAATTAAGTATTTGACTAATTTCAACAGTTCTGTGGATTCCTCCAGGCAGGACGCACTGTGCCTAGACAAGTTTATGTTTCAATGTGCTGATTAACATCCAGAGTGGAGAATATGGCCCTTCCAGAGGCCTTTTCCAAGGCTGCAAAATTGATCCAACTCTACATAGACTGCATAGAGGAGACTTGTAAGTAGCCAGTGACTCAGAAATTGTAAGAAGAAACTTGCTGCAGATGCAGGAATGACCACTTAGGACAGTCTCTTGTACACAGTTTAGTGTAGTTAGGTATTTGTGTGTAGCTCAAGATAATCACGAGGGATGGATCATGCGTGTGCTGGAGCGGTGCCAAGGAGCATGGGCCAGCTGGATCCAAGAACCGTGAACAATTCAGAGAGTCTCATCCAGCCAACACCACCACTACAAGGACCTCTGCAACAGAAGCTCCTGTTGCCATCTGGACACTGACTGGCTGTCCTGTTCAGGGAATGCACACAGATGATGCACAGAGACTTGATTATTACCAAAATCAGATCCCATTGACTACCCAAGAACCAGCAGAATAGAACCTTTTAGTCTTTCCCTATCCATATGAACCAGAGAGTCATATATTTTCTATTAAATCATGGCTACCAAGCCCTCACCAAGCAGACACAAGTGTCTTTGATAGTGCTGACATTACTTTGTACAGTCAAGTTGATGTAATTGGACTGAAATACATTTCACGTTATATCCAGCAATTGGCTAAAACTGTGCCCAGGATGAGGTGAAACAATGCTGGAGGTGGTAGAGGTTGAAGTCCTTTGGTTAAAAGTATCTCACCTCATTCCATCAGTAGTCTAAAAGTGATTCACAGAATTACAGAACGGTTGAGGCTGGAAGGGATCTCTGGAGATCATCTAGCCCAACCTCATTACACAAGCAAGGTCAAGTGCAGCAGGTCGCTCAGGGCCATGTTTAGTCAGGTTCTGAGTATTTCCAAGGGTGGAGACCCTACCACCTCTCTGGGCAACCTGTGCTAGTGTTTGATCATCCTCACAGTGATTCGTATTTTTTAATGTTTAAATTGAATTTCCTGTATTTCAATTTGTGCCCATTGTCACTTACCCTTTTGCTGGGCACCAGTGAGAAGAGCCTGGCTCCTTCTTCTTCACTGCTTCCCACAAGATATTTATACACACTGTTAAGAAGACATGTGCAAGATCGCGCCCATCTCCAGTTTTTAAATCCCCTGTGTTTTCTTCTGCAACCCATTTTCAAGCAAGGCACGTAGCTGCTCCAGATGGTGGGGACAGAGAAGGCAGACCCCAATTCTCAAAGCACAGAGAGCATCCAGCACAGAGGGTTCTCACACAATTTGCTCATTCTCATAGCACCTTCTGAGAGGTCTGGAAATCTGAGAAGATAAAGGAGGCACAGGGAGTTTAGAGCAGTGACATTTCCATTTTGGTGTCAGGGAGATAACCTAAAGAAAGAAAAGCCATTTTTGATTGGCTTGTCCTTCCTCAGCAAGACAAATTTTAGGGTATGGATCTGTCTTGTAGTACAGCAACCTAGTAAGGGAGTTTAAGGTAACAGAGAATTAAACAAGAACGAGAGACCAGGAAGCACCTGAGGTTTTTGAAATCCAGGTATATTCAGGGATAAAGTTGCCACAAAATAGGTTAATGAATCCCTCTACTGGGACTCGGAAGTAACTTCTCCTCCTGGACCTTCCTCTCTTACCTTAAAGCAGCCTCAATCTTAAAGAGGGAAAGCACTAAAGCTCAGTGAGGCTACCCAAGTGACATAAGAAAAAACCCCAAAACAGAGCAGTAATTTGAGCCTGAACATGCAAGATATTAGTCTTCCTGAATTTAAAAGGACATAAATGAAAACAGAACAGAATCCCATAGGTCTGAATGTTAAACTATTTAAAGAAATATATCTAGAAGCCTGAACATACTTAAACTACTGTGCAAAAACTAAAACCATCCATCTCTACATTTAGTTTATACTCAAACCAGTAAGAATTCTCTCAAAGAATAAATACAAAGCTATTCAGAGTGGAAATAGAGAACAATAGCTTATGCGCACCAGTGCACATTCACCCTCTGCGTTTTCTTAGTTAGATGGAAAAGGTCACTCTCTGTGGTAAGATAAAACTCTCCCTGTTTGTAACCATCTGTGTAAATGCATTCAGGAAGCAGAAGGAGGATTTTTAAACAAAGCATTTATATTTTGAAGAAAGGCATTTCAGACAATTCATAACACCTCTGCATAGCACCACCTGGTACTAAGTCCAACCCAAGATATGAAGTCACTTTTCTCCACAGCATAAATAAAAGTACCAGATCAGATCCTCAGCTGGTATAAATCCTCTTCTCTTCACATCACATAATAAAGTGATGTAGTTTTCCAGCAACTGAAAATTTGACACATGCTACACGTAACCAGCATTAATACTTCAAAATTGCATGTCTAAGAATTTTCTCTCATCACGACAAATCTTGATGTCCCAAAAAAAACATCCTCTTTATTGATGGACATACTTATATTTGATTGTCCCGGGAAATGAAACAGAAAACACTTGACACTAGCCAGTAGCAAATCCATTTAAAAGCAGATATTAATCACACACCATGCAAACTAAAACCTTGGAAAGAACACCTCCATCTCAGTTTTATTTCAGATTATCAGCATTTTATGTCAGAGCTATTCAGACCAAATAAGTGACTGTCCTGGGCGGGCTGGTGTGACAACAGGCTGTATTTACCAATTGCCATTTTCAAAGTGCACACCTGGTAATAAGGAACAGAATATTTTGGCTGATGGAAGAACAGTTGCATTGGTGTTTACAGAAAATGCACCAAGTTTATTTATTTTTCTAACTGCATTATGTAATTTCTCTGTGGAGAGAAATCTGCCCAGTTCAATCGCAGGTTCTTTCTCACTTCAATGCCGTATTGACTGAAAACCAGTCTCCTGTCAGACTTAAGTGATATACCTGACAGGGCCATGTGTACACCTTGCTCTCCTCAGGAGTGCACCCTTTTGTTCTACAGCCAAATAACAGCTCTAAACTATGCCTCATCCTTTAATGCACTTGCTTTTACACACACTTCAGCTCTGAGAGCTCCTTAAGCTCCAAAGTCTTCCAACTGATTGCTACTACTAAGGTTTTCCCTGTCCAGCTCTGTACCTGCATTTCTTTGCAACATCATACTACTGGTTTAAGAAAACAGAGATCATTATTTGAGCATCACAGTCAGGTTGTGGGGTCAAGTTTAGACCACCTCTAATGGTACTTAATGACATACAGGAGCTGGCGGGGGCACCCATGTGCCTTTTATCCTTTTTCCACAGTCCACCACTTGTGTAGCTAAATGTAGGTGTCAACAGATATAATTTCCTTTACAATTTCAACGTAAGCCGTTAGATCAAAATGCTGTTGATGATTCAGATTTTTTCATTATTAAAACCACCTGATCACCCACAATATCAGTCTAGCAAATAAGGAAAGCCCTCTTGCACAATTAGCAGTCACACTTCCACTGGTTTTGGTTACAGTTTGTTGAGGCTCTTTGGATTAATAATGTGCGAGAATGAACTTGAAGAGGTTGCTAATCACTGGTACCACGTACTAGAGCACTAGGAGCCACAGGTGAATAATCCTTCAACAAATACATACTGTTAATCTCATCATTGATGCAAAGAACACAGGCACTAGTCTTACTAATTGGTTTGACACAGTACATCACCCAGTCTGACCATCTGATGTCCCAAATTAACAACCATAACATTATATGAACAGAACTTTTTACTTGGAGGTCTAAAAAAAAAAAAAAATCCTCTCCTTTTTGCACTTGAGCACCTGAAGGCTACTGAGGGCAAAAAAATAGCTACCTTCATTCGCACAGACCCGCAAGTCAGCCAAGCAACTGTTTAAATTGCTGGTAGTGTGGGCTGTGCTATAAAGAAACAAAGAATTTTTGTAAATTACTCATATAATATTCACTGGAGATGTTCATAAATCTACTGTCCATTCCTGCACACAGCACAACCCAAAACAGTAATTGGAGCAGTTGTCTGGAAAGGCTCATTACGCAGCTGTGGTGGCTGCAGCAAGAAGCAGCTAAGCATGATGGAGAACTTGGACAACCCATAGTGAAAATCTCGATATAGTAGAGGTAGCAGGAAAACAACCATATACATAAAACAAGACTTTCTGTTTGCATCCCATTAATAGCTCTGTCAGCTCGCTGCAAGATCTCATCTCTATGACTTTTATTCATACACCTTCCAAGATCATTATACTGCTCTGTGTACAGTCATACTTGGACAGCCTTAATACTTTTTAAGCTGCTTTTCTTTGAAAAACAATCCTTGATGACTTGCACAAACTCAGTGTCTGTGCCTTTGTTTCTATGCCAGCCAAGAAGCAGCTTATGGGAGAGCAAAAGCAGCAGATAGGGAGCTCATAGTAAACTTCTTATACCAGCACGCACAGCTTCAAAACTGTAGGGTTTGGGTTTGCCTGGTTTGCCTCTTTTCTTTTTTCTTTTTTTGAATTACATCTCTTTTGTAAAAAGCAAAGAAATTTAGAAAGCCACTATATATCCATCAATATATGAAATTAAGACATATCCTTTAGGCAGAGCCCATCTCTTCCTATGCATTCAGTGGCTCATGTCTGGCAGTGCACGGTCTCAGTACAATCACAGCTGGGATACACCCTTGAAACAAATTGTGCTGCAAACATGAACATTTTCACTTCAGTTTGCAATTCTGGTTAGAGGGTGAACCACAGAAACCTAGAATTCTAATGTAAGACATCCGTTTCTGCAGATTAATCATTCCTATGTAGCCAAAGGGAGCCGGTCCAGGTGGAAAGGTCAGACAGAATGATGTGCTTGACAACACCTTGGGGAAAAAAAAAAAAAAAGGCAGGGAAGAATGAAGTTAGAAAAATGACGCTGGGATGGATCACTTACTCACTGCTTGTGCTATGAACTGGACCAGTCTGATACGTTTTTGTCTTAATACTATCTGCCAAAGGAGTTTCTACACTTTGTAATCACCTGCACCAGTGCTCAGCTCTCTACCTTGCTATCCATAAAAATCAAGCTTAGATTTTACTTAGCCCAAGCTAACTCATTATTTCTCTCTGAAAGAAACAGAGAATAGGAACACACCATAACCTTTTACTGATCAGATGATCAATATGCTTCTCAGTTCCCCTTTCTACATTAACAACCCAAACTCCTACAGCTTTTCTGCATAAATCATACTTTCTAAACATCTTGTTAGACAGAAAAGATGCTCTTTCTTGGCATGCAATACCCATAGTACTTGCACAGAGGAGTAAATTATTCCTGTATCTTACCACAGTATTCCTGTTAATACACCACAGAAGTCACATCCAAATTAGTTTGTGATCCACTCCAAACCTCTATCAAATGTACAATATGACTGAAAACTGCCACAGGAAATGCATGCATGATAATCACTGAAGAGCTCTGTAATTCAAGAGCTTGAGTTGTCTTTAAGCCAATGGATACATTCTAGTCCTGTTTCTCTTATTTCCCATTACTCTAATACAGCTCTGTTATGAAAGCATCTAAAAATATCTTTCAAAGAAAGTCTTCATCACATAAATGACCAAATCTACTTGCTTACTCAATAAGTTGGTATACATTTGACAAATAAAAATTAAAATGCACCATTTAATCTGAAAAAGTGTGTCTTGAATTTTTGTGTTGCTCGATCCTTCATTTTCTGCAAACTGTGTGAAATATCATGCAACGATGAACATTCATAAAAATCCATAGCACCAGAAAACTTACAAGTAAGGTGTATGATTCAGAAGTGAAACAAAGACACGATGCTGCTGAACAGTTTTTGCCATACAGCTATTTCTATACTCTTCCTTTTCATTAAAGATGTCAAAGAGCAATTCTGAAGACCCTGAAATGGTAACAATGGATCCAGAAGATCTCTTGAACTAAGTCACAGTGGGATGAGGTAGGGAGGAAGAGCATATTCTTCCTACTTCTGCCATCCTTTACCTTTCTTCTAAAAATAAAAAAAAGCAAACAGGAACCGGCTCTTCTACTTCAGACCATTGTCAGTTCAATTGTAATAGGGATTAGAGAGATGAATGTGTGAACTATCCACATAAAACATCTCGAAAGTGAGAGTAGCTGGATTAGTCTGTATAAACTGCACATTATTTGAATCCAAGCTATGCTTTTCTAATCAATAATGTGTTTACTGTCCAAAGCAGCCTGAAATATTGTTAGATATGTTATCATTCCAATAATGCTTTATATGCTATCATTTTCTAATCGAAATACAAAGATCCTCTATTTTAAAAAGTGTAGGTATCTGGAAGGAAATTAGTATTTAGGGCTTCATTCTATTCCTGTGAATCTGAAACTCTGAAGGAAAGAAAACTGAATCTACAAATATATTCTACGTTTCGCATTTATTCTTCCACATTTTCAAACAAGAAGGATTGTGGCGGTTTTAGGAGCTGTGTTCTTGTTCTGATTTTCTATTTCTGGGCATTTAGAGATTGTTTGTTAGATGAGGTGAACACAGTTACAAAATGGGTTATCATTTCTATCTGCATTGTTGTTCTTACATTTTATTCTCCCTGCAAAACAGGTGCATCTTCTTCTCAGCATGTCATGCCATTTCCTCTTAGGAGAGTGGGTGGTTCTCACAGAAATAAAAAGTATTGAGCTCTGTAAGAAACAAATTCTGCATAAAAAAACATTATAGCAAAATGTAATGCTGCACTCTGATGAAATAATCTCCTTTTTTCTCCTGACACTTCTTTGGAGTCTGTGGCAATGTCTGTGCATTCTCCCCTCAAGCTACAACAGTAATATTTCCTAAACCCGGCTGAGCATTTCAGAAAGGAAGACAACTTTTAACCCTCCAGTGCTCAGTTCATCACATTGTGAACTTTCATGTCTTGTATTCAATTATCAATTTTAAAAGAACTCAAAATCGGCAGCAGCTGATTTTCATTCCCCCACAGTTGTCATGGCCTCAAAAGGTTTAGCAACCTGAAAAAACCTACACACACAGGGATCCCATGACTCAGGAGGATGACTAGTAATGTATCCAAAAATCAAATACAATCAAAAGAAAGACACTCATCTTTGTACAAGCTGGCATTTCATCTATAAAAGACATCTGTCACTTAGATGTGGCACAACACTCAGCATAATAGGGAGAGCATTAAGTGCTGTAGAGCAGGTTTGAGCTCATAGAGAGAAAGGTCAGAAAGGGACAGGGACCTCAAGGGTACTTGTCATTAACACCCCTTCTCTGCAGAGTCTGCAGAATTCAGGCTCCAAAAAGGTGTCCTAGAACAGTGCAAAAACCAGTGCTACCACCAAAAATTGTTTCATGCTGTCTTCAGTTGGGGAGGCAACCAAAAACATGCATGTTAAATACTAACATCCATTTGTGTGCTTTCTCCATTAGTAATTCCTCGTCTTACAGAAACAATTGATGACTCCTTGACAGAAACACACATTAAAGAAACTGTGGCAGTCAGACCTATAATGGACAGATAAGGACTGTCCCTTTCCCTTTGCTACAGGGCATCCAGCAGGTTTGAGACATTTCACCAATGGCCAGATTTTCAGGAGAGCTCAGAAGTATCACTCAAGCATCACTCAGCCTGTGCATTGGCTAATCAAGAGAAAGAGAGAAACAAAGAAAGAAAATAGGCTGTAATTACCTCTACTCTGTACCATTTCTTTTAGGACTGGCCTTTAAGTCAAAACCTCAGGAAACCCTTTTCAACTCCTAGGCTTATATATCACTGTACTAAGAGCTGCAGCTCTTCGAGAGCCCTCACTTCCAGTTTTTACTCTCTGCATCATCACTCCCTTTTCTTTGTATTCCCACCCATGTGCAGAATTCATTAGCCCTTTGCCTTCCATCAGAGCACTTAAATCAAATGAGTATATCTTCCAAAGCATTCAACACCCAAGAGCTTCTGTGGGGAAAAAAAAGAATAAATAAATCAGGCATTTAGCAATTCAATTCCTTTGGGGCTGTGGCCTTCAGCACTTCTTGGTAAGGCTTTTAAGGCAGACAAAAGGAAAAAAGGAAAACAGATAAATATATGTTTCTTACTTCCCCCTTTTCTTGCTGTCTTGTAGCCCATGGGATCAGAGCGGATGGAGATGCGAAAACGGCAGATGTCTACGACCCAGGAGACCCCAGGTGCTGCACAGGCTCCGCTCAGCGCAGGAAATCGAGGGTCCAATGCCTGCTGCTTCTGTTGGTGCTGCTGCTGCAGCTGCTCATGGTAACCCCTCTCATTCAAGCCTCTGGGGAACACAACAGCAGGGGAGGGAGGCAATAGCCAGCATACAGACAACACAAGCCAAACAAAACAGCTGGGTAATTCTGCAGGTCTGGAACTAAGAGAGATTACTGTGCTCTAGTACTATGCACAACCTTCTACTCTAGTTTACTCTTTTTTTTTTTACTCTGCCATAGAAATAATATTTTTTTTTAAATAATCTCTGTACAGTATCTCTGTTGTACTTTTGTTGTCAATACTTTGTAATGGAGGGTCTGTTTCATGCATGACTGGTTCTTCTCAGTCTTGAGCTTCAACAGTGTTTCCAGTAAAAACTGAAAGCAATATCAGAATATGTCACGGCTTTAGATCCAGGACTGGGACTTAACATGCAGCACAGACTGTTAAGTGGAGTTAGGAGAAGGTGGTAGAATTTGTAGGGCAGAAAGCAAATAACCAGGTGCCCAACACTGTTCTTTTATTTCAAAGGCAACTGGATCTGTTGTCATTAATTACTGTTGCCAGCTGATCCTTAGGATCAGAGACTTCAAACATTGTGGGTATTTGCTGAAGATGAGGAGTTAAGCAAAACATAATTCAGAAGAACTCCCATGACAAGTGTTAAGAAGGAAAATTTATCAAGGAATCAAAGCAAGAGGAAAAGGAATCACTCGGTTCCTTAAATTAATGATGTGTTCACATCTCTCTCTTACCAGCTCCTCCAGATCCAAGTGATTTTATTCAAAACAAAAGCTTTCCCCACTCAAAGTCCCGTATCTGGTTCAAGGCCAAATGTTAATTAATGGGCAAGACCAGAACTTGCATTGAAATAAAAAGAAAAAAGTCTTAAACAACTGTAGGAGTTCAACCAAAACACTGAGAGCAAGCTGAGTGCTTCTTACAAATGCACTATCCACCACATACACACTTCAAAGCAAGCAAACCTGTCACTGAGGTGAAGAAGTCAGAAATAACATTATAGCCCAGACTAGACAGCTAATCCACCATTTTTTTCCAACAGGAGCTGATACAAATGCTTTGGAGTACGCCATTAAAGGCAAGAGCAGGCTGATCACTCCTTTGCTATTAGTACTCAACTCATCAGAAGCAGAGATACTCACTTCTGCCCTCCCTAATGCAAATAGTTAACATTTTGTAAGGACTAAAGGGTGCTTGGAGTTCTTCTGCAAGATGCCAAGTACTCTGGCTGTGATCCCACTAAGTTTTTCAGCAGGTGCTTAGAGGTAAATTATGGGAGAGTTTAAGGAAACACTAAGTACTGTACCCATACGGGATGACGGTCTTCCGCCTCAGAGGACAGCATCTATGTTAAAGCATCCCAATACAGTTTCCAGTGTCATGTGCATACCTGTCCAGTGCAATCCTATAGAATCATACAGAATGGTTATAGGTCCCATAAAACAGACTATCAAGTGGCTCAGTCTAGAGTTGCATTACACAAACAAGTCTTTCCATAAAAGGGAAAAAATAAGGCACATTTATCTACTAAGAGTACATAAAATTTGCATTATCTTTTAAATTGTTGATAAACTGCTTTTTTGCTATTTTACCTGATATTTTCCAGGATGCTCGTTTTCTGTGCACCTCGCTATTCAAACAATTCGAAGAAAGCAATTTACTCAATAGGGTCTGTGAAAGTACCTGAATTTCATGATGCCTAACATTCCTATTTGCATTTCAGAATCACCTGGGAAACCAGAACAGGCTCCAAAACAGAGCAGCTTGTTTTAGCTTTAAAATAATTTGATTTTTTTGAGAACAATTGTTTTCTAGTAGCAAGAAATGCAAAACAAACCGTAATTATGCTATTTATATTCCCTATTCATAGAGCTTTTCCTCAAAATAGCTCAAGCACTTTGAACAGAAAAATTATGAATAGGAATAAAAATAGCAGTCTACATGAGTCATGCAGCTAAGTTGCTGAACATCCAATATTCAGCATACTCTTAATAGTGGATTTAGAGTGAAGAATTAGTGAAATGAGTCTCAGCTGGATGCTCAGAGCTTGCATTCATTCCTAAAGCCACAACGCAAGCCTCCAACCTGTTACTTTTCCAAATCCTAAGAAGATGCAGTATTGCTCTAGTTTGTTTTTCTTTACATGTACATTTCTAGGGAAAAAGCCTGCCTGAGAGGCATTTTCTGAGGAATGACATGTTCTCTTAAAGAAGCTGTTACTGCTTTTGTCTTTTTTCCCCTTTCATGCATTATTCTATGAAGACACTTATCTTTTCTATTGGATCTGTTGGTTCCCTTCAATCCAAAAATAACAAGCATACCACTTCTTATCTGGGTGTGAGGAGTACATAATATACTACTTTTCATATTAAAAAAAGGCCAGAATCCTATATATCCCAAAAGAATAGAGAACTAACAATACTACTTAGTTTTTAAATCTTATTCTAAAATGATGAACTGAAATCACAGAATCATAGAATGGTTTGGGTTGGAAGGGACCTTAAAGCTCATCCAGTTCCTACCACCTGCCATGGGCAGGAACACCTTTCACTAGACCAGGTTACTCAAGGCCCCATCTAACCTGGCCTTGAACACTGCCAGGGATGGGGCAACCACAATGTCTCAAATGAGACATACTCATTTCCAGTCAAACTCAAAACGATATTGAGCAATTATTTATCTGCTTTTCATGCCACAGGCCTCACATTTTTAAGCATGTATTAGCACTTTCTTAAAGTTGCAATCAATTACCACACTGTCTGGCTAGATCTACATCTGAAACCCAAATGATGCTTACAGTTCCAACATCACATACTGAAGTGTCTAGCTTGCTTAAAACTTGCTCTCCAGCTTCTGAACTCTAGCTTTTTTGTAACATGGTATCACCACTCTAAACCAGAGTCTTGGCCCTCATCATGCCCTATAGATATAAAAAATAAGCCAAGAAGAAAAAAGATCAACCACCACCAAAACTAAACCAACCAACCTGGTCTAGTGCAAGGTGTCCCTGTTCATGGCAGAGAGGTTGGAACTAGATGATCCTTAAGGTCCCTTCCAACCCAAACCATTCTGTGATTATATGAGCCTTGAAATCTAACTCCTAAAACCAGTGCATCAGATCTAACTTAAGTAAAAAAATTGCATTGGGCATGCACAGTATAATAAGCATCAATAGAGAGCAGATCTGCTACGTAATAAAGGGTACGTGTGTACATTTATTCATAGATATATATCCCATATACGTATACACACACACACGTGTATATATATATATATATATATATATATAAACACTTGTGCCTTTATAGATATATATATAGGCACTTGGACTTGATTATCTTTATGGGTCCCTTCTTACTTGAGATATTCTATGAATCTACAACCCCTGTATAGAAAATGTATGTGATACAATATTGAAGAGCATTCTGCTACATTAAAGTTTGCCAGGTTTATTCAAGTGTAAAATTAATGTCAGAGTGTAACTATGGGTAATGTGGCTACTGTTAGCCTCTGCTACCTAATTTCTGTCAAATATCAGAGGAAAAGCATCTGGTGTACCTTCAGCCTCTTCCTCTATAAAGCTGGCTGAAGTTTTGTTTGCTACTTTGCAGTCTTACTGTTAGAAATCAAGATGAAGAGAGAGCAAGGAGAACATCTCATGAACTGCAAGCAGAGGGTATTCCAAACTGCGAGGAAAGGTATGGTCTTAACCAAGTGTTCTGTCAACTATAATGACATAAAGCCAACAAAACATACTAGATAATTAAAGTGAATTACCCGAATTTGTCGTTTATGTTGAATTTGCGGTCACCTGTCTTTTAGCTCTTAAGGAACCAAGATCTATAATCTTTTACCTTATTTATACAGAGGATGTAACTGTATCCCCACTTGCATAGCATGGCAGATCAAAACCAGCACTGTGAACAGAGTCTCCCTTTTTTCCTGAAATAACTTTAAAACACACCCTGTTCCCACCCAGCAGCTATGTAATGAAGATAACTGGCAGTGCTTAGCCTTACGAAAATAATAAAGAGGAGCTCAAATCCTCCCACGAGTCAGGAACTGCCTCTTGCTCAAACAGGTAGGAGCACCTGTAACAGACAGGAGGGTACCTTTCATAGGATTTTGAATCATTGCTTCTTTCTACATATTTTCATTCCGTTTCTAACAATGATTCAACAAGGACTATTGGGTATAGAAAAAAATGCTTAGCATTTAGTCCAAAAAATGGACTTCTTTGTTGCAATTACTTTGAACAGTAAATTGCAATTTCAGCATTGAAGCACTAGAAATCATCTGCATCTGAGTTTTTGATAAGCACACTTTGAAAAAACATAAGTATGTTTACTAGAGTTTGCACTAGGAAGGTCCAGTGAGGAATGGAGCCCCATGAACCTTGTGATTTTGTTCCATCATGATGGTAGCTGCAAACAGCTTGAGTAACTGCCATTCATTTCTCTCTTCTTGTTCTCTCATTCCTCTTCCTGTCCTCTTCTTCCTCCTCAAGCCCTGCTCCTACTCTTGAAGAAGTAAATGCCTGGGCTCAATCATTTGACAAGTTGATGCTTACTCCAGCTGGCAGAAATGCTTTTCGTGAATTTCTACGAACAGAATTCAGCGAGGAAAATATGCTTTTCTGGATGGCCTGTGAGGAACTGAAACAAGAATCCAACAAAAGTGTCATTGAAGAAAAAGCAAGACTAATTTATGAAGATTATATTTCTATCCTTTCTCCAAAAGAGGTATATTAACTTTCCCCAATATGTTCTTTGATGCTGCTTTGCATAGTTAGTTCTATCATGTGTTTAAAGCTACAATACTCAGGGAGAACTTGCCCCTCTATTCCATTGTCATCAAGCAGGAATTTAGGGGAAAAAAAGGCAGACCCATTGTTGAGGATCTCACCTCAAAACTACTGAAAGTAGTCAAAGCTACTTTCACTGGCTGCAAAAGCTCTTCCTACGCTACCCTGGCATTCTGGTGTGGAATTTTTAGTTTGAGGCACAAATATACAGATGATCACTTTATCCCTGATCAAATTTTGTTGCACGAATGAGTTTCTTTATTCTTTGCACTAGAAAGGGGATGTGTGCATCTCCCCAAAAGCACAGCAACCACAAGTAGTGTTATTTGCAAAGCACAAATTACTCAAAGAGCAGCTGACAAAATATGGTAGAGAACAAACATGCTGACTTCCTGAAAATTTTCAAAACTACATCGCTGTTGCTGTTAGCAAACGTGTCAAGTTTTGAAGACACTTCAGTTTAGTTTGAATATAAACCTGCCAAGTAGACTGGAAATTTAAACCTTCCAGTATCACTGCAAAACTCAAACTTAATTGTTTGTGGTGCAAGCTATACTTATGTATTTATAAAAACGCTCTGTAAATCTAGTCAGCCTATTCCAGTAATACTAATGTCTTTCTACTGACACTAGAGCCTTGCAGAAAAAAAGAACATTATTTGTATGTTGCATGGAGTCATTATATAGCCATATCTGTGGTTCACAGCAATTCACCCTGCTTTTTAACAGGAATTCGATTAAGCAACAGCTTAAAACAGGGTTACAGTTTCCGTCTGCGTCATACTGCTTGCTCCAAATTCAGTCTCTTTACAATAGCACTAACTCCCAAGGAAACAAACTGTCACAAAAAATTACAAATTCTCTCTATTACAGAGCAGGAAGCTGGTCTGGAAATAGTCCACCAGTCTCTCAGGTTTCAGTAATAATGGGATCACAGCCAGCCTTGTCCAGAGTAAAGTCACCTCAGGGAGAAAATTTCTGTATCCATACTAAAGATACTACTACTTCCAAATTTCAACAAAGTCATTTGCTGCCCAAGTATATTTATCAGTTTTTACACTCTTGAAGGACACCAGCTGAAATCACAGAATGTTTTGGGTTGGAAGGGACCTTAAAGCTCATCCAGTTCCAAACCCCCTGCCATGGGCAGGGACACCTTCCACTAGACCAGGTTGCTCAAAGCCCCATTCAACCTGGCCATGAACACTGCCAGGGATGGGGCAAGCCACAGCTTCTCTGGACTTCCCTGTTACAGTTCCTCACCACCCTCACAGAAAAGAACTTCTTAGTATCTAATCTAAATCTACCCTCTTTCAGTTTAAACAAACAAGACTACCTTTTCAAACAGTAAAACAAACCTAAACCGCCACATGTACTATGCACCAGTATTATTTACGTGACTTTCTGTTTTAATATGCAGGTCAGTCTGGACTCCAGAGTAAGAGAAGTTATTAACCGAAATATGCTGGAACCCTCACAACACACCTTTGATGACGCACAGCTTCAAATTTATACCTTAATGCACAGAGACTCCTACCCACGGTTTATGAACTCTGCTATTTATAAGGACTTGCTTCAGTCCTTATCTGAAAAATCCATTGAAGCATAGAATTTTTTCTTAAACGTATTTATTTTAAAACGAACAGAACTCTGGGCTACACCAATCCACAGGGAATTTAGAATTAATCAGATATTTACCTGAAAATAACTCAGGCAAGTTTTACTACAGACTGAATGATTTAAACCCGCACAAGGCTCTGACACAATCAGCTAACTACAATTTCTGATCAAACTCAGTGTGTCTTTGCAAAAGAGAATGAAGAGAATGATGAGAAAATGTTGTTCAAAAACTGCAGTATTTCTTTTTCTTCAAACACAGCATGCAATTCAGAAGCAAAACTGTTAGCAGCGTATGTCTGAGGCACAAACACCAACTGAGCATGAAGACTACATTTTAAGTGGATTGTTAGAATTTTCTGGAAAACCAAACCAGCTGCCCCATCCACACTGTGCCCAAACTGAAAACAGTACTGTCAACATCTGCGTTACAAGAGACAAAGTTTCACATATACCTGGCTTACGTACAATCCACTTCTCTTGGTATATTTAATGCATACATGGTGCAGTAATGGAAATTGGTATGGCAATCCCAAGTTTATGCAAACTAATGGTTGAAATCATGCTGCCTATAAAAATCTTTTGGTGAAGAATTGTTATTTTACTATTAGAGTCTCCTGAATGCATTTTTAAGTTCATACTGTTGATGTTTATAAAGTTAAATTATTTACTTAAGAGGAAGAAGAGTCTGGGCATTTAAATTCCAAAACAAAGCACAAGAATTCTCATGTATTCTTCTCTTCCCTTGGTAGGTAGATATAAAAACCCTTCACTATTTGTTCCTGAGAGGACGGCAGTATCAGCCATCTTGATTTTGTACATATTAAATTGTCCCATTATCTCACAGATCTTGTAAGGCTTCTATTCCAGATATGCACATACTTAATTGAGAAAAGAAGGAAGCTAGAACTATTCTGTTCACACACAGCACTATTTCAAACTGTCCAAAAGAAAAGCAACGGCTCTATCCACTAATAAATCATGTTCATTTACAGTATCCCCAAAGCATTACACTTGATTTCTGACTGTATTTCAAAAATCAGTAATCACAGGAAATACTACAAAGCAAGTAAGTTGAATCTGCACAATCTACGTGTAGATTATGTACGTTATTCTATGTATAACTATGTATGTTACTCTAACAACTACTTTATTTTAAATTACAAGATTCACTACAATTCCACTAAATTAAAGTTTGGAGTTCACAGTGGACTTCCACTGAATCGTGTTTTTTCCTGTACATTTATTTAAATGAACCAAATGACACATATAGGTAGGAAAAGGCCATATGGGAAACAGAAAGAAAAAAAATACCCCTAGAAGGGAAGAACCAGACAGGCACAGCTCAGTGGCATTTACCGTAACCTTTCTAAAGCCTACTCTTTGCCTAATTCCAGCACTATAAAAAGCACAAAATGGGGACTTCCTCTGATAAAAGACAATGGGAATAACAAGGCAAAATTTAGGATATTAGTTTAATTGTTTCCTCAATGCACTCAGCAGGAGACATGTTCTCCCCTTACATCATTTGCATTATTAAACAAATAATGATGAGATTTTTCATTACACAGCACCACAGTAGAATACTCAATCCATGGTAATTTAACAATACTGATGGATCAGTTTCCATCATCTCCTTCCAAAACGAAAACACCATTCAACATGTCAGCACAAAAAAGTAAACCAAAAAACTTAAACAGCAAATCAAAGTGCTCTTGTCCTCTGTAGCACAACACTGGATGACTGAGTCAAGAGAAAGCCCTTCAATACACTGCTACTTAAGACATGGTCTAGTTAGCAGTCACCAACACTTAACATACCAACACTGGTTATCTCAGCTGAATTTCTAGTAAACATACCCAAAGCACTACCAACACGATTTTAGTTTACATAAAGTATTAAACTGTAGGTAGTAAGTTCTACAAAACAAACTAGACATATCGGTAACGCAGCGTTCATGGGGAACTTGCAGTCAAACTTATGAAGCAGTATGTACCATACAATAATAGATTGATTTGGGTTGGAAGGGTCGTCTAATCATCAGAAAGATCATATGGTTCCAACCTCCCTGTCACGGGCAGGAACACCTTCCACTAGACCTGGTTGCTCAAAGCCCCATCCAACCTGGCCTTGAATATTTCCAAGGTTGGGGCATCCACAACTTTTCGGAGTCACCATTGTGAAGAATATCACATAGAATCACCATAGTGAAGAATTTTTTTTTCTAATACCTAATCTAAATTTACCCTCTTTCAGTTTAAAGCCACTCCTCCTTGTCCTATCACTACATGCCCTTGTAAGAAGCCCTTCTCCAGATTTTTTGTAGGCTGCCTTTAGGAAGCTGGTCTAAGGTCTCCCCAGAGCCTTCTCTTCTCCTCAACAACCTCAGCTCTCTCACAGCCTGTCTTCATAGCAAAGGAGCTCCAGCCCTCTGATCATCTTTGTGGCCTTCTCTGGACTTGGTCCAACAGGTTCACATCCCTCTTGTGTTGGGGGCCCCAGGGCTACATGCAGTACCCCAGGTGGGGTACCATGACAGTGGAGCAGAGAAGTGGAATCACCTCCCTTGACCTGCTCCTTTTGATGCAGCCCAGCATATGGTTGACATACTTGTTTTAATCAGAGTGGGTAAAAGTACTCTAAAATTCTTAAGTTAACAAAGTAAGTTTAACTAGGTCAAATTCAGCTTGCTAGAAAGATCAGACACACATATCAAAAAAGTTCAAAGTGTGTCATTTCACAAAATGGAGAATTTCATTTCTTTTAAGTTATCTCTCTTCCCTGCAAGGATACATCATTAAGAGCTCGAAGACAGGCCAAACACTCATACTTCATTTCACACAATACATTCTATTATTCTGCAAGAAAGAAAAAGATGAAATGAAATCAGGGAGGAGAGAGAACTATATTGTTTTGGGCAGTTCTGTGGTTACCATATGATTATTAAAAGAAGAAGAAAAATATTTCTAAGCTTATTTTCCATGCGCCACAACTTCTAAGCAATTAGAATTCTCTAGGCAATTTTCCTTTTACTTCTGCAATGTGCATCTTTCCTGAAAAATTGTAACAAATTTTAATGCTATGGTCTAGGTTAAAGTTTATGCCCAACACCAATAGCAGAACGCTGGTCCCTAGATACCCCGAGAGAATCTCTTGAAGAGCCCAAACAGACAACACACTCCCCTAAATACGTCATTATTTTGAGAATGCTTAATGCTGGATTTAACTGAAGCAGAAAAGAAGGGGGGGGGGGGGGGGGGAAGGAGAAAAAAAAAAAAAAAAAGAAGGAAAACAAAACTCCACCCACACAGAATGCACGGTTTTAACTACAGTTCATTACTATATACTTGCTCATTATGCACTAACTTTTCTCAGGGCAAAAGTGAGTCAGTCTGGAAAAGAAAAGATACTATAGAGAAGGCATTACATGAACAGCAGGAGAAAAATCATACTGACACAAGATATTATTTATAATTCATCAAGTAAGAAATTATCACAAAATCAATTTATCCTGGCTTGAAAATAAGCACGGTTGGTTTGTCTTGGCATTTATCTAACTGCAGGGTATCATTAAGCTCTAATAACTTTCCAGTCCACTGGTATTCTTTCTTCAACGTCTGCACTTCACAAACCAGTAACTCCCACAGAACATGTATACTGTTAAAGACTGCTCTTTTCACTAGCCTGCTAAGCAGTATTAAAATTGCATGGGCTCCTTCAGCCAACATATTGTGCTTTATGTAATGACCTTTAAATTCCAAAGTTGTTAGCACAATACAAATGAAGGAAAAAAAATATATATATTCTGAAGGGCTCCACTATATGCAGATTAAAATGAATTTTGTAAAACACAAACATCATGCACTTATGCACTTCCTGATTACAAAAGAGATCTGAAAACAAAAGAAAGTGATGAGACTAGCACAATGTGAAGTCATTTTTGAACAAGTGTGCGCTGAATAGTACTTAAGAACACATCTTTTGTCATGAAAGGCATCAGTATTGTTTCAATGACATTAATGAAAGATTTTCTGTACTAATGTTGTAACTAAATTAATCCCAAACCTTTTAAAATGGTGATTAAACAGTAAATCAAGATTAGTGATGATCTAATAAAACAGAAGCTAACATACAGGTGTATGAAATTGTACTTAAAAAGGCAAAACTATCCAGTTTTATTTATTTGAATGACTACTAATGATCTATTACAAAAAGTTGGAAAGGTAATACAACCACTTTTTGCAGAATGAATACTTCATGTTGATGAATCTGAGTTCTACCTAAGCTGGTATGGGTTGTAAATTTCAGTTTAAAATTCACATTCATGACCACAAGTGGAATCCTGAACTCTGGATAAAAACAAGACACTTCCTTTGCCACACTTGGAAAGTGCAATAAAAAGCTTCCAAGTGGGATTCACAAAAGCCAAGCTCATTGAGCAGATATTTACCTTCTGCTTAGTGCTAGTAAAAAAGATTAATTTGGTAAAAGATATTTTAAACCCAACATTTTCTCCTGAGCAAGTCAACAATTACGTATGAGGAAATGCCTTCTAATAAAGGATATGGAAGCTGTGTTTCCTGAGCAGCAGAAACCTCTAGCCTTCCTTACAGAAGAAAGACGCATCCTTTGAGAACTACACACACAGTTTAAAAGGAACACAGCCCTCTCTTTTTCTCTACCAGATTACTGTAAAAACTAGCTTAAATTGTATGATAATTGTAGGGTTAAATTGTGTTCCAGTCTCTCTTTCATTTGAGAGGATTAAAATGTCCATAGAGGTAATAAACAAACCTGCTATTCTTGGATGGGAGAGATTCATCCCCAGTTCTGCTGGCATGTTTCATTGCATAAAACAGCTGAATTTACTGGGTCAGCAGTGGCACAACTGCAGTTCAATGGATAAGGCAGCCAGCTTATAGAAATGAGATACTGTCCCAGCCCCACTTCTCCATCCTTCTCCTATACATCCTTTAGACTTCGCATTCTCTTAGAGGAGAGCAATTTCAGACAACTGAGAAACTCTGCTTAACAGAGGTGCACCCGAAGCTTGCTACAGGGCAGTTTTACTTCTGGATTTGGAGAATCAAAACAACGCATGAACAGAACTTTAGGCACCTATGATGTTTTTTGGACCTATTTCTTGGAATTCGTCTTTCACTGGAAGGAAAAAAAACTGTTCTTTTTACCTCGGGGACAGAAGGGAGAAAAGGTGAAGGCTGTTACTCAGACATAAGGTAACGTTAGGTGAAATAACATTTTTACAAAAGAAGAACATGGATTTGTTTGAGTGAATCCAGAGGAGGCCACAAAGATGATCAGAGGGCTGGAGCACCTCTGCTATGAAGACAGGCTGAGAGAGTGAAGGTTGTTCAGCCTGGAGAAGGCTCCAGGGAGACCTCAGAGCAGCTTCCAGTACCTAAAGCGGGTCTACAAGAAATCTGGGCAGGGACCTTTTGCAAGGGCCTGTAGTGGTAAGACAAGGAGGAATGGCTTTAAACTGAAAGAGGGGTGATTTAGACTAGGTATTAGAAAAAAATTCTTCATTGCAAGGGTGGTGAGGCACTGGCACAGGGTGCCCAGAGAAATTGTGGCTGCCCCATCCCTGGCAGTGTTCAAAGCCAGGTTGGATGGGGCTTTGAGCAACCTGGTCTAGTGGAAGGTGTCCCTGCCCATGGCAGGGAGGTTGGAACTACTCAAACTTTTAAGGTCCCTTCCAACCCAAACCATTCTATGGTTCTATGATTTGAACACCTACTTGAATACCCCTATATCACAGAAAGTGCTATTGCTGTTGAGTTAATAAAGCCCAGATATAATCTGGTAAGTATAGAAAGACAATTACCGTATTTTCTCAAAGGGTAGTTCTCTTAAGTGTCACAATCAGGCACAATTATTAAGGGGCACACAGCATGAGGAAGGTTATGCAAACCAACCTGTGCCTGCCCTGTATATATGCTGTGAACAGCAGTGGAAATTGAGGTCGGCTTGGCATCCAAGTTGCAGTAATTTTTAACACAATTTTTTGGACTTGCTTCTTTAAAAAGGTCTCCAAACAAAGCACTGTAATTGATATTAAACACCTGCCTTTAATTGGTGCTCTCTTAACTTGAAAAATACTGAATTATGTATCTTTAAGCAAATTCTTCAGAAGAAACCCTGCCAAAGGACCTACACAGAGGCTAAAAATAAACCCATTCTGTTAGTAGAAAAAATGTTTCCTGAATTAAGGTGTTAACATCAAATAAATGCAGTTAAAGATGTTTTTCTATAAAGTTATGCAAGAAACTTTGAATGCTGAACAATTTTCTGCCTAAAAAAATGTTTGTAACTAAGCTTCTATTTTAATCGCATTTCTTTTCTTGTACAGGCTGACTGGAAAAGCTTGCTTTGTAAAGTATTTACCAAACATTTCTTGTCTTCCAAAGCTCAAGTGTCATCACCCTATTTCTAACTCATTTGTTGCAATTGCCACCATCACACAAAAATATTCAACATAGAAAATCTTGTTTCCCCATTACAGTCAAGGAATTTATTCTCCAGAAACCACACACACTCTTCCCATCCCCCCACGAATCTTTTACGCATTGCTGGGATAGACCTCCTCACCCCCAGGCTTCGATAAATTAAATAATATAAACTTCAGTATAATGAAAGAATTTAATCTCTTCTAAAGACATTGACATGTTTTGCCTTGAAAGCACATTTGAAAATACTTCTAAACATGTGCACTGTTAAAAAGCAGGCTCTAACAAAGCAGTATTTGTATCATTCCACATACGGAAAAGACCGTAACTTTAATAACATATTCTCACCTGCAGGTCTATAATTGAGATCAGATACTCTACATCTCAAAATTCAGTTTATGAACAAAAATCCATGTTATTTCTATGAAGTGAACTTAGTATTGCCTCCCCAGCCTGTTTATATTGTGATGAATTGGTTAGCTGGTGTTATCAGGACAGCCTACAACACGATGCCTTTGCTTATTTACAAAGTCTAAACAAAACTTGGTTGTCAAACACATTAAGCAAAACTGAACACTCGAATCAGATTCAACCTACTACTTTAAGACATTGCTAGAAATAATACGTACTGATAAAATGTCAAATACATGCTTTGGGCAATAAAATATATTGCATTGATCAAAGCTGGTTACATAAACAAGCTTAATGAACAAAAGAGGTCATCATATTCACTAGTAAATTTCTAAACCCCATGATCACAAATTTAGTCCCAATTCAGAAGCAGTATGTACAAACTGGAGAGTTAACTAAATTGTGATTTAGTTAACAACCGAGTTTAACATAATTAGATGAAGTTAGACACCTTTTTTCTTTGCAAAACTGGTGAACGCAGCAGCAAGAAACAAATTCTATTCTTACAACTAAACAAATGTGGAAAGGTAAAATACATATCCAGGGATATGTTTCAGACAACAAAAAATACAGTACATTATTCACATAGTTAGAAAAAACCAAACCAATTACCAAGATGTTTAGTTGGTAAAAGTTTAATGTCAACTTACTTATAAAAATGAAAAAATATTTTAACATTCACCATACAATTGAGCAACCTGGCCCTACTGACTATCAGCTACAGGAAGGTATTTAAGGAAAAGATGGCTGTGTCAAAACAAAGACTAACTTCAGGCATGTATGCTGCTTGAAAACCAAAAAAAACCAAAAAAAAAAAAAAGGAAAAAGAAAACAAACCCCAAATTTCTCTCACTTGCAGGAAGCTAGATGCTTAGCCTAGTTTTTAAAGTCAATTACAAAATCCTCTTTCATACTGGTCCAGATGTCTTGACAATTTCTTCTTCTAACAGAACTGTCAAAAGAAAGGAATTTTTATGAGATCTTCATACAGCTTATTTCTAAATCTTTGCAAGAAGAAACAAAAATATGACACCATACTTTGGATATGGAAATTACTAAAGCATTTGCTTATATCATACCCATTCCTTCGCTCGAGCATCTTTATACAAGACACTTTTGTAACCGCCACCTTACAGAAGGTTTTAAGGACAAATGAACTCTTCCAGATGCTTTTAAAATTTATTTTATAATTATAAATGATTTTATAATTATAAATAATTTTATAATTTACTTTATAAATTATTTAGGCATCTTGGAGCATATATTTATATAATATTCAGTAGTAACATATATAAAACTAGATACATGAAAGTATTGCTGTAATGTTAACGTATGCCGTGCAACGTAGTTCTGCAGTGTTCTTAACAGAAAAATAAGGGAATGTGGGTACATGCTTAATATTGCATGCTATCGCATCTGAAGTTGTACATTTTATAGGCTTTCATTTCAGTGTTTCTCCACTTTATTGGACTATGTGTTCCTCAAAAACTTTACAATTCCCATCTCCCAAACTTGGAAGAAAAAAAATTAAATCAAGTTATCACTGCCCTACTCATTCTGGCACAGGAATATGGATCAGTCATCTCTTTTTACCCCCTCTCCTTTCCAGAGTTGAAAAGAAAAAACAAAAACAAAACAACCCACAACAGACAAGACAATGACGAAAGGTCTAAAAAGGCCAATTCCACTCATCAAAGCACAGATTAAAAAGAATCAGAATATCGTTGAGTAATGAAAAACACAGTGACTAACTTGCCACTACTTTGTGTAGCAAAGCAGTATTATAACTAAACATCACAAGGGTTAAATTAATGTCTTGCCACTGCCCTACTTGAGTGATCTCACCATCTTCAGTCAAAAATACTTTTCTAACCTAAGCAATTTTGCACTATCAACATGTAATATCATTAATGAGCTAAGCAATAAGCAAAAGTCAACAGAATCTCAGTTGTCATTTACTGTAAACCAAAATTAAGCACAGAGCCTGGCTGTCTGCTATCAAATATGTGGAGCAGTCTATCAGTCTTACCTTCCATCTGTTTCCACATTCATTACAGACAACAAATGTTGTCATGGGTTCATCGGCACTGCGGGTTTGAACCTTTGATAAATGCAAAAGCCAGAGTAAAAAAGGAAAATCAGTATCATGAACTGTTAATATATGTTCCATGTAAAGGTTTAAAATCAAAGTTTAACATTAAGGAAACATATTTGAATAAAAATATAAGTTAACTTTTCATACAAATTGAAACTGTTATTTTTTCTCTAGACTATAAAGCCATCATAAACACGTTTTGACAGATTCAGTGCTAAAATATCAATTTTAGCATAGAAACTGCACATACTTCCAGGAAAAGACTCTGCTGTAAAACTACATGTTCAGTACAGCTTTACATATATTTACTGATGCAAAGGCTTGAAAGTGTCATGATTTGAAAAACAGCTTGCTACTTAAAGCATCTGATACACAATATTACAAATGCAGCTGATCCTATGATCAAAATTACATGCCCTGAAGTGCTGCTAAACAAATTAAATCCCTGCTTCTTGCACATATTTCCTAATTAAAACAGAAAAAGGTTGTAGGAATGACTGTGAATCAGGGTCTAGAGTTAGTCAAACGGTAGATTTATATATATGATGTATATTTTATATGTATGCATCATTATTTTCTGCTATTTATTCCCTCTGTAAAGAAAAGTATACACATATCAAAAACAGTAAATTAACCCTTCTCCACATAAAACTGTATTAATACAAGGTGTAATAAAAGAATTAACAAAAACTCAGCAGTGCAAAGAAACTGACCTTTCAGGCTATACAGATAATCAGTTTGGATTTACATAAAATCTTTGGTAAATCAATACAACAAACATTCTTTCATAAGCACATATAAGTAGACCCAACTATCTTCACATACTTCGTAATTTGTTAGCGTTCTGTTAAAAGTTCATTTTGTAATTAAAACTTTTTCTCTTGACAATGTTTATATAGAACTTAAGCTTTGAAAAAGGAAAACAAAGAGCCTGAATAACCATGTACCTGGGTGTATGTACAGTTCTTCTTTTTGCACTTGCCACATGTAAACAGATCAGTTTGGGTACCTCCTGTTTTAGCCATCTGGTGCTCTCTAATAGCCTCTTTGGTCAGATTTTTGCGCATTTCTTTCAGCTCATCACTTGCCATTTCCTGTTACAGCCAAAGAGCAAACAGAGTTTAGTAGAGAGTTTTAGCTTTAAACAAGCCATTACCACTCTGCAAGCCCATACCATTTTTTTTTTATTTAGAATCTATGAACAGCAACATTATTGAAGGGCAAAGTAATTTTACAAATTTTTAATTTTATAAAACTGAACTCAGGATATTTCACAGCACAGAAACTACAAAAAGGTGGGGGTTTTTTTATGCAGCTGGAAAAAGAAAATCAGTAAAAGCTGTAACATCAAACACCTGGAAACATTTCTATGTAAATGAAGTTCAGAAATGTAATACAGAGAGAAGGTAGAGGGTAACTTAAATGTTCTCTAGAGAAGAAGAAAAAGATTGTTTCCCTAGGTTAGATCCCTGAATAATTATCTCATTGACCTACAGAGGATTATTCTAGGAAAAACTTACACTATTTTGACTATTTCCATACTTATACTGAGAAACATAGTATAGCTGTAGCTTACCATATGTTACCAGAAGTTATATACACTTCATTTCAAAACACTAACTGAACAGCTCAGATTCACCAATTTTCTTTTTCCTTTAAAACAGTTCTAGTGTGCAGGATCTCCTCAATGTACAGTAATCACGTATGCATAGCAAAAACCAAGTTGTTCCATTTTTCTGCAGTAAAGTTTTATTCCACATCTAATGTAAAGGGGGCTAGGGGTGGCTGTTAGCCATTGAGTTTTTAATTCAATATATTAACTGATACAAAGAAAGGGCACTGGTTAACACAAAACGTGTTTGTGCATATACATATACATACAGTAGAAAGAAAAACTCTAAGTATGTGCTAAAGATACAATCTACTGGTTTTTTTATACACACTCTTTTATCAGTCTGTTTGCCTTAATCTTTACATAAAGCTAAAGAAAGGAGAAAACAAAACATCCCAAAAAATCCTTTCCTTCAGAAAAGAGCTAACCATGATTTTCATTACATCATCTTAAATCCCACTTCTTTCAGCCTCCAAGATACTGCTTTACACCTCATTTGGATGGGTAGAATCCAAAATGTATAAGCAGAACTATAAAACGGAAACCAGATGTTAACCATGCTTTCATTTTTCTCTCCCACAAAATCTAATTTTTCATTTGACTTCCTAAATCTAGTTTTATTTGTACAGACAGCAAGCATCTCAAAAGGAATTTGCAAAGACAGTGAGCGTGTAAACAGGAATTTCTATTCACGTGCTAAAAATGTTCTTTCAACAGAAATTTAATTGGATTTAAAAGACAATTCTCCTAGCTTCTTTCCCCTACCATTTATGACTTTTTCTATTTATTGTTAAGAGTTTTCTTGAAATACACTTCAAGAATTCAAAAGGCAGATTCAAGAGATAAGCTTTACATAAACACTGAAAATGCCAACAGGAGGGAGACTGATCTTTAAAACCACAGTGCTCTACCTTGCACAGGCGTAAAATAGCAGAGGTTAGCATTCAAAAAGAAACGGCAAGACAGACTAACACTTACATATCCAGAAAAGTGAATGCGTAAGCAGCTTGGAGTCATTAGCCAGTCATACATACGTCTTCCTGAACTTAAAAACTACCATTGATACATCACGCGGCCTTTTAAAGCCAGCACAGTATACCATGTTTCAGGAAATTTGCATTCAGCAGCTTATCTGCCTTCTGACTTACAGACAAAATCAGGCACTTAGGAAACATTAAGACACCACTTTCATTCCCTCTGCCCCAACACAGCCTTGCACAGACTGTGCAAGCCACAAACATGCCACAGTCTTTCAGAAGTGCAGACAACTTAAATACATTATTTTTATGGCTAAGTCCAACAGAAAAACAGCTCAAGACCTATGCTTTGCTTACCTCTGCTGTCATTTTCGCAAACTTGTCAGGAGGAATGTTCCCACATAACACATTTTTCCTTAGGTTAGGATTCTTCGCATCCTTCAGATTAGATATTCTACTTCGTACCCTGTTTTTGTATTTCATATCAGTATTTTTTAATTCTTGAAAAATAGGTGCACTGGATTTAAGGAACAAAACAAGTAAAGTAGAGCATTATAAAGGATTATTTTATGGAGTCAAATTTTATACAGCAACGTACTTCTCCGCTGCTGATCAACTCCTCCTTCTACTTTTCTGTTCAACACAGAAGACTTCACATCCTTTTGAAGCCTAATCATCGTTCAGCACATGGTCAGTGAAACGTGAATATTTGGGCAGCAGAATGTCAACTGAAATTGCAAAAAGTCACCCATAAATTTATGTCCAGTGCCTTGACCTCATCCTGAGGATTAACTGATTTCTAAACCAAATATTCAGCTCACTAATAGAATTTTAAAACAGGTTTGCAACAGGAGCAGGGAATTCCTTAACAGGAATGGTGGCTGACTGTAACTACCAAACAACATTATAAGTTAGAATCATGAAGCTTAAACTATTTCTATGCTTAAGAATATGCCTCCTCCAAAAAACACACCCAAAACTCAAGGTAAAAGAAAAAGAAGCTCAGGTCTCTGCTCTGTAACTATTCAAACACTGCTAAGAGAACAACCCTTTTGAAAATTCCGAATAATTTAGAAATAAACTTGTAGAAAATGAAACAGACATTATAAAAACATTAAACTGTTAACAAGATTTTAAAATAACATAGAAGAGCCCAGCATTTTATGTCAGAATGCTTCACTAAGATACAATGCTGCTGCTGCAATGAAAACATACTGAACCGAAAAAACCCACGCACACTCACCTACACACATTCCTACATGTTTTAAGACAAATCATTTAGGTTGTGCTGGTTTATTTATCAAACACTAAATTTCTGCACTGATGTGCTGGACAAAGCTTGCTATTTCTCTTTTAAATAAAACTCAAAAAATATTCAATGTATAGGTCCAGTTAATTATATTTAACATTATTAATGCTTTTAAAATATACTCTTGTTCCAGAGCACACAGATGTGCAACAAAGGATATCTTCTTCAATCTGAGAACCCAGCTCTTCTTCATCAGCACCAATAGCAATGTAATCATCTGAAAAAAACCAGAATATTAGTAACCTGACAATCTCATCAGTGTTCTACATCCCTGAAAACCCATCTGAAACTCAATCTCAGCCAATTATGAAACAACTGTAGTTGAGTTTTCCTTTTGTATAGGCAAGTTTAATTTACTGTCTACTTACCACTTGAAATAACAAAAATAAGTGAAATGAAGAGCAACCGAAGCTTTAAAAAGTAGAAAAAGCCTAAATCTTTCACAAAAACAAAAGTTCTGACATCTAGTTACAAACATAGTAACAAAAATCACTGCTATACAGAAAAAATTTTATTATTCTAATAGGCTTGGCAAATACCCATCTCCTCAGCACAGAACAGGCTATTCTAAGCAGAAAGTATCTTATATTGTGTTTCATCAATTGTTTCAGTCCACACAATACAAGCATAAGCAATTCATGTTTTGCATGCAAGAGAAAGATTTCATTAGAAACATAGTAATTAAATAACAGAAACACTATTATTAGATTTTTGTTTTAAATGCAAAGCAGAGATGTGTCATAAAACATGTAAATTAGAGGAAATAAACCATAGCAATTTTGAAGAAAACTCAACACTCGACCTAAATTATCTCAAGCTAATTGTTTACTGGTTTTGACCAAAACCCTTACTCATAAAGACAGCTGCCTTTCCAAGATAGCTTAGGACAAATTAGACACAGTATGTGTTTTCCTCCTTCTCATTTTAACATGGGTGTACTTCACCAAGTAATCCAAACACCGTCTCTCCTTCAATCTCATGCAGAAGGCCAAAAAACCAGAAAATGACCTTATTTTTTGATACCTGTATTCAATCTACAGATGATCAGTTTATATGTTTTGTAGAAAACATAGCAAAAAGGAGTTCTTGCAAAACTAGCTAAAATTAAGACTGCATAGAATTATGAATACTAAGATGCTATATGTAATTTCTTGTCACAAATTATTTTAGAAGTCATTGAACTACATATCCAGAGGACCACAAATTCATGGCCTTTAGTCAGCTTTGATTACTGTCCATATCTGAATTTCTGTGAATTAAGTGAAAGAATAAAAGAGTGAAGAGGGTAAAAATAGAAGACTCGGAAGTCTGCTTACACTGGGTCAGGTTATGCTAATCTAAGAACAGAGGAACAGGACTGGGTCAAAAGTTCTGGTAGAAAAGGACCCACAAGAAAAAAGTCAGATCATTCTGAGTAGTCCAGTTTCAGTTTGCTCCTCATCTAGCGTTATCATTCAATTTGTTAGTTTAAAGACACCCAACTGTACATGAGGGAGGAAGGAGAAAACAAAACAGTCAAGGAATTTACAGATGCCCAAAAGCATGAAGATAGAGCAATGCAAGGCTCTTATTGCAAGATAGTCCTATCTCAATGAATCCTCAAAATTAAACTGAAAAAGAGAAAAGCAGCCTTCAAAATCCATAATGTGAGGGCCCCCAGGGTCTCTGGTGTAAGAAAGGCAGGTGTGCATATAGTGGCATTCTTGGTCAGAGAGAAGATAAAAAAACCCAGCAGCTTCCAAAAAAACAATTCAAATGAAGCATTAAGGAGTCAATAACCTTCCTGAAAAGAAGTTCCACTGTAGGCAAGATATCAGATGAATAGATGACACAAAATATCCCATATCATCAGTAACAAAAATTAATTTCAATACATTCCCATGGTGTCAAGGTTACTCACTACTTGCAGTCTGGGGGAAACAGCCTATGGGTGTATACACACAACTGGGCACAAACAAGGTTTATTCTACCCTACAGGGCTTGAGAAAAATAGTGGGAGGGACTGAAACAGAGAAGGAAATAGTTAAAACTCGAAAAATAGTCTACAAAAGCTCACCTCCTGTTCTGAGAGCTGCAGAGAGCATTTCTCTACATTTCACTCGTACAGAATCCGAAGTGCTTGGAGCCCGGGGAAAAGAAGGGATGAAAGAATTTGAGGGAGCAGTACCCTCCTCCTTCCTGCTGCTGGAATTGCTACTTGAACTGCTAAAAAAAGGCAAAAAGAAAGCTACTATTAATGCTTTTCCCCTCCTCTTCAAATAACTCTGTTCCAGGACAAAACACAGGTCTTTTGCTATACCCATTTGATGGTATTCCAAACAAAAAGAACACAAGCCACCCTTTTAAAGCTACTTATAGCTCTAGCGTCAATACAATTTTAAAAGTGTCTTTAGAATATTCACCAGGGTATTCCACACAATAGAGACACAGCAGGTATTTCATTCCATTATGTGGCATGTAAGTTTCAGTTCTTTACATTAACATGAAATCTTTTCTTTCCCCCATGGAACTTTAAAAAACAGTGAAGACAGAGAACACTAACATGCACCCTGCAGTGAATGCCTTGTACTCAGTCTGCTTACTGTACTGAAGTGGTACCAGGATAACAAACAAGCAGCTTTGCAAACTGTAAACTAGAAAGTTTTTCAGCTTGCATCACAACAAATGGTTAGAGGTTAATTTCAATTTGAAAATGGCTGCTACAAACTAATTCACTAAAACCAGAAATATATAGAAGAAATGGGCCTGCCGGTACTATTTTGCAAATGTTCTTCAGCTCCTATAATGTCATTAACATGGGCTCATTTTTTCTGGTAACACATATTTTGTGTTTACCAAAAAAAGTGCAGAGTGGGATTGTTTATTGAATATAAAAACTAACAGACAAAAGTAGTGTTCTAAACCTCTAATGTATGCAATTACTAAAAAGCTGTGACTGAAAGTTGTTTTACAGTTCTCAAAGCTCAGTGCTATTGAGAGAGGAAGTACTGAGTATTGAGAAAGGCAGGAGTATTTGACAGATGAAACAGATGGAATAAACAACAACTAGTCTGGCTGTATCTTGACCTGAGATTTTCATCTTTCATGTCAGCAGCAGCATGATTTACTTCCCTAACAAAACATCATTTCTTACATAACTCTATTTCAGAAAAGAATGTGGAAGCTGCCTCTAATATGACAAATTTTGACCAACCAATTAAATATTTATACTGAGTGAGATAATTTGTATAGTCATGAAGAACTTCGCACCTTTCTTCTCTTGCTTCAGGACTATTTTGTGAGGAAGATGCAGGCTCCTTTTTCTTTTCTTCAGAATCTTTATCAGTTGAAGGTCCATCTGGAAATACAAAACATGAGAAACTCTTTTACCCAGAAATAGTAACCGGTTTAAAGCAGCTGTAAAATATCTTTGATGATTTCTCCCAAACCAATTGGAAATGCTATCAGCTCCCACTCTCTGCTTTGACCTTCTCTTGCAGTACAGCCTTCCACTCCCCAACACCTTCGCCAACCCAGCAAATGGAGAATGACAACACTTCAGATCCTTCAAGTCAAGTCCAGCATCTGCTTAAACTGGCAGCAAAGACATGATGAAAATGTAGACTTTTATGATTTATTTTTGCGAACACAGGTGCATGATGCAAGCAGTAAGTTCTTAAATTACTACATCAGGTCCCTAGAGCTTGTCTTCCATGTTTTAAATGTAAGTTCCTACTAAATACATGCCATTCTCTTTAGATATATTCACAGGATTTCTACTAAAGGACTGAACCAAACGAAACTGTGGTGCAAAAGCTACCACGGTTACCAAAAAATATAAAGATCACTTTCACATGCTTTTGAAGGAGTTTTCCAGACACGCACACAGTATATTTTGTGATAGCTCTGAAATTATTTGCCTTTGTGATTAAAAATACTTGTATTTGCCTTTCCCATACAGGCTATGTTTAATAGGGATTTTATGAAGACTAAAACCAAAAGCCTTTATTAAAAAAGGCAGACACAATGTTTAACTTTAGCCTAGAAAGAACACATACACCCTTCTATTGTAAAGAGGAATTCAGAGTGGCTAAATCGAGCTCTTGCTTTGATTCACTCTCTAGAAAGGCTGACTCTCCACTGCCTACAGAGAAAGCCTAGCAAGATTGGCATCGCTCACTGACAGATTTTGTGAATTCCTCTCTCTAAGCCCTCACGAAGCTGCTATTACCAGTCTAAATCTGCAGACTGTATTACTGGGATAAGCATATATTACAAACTTTTAAAATAACTAACAACAGATAAAGAAAAGGAGGGAAATCTGATAAGGCTCAGTCTTCCCCGCAAAGATGTCTTGAACTAGGTAACTGAATCGTAGAACCACAGAACGGTTCCTGTTGAAAATGATCTTTAAGATCATCTAGTTCCAACCCCCCACCTATGGGCAGGCACACTTTCCTCAAGACCAGGTTGCTCCAAACCAGCCAAACCCTTGTTTAAGCATCTAAAAGTATCCCCATTTCCATCCCCGCATTTCTATGGGTAACTTGATGGTATGGAACAAAAAAATTCAGGTCTCTTATTAAAGCACTGAGCTTTTTTTCTTTTTCCTAGAGAACACAGAATTAATGTACTGGGTTATTTTTAATAGTGACAATTTACATTTAAGGCTACACAGGAAAGATATTAAACTGAACAGGATTTTGATCCTTTCCTTAACTTTTTAGTTAAGGAATTTATAAAACAAAGTATCACTTTGTTAAAAAATCATCATCATAAAAGGAGACCAGATACAGCCATACTGGATCAGAGCAAGCACCCATTTACTATTCTGTCTCCAGCTGTACCTAAAAAGATGCCTACAAAACAGAAACCAGGCAAGCACACAAAGATACTTCTCCAAAATATTTCCTCAGCCTTCAACAGGTCACCTACTGGTTGTAACTTTATATTAAATCCTTACTAAATTTCACCATTAAACAAAAATAGGAAAATTAAAAACAGTAGATGATGCACTTGGACTGATGGTCTTTAATAAGCTAAAGCTGTTATTCAAAAAAATCCCAATAAAGATATCCATTTATCGACTATTATTTATTTCTAAAAGTAATTTCACTAAGAAAGCAAACAAGGCTATAAACTGAACAGATCACACAAGTTCTTTTCTACGATACCTAAAAAGCACAATACTAAGAGAAAGACAAATCCCATTTTTAACATGCAGAGCCACATGACTACTCTCTATGGCAACAAACACATGATATATGATTTAAAAAAAATCTTCTAAATCTGCACATAATCTCATTTACCTTCATCATTTACGTGATCATTTTTGTCAGGGGCTTTAAGACAAATTGATAGATCAAACAGCTATCTTGGGGTACACCTCAGGTTCTGCAAAGCAGCATACCTGCCTTAGAGCTGAGCTCTGCTTCAGTCCGTTTACCTCCATATATTTTTCTGGCACACAAGTTGTCAAATTCAGAGCTGACATAGGTATCTCCTGCTTATTTTGCATCAAACACACCACTATGGTATAGCTGGCACCTCTTTTTAGTTTATCAAACACTTCCAGCTCAGCACTGTTTCAGAGAAGGCAGGCAGCTGAGAAAATCTGCCAATACCCAAATTGCTTCTTTCCCTTACGGAGGGCAGGGTATACCTGAGGTACAGGGATAAAGCAACAGGTAAAAGCGCAGCTCTTTCTACACCTGCAGACTAGCCTATGCAAGTGCATCTCAATCCAAGGTCAAACTTCAGCAGCTGAGACCACTGGAACATCTTCAGCAAGTATGTCTTCAAAATTACAATTTCTTTAATTGCTTAGAGGAGTTTACAGATACTTCTGTTCAATCCAGTTTCAGAAATCTGAAAATAGAGTTAACAATGTTCTCTATGTGCTAGAAATATTCTCCTAAGTGTTTAAGTCATTCACTCTTACGGATCAAATTGGAAAGCACCAAGGAGAGGAGACCTGGAAAGGAAGAATGACAGCTAATGAGGATACAACCAACCACAGAAATTCTAACAAAGTAAAATGGAAAAAAATGGACCTTCTGTGAGAGATATTTAAAAATTCCAATGAGCAAGTGATTCACATCAGGAAGTCTATAGAATATCATAAATATTTATATGATATAAATTATAAGTTCCTTTAAAGATGTGCCATTATTTTTTCAGCTTCATAGATCTATTATAATTTAACAAAACCTTTTTTCAGAACAAACTGAACATTACAGTTTTAGCTACTCCAGGTTCAGAAGGCCATAAAAAAAGCCTTAAAGGGTTTTTTGTTTGTTCGTTTAAATAAGAGATGCTAGTTTATATTAATGCTGCTTCTTTAAAATACAAAAAACACACTGAGGACATGAATTGAGTATCAGCCATTGGAATAAGACTACCAAATTCTGACTATTGCATTGCAGCTTTTACCTGGGACTTGCAATTAATTTGAAAGACACTTCTAGCTTTTCCAGCAAAATAATCTCTTCAGGGGTCAAACGTGACATAACAGTGTTATTTGTTACTAGAACAGAATTTTTAATGTAATAATATATGGCCAGATAACATAATTAATCTGAATGTTAGAAGCCATTAACAGCTTCATTGTAGATTTTCGTAATTATAATTATATTACGAGTGAACTCACGACATTTGCTAGTAGCAAGAGAAAAATTAGAAAATATAAAGATGCTATGTACCATATCTCAAAGAAGCAGCAAACGCTCCATCCCTGGAAGCGTTCAAGGCCAGGTCGGACAGAGCCTTGGGCAAGGCACCCTACTCATGGCAGGAGGGGGTCAACTAGATGATCTTAAGGTCTTTTCCAACCCCAACCATTCTATGATTCTATGTCATTAACTTATAAATTTAACTTTAAATTAAGGAATTTTTTAAAGTGAGATTTTTTTCAGAATTATTAACGAAAGGTGGCCAGTTATTCCCTGGAAGCACATAAGAATTTAATTTAGCAGGTTACTGTAGGTTAGTGGTTCAGATATCACCCCCAAAATTTGGAAAGTCTTCTGAGTATTAAGTTGAAAGAAAGAGATATTAGAACAGGTAACAGATGGCATAGCTATTAATTTAACAATGACTCTACTTAACAGCTCTTTAGACCACATTTTCCAGACCCTGACAAAAATAATCTTGAGATGCACAAGCAGCTACACTTGTCGGCAATTGCTCTGCCAGATGCAGTAAGACATGAAGGTAAGATCAGAAAAGCTTCTTCCTAGTAGCAGCATAGGGAGGAAAAATATCTAAAATCTGTAACAAAATCATGAACTGTTTGCCATTTGTAAAGATTTTTATTAACAGAATTGACAAAAGAGCATGACATATGAACTTTCCTGTATGTGTTTTTCTCCTGTACAGTATGATATAATTTGCGTCATGTGCTATTATCTCTCCATTGATAATCTGAACAAAATACAGATCTACCAACTGTACGTGAAACAGTTCCAAACATACATTTGACAGAAGACAATTTCCAAAGCTCACACTTGATACGGAAATGAAACTACTGAAATAACTTTTGCACTTCATATCTTACAAAGACATGTACTATAATCAATAGGAAGCAATACCCTTAAACACTATTAGACTGTAACTTAGGAACTTTTTTTGTCAATAACAATTTTTTGAGCAAAGCCACTAAGTTACTACATGTCCTTGAACAACTTTACCTAATGACAACTGTTGTGGTTTAAGCCCAGCCTGTCACTCAGAACCACTCTTCTTCCTGCCCCCGCTCCCAGAGGGATAGGGTGGAGAATCGAAAGAATGTAACTCCCACGGGTTGAGATAAGAACAGTCCAGTAACTAAGGTATAACATAAACCATTACTGCTACCACCAATAACAATAATGATAAGGGAAATAACAAGGGAAGAGAATACAACCACTCACCACCCACCAACCGATACCCAGCCTGACACAAGCAGCGATCTAGCCCTTCCAGGTAACTGCTCCCCCTGTTTATATAGTGGCCATGACATGCTGTGGCATGGAATATCCCTTTGGCTAGTTTGGGTCAGGTGTCCTGTCTCTGCTTCCTCCCAGCTTCCCCTCCTCCCTGGCAGAGCATGAGACTCACAAAGTCCTTGGTTGGAGTAAACCTTACTCAGCAATAACTAAAAACATGGGTGTTATCAGCGTTGTTCCCAGGCTGAAAGTCAAAAACGCAGCACTGCACCAGCTACTAAGAAGGAGAAAAATGACTGCTACTGCTGAGCCCAGGACACAGCATTAACATAACTGTAAGATAATCTTAGACCTTTCCAGCTTGTTCCAGTAGAATCAAACCCAGGTTTGAAATAACAAAGGATTCCATGAACAAAGTAATCAGAGTAAAACACTCCTGTGAAGTCTGGCTGGTGTTACCTTCTCTTGACAACATCAAGCACTTCAACATTCTTTTAAAATAAAATTACTCAAGGATGCACTCTTTTTGGAATAGGCATTTCAAAATGTTCATGAGACTATTTTTAGTTTTTAGTACTGGCAATAGGTACCACACATGCACTTAATTAACTGTTAAGATGACTGTCCAATCATTTTGCATTTCCAGTTCAGTATATAAACTTACTGGAATAATTCTGTATTGCCAGTTCAGTATATAAACTTACTGGAGTTTACTTAGAGGTCTGGACATTCTTTTTCACTGTATACTCTTAAGAGTTCAGCAAGTAACTATTTGTGATGGAGAATGTTAAATTCTTTTAAGAATTTGTTGTTGTTTTTTAATAAAAAGGAACACTCCTCAACCTAAAATGGGTGTGCATAGATCCATTATCTGCATAGCATACCCTATATACTCAGCTACTTGGCAAAACAATCATTTGCAAATCCTGTGTTATAACTCCACAGTATTTTATTCTGAGAGCTGAATTTGCTTCCTTATGTAAACTGTGACCAACTCAGCTGTGTGGTTTAACATTCTTACAGCAACATCTACAAGTGATCTCCCACTGTAGCTCACTTAGTGAGTCACTTCAGACAACATTTGGAAGCCTCGTGCTGGGCAGCCTTTGACAACCCTTAAAAAACACTAGTAGCCTTGCATGGCTCTAGTCAAGCTATAAACATCTGGTGATTCACAACCTTACTTTGATTCCTTCTCATGTTTCCCATACATTCTTAAAAGCTAAGTTCCAATAGCACTGAACTTAAACAGTACATGCAGCCTGAACAGTCAACAATTCTTGCCTAAATTCAAAATGTCATTTATAAAAATAACTCACAAAGACTTCAGATCTCTGAGTACTATGCTTAGTATGATTAACAGCTGTCCGCTTCTGCTGCCATCTTTGATCCATACCATTTTACATGCACTATAAACAGCACAATGGAAACTGATTTCTCAAGCAGCTCAACATACGGTATTTCATATTCTTCTGAGAAAGTCAAAACTAATGACAAAACAGAAAAGAGTATTTTGTAAGATTCCTACCCATACTTTGTGCAGCCCAGAAAGCCCACCTTCCATACTTATGAAATTTCAAGTTCTAATTAATTATTAAGCAATGAAATGAGGTGAAACATTTGTCCTACTACGCCTTATTATAAGGTCTGCATCACAATCAAAGAGAATTTAATTAAGTTTTGAATTCAAGCACTGCTGTTTTTTCAGGAATAATCTGATTTTATGTAGTAAGTGCACAACCAAACTATGCTAGACCTGGCACAATAATGTGAACGCAATAATACCTTTCCTATAACAAAAATCAGAACACAAATGGTCACATACCCACTGCCTCAAGAAGAAAGTATTCAGTTCTGATTAATGTCAAGTATTTGCTATTTACTTTCCAATTTCTCGTATGTTTGACTTCACCTAATGCAAGAAGAAGTAGGCAGAGCCTCCCAACTGTCTTACAACAATCTGAATGTAGTGAGCCACCAAAAGGGGAAGGTCCATCTTGCTCCAACTGTAGGTTACTGCCACAATCTCTATGCAGGAAACAGTAACTGCAAGGCGGCTGGACCAGAAAACTGACACAGTTGAAATGCAAGCCAGAAGAAATTAACAAAGCCATTAGTTTCCAACTGGTCAGTTCCCAGCTCTGGTCTCCTGGATAGCTACTTGAGCACCAGCTGTAGCACAGGAGGGAAGCCAGGACCACCCCTTTCAGCAGCAGTCTGCACCTAGATTGACCTGCTGCAACCACCAGGCACCGCAGTCTTATTACAGATTTCCACAGCATGAACACACTCTGGTTCTCTGGAGGGAATAATACTCCTTGTGTTTCACAATGTTTGAACATTTAAGGATCAGTCAGCTGTTAGAAACAATATAGAAAGACAAGTTGGACTGACTTAAGATGCTGTGTTAAAAAAAGAAAAAGGGACAAGGCTATTTTTACAGTCTCAACAAATAAATACCAATTCCTTTGCTCATTAGCACCCCTCACCCACTGCTCCCTCCCCCCCCCAAAAAAAAAGCTGTATTATCCAAGGCCAATCCCCAGAAATACTAATTCAGGAAGGGGTAGGGGGGAAGAGTATTTCCTCTACTTTGTTGCCTAAACTAAGTCACAGTATCACAAATTTGAACCTTTAGATTAAAAAAAAAATAACTTTGATAGGCTTTTTATTTTAATTTAGGTTAGTAACTCGAGAGCTAGGTTACTCAATCCTGCTGCTTTTAGAAGTCTTTAGAATAACTCAAGTAATATGTAAGTCCATTTCTCCACTTATGTATCTTAGCATTTTACACACTGGATAGAATACAGTTGGACTTCAAATTCTAAGTGGAAATATCATCATCACAGAATCACAGAACATTAGGAATTGGAAGGGACCTCAAAAGATCATCTAGTCCAATCCCCCTGCCGGAGCAGGAACACCTAGATGATGTTACACAGGAAGGCGTCCAGGCGAGTTTTGAATGTCTTCAGAGAAGGATATAAACATAAAAAGTACATAATTCGCACTATTTGCCACTGAACTCTGATCAGATCCTTTATGAAGTACACATTAAATCTGTAAGTCATTATCATAATTTAAAAAATATTTTATCACCATATCTAGCATTACCTAATTACTAAAATTAACCTAATTACTATTATCTAACTTTTAAAATGAAGGATAAAAAATTATGTCTGCCGTAGAGACTGTTGCTTCTTACTAGAATGTAGAAGCTGATAGGACTGTAGTAGTGGTAGTGATAGGACAAGAGGTAACGAGTTCAAACTTACACAGGGGAAGTTCAGGTTGGACGTAAGGAAGAAGTTCTTTACTGTGAGGGTGGTGAGGCACAGGAACAGGTTGCCCAGAGAAGTGGTGAATGCTCCATCCCTGGCAGTGTTCCAGGCCAGGCTTGATGGGGCTTTGAGCAACCTGGTCTAGTGTGAGGTGTCCCTCCCCTTGGCAGGGACATTGGAACTAGATGATCTTAAGGTCCTTTCCAACCCTAACTATTCCATGACAGCAGTGACCAATTCTGTTTCTACATACATGTACTGTTGGATGGATACAAAGTAATTTCTAAACCATTTACAAGAGAGTAATAAAGTACCTGATAAAATATTTCATCATTGATGAAAATGAGGCTGACTTCAAATGGCAGGGAACTCTAACTTTTCCAGGTATTTAGACAGAATGCCACATATTTCCATCAGCAGGACATTAAGTAAACTGTTACCTGTTTCAAACTTTAACCTTCCTAAATCTTAGTTTACCTAAAATTAGATACAAAGAAATGAAACAGAGTACAGTGTGTGAACAAAAACAGCTGGACCCTGGTTGAGATTTGAGTATTTTCAAACACATTAAGTACTACAAGATAACCCTGAATAAAAACCCTGCTAACAGAAAGTTCTCATTAACTGCATTGACTGCCTTAAGGAAAATTAAACAAAAAGATGTTTAAAACTATGCAGGTTTTAGAAAGTGCAGATCTATTTCCCACCTGTAAGTTCTAACAGACTTTTAACGTCTTTTTTTTTTTCTGTTTTCTTCCTCTTCACACATCACTTTATAACCAAACTTCAAAGCCACCACACTCTCATATGAGATTTTACACAAGCTTTTCAGAGCACCTGTTATATTTGACAAAGGAAATAGTCTGGAACAGGTTCATTAGTTCTTAGTACTGCAATACAGTCACTCTAGCTCAACAGCAAGCAACAAGACTTCAGAAATGAGTCATGTCACAGAAACTGGCTTCCTACTGCTCGCCAGCCCCAGTAAAAACATATTAACTTCTTCTATCAATGCCCTTTCAGAGTACTGCACTGGTGATAGTCAAAGAGTAAAAACCAGCTACCTCAGCGCAGAAAGTTTCAATACTTACACAGGAGCACAAACATAACTAAATAAAGGCAGTGTCTAGGTTTTGCATTGAGACTGCATACAGTTAAAACATGCAAGAACAGGGAGAACATGCAAGAACGTTTGTGTCACCATACCTAACAGTTTTTTCCAAGACTTGATCAGCGATTTTGCTAAAGATGTAACTTCTTCATCTGTGCTTTGCTTGCGTATTGCATTCACTGACATTCCAATTCTGGTAGACTGAAAAAGAAAGAAAAATAACCACTATGAAAAGTGATATGAAGACAATCTAACATGCAAACATACATAAAGTTGTACTTTTACATATATTTTTTAAAGTATATTTTTTCCTGGTTTTGTGCTGTGGGGTTTGATTGTTTTGTTCTTGTTTTGGGTTGGTTTTAAGAATATCAGGATGAAGTGGTGCCAGCCTTCACAAAACTTATTTCAACATGGACATTTAAAAAAAAAAAAAAAATACGATAGTATTACCATTTGTCTTCATCACAGAACTTGGAGGGAGGAGAGGGTAGCAAGAAGAGTCAATCAGAAGTTTTTCCTCCCAAACCACTTAAAAACAACTCTGCAGAACTACTTACTTAAACTAAGTACAACATACAAAACATCTAACAATGCAAAAATTGTACCTACATCTTCACATTATATAAAGTTTTTAGCAGGGATTCTAGCCTCAAAGCCTTATTTTTCTGTGAAGCAGTGACTGTATTTATGTTTTGGCATAATCAGAAATTTGCTGGCTGCTTCAGTGACTCAGAATTCCTGTTTCATGGGTGCAGTAGAAGTGGCAATACTAGTTGGGAAAGACCACATTTTAGGTTCCTAATAATTTTGGTGATACTGAGATTCTTTAAAATCTTAAGCACATAGGGTTTTGCTTTTAGATAGAACCAATTAAGACTAGCCTACCTCTTTGAAAAGGCTGATAGTGACAGGCTTTAAACCTTTGGCACCACTGCCACCTATAGAACGAAAAGGAGATTCATTTACAATTCACTCCTTTTAAGACTGGGAAGATTAGGATACAAATTTAGCTCAAAAGCAACAACAGTTTCATTTTAGAAGACTTCTGACTAACGTGTTAACCTAACAAGTAAAACATTCCCACGCTTTTAGTTTCACAAGAGGAGAAAAGCATTTAACGACACAAATAAGGATTTTATTATCAGTTCATATTTTGCCTAATGATCACAATTTTTTTTGTTCTTAAATGATCAGGTTTGTTGCATTTACTATTTATGGGACTCACTAACTATAAATCTGCTATTTACTTTTGCAGTAGTTCATCCTAAATTGCTTTCTCCTTTAAAGGAAGATTTCAATCTTTGTGACTTGCTAAGAATGGAAATTATTTGCTCCTGTAAATTACTCCTTACAACCCACACAACACTTCCTTGGGGCACCATGGATGCGCTACATGACTAGAAATGTACTGAAATATTCAGTAGCTATTTCAGCAAAGGGAACACATAAAATAACCTCAGGTCTGAGCATCAGCTCTGAACACGTATTTTGCGTTAAAGAAAACAGTTACCTATAACTGAAGTGTTTTGGGAGGGACTCATACTAACGGCACATCCAACTCTTGTGATATTTTAAACGCATACCCTCAACGTTATGTTTAGACAATAAAGAATAACATGCTTAAAATTCCACAATATACTCACCATACATTCTTCTCATTCAGAAAATATCTACAAAAAAAACCCCAGCCCTCCCTTGATAACTATGACAACCACAGCCTACTCTTGTCAAGTAAAAGACACCAACTTACAGACTTATTTACAAAAATAGAACTCAAAAAAATCAAGTAAACCTCAAAATTAATTGGATAAATTGTTTTCTTCTTCTGATCACACAAGAGAAACATTATGGTAACTGTCTAACAGTTTACTTAAAAGGCAGTACATAAACATAGTTAATTTGTTTGCTTTTATAGAACACTTGACCTCGCCTTGCCTAACGAGAGGGGAAGGAATGACCCACCAATTTATTTGCCTGCAAACTGACACTGGTAATTGCGAAAGATCAGTGTTACGTTCTCAAAATTACGGTGCTTTAATGACAAATCAGCTGTCAGCATTAGAAATTTCCTCAGTTTTCCATCTTGCAGAGCTGCTCTTGTCAGAGCCTCTATAAGCAAAAAACTCCAGTACTTTTGCCTAGCCCAGTGTTACTTGTTGAATTGCTTTCTCTCTGTGACATTTTATAAGTGTGTAGGTATATGAAAACCTTTTTCAGCCAGTCCAAAATGCATTTTAATGGATCACTCTTCCCCATTTCAAATTCTAGACCACCTTTCATCTGCTTGCTGAGTAAAGAGGCTCAGAGACAGCACAAAACAGCTATTTTCATCCCTGAAGCATTCAAGCTGCAGGCTAAGTAGCCTTCAGTTGGTACGAGCGATAGCATATGTAACCTATGACTAAACCCAAAACAAAGTATATGGTGGCAGCTAGTCTTCTCTAAACCAGAACAAATGAAAAAATTTAAGGAATATAGCTGATGAAGTAACCATTGAAGCAGGAAGAGGTGTTAACAACTTTTAAATTGTGAGAGAGTAGGAGGACAGAGAATTGGTGAGCTCCTGGACCAAAGCAGAACCAAATCAAGCCCTGAAGAATAACCATCTCTAGGTTTCCCAGGTCCCATCAGCTGGCAAGAAGTCATTAACAAGGACTGTAGATTGCAGCCTAGTTTTGCATACTTGTATGCAATTTCCAGTAAAACCTGGTTGTTAAAATAAAGACCGTCTGTCTCACTCATTGTTTAGCTGTACACTACCCACAATTAGCACCAGGGACATGATGCCTTTAATACTGTGTGGCTGCTAAATAGATTTGCAACTCTGACCACTGGATAAATCACGTGTGAGGAATGCTACTGGCTCTCTCCCTAGCTAAGCAAGGATCAACTTGCTTACATAAAGCTCATTACACATGACACAGTCATTATTGTCTGTAGCCACTTTAGCTTTCTGTGACAAAAATCCCTCAAGAAAGACACAAGCACAAGTCCAGACTACTGATGTGCACCTTCCAGTTCCACACACCTGTAAGTTGTTCAGAGGAGCTCGACAGCTCAGACTGAAGCAACAGTCATATTACAGGAAAATACGTCACTTCTCATATTAGATGGGAATAATGAAACTATCATATCATCTAGCAGTGCTTTTCTCAATGTGTGTGTATATATATACACACACATTATGGAATACAACATATATACAATATATATAAATATATATATGAAGTATAATATATACTATAATAACACTCATTCTTCAAAGGAGTTTCAACATAGGAATCTACTTTAATAGTGCAATCTTCTTCAAAATTTGCTGGCTACACCGTCATCAGAGTTAATATCTGCAACATAAGAACAGTAAGAAAATAATACCTGCAACAACTCAAGGGTCATGGGAATATTCTTAAGCTCCTTCAATAAATCAAGAGCTCCAGCCTGCAAAAAAAAAAGAAGAAAAAAAAAAAAGTCAAATTCAATAGCAATCAGGTACTTTAAACATAACATAACGACAACATACTCTTTCTTATCTGCTTTCAAGGTCACAGATTGGATTCAAACCACCAGTTCCCAAATTATCCACAGAACTACTCTAGGCCAAGGAATGTTCTGCTTCACAAACTCTAAGCATTAACAGGCCTTAACTCAGAAATCAAAGTATTCATTCACAGACTAGAAAAGCTTTATGCCATATAATTGAAATGCATTATCAATTACTACTTAACCAACACACATCCTCAGGAAAACAGCCTCAAGGGCACTTCACTTAACAGCATCAGAAAACAATCCAGAAAACAGCACCAATTTTCAGTTCAGAACAATCTCTCCTGTTTTAGCACAAGAACTTGGAGTTGAGAAGCTCTGCACAGTGCATCAATAATGCATATATATACATACATATAAATATATAGAAACCATACACAGCAAACATTCTTGCAGTGCTTATGGTAAAGCCAAAGTAGTTTACTGGTTTAAAAACCATGATCAGATTACACTATTTTACTAGACACAGCTATAGTTTCCCTCAGAGAAAAAGACAACTTTGTGGGTATGTCTATCAACAAATGCCCAAATAAAAAAAGCTGAGCAAGACGTGTCTTTCAAGTCTTATTTTCAACTATTAAATTTGAGTATTAATTCAATGAAATAGAGATTAGTGCAGAAAACACTCTTCAGCCTATACCAGACTGGCAAAGCATCAGCGTGTTGCAAACTAGAAGCCAGAGCCCACCCTCATGTGCTGTAACATCTGAGCTAATCCCCTTGTCTATTATTCAGCCGTTGTGGGCTTTTCTTTTATCCTTTTCCCATGCTAAGACCATAAGGAAAGGTGAAAATTAACACTGTTTAAGCAACAACTTTCTAGACAGATGATAATTTTGGAGACTTAACTGTTAGGTATTAATAAACTCTATACACAGCTACACTTAACAGTTCATTCCTCGGCAATGTTGGCCTTACTTAACACCAAAGTTTTCATAAATGTGAGCTCTATAATTTACTTTAATCTCTAACCATCCTTGATAATTTACAGTCTCTACTTAAGCAAAGTTCTGCACCATCCACATCTTACTGTACACACTTTGCACACAAGAGGCCACTCAGGCTAAGCCACCTTCCCTCTGTTTTGTTTTTTTGATTCATGAGGTTTAGAAATAAACCCCACAAAATTTCCATCCTGCAGATCTTTGGAATTTGATTCCTCTTACCTTACCTCTCTCTCAACACATTCTATTTTCGGTTAGTTCAATATGCATCTTCCTTGCCTTTATTTTTAAATTCTCCCTACTCAACTTCTAATATGACACCTGTTGCAAGGAAATGCTTGTAATCTGCTGCATCTGCAGGTCTTGTAATTTAACCACTAAAGACAGCACATAAAATAACCACCAAGAAGCTGAGAAAGATAAAAGTGGAACTTCTGGGCCACACGCAACAGGCACAGTTTTGCGTATTTTCAAACATCTGCTACAATCTCTGTTTTCTTAAACACATCTGGTAGAAAAGAAGCCTCTAAAAACAAAAACCATATGTTTCACTATGTCTCACCTTACACAAATTCAATTTACTTACAAAACTAAAGAAGTCTTAATTAACTTCTATTCATGATATACAAAACTTTTATAGCAGCAATGATCCAAGACTGGGCAATGTTATGCTGTTTTCAGGAGCTAAACTGACTTAGCATACTAAACCATTTCTTCTTCTACACAGCCGTAAATGTGGTTTCTTCTGTGCAAACACAGATCCAAGTAAAGCTAGTTAATTATCTTCACTGCTACAAAACAATTTCAAGAAAACTTTCTTAGCTGAAACAAAATGAATGACAAAAGTCAACATGCCATTTAACGTACAATCCAACAACATCTCTGAACCAATAATTAGCAAATTGGGAACACTATGTGATTTCAAAATAAATCTAGGTTATTGTAGCCTGCAATTTCAGCATAACAATGAAGCTGTAACGCAAAGTAGCACTCTCCTCACCTCATCTTAGAAAGAGTCTAGTCAGAATTTCTTTACCTCTAAAATCCCTTTCCAACTGTATGTGTCAAAACAACTTTATTACTCCAAGTCTAAACGTTTTCCAAAACTAGTAAGTTGATACATTGGAGGTTAACAAACCAGGCAACAAGTAAAAAAACACACCCGGGTATTCTCTATCTACACAGATGTTACCTACACTTCATACTGTTTTCTGTACCAAACTACCAAAATTTCTAACGCACTAATGCTTTCTAAGTTCTCATTCTAATCAATTATATTAAGTGTACCAAGAATTAGATGCTTTAAAATGAAAATTAATTTGAGTTTAAACTCATGGCAACTAAACAGTTTTTCATAACCGCTTTTCTTGGCATAAAGTCAAATGTCTTCCTTTTTGCAAAACCAGATTGGAAACTGCACCATAAATCTTGCAATTCCTATTTTTCTAATGTAATATTAAAAAAAACCAAACAAAAAACCCAAACAAAACCACATTATTATAAACCTTCTTTTAAAAGAATTTCTATAATTTTATAGTAAATGAAAGGCAATGCCCTATTCCACTAGGACAGTTGGCTTTCAGTTTAGGCTGCCACTTGAATTAACGGAAGTCGGCTTCATACAGATTTAGTAGACTACTCCTCCTAGCTTCCCACAGTTGGTCAAATCACACCACCAGAATGATGTCACATATTCATATTTCAAAGCTAATGGAGTAAGTTTCTCAAGACAGCAGAGCCATACAGTTAGAATTCCGTTCTACTTAAGGCAGCAAACATTTAATAACATGGACAATTTTACATCTTCTTCTCTAAACTTATTCAACTGCTCCTGATTTTTTTAACCCAATCCTTTTTTCATACTTGTTCATTACAGCAGCTTAATGAAAGAAAAGTGTATTTATGTACAACAAAAGCTATAAGGAAGGCACTCCATGTGTTTTAATCCAATCACAGCTATTCTGAAGGAGGAGTATCTATTTCAAAGTATCTGAAGTAACAGCAGAAATATTTATCTCACACTGTATTAAATACATTTCATTATTATTTTGTCCTCAAACCAAAAGAACTGCCTATATCACTTCACTAAAATAGTTAGGAAATCTTCACACCTGCAAGTAACTCCCTTTTTATTTTTTTAATTGATGGGTTTCAAATCATTCTCAAAGATATACACCAAATACCTGTTCTTGTTGGGTAAAAATGGAGCAAGGAATACAAGAGGTTGTCAGGAGCACCATTATCTAGCAGGTACTTATTTAAGAATGCATTTCTCATTCAGCTTCATCTTTGTGAGACAATGAAGTACCTCTTCATAGAAATGATCTTAATTTTGCCAAAGTTAAAATTCTAACTGGAGGACAAGATTAGGCAGGAAATCACATTGTGCAATTAAAGAAATACCTTCTAAATGACAAAGGCTAGTAAGAAAAACACAGAGACATCTCCTCAGTTAAATACTGATGTAGTTCCTCTCCTATCTACAACTTAGTGTTTTTACGTACCCGTGCTTTGGATAAAATGTCAGATCTCCACTACTGGCCCCAGAGGCAGTTCAAGCCCCCAGCCTCAGAAGGTTTTTGAGACAGCCTCAAACTAACAACAGAGCCTCCTGTATGCGGTAACGACCTGGAACAAACGAGCTCTGTCCCAACAAAGTACAGAACCACAATTGCTTCTGGTGCTCCCATCACTCTTGTTCCTGGGAGACAGGTGAAGATGAAGACCCAAGTGCTGGCTCTGGTCGGCCCAGCTGTGCCTGCCAAGTCTGGTAAATTCACCTACCCTGATCCCAGTGAAGACACTGCACTGCTCCCTAGAGATTTTAAAGGTCAGTAGGTTACACATGCAACAGTACAAATACATGTTCCCAGCTGCTGCTAGTAATTACATCCAAACTCCTAAACCTCCCAGATTATAGAGAAATACACTGTGATCACCTGGAACATCTCTGGTATCACTGCAGTGCTGCCCTCCAGCACCAACAGTCATTCCCATATTAACTGGGAATTGCCATTTTCTTTCTATTGTCAGAAGTCTTCCAAGTAAAACTGTCCTTTCCAACCCTAACTATTCTACAATTCTATGAATTGACCATACTTTATCATTCTCATTTCCATAGTATTTAAAGATTTCAGTCAGTATGTTTCCACCCTTTGACACCTCACAGGAAAGAACCACTACTTTTAAAGTCAGGAAAGTGAGGTAGTGAATTCTTCTGTGCTGAAAAGCATGGGGAATAGAAATAAAAATAAAGAGGGAGAGGACCAAAACGAAAAACAAAAAAAATCAAATTAATAAATGTTGGTAATAAAAAATTCCTTTCACCAGACAAGGCTCCTGCCTCCACACTCTATCATTAGAGGGTTCAAAGGCATCAAAATTAAATCATGCAATATTACAGAACATCAAGAATTTTGAAACAAAGCAAAGCATAGCCTGTGTGCCCTTGCAATTAACTTGTCTGGATTCTGAACAAAACAAATTTCATTGGTTTAATGCCATCAGTACTTCTATAAACATGCAAACCCTATTAAAAAAAAATTATTTACAATTTCCATTATCTTGAATGGAAGAAAACCCCAACCCTTCTATAAATTGGAATTCCACACCACTCAGTTAACACTGAGCATTTAATCTACTATTATAACACATAGGGAAAAAAAAAAGAAACAAAACCAAAAAACAAGCTTAACTTTATGTATTAAAATAGTAGCTTGCAGGAAGAGCAGGAATCATAAATACACAAATTACAAGAAAACAACTATGCATCTTGCTGATAAGCAGTAAATACACTTTGCAATTTACTTGTAGGCTATTTTATGTGTAACCATAATCAGGTATTTGGCTGTTACTGCATACTCTGATTTTATGTATTTTGATGGTTTTGTAACAACAGCATAAACACTGTAATGCTACCTAAATAAGCTCTATACCAGGGGCACAAGAATACCACTTGAAGTAAGCTGACTGAATTCTACCTAACTGTAGTCTACCTCCATACTGGAGCTAAAGTTACTAGGATTCTTCATTCATATCTGAATACACACCCCACATAAAGCTCCAGCTTTCATGCTTGGAAGCGAAATCAATCCATCTAAAGGAAACCCACTCCGCAGTCACTCCCCTCTAGTCGGCCGGGCTCCCCCATCACTTCACGTCCTGCTCTCGGTCAAGGCCGGTATTATCACCCAAACAATGCTGTCTCTCGAGCAAGGCCGGTATTATCACAGAATCACAGCATTGTTTGGGTTGAAAGGGGCCTTGAAGTTCATCCAGTTACAACTTCCCTGCCATAGGCAGGGACACTTTCCACTAGAGCGGGCTGCTCAAAGCCCCGTCCAACCTGGCCTTGAACACTGCATGGAATGGGGCAGCCACAGCTTCTCTGGGCAACCTGTGCCAGGCCAGTGTCTCACCACTATTGCGATTTTAATGAATGGGGGAGAGGAGGGAAGCGCAGATTAGTGCTCTCAGCGCGCGCCGCTCGATGCCGGGACAGGAGCCTCCTCTCGGTCGGAGACGCCGGGCGCGATACCGCGCTGGAGCGGGAAAAGGCACCGCTCCCCGCCCGCCGCCGAGGATGGCCAGAATAACCCGCCGGGGCTGAGGCCCGGCTGACAGGGCTAGGGACCCCGCGGCGGGCGGGCCCGGGCCAGCCGGCGGCTCCGCAGCTTCTGGGGAGAAGCGGAGCCGGCCGAAAGGCCCCAGACTGGGCGGGGAGTGGACGGACCCCAGGCCCGCTGAAAAGAAGGTGCGCGGAGATGGCCGGGGTTGCGCCAGGGCCCACGGTGTCTACGCGCTGCCAAGCTACGTCCCGTCCCGCCCCGTCCCTGCTCACCGCGTTCTTCTTCTGCACCATCTTGTCCATCTTCTTGGCGATGCGGATGATCTCGTCCTCCGTGGTCATGGCTGCGGCGGTCTGAGCTGGACCCGGCCCGGCGGGTGGAAGATGAAACGAGCGGAGCCGCGCAGACCCCCGTCACGTCACGTCCCGTCCCGTCTCGTCTCGTCTCTCGAGGCGCCGCCGGGACCTCCGAAGAGCTGAGCGGGCAGGAGCAGAGCCAGGCCGCGGCACAGCGCGCCGACCCAGCAGCCCGAGCGGCTGCGCCAGGCAGCGCGCGTCGAGCGCCGGCCGCAGGAGCCAGACAGCGCCACAGAAGGCCGAGAGCGCGGCGGGGGGAGGAGTAAGAGGCTGCCGCGCGTTCCGAGCCTCGCCCCAAAAAGCCCCAAACCCAATGGAAGTACAACTAAATGGTGCCGGGACCTCACCGCCACCGCATCTCATCCTCAGCCAGCAAACACCTGATCTTGTCAGGTTGAAGTGGATGGGAAATCCTCTCTTCCCTGTAACAGAAAAGGTTTTTCTTAAAAGTCTTGCCCTAAATAGTTACTTTTGTGTAAAATGGAGCAAGGATTTCACACTGCAGTTTCAGTAGAGTCAGTACAACAGAGTTGGAGATAAATTTTTGCATTGCCCAGGTGTCACACTGTAACATGCTACAGTGCTTCTAAGCCTGAATACTAACCTGAACCGTATGCACATTCAGTGGGACATTACGTTCCAGTATCACATTTACAAAGTTCCTCACATTTATATGGTGTACCACAGTGACAATTCCGATCATCGAGTTACAGGTCTTCCATGCTGAAAACAGCAGCATCATTAAACCACTTTTTTTCACTGTAAAACAGAACCATTTACTTCAACAAAATTGTAAGCATAGCTGAACGTTACAGAAAGATTATCCTCTACTAAGATCTGGGAGGGTGCTTACACATGTGGCTCTATTATTAGTAAGCAGCCAAATGCTGTGGATGCCCAAGTTGTAAACAGAGGACTGTAAAATATGTACTTTTGGAGAAGAGGTAAGATAAGCCTTTTCCTTGAAACAACACTCAAAGAAGCAATTACAGCAGAAACTGCCACTGCACCTGCATCATGCACTCTTCACTGCAAGACTGTCTTGTGTCTTGAAGCCACAGACAGACAGGTGGGTTTTAGGCACTTGCACATCATGGTCACAGTGCCTGCCAGCTGACAGGGCTGCACATACAGAGGCAGATCAGAGGCAACTAAAATTATCTGGGACCTAGCTAGGATCTTGCCACAGGTTAAACCTGGGCCATGAACTGGACAAGCATTCAGAAATTTTGGCTGATCTGCACAAGGGGATAAAAAAAATAAAACCAACAAAGGAATGAATTCTTAAGGAAAAGAATAACTATTCTTTCAGCAACAGATTTTGGAGGAAAAAAAAAAAAAACCAACAAACAAACAAACAAACAAAAAACCCCCAACAAACCAGCAGTGCTCGCCGTAACATTTAAGGGACCACATCAGTTCAGATTTAATTCCATTTTGCCCAGATGCAGTAACCCAGCACCTGTAATAATTGACTCAGGTTAAATCAGATGTTAACCTCAAATGAAATTTATCACCATTTCTCCTACAACCACATCAGTGATAAAAGCAGTACACAGTGAGTTAGCAGCTGAGAGCTACTGCTACACTAGATGGTAAACAAGCTTGTATGTGTGCAAGTGAGGTCAGAGATAATGCTATTGGAAAGCTAGGAATCTCAACTCAGTATGATTACTTTGAACATATTTAAGTTCTAGAATGAAGTCTTACAGTATTCATTTCTTTAAAAACACAATCCAGCACCTTCTTCATTGGAAATGCATGCAAAGCATTAAAAAATGCAGATGAAATCTATCAACAGCTAAAATGTATCAGGTAAGGAAATGATAATTGTAAATTAATTGCTATATAGCACTTATAAAATGCCTGCTGTGGGACTGTAAGAGGAAAGCATGTCACACCTAGCAACAAAATCAATAGGCATGGCATCAGGGAAGTATTTCAGTGGAGAAACCGGGGACTAAGCAGATGGTAATGCGTATCTTTTTGCAAATAGTTGTATTAAAAGGAAACAAAACACAGCTCACGTTATTTGTACTGTATGCTACAATATCAGAACAATACTCAGTTAACTTAACCAGTACTAACCAGATTCTTCATATTAGCTGCTCTATCACCCTTGGGGCAGCAATTCTTTACTGCAAAGAAATACACAGCAGTCTCCATGACTGTTCCCTTTTAATTGGTTCTAAACCAAGCAGCTTTGTCAGCATCAATTTCTCCTATAACATGTCACTGCAAGTCCAAAGAACAATAGCAGAAAGAAGAGAGACCAAGCAAAAGTTAAAACTAGGCAACCTTTTCCATTCTTTTTAGCTTTCTTCTCCTAAATAAACCCATTGGAAAGAATAAATAACACACTCTTGCACTGCCTTTACCTGTTAAAGCATAGTCTCAGTATTCTTTTGCATCTTCCAAAAGGTACCATACACCTGGTGCTGCAAAGAGCCTGCATCTAACTCCCTAGAGCCCATCATTTGCTGCATCACAGGATCTTCCATGATAACCTAGACTTAATAGGTAGACATGGATGTCTTAAGAGGGTACACATACAAAATGTTGTAGTTCCTACTAATCTCATTTGATGAGAGAAAGCATCTTGAGAATTTTTTGGGGGAGGTGAAGGGGGTTAGACAGAGGAGTGCAAACAGTAGCACACACAAAAATGTGTGTAACAAAGCATCTCTGAACTCCTATGAACGCACTTTCACACTCTATTTTCAGGACTAACATTCCGTATGGGAAAGCTCCTCTAATCAAGTGTTAAAACAACTATGCAAAACACAACATTCACAGCATTCCCAAAGGTTTTATGTAACCATGTGTTATACCTGTTATACCTCTCCTCTTTACTTGAGCCTTCAGTCTACCAGTGACTTAGACCTACCGAAACAGAAGCTGAAATGGTCTGAATCAGCCAGCTGATCCCCAGACTTCGCTGGCGAAGAAATGAGCCCAACCATGATACACGAGTGGAACTATAGCAAATGGAAGTTTCAGTTCTTTGTGATGACAAGATTTCCCTCAAAAACTTCTGAAACAGTAACAAGCATCCCGATTAGTTGTTTCTATGGTTATTCAACAGAGAGTTTTTTTATTTACTTATTCATTTCCTGTAGATTATAATGGCATGGTCTGAAGTTACACCAAGTATAGTTTTCAAATTCTGGTGTTCACACTATGTTATTAAGTTCACATTCAAAATGTCTTCACTTTTTTCAACTTAGAAGCAGTAACTGGAAGCAAACAAATACAGAATATGTAAGAAAATATTTTGGGTTTTAAGGTCATGTTATTAGAGTTCTCTGTTCTGGGGCAACCTCCACTTATTGTTTATGCATATACAGAAAATATTTAGGCCTTTTAAAGATACCCCCAGATAATTTTAAATGCTACGACATAGCTAGCAAATGATTTCAAGCAGAAGCTACTTGAAGAGTTTGCTCATGTTTACAGCCAGGGAACATTCAGACAACTTTCAGACTCCCATCTGCTCCATCTCTTAATGCAAACAAGTAGCCTTTTAAAAAAAGAACCTTGAACAATCCTGAGGGAAGTCTACCTTCTCCACACACAGAAGCTACACCTCCTACTTAGATGCCTGAAGCAAGGTTCACTACACTTCAGCAAACTACCTAGAAAAATTTTTGCAAAGAAAAAAAAGAGGCAATGGGCTGCTCTTTTGTAATAATTGGAACTAAGAAAAAGCCATTATCTACTGATTCACTTTGTGGATGTCCATTAAATTATACAAGTACTTCATTTAAATCAGCTTTAATCAGCTACATCAAAGGCATTTGTTTCACTCAAAGAGAATTAATAAAACCTGTTATCCCAAAGGCAAATGGTGGTAACATGAGAGTAGCAAGCAATGAAGGAGGGGGTAGAAGAGGGAGAGAAGAAAGAACAGATTTTATTTTTCCCTACAGCTATTATTCTTCAAAGAATCCTATTTCCAAGTTAACCAACAGTCATTCTGAAAACTTCTTGAAAGTCACCTTCACTTACACAAGTGGTATCATACTATGTTGGATAAAGGTTAATACAATAGAACATTGTAATTTATTTACTATGCTAATTCTAGGCAATGTTTCTCCTCACAATTATCTCTTCAGGGGTGCCAGGGCTGAAAGTAAATAGAAATTGAACATTACTCAAAACATTTTCCATAAAAAATAAACTGACAAGTTATCCTGTACAGTATCACATCTTTATTCTTACTAGCTATTCTTATAAGTTGCCACAATATATTCATATACAGCACTGCATCTATTGTGCATTTCCATATACTCATGAACTTTCTAATTGTACTGCATGCTGACTTTCAGACATCAGTCTATGGAGACAAGCAGCCTTTTATTTGCTTTAAGCTGCTTGAGGAGGGGAAGTCTACCTTTACTGTTTGAAAGCTGGAATTTTTTACAAGGGCCTGTAGTGACAGGACAGGAGGGAATGGCTTTAAACAGAAAGGGGGTAGATTTAGATTAGATATTAGAAATTCTTCACTGTGAGGATGGTGAGGCGGTGCAACAGGTCCCCAGAGAAGCTGCGGATGCCCCATCCCTGGCAGTGTTCAAGGCCAGGTTGGACAGGGCTTTGAGCAACCTGGTCGGGTGGAAGGTGTCCCTGTCCATGGCAGGGGAGTTGGAACTAATGATCTTTATGGCCCCTTCCAACCCAAACTATTCTATGATTCTATGTACACCCCATTCCCTCTCAGGCTGTCTTCCCAGATAATCTCAAGTTTTCTCTAGAGTGCTTCACACTACATGTACCACTGATCAGCTTCAAATTTACAGTTAACCTAAAAAGCACATGTAAACCCTGACCTGAAAACTGTTTCTTTAACAAATACGTTAATTGGTATATATGCCAAACCCAATATAACTTCAAAGGCTCCCCAAAACCGCAGAAACCCCAGAGAAAGGTGTAGCAAAATAGTGAGAAGACTTCAGCTCTTAAGTGTCCTAGAGTAAGGCTACTGGAAGATATTTTAATTTCCTCTACCTTTCCAAATTACTGCAAATTAAAAAAAAAAAAAAAAGTTAAAATTAACCCAGACCATGGGGATGGGGGGGTCAGAGGGGGATGGGTATCAAATCATACTCAGTATTCTCTCAATAAGGCAGCAAAACATAACTTGGTATGATTTTTTTTTAGGACTCGGTAACTACAAACCATCATTCTCTTGTATTTCAGCATCATGCATAGTTACCATCCAAAGTATTTGCAAGAAGCCTCTGAACTGCCTGTTTTGCAGCACATGAAAGCTCAACTTCCTTCAGGTAAATACGGAAAAAGTCTTTAGTACTTGCCCAAACACTGTTTGAAATTTATTTCACAATGATAAAAATGAAAAGATTTTACAATTTTCCCTACTACAGAAATAATTTCCAAAGTTAAGATTTCTTACCAGAAATAAAGAGTAAACTAAGTAAGTTACATCTTAAGAGGTTTATATTAAATATAAATGGCTTATACTTCATAACACAAAGAGTGTTCAGTATTTCTTTTTAAAATTTAAGATACACAGGCCTTGTACATATGGCTTCATTAACATAGTTTGTTCTCAGTCATATCCATCAACACAAATAGCATCTCTACATAAAAGATGCATCTTAATGATTTCAATGAAGTGCAGTATACTCCATTAGAGAGAACATGTTTTAATTAACAGTTCTAATATCAGTTACAGTGTACAATATTTTTACCAACCTACTGTGTTGTGATTATACAAAAGAGGAAGAGACCAAATCATACAGCACTCATCACAGTACAGACGCCAGTACAGGTTTACCTCATGAATGGCTGAAAGATTTGGCATATAATACATAACACAACATGTTTATTAAAAAGTGGGCAACATATTCCAACAAGAAGTCAGGCTTCTGACCACACAAAACTGCAGTCAAATTTAAGTACCATTTTGAAATCAAAACTGCATTACGGAGTTAGATACCCATTGAAACAAACTGATCTGCAAAGTATTTCTGTATCATGCTTTAAAAGGTTTGACAAACATCACCCCCTTTTGGGGAAGTCCAACATTCTAACAAACAAATTTCATTATTTGACAGTTTCAAATTGTAAGTTTTGAGGCTAGGACATTCACATTTAGAACACTGAGAGTGTGAGTTCTCCATTTTAATAAAATATTATGAAAACCCCAACACTAGACCAAGCTATCATTCAGCCTAAAAATACATGCAGTTATGGCAATAATCCCAGCATCAAATCCCTTCAGGTAGTGAAGAAGTTCAGCTACAATATCATATACACAGCTTTCTAACCAGCTGGGAAGGTACAAAAGACAGGAGCCCAAGATACACACTGTAATACAGGAGACGGGATACATCCTTGAAGTTTCCTCTAGCTTCTGGGCTTTCTAACAACCCCCAACTACAACATACACATACACTTCTGCAAATAAAAACTTGAGGGGAATTCTTCCTAGAACACAGAAATTCAGAGTAAGTCAACATTTACTTCCATTTACTTTGGTAACACAGCTCTTTGTAGATTAGGCAAGCAGCAAAACAGCAGTATGGAAAAAAAAAACAACCTTGTTTTGATAGCTGAATATTTGAATAAAGGTAGCACATAAAGCATTTCTAGAAAAACATCTGAAATCATCATGGAGACAACAGCTGAGGCTGACTTGGATTAAAATGCATAAGTACTAGAAACTGGCCACAATTTGTGAACACAGTTCATGAAGTAAAGAAAGTGTTACAAAGCTAACACAGAATAAAGCTAGGCCTGATCTCATTTAAACATCTTAGAAATATTTTTTTTAAACTCATTCTAACAGAAGAATATGTGAAATGAGCACACAATGAGAAGTTGAACAAGACAGCTGAACAGCATTTGCAAACAATTTAAACACAGAACAAAAAAAATAATAAAGAAAAAAAAATAGAAGCTTGTGCAAGAATGCTGGAAACATGCCAGTATTCAGGGAATTATTTATACAACAAAGGGGTTGATGATAAATCTGAAAATTAGGAGAAATTTCATATGGTTTGCTTACCAAGTCTGCGATTCAGCAGGACTGCAAAATTAGCTAATGCAATTTAGGAATGACTCCAAGCTAGGACATATTGTTTTCTCAGTAGAACTTTGGCACAACTACAATAAGAATATTACCATTTCTTCTGTGAACTAAATTAACTGAAAGACAAATTGGCAGATCTATAGAACAGTGACTGAAGGGAAAAAACTAATTAAACTTCAAAGTTAACAGACATGCCCTCTCAACCACACAGATGGAATATCTAAGTGTATTTCAATACCATTTAGCAAAGAAACTCCTTTCCAGTTCTACATATTAAGAGATATTTAATAATCCAGAAAGACTGGATTATACAAGAAAAATTACTTCATGTAAATGAAGTGCAATACATATGAAAAAAACAAAACCCAGCACTGAAAACTAAGAACTCATGCCAGGTGAACAAGTCAAATTTCTGGCAGCAAAAAGAAGGGCTATAGAGGCATAATTCCCCATTTATGCATTTGTATTGGCAGACGTAAATCCATACGCACTGTAAGAGAACCACTTGATTAAGCTGGGAGAGGAGAAAGTACCTTAAATGCAGGTATGAAGCACCATGCTGACACAAGAGATGCATCCAAAAAGGAATATTTTTTGCTTGCAAACATATTATAGTACAGAACATTGTTATGCAGCCTAATACGTAGTAAAAACTGTGGTGTGTTTTTTTTTTTAAACATTCCTGTGTGGTGACAGCCTCTGAGCTCTACAGAAGAGCAGCTGTTTCCAGAAGTGAATTATGGTTCTTAACTGCAAAACGCTCTTGAATGTGCATCAATTTCTGTAACCCAGTGCATTCTAGGATTTTAAGCTTCTGAAAGAGACATTCTGTATCTTGCAGATTTATTTTTTCCCATATTAGGCCTCATATTCCTAGGCTAAGTCTCAACAAGCAATGAAAGAAAGTACTACATGGTACAATTTTAAAGTAAGTTACATCCTAATTGCACTTATGTTTCTATTAAAAAATAATTCAAATTATAGTCAATGCCTGTGTTACAGATGAGACTTCAACAATAGATAAAACTATACAGCTGCATTGTTTTCACTTAGTTACTCCAAAGCAGACAGAAAAATCAAAACTATATTCTGGAATTACTCTGTGAAATATATCAACATTTCTACACAAATGAAAACTGCACAGACTAAGGCACAAGACAGATATTCACTACAAACCCAGGAATTTTGAACTGAAACTTGAACTGACTCTATGCACTTCAGAATTTTGTTCCAAGTCAGCATTTGACATCAGTTTACAGTAATTAAAAAAAAAAAAAAAAAAAAAAAAAAGACAATGAGCATCAAATCACAGTCTGACATGGAATGAGTCCCTTTAGAATTTAAACAATATCTACCAATATGAAAAAGTTAAAAACTGAGATGTTTAAAATACACTGACTTCTAGCCATTATAGGAGAACAACTCTCCTTATCTGGAGTAGCAATTAACATTTAAAGCTCTGTTCTTAGCAGCATTTATTCTACCATAATATGCCCACTGCGTTACACATTGTGTACTTTATGCAGGAAATGCTGTAATATCTTTTCAATGAGTACTGAGAACAAATAATGTCTCAAGTGTAACTAAACTGGTCACATTTATGTTGCTCACTTAAATTTAGTTTTTAATTACTTGTACAAATAGTTTAATTCTGCAATCAAAAAAAAAAAAAAATCAGATGTTTTAAACCAGTATGTTAGATTACATTCTGTCATTGCTATTTAGCTGCCTCATTCATATAGTCCCACCGGTGGATGATTAATACCAAAACGATAACCATTTCTTGTACATTATTTAATCCTCATCCTAAGTATAAATTTGCAACACAGTAGTAACACTGCAGGTATAGAAGTAATGCTTCCTATCAGGCATATGAAAAGATTGACACTCTACCACAGTTGATGCTGGTGTATTTATACAGAAGGCTTCTCACATATTATTTCAGTCTATGGGAGGTAGATGTTTGTCTATGAACTGCTTTACATCCATCATCTCCTGTTTAAAGATAAAAGTATGCATTAGCTGAAGTTCCATACTAATATATATTCAGATGCACTAAATCATGTTCAACATTCCAGTTATAATGAGCAGCTGGGCTACAAGTATTGAGTAATTAGCTCTCGATACAGTTGTACCACTTCACAGGCAGCAAGTCAAGGCTGACAATGCTTCAAGGCACTGTGCACTCAGAGGAGGCCAAAACACAAGAAAGAGAGCAAAGACTACTTTATTACCCCCTCTTTCTCTCTGAAGTTGAACAAGCAAACAACATATTAACTATCAGGTGATCTGAATAGCACCAGGCTGAGCATGGACAGGATTTGAATGTGGCTAAGGCTGCACCTTTGTGTATACTTTAAACTTTTGCAAGTTAGCAGCAGTGTGAAAACCCAGTAGCTCCTCTTTCTAAATGTTCAGTTTCACCTTCACGATACTTCCTTCCCTAAGGAAAAGCAATACAGCAAACTAGACTGGGTAACCAATCTGTTTTAAACATAATTAATATTTTTATTAAGACTATGCTGTAAGAAAGAGCCCATTATTTTTATGTGACAACTCAATGATATTACTGCCTAAACAAAACACAACTGTGTGCATCCCAAAGAGGTTGTCCAAAGGTACAGTTCCCACAAGATGCAGCAATCCAAATTAACAGTTACTGCTGCTGACAAATGGCAGATCTGTTCCTTGCCTCCTCTTCTGTTTCTCGCTCCTACCATTTGCTTTGTGTGAGTTCTGATACTTCAACTCATGTCAGCTGCCAAAACTGAAGTCAGCAGCTTTTGCCATTTTAGCAAGTTCAAATGGTTCAAAGAAATAACTGATCAGCCCCAGAGCAGGTACAAGAAGGAAGAGAGTGCCACAGGGTCATGAGAAGAAGGAACTAGTCCACCCCTTTCTGGCAGCGGCAAGCCATTACATCAGCTCATCAGCTCAACAACTGTGTGTTGAGCCAGACCCACAAACATAAGATCCAAGGCTTCCTATTCTGTACCATCAACACTCCTCCCCTCCCTCCCTTCCTCCCTATTCCTTTGATGGCTCCATCCGTAGAACTAACAGGATTCTCCTCTCCAAAATAACAAGTTGAATTTATGCTGTGAGAATCTGCCTTCCAATTCAGTGTTTTATTTATTTATTCTTTTCAGCAAATAATAAAAATTTGAGAAAAAAAGAGAGTATTTTATAGACTAACTAGCCTAGTCCCTAAACTACAGTCTTAGGAGGAAATTCCCACTAGTCACACAAACTTTTGCCTTGGATGCTTTTTCAGCCAGGCATTCAGTTACTCATTAAAATAAGTCAGTAGCATCAAGCACTTGCTATTAAAAAACACCACACACACAAATAACAACAAACCCCACACAACATTCCACAGACAACCCTCCAAAACCCCCACCCAATATATGTTTGTTTGCGGGGAGGGGGAAATTAACCTCCCAGCTAAAACATTGTATATTAAGAAAATCACCTCAATACATGAGCTATGCATCATGCCAGAGTAAGTCCTGAAGGTTACATTGGCAGGATTTATCATACTCTTCAGCTTCTCAACAGTGAGAGAACCAAACATTAAAGGAACCAATGGGTCACAGTCCCCATGGCACTGAAGAACAGCAATATCCTTGTTGACACCACTGATAGGGCCCTGTTAGGGGTGGAATTAAAGGGGAGAAGAGGGAAAAAAAAAAGAGACAGTAAGTAGAAGTATGACTAATGACTTCGAGATAAAATAACCCCATGGCACTATGCCTTGTGAGGTAACATCAGTTAAATTCTGAAGGAAAAAAAACCAAAACCACGATGTATAGTCTGCAAGTTCCTTATGCAGTAAGCTCTGTGCCTGACAACACATTAAGTTAAAAAACCTGCAAATAAAATTGTGGCACTAATTTCAGAACAGAACATCATGATTTTTGGACAAGTTAAAAAAACCTGTTCGTTTAAATACCTAGTCTCTAATAAGATAGTGTCTTGCAGATGGAACAAATGGCAAACAGAAAATTAATATTCAATGAAAATTTGCTGAATCCTTTTAAGTTTCCTAGGAATGTAATTTTAAGCAGAGATAGCTACTGAGTATTTCCTCATTTTCTCTACTTGCCAAACTCTAGAACTCCAGAGTCTTTCGAGTTATCACACAAGTGTCAATATTCAGTAATAACGATGGCCACTAATTCCTGCACAAGATACAATCTTCAGATATACCCATTCCCCAAGTGCAAATTAGCTTAGGAAAAAAACAAATACCTGAGGAAAAGAAGCCCGTAGAGGAAGCCAACAGCTGAGGGCTATAACACCTGCTAATTTCTGCTGTGTTGTAAGAGCTGTATACAATGATAAAGCACCTCCCTGAGATAAAGAGATAGAAGTATTAGAATGGTGATGGTAATGTTCCTTTTAAAGCTTGCCTCAAGACGTCTGGTTTCTCCTTTAAAGGTCTTTCTTTACTCCAATCTATTCTTCCTTAGAACCAACACTAAAACAAGTATTCCTGTACAACTTTTATTTTGCTCCCTGCCCCTCCTCCCCCCATATTATCACTACTTTAATATTTTAATCTACTTGCATGGAGACTGGGGAGCTGGTTTATCAACCAAATAATCTATTAACCTACCTACCACAGATGTCTTTCAAGTACGAAGGGAAGAATTTCCCGATAAATCCAGACCATCAAATATCTACCAAATTAACATTACACTAAAAATGTTAACAAGATTTTTAAGCAAAGCTACATACGTTACGTGCATTAAGACTTTAAACATACTATGCATTAGTATCTTTTTTCCACATGCATGTTAATTTTCCAGGGAATGGTAATTATTTGCATAAAACTAGAAAACATTCATTTCATAAGGCAAAAGAAAATTGACACCTTAAAGTTCTAGAAGCACATTAACATCAGCTTTTTTTCAATTCCTTGTCTGGATTCCCCACGTCAGGAAAGCTAGGTTACTTCCCTAGAAAAAGACAGTTCTTTCCAACTATACCTCACCTGAGAAAAGCCTCCTAGAATAATTCGATTAGAAGGAATTCCATTTTTTACTTCTTGATCTATCAGTGCTTTAACTGCAACATAAAAGGCCAGTAGTTAAAAAACACTGTTCTACGTAAAGTCTAGAAGATGAAAGACCTCCCTGATGTCAACAGAAAGCTAGTGAAAGGAAAATATAGTCTGCTATACATTAAAAAGTATCAAAAGATCTCGAGCATGATCAGGAATTCCAGTGCCACTGTATACCATTTCCAAAGAGAAAAACAGGCAAGTCTTGCAAAAGCCCCACTGCCAAGAGGATGGCATCCTCTTCTAACCATCCAGCATCACAAGTGGATGCTCATAAAGCTCTTACCTGCTGTGCTACTCAGAAGCTCTTAGAAGTACACTGGTTCCCATATATATTTCATACTTGATAGTATGAAGCATTTATACAGATGAATTGCTCTACTTACTCATTTGGTTTTGAAAATGAAAAGACGAAACCAAACAAAACCCCCAAACAATGCACTTAGCTAAACTTTGATAACCAATAATATATACATATTATTTTCCCTAATAATTTCGTATTCCTAAAATCTGTTTCAGACTGATACTTCATTTTTACGAATATTAAGAAGTACTTTTAAGACATAGAAAGTACTTCCTAAGCATACCATTCTCTGCTGCCTGCTTGATCCCAGCTTCATCTTCCTGTGAATCTGGAGAAAGTCCAATGATATCAAACCTTACAAAAATATCAACAAAAGCATTACTCATTAGAGCATCCATTTCACTTCTCTAAAACGCAAGTAATAAAACTGGGATAATTTCCAGATAAAAATGCTAGCTAATGTATTATTTAGTACCAACCACCCGTAGATTACAAGAAATAATGGACAACCTGTGAATATGACGAAAAGGCTACATCTAGTCAACAAAGCTTTTCTGAGTTTTGGTATCTTCTGTAACTTACTGCAGATTAAGCAGCTCAGTTTTGACATTTACTCCAAAAATATCAGCAGGAATTTCAGTTTATAAGCTGCATGTACTAAATTAAAACAGTTTTTGAAGAAATATAGGAAAAACAAACACAAGTTACTTGAGGAAAAAAAAAAAAAGTGGACAGGTTTAAAACCATTGAAATTATCTTCTTTTCTTTTTTTCTATTCATAATGGATGTTCTAAAAAAAAAAACCACAAAAAACCACACAACAAACCAGTTGCTAGATATCCAGCTAACCCGCCAAATATTTCTCACTAGTAGCAATAATACTTCCACTCCATCTCTACTACTACTACGAAATCATACATAATACAGACTACAGGAGTGCATTTTGTATTTTAAGATACACAGATTAGTCCAGAGGAATAACCATTATCATAGATACATGAAGAGAATTAGAGTGTACTCATAAGAGTCCTTTAAAAGAGTAGAACTAAAGCAAAAACTCTTTTATACTTACATGTAATTAAACCCAGCCAGTCAGGTTGTTTTATGTCTTAATTAAGAACAATGAGTTCAAACCCCTAGATATCTTTTGATTAGAATCATCTGCGATTGAACAGATACTCACCATGATGGCATAGCCATGTTCATGTTCAAAGAAACTGGCATAACTGGCCTAGAAATAAGAATGAACACAAATGACGTAAGATATATACTGAAATTTAATAATGCAGATGCAGTTATATCATGAAATTACACATCCCTAATTCCGTCTTTCTTTTAAACCATAATTAACATTAGCTACTTTGTAGTGTCTCTTGAAGAAATCTCTCTTGAAACCTACCAGCCCAAACACATTTAATATTAAGCACTGAATTAGCCACTTTCTGTGGAGAGCAAGCAAAGCATTCATGGGCTGCTTTATATGTATGGCGGGGGGGGGGGTACTGCATATATATCATATACATATTTTATACATACAATTCAGTTATTTCTAAGCAACAGTTATTTATCACAGTTCTACACAAATGCTCAGTGGATAAAGGCACCTTGCACAGCAGCATCAGCCAACCTAAGGAAGCAGCTAAATGTAGCATACTGGTGGATACACGTCTGGTCACACATGCTTACCTCAACAGCTGAATCTGCTTAAGCAGTGCCTGCCTTCACTGCAGGACTCATTTCCAATCTTACACTACTCCATAGCATCTTTTCAGACAACCACTTCAATGGACCATACTACAGATTAAATCTGGCTATAGATTTTATCTACAGAAACCAAGGAACGTAAGATATTACGAAGAAATTCTTTACTGAGGGTGGTGAGGATCTGGAACAGGTTGCCCCAGGAAGTTGTGGCTGCCCCATCCCTGGCAGTGTTTAAGGCCAGGCTGGATGTGGCTTTAAGCAACCTGGTCTACTGGAAGGTGTTGGAACTAAGTGGTCTTTAAGATCCCTTCCAACCCAAACCAGTGAATGATTTTATGATTCTATGATTCTGTAAGTTCTGCAGGGAAAGACTGAAAGAAAACAAAGGGCAAGAAACAAGAGTGAGCAGATACTGCTCAGCTCTTTTTGCATGGCTCAGCAAAGCATGGCCATATGGTAAAATAAATAAATCACATCTCAGTAATCAAACCGAAACATTGCCTACTTATCTCCCTATCACCCCTGCTCCACATCTCCCAAAACTGTTGGAGCAGAAGACAACCTGAATTTTGTGTTAAAATAAATTCAGATTATACTTATTTTTTCTATCATTAAGTAAATACTAGATAGATCTTAATGTTTTATTTACTGACTCCCAACCCTGCTTAGAAGCATTTCACTTCTCAAATTGCAAAAAGACAGCTCAAGTGACCTTGTTTACTGAAAATCTGAATACCCTGTGAACCTTTGAAATTCACTGTAGGTAATAGAAGTTTCATCTACTATATGCCCATCTAAGTTTAAGTACATGTACCTAGCACAAAGTATACCTAATCATCAGTAGAATACAGAAAATTACTCCTTGTTAAGACAGGCTTTTAACAAATTACTGTTGGGGGTAGGGGGAGGGGAAGAAACAAACAACCCAATCCAGTGAAAACATAAAATCAAAATAATCTATAACTTTGCACATAAAACTTTCCAAACCTATTTTCAGTCTGAATTAGTAATAAAAGAAAAATATGAATAAACCAGCAGTTTTGCCCTAAAGTAAATCACACAGCAGTTCCTAAAAATAACAAAATACTCATTAGCATCAACATTGTTTTACAGTGGTGTTTTATATTAAAAAATGCAAATCCCATCTGACTTCATCTGTGAGAGCATCTTAACATACAACTCTACAGAAAAACATAAAACAAGAGAAGTTACAAACTTACGCATGTGGACAAATGTATTTTACATGGGGGCTTTTGATACCTGCAAGCGCTTCTGACCATCCATGCCTGTTAACAAAAAATACATTAAATGCAATTTGTGTTCTGGCTTAGCTCTTATTTCTATGTTGGTGCAACAGCACAGACCAAGTATGAAATAAGCTGAATTAGATCAATATAAACACATTTCCAGGGAATTTTTACATCAACTGCAGCATGCTATGAATACAGTACTAAACTTACAGGGTTTGTTCTGCCTCTGAGTGTTTGTTGCATGTATACAGCCAGGGAGACTTTTATCTGATTTGATTACTACAGTTGCATCACAGCTGTAGAAATACCACTTCGGCTCTAGGCAAAGCCTGCTCTGTATCTGGCTGGTTTTATTAACTTGGGTGCCACAAGACATGAACGCAGGTATCCTGCTTCCAGGCAGCTATGGCCCAGAGGCTGCTCTGCTGCTCCACTGCTCCTGTAGAGTTAAAGCAGCTTCTTTCATAGACAGATTTGTTTTTTCCGAGCCACATTTCTTGATGTGAGATCATAGAGAACTGACATCTAAGCTAACTCAACAGGGAGCCAACCTAATCCATCAGATCTCTTAGCCTTGGGTCAGTCTGAATGCTCTTAAGATTCAAGCAGTCCTGAACTACACTCCAAACTGTAGGTAGCTTTTTAATGTCAAGCATATGCTTTATGAATGCCCGGAACAAAGCAAGATCTGCACAGCAGATGAGTTATCAAGCTTCCTACAAATCAGGAAACTGGAAAGCATAATTTAAATAAACACCTCTGAAAGACTCACTCTAGGACTCATCTAGACATTAAGCAAGCTGGACCCAAATCTGAACCTGTGCAGAACCACTGCCTGCGCCTGCACTTGGCTTTCCAGAACACACAATAGTACCTGTATTTCCTGATTTTTCTCATTATTCAGTATTCCCAACTCACCCACTTAACTAGATACTGGAAAGTTGATTGTAAGCAGAGAACACCTTTAACAAATTCATCAGTGACACAACTGCACCAATAAGACCAACAACAGACAAGCCATAAAAGCATGTTTGGTTTAGTTTTAAATTTAGTATCATCTTGAAAAGTTAATGTGTTACCCGAAGTTAAGAGACATTTCAAACACACAGACAGCACAAACACTTGAAATACTGGCTATATATCTTAGCCTACTTCCTAGAAATACTTTTATAAACACTATTAACAAATTGTCTGTGCTATTACTTGCATAATATTTGCAGTATCACAGAAGGCCAAATAAGAATCTTAATGAGAAATAAATACGACTGAGAAGAAGTAGTTAGGTAAGAATTTGGGGACTTTCCTAAGCCAGCTATAAAGATTAATTTGACAAATTTGGAAACCAACATTGTATGCACATTTAGGCAGACTTCTTAGAACAATCCTCTGTGTTGTACCTTTTGTTCAGATTTTGACAAGTATGTACCAATCTTTAAGTGCCATTTATATAGGAGCTAAGAGAGAAAAAGAACATAACCTCTGTTAGACACTTCTCAGAATAAGAAAAATACAGTTGGTAAACTGAAGTGAGCAATTTGAAATTTCACATGAAGTAGAACAGGTCACTTTAAACTGTGGGAGCTGATAAAACTGTTAGCTCTCTTCAGACAATCCTTTTTTGAGTCACTACTGCAGCTCTTTTGGAAAAAAACAGCAGGATGTCAAAGGCAGCTTTAGCTAATCTGATCTGCAGTGGCCAAAAGGAACAAATGCAGCTAAATCACTGTATTTCCAGAAAGGTGTTATGACTTTTTAATGCATACATTCCAGTATGCTCAGAGCTGGAGACTGTGTTAGCTTTGTCACCAAAATGGAAATAGCACATTTGTATAAGAAACACAATTTATGTTATAGAGCAAATCTCTTTAACACAAATTTAATTGAATCTGTGTTTTTTTCCCCTTGCCAAAACCAACATCAACCCAATTTGTGAGGACTTGAATTCCAAAGGGTCAAAAGATTTCGCAATCACTTGCTGAACATTTGGTGCTAAGACACCAAGGCAGTTCTGCTGCCTCAGCTGCATCCTACCAGCAGAAAGGAAGAGAGATAATGCAAGCAAGGTGGTGTGTCAGCACAACACGAGAGCAAACATCTCCACTTGTAGAATACTGCCAATTGTATGGATTTGACTCTTCTCAATGTATTAAGTGCCCAGGTTACACAACTTTCACTTTTGAAAGCTGGCCTTTTTTTTAGTTCCTCAGAAGAAGTTTTTGTTTTAAACATTACAAGTTTTAACCCAGAGGCCACATTCAAGTTCCAGGTAACAAAACCAGTATTATGCAATTTTGCCTTTAAGGAAGAACATAGACAAAGCACTCCTGCTACTTATTTTCAGTATAGAAGTATGAATTCCTTTAAAGTCTTCCACCAAAAAAGGTTTCAACACTCTCCTAACTTTTAATTCAGTATCTCAGCACACACAAGCTTCAAATGGAAACATTACACCACGCCCAGAATGCCCCCCATAAATTCTCTACTCTTTACATTTCTACTCAAACATGGAAATAACAGGAACAAGGAAAGCAGAGTATTTCACAGCTTACTTGGGTGGGGGTTTTTTGGACTCTTAAGACTGTATTTCAGAAAGAGAAATCTGCAGACATTAGGTGACTACTTAGGAGTTTGCTTAGATAAAAGTGAGCCTGGATTTTAATGCAAGTATTACACACTGGAGAAGAAACCATGGGCTAACTGCACCTACCGGCAAACCAGCAACCCACAGGTCTGGAGACAAGAAAGGAAAAAAAAAAAAAAAAAAACAACAACCCTTTAAATTTAGACAAGCACAGGAATAATCAAGAACCTACTCTCAAGGAAAGTGAAAGATGAGAAACCTACAGACTTTTTTTTTCCACCAACTTTGACCCAGAAACACAAGAGAGGGATCACATTCAGACCAAATTAGGTGATTGAAAAGTGAGAAAAAGCTTTTGAGTACTCACCCTGGGAAATTTTGCATAAATATTTGTTACCATCACACCAGCACACATGAAGTTTCATCTCTTGTTAGCCGCTGCATTCAGTTAAGGGCTAAGTAAGAAGCTTAAATAACTCTTAACTACTCACACTTCTTAAAGCATGCAGCCTTATATTTGAAACTACAACAACTATTAAGCATGCAATAGACGAGAATACACACCCGGTATCTCCCAATCCATGAAGAAAAATGACCTAAAGGGAAAACAAAACAACAAAACGTAGTGGTGTAAGATTACTAAACAATAACCACACCTAACCCGCGTACCCCAGTGGCCCGCACACGATCACAGAGTTTGGAGCTCCACACGACTTTCTCAAAAGAAAACTCTGCTTCACTCATCGCACCCCAGCTCTCCTCCAGACCCCAGGTCCCTTCCAATCCGGATCCCCATCTCTTCAGCTTTCCCCCCCTCAGCCGCCATCAGCGGGCGCACCCGCCCGTGCCCAGCACACGGCGCCGACACCGATGACCTTCCCGTGCTCAGCGCGGACTCGAGCCGTCAAAGGTGAGGGACCTCGGGCAGAAAAGTAACGGGAGAAACCTGTCAAAGTGCCCAGGTCGGGCCGGGCCGCCCCGCCCCGTCAGAACCCCCCCCACACGCACCAGGCGTCCACACTCAGCCGGGCCGGGCCTGACCGCGGCCTCGCCCTCAGGCTGCGGGGCCGCTGCCACTCGCGGGACGGGCCCCCCCCGCCCGGGGGTAAAGCCACAGCTGAGAACAAAGGGGGGCGGGAGCCCTTGGCTGCCGATGCCTGCCCTCGGCTCGCCCCGGTCAGTACTCACAGCAGCTGTTGCCTTCCTGGCGGCCGGGACGATGGCGGGGAGCGGCGCCGACATGTTGTTGCCGCACATACACCGGGCTGCGAGGCGGCCAGTGGGACACCGGCCAGGAGCGGGGAGGCGGGACTGGCGCCGGGCCAGGAGGGCGGGGGAAGGCGGGCGGGAAGGAAAGGAGGAGGGGCGCGGGCGGGCAAGCGGCAGCCGGGTGTAGGGGACCGGGGACTGGGCATGGTGACAGGAGCCTCGCATATATATCCATGCCCTGTGCCCGTCTGTGGGCTTCGTTGTCGCCGGGGTAGCGGCCCGAAAACGGCCATATGGAGTTCAGAGTTTGAACTGCCTTTTCACCTTAGAATCATAGAATTAACCAGGTTGGAAAAGACCTTTAAGATCAAGTCCACCATTAAACCATGTCGCCAAGGACCTCATCTACACAGTTTTTGAACACTTCCAGGGACGGTGATTCCACCACTTCCTTTGGAAGCCTGTTCCAGTGCCTGAGCACCTTTAAAACTACCTTTCAAATAGCCAGATATATCTGCCAGATTATTTTGCACTTGTATAGCATGATTTGTACAAGTCTGTGGTTTGAGTGTTTCCTGTGAAAATCATCATGCTGTATTGGCTGTGCGTATTTATTGGCTGTACATATTTATGCTGTATTTTATGCTGTATAGGCATATTTTATGCTTAGGGTAAAAGGGATGTTAGAGTATTCTTAAATAGGTAAATACAAAAGAATAAGTCATGGGAAACAGGAAAACGAGCACAAATGCAGTAAACAGCAGCATTGTTAGACGGAACTCATTTGTTCTCATCAGATCAGATGCCTTCATCGCCAAATTAAAGCTTTTGGCTTACAGCCAAAGAGTCAATGATTCTTATTCATCTCAAAATGTATTAGGCTATACAGGCACTCTGTATTGAAATTACTGGGTCATTCCAGTCCATTCCGAATACTTAGACCAACTCAGAGCAAGTATGGCAAACACATTTCTATCAAAATGAAAGACTTTGTTCTTTGTCTTCTGTTCCATACATCTTTGTCAGATACTTGCTCCCAGAAAGTCAATCTACTCATTGTATTTGCTGGGTGGTATCTGGCTACCAAGGGTGCTTTCTTGGCAGCTCAAACAACAGCTGAAAGCACACTATGCTTCTTTCACATCCTACCCACTACCATGTTCCACACCAGGCAGAGATGGTTTTTCATAAAGCTTTTGCTCAACAACCCTTATATTTTTATCAGCATGGCTGCATCAAGTATATTGGAGAAGCCTTTGTGCCAGCTGTATAACATTAAACACACAGCCTCTTTTGCCATGGTTATCAAGCTGCTTTGATACATGGCATTTATGCCAGGGGGTCCCTATTATTGCTAAAATTGGGTTATTTTCACAGGTAGCCTTTCATGTTTTGATTTCTCTCTACTTTAGTGTGTGCTCTTGCCTCACCTACTGCACCCAATTCACATCTGTTAAGAAAACATATCTCATGCATAAAAGATTCCTAAAAGATCAAGAGCTTCCCATTATGTCAGGTGCTTCCCAATTATGCTGAACCTAACTCTTGCTGTAGAGCATCCTTTTGGAACATGAACAAAGTTTTGTGTTCCTTCTCTATTTTGCTGTTTACTGTGAAAATGTCACCTCCATGAGGTGATGAACCTCTTAGCTAGGAGATCAGTACTCTGCTCATAATTAGACCAAGCTTTTAATGTTTTAGTCAGTATAGCTGGAGTGATCTTCCCTGAATTCCCAGCTGCCAGTGAGGCTGAGAGGCACTGGGGAGTGGTGAGCACTGCATGGGCTGAGCATATACTCTGCCCCTTACAGGCAAATGTTTGAGGAACTGAGCTGCTGAAAACGGATTGATCGACCTTTCAGATACCTGCAAGTTGGCTGTCTCTTTACAGTGAGGTGTCTATCATATGGGTGATACTTCTACATCTAATTTCAATGTTCTGCTTAAAGTGAGCTTTACAAGGCAAACCATGCTCTAAACTGTGTATTTTTCCCTATCCTGGAGGCTGAAACAGACTTGGATAAGATAGTTGCCACCACACCTGAGTTTCTTGTGGGTTGTTACATTGTAATTTGTATTAATTTTTTTATTAATTTTTTGAAGGGGGTAAGAAGCTGTACAGATTTCAGGGTGAAACTCGCAACTTTCTGCAACATGACTTCCATTTCACCCGTTTACTCTCAGAACTGGCTGAGCTGTTATGTGACCTGTCCTCCAAGATGTAATCTGAAACAGACATTCAACAGGGAACAAGGTTTTGGTCAAACAGAAGTTTCAGGACTAAAAGCAGGATATTGCACCGAGGAGTATTGCATCATTTTCACAACAGGAACCAGCCTTTCTGCTAAATCCTCAGCAGCAGCTTCTAGAATTCAGTTCTTTGCCTACACCCTGCACCCCCTGCTCCAGAGAGTAACTCACTTTCCACCAGACCTATATACTGGTTGAAACTGCTGTGTGATTTTCCACTAGGTCTACTTCTTAGATTAAAATAATAGAAGTGGTCAAGTACAAGGAGAGTCTCTCATCAAAGAATCACAGAATGGTTAAGATTGGACGTTAAGATCATCAAGGGCCATGAGCCCTTGTCTCATCACCACAGGTCCCTGATGTGGTGGCCACAGGGATGATAAGGGGGATGGAGCACCTCCCATACAAAGAGCGGCTGAGAAAGATTGGGCTGTTCAGCCTGGAGAAGAGAAGGCTGCATGGAGACCTCATAGCAGCCTTCCAGTATCTCAGGAGGTCTCAGGAGGGCCTACAGGGATGCCAGAGAGGGACTCTTCATCAGGGACTGCAGCAATAGGACACGGGGTAACAGATTTAAACTTAAACAGGGGAAGTTCAGGTTAGCTATAAGGTTCTTTACTGTGAAGGTGGTGAGGAGCTGGAACAGGGTGCCCAAAGAAGTGGTAAATGTTCCATCCCTGGCAGTGTTCAAGGCAACGTTGGACAGAGCCTTGGGCAACATGGTCTAGTGTTAAGGTGTCCCTGCTCATGGCAGGGAGTTGGAAACGTATTATCTTAAGGTCCTTTCCAACCCAGACTGCTCTGCCCCCTTATCATCCTCGTGGCTCTCCTCTGGACTTGCTCCAACAGCTCCACGTCCTTAATGCATATTTCCAATAGGTATCTCCCTTTAAACTTTGTTGGATTGATGCAGGGTTTAGCACTTCGAGGGCTGTTCTGCGCAGTCAGTCGGTTTCAGATGCAACCCAGTGGTTGCAAATGCCTGGTATTATGTGACTGAGATCTCTGAGTAATAGAAAAGTAAATACTTTGAAAGGATGCGTAGTTTGAGACCCACGGGTATTCTAACACACATTAGCGCCGGACTCTCCGCATCTTCCCCGTTCTTTCAACATAGCGCGTACACGGCAGCAGCCGGCCGAGGCCCAACGCGGCAAACGCGCTGATCGCGCTCCGCCGCCGGCCCCTAGGACGCTTCAGCCGGATGTGGCAGGGCTGCCCTTCCCGGGCACGCAGCACCTCTTCCAGCCCCGCGGTTCGGGCGCCCTGGATCACCAGGCAGCTGTTCCTAGTCTCGGCCCTACGCTGCCACGGCTCCCCCTACTCCCCCACCGCAGGGGAGCCTGCACGACACTGTTGAGAAGTCGCGGGAGGTGCGGTTTATGGGTCTGCCGTAAAGCAACTGCGCGGACAAGCGTTGCGGCCGCCCTTGGGAGGTGAGCGGACATGAGCGGGAATGGCGGGAGGAAGGCCCTGGAGCTGCTGCGGTCGCTTCCTAGGGTCTGTTTGGCCAACCTGAGACCGAGCCCAGGCTCCAAAAAGAAGGTGAGTGGCTGCAGCTTGTTGGGTGGGGTACGGGTGCTTTTTCCCCGCTGCGACAGGACGCTCGCTGCGTAGCTGCCATACCTGGCCCCGGTAGCGGTTGCCTGGGGAGTTCTCAGGGGGCCTTTAGGGAGATGTCTGCAGGCCTAGGAGAGCGGCCTCGCCGGAATAGGTGCGGGAAGGCAAAGGAGTGAGTGGTACTGTTGTCTGTGTTGGCCTTGTTGTTGCCCTTTGCGTGCTTGTAGCGGGTGCATGAGTAAGCCATATCCACAGAGAACAGGTTGATGGGTGGCCCTGGCTAAACCTCAGGGCCATTGTCGGGGTGTGTGTGGAGACAGTAAAAATGTAAGGAGTACCAGATACTTATGGAATGGGGTAATATATTTGGAAAGGGATGGTTAAAAGGCTTAAAAAGGAGTGTGATGCCAGGAGCATTTGTTGTTACTATTGTTTTATCAAAACCAAAACTAGATGGTATCTTCCTTGCTTTCTTATAAAGTGGTAGAAGACTAAATAAAAGAAACCAGGAAGAAACTATCCTGGTTTGGGGGAAATATCAGTACACAGGGGTTGAGGTTCAAGGGCTAAAGTGATAGGAATAGAGAAATGGCACCAAGCAGCACTTCCCTGTCAGTGCTTAAGGCTCCCTATAGATGCCTGAAGAGCTGGTGAGCACTGCATAGTTGTAACCCAGAAACTCCTCTTGCCTTGACAAGGCAAGATAATGGAAATCCTTCCCTCCCTGCAGCTGTTGGGGTTCCCCTGTCAAATTGCTTCACTTGGATCTGTGAAAGCCCAGCTTGGCCAGGGTCAAGCAGAGCTAGAGGTCACCCTGTACAGGGCTGGAGTGGTGATTCTTAAGGTTTTTCAAATTAATCGAGGCTTCAAAATAGTATTTTCAGGCTTTGTGTCCAGAAGATATGAGATAGTCTGGACTTGAGGTTTACTAGAAAATAATTTCCTGCCAGTGTTTGGTCTAAGGACTGTGTTTTTCAAGGCAGCTGTTGGTTTTTGGAAGACACTTTTTTTTTCAGCTCGAAAATAAAGATTTTTATATGCTCACTGGCTCTTTAGCAGGTAATTTGGGACTTCATTTGGGAAATGAGATTCTCCCCTCCCTCCTCTGCCTTTTTGCTGTTAACTGTTTGCCTTCAGTTAGAGTTTGTACAAGTGACCTTGACTCTCTTTCTCTGGTATTTTTCTTTTTGTGTCTGACAACCTTATTCTGTGATTAAAGAAGTTCCCAAATAAGAAGATTTAAGAGCATTTGACTTCACAAACATAAGTTGCAGAAAAAGAAATTGAGTTTTGACAAGGTCCTCTGACAATCTAAAATCTGGTCAACGTACTGATTGCATTCCATTTGTGACCAGATGTTCCCAGTGTACTTGTGTTAACTAAAGTCAACGTGTAATCTGGTGTGTGTATGGGCAACTGCCAGAAGGGGGGAGGAGGCGTGCAGCTGGGCAGTCCTTTTACCTCCAGGTGCTCACACCCACTGTGTATTTTGTGCTGCTGCTAGAGGTTGTGCAGTGACCCAGAACAGGGAACTAAACCACCTGAAAGCAGATTAGATGAACATTTAATTCCGTGACCTGTCCAGGGCAGAGCTGCACAGTTGCTTGTTTCAGCGCAAGCAGCTTTATAAGGAAGTATATCATGAGGGCTGGGGACAAGTCAGTTTCCTTTGGTGGCAGGGATGGTCTAATCTAGCATAAAACTGCACTTGATTAATATTTGAGGCTGTTCAGCCTGGAGAAGAGAAGGCTGTGTGGAGACCTCATAGCAGCCTTCCAGTATCTGAAGTGAGCCTACAAGGATGCTGGAGAGGGACACTTCATCAGGTACTGTAGTGACAGGACAAGGGGTAGTGAGTTCAAACTTAAACAGAGGAAATTTAAGTTGGATATAAGGAAGAGGTTCTTTACTGTGAGGGTGGTGAGGCACTGGAATAGGTTGCCCAAAGAAGTGGTAAATGCTTCATCCCTGGGGGTGTTCAAGGCCAAGTTGAACAGAGCCTTGGGTGATGTGTGACGTGTCCCTGTTCATGGTGGGGGGGGTTGGAACTGGATGATCTTTAAGGTCCCTTCCAACCCAAATCATTCTATGGTTCTAGGACTTAGTATTAATCCAGGTAAGCTTGCATCTTAAGTCAGATGTTGTTTCAAATAGAGCAGAAAAAAATTCATTAATGTATGTCCATACTGCCTTTTCTACTAATGTAATTGCATGTTAAGTAATAACTTTGGAAAACTTACAGGCACAATAAAGAGGATAAACCATCAAATTTTGTGTCTTTGTAGTGTTAGGCTCATAATCAAGTACCACGATGTAATAAGCGTTTCTCAGATTTGAGTGAAATATTCTGAATATTCATTCAATATTCTGTGCTGCAGTCTAACTGCACCAAGTGATTCGTAGAATTAGGGTGCTTGAAGCTTGGTTATCTGAGTGTTGAATGGTATTGAAGGGTGCAACTGACCTGAATTTTAAATTAAAGGTTAAAAAGGTTTGCGTGTCCTTATCTCTTTGATCCCATTCACAGTTTAGCTGTGCAAGTACTTCTGCTGGTGCGAGAAGATTGCTGAACTGCAACTTAGCGCTGCAGTGCTACTTTAAAGTGCTCAAGAAGCTAATAACTTATCTTCATTTTAAAAATAATAATAAAGGCTAAAATAAAATCTGTTCTTTTGATTTGTTGTCAGTAGAAATTGAAACACTAGCAGACTGTTTAGAAAGTCTGAATCCATATGAAGAATTCTCTATATGTGCACAGCATATATAGTCTGTTCCCCTGTGCCTTGAAGTAGAATTGTTTTGGGGTTTTTTTCTTTGATTTCTTTTTTCTGTTTTCAGTTTTGGGAAACTTCTGAGCACTGAGTAACTTTCTCATGGAATAGGAGGAAATGTTAATAGTTAATTCAGGAAAATTCTCTAACTTGGAGGTGTAAGAGGTAGGATTAAATACTGGTATTCCTTCTATAGCAGTATGTGTTCATGTAAACTTTCAGACTGTTTGTGGTGCCTGCCTACAGCTGTGTGTGCTCTGCAAAAAACACATTGACTCCTTTCTGGTTTTCCCCTTAGAAAAGAGCTGTCTCTTAATTTTTCCTCCAGAATCAGCTTTTTGCTTAGTTGTTTGTATCTCTGAAATCTTAAGTTTCATAGATACTTCTCTCCAAAGTAGTTGACTAAATGTATTGTTGATTGTTTTCAAGGAGAAAAGACGTGGCCGTGGAAGATATGGAGGTAGGAAGTGTGGTCGAGGTCACAAAGGAGAAAGACAAAGAGGAAATCGCCCCCGATTAGGCTTTGAGGGGGGCCAAACTCCGTTTTACTTGGCCATACCAAAATACGGGTTTAATGAGGGACATAGGTAAGTTCATTCACATTTGCGTATAAATTGATCATTTTCTGCTTTTCTTGATCTTTCTCCTGAAGCCAGATTCTAATATGTCAAAACAGGCCTAACTGAAAATGAGATATTCCTCTCAGATCGCTACCTTCCTTACCAGCAGAATCTCCCACTTGTGAGATTATTTTTTTAATGAATTAACTTATTTTCTGTTGGTGTACAGCTTTGCTTATTAACCCTTTTCTTTGCGTAATCTCCCCCAACCAGCTGAATGTGTTTCTCCTTTGACACTATTCCTCCATGTGTGTTTGTTTCTCAGCCTGTCAGCACAGCAGGTAACCTATCGAACCAACAGGGAAAAGCCCCATTGACTCCAGCAAGGATGTTGGTCATGGCAGTATAATCCATAGCCTTGCTTTGTTATTTCTCTTTGCTTTATTCACCTGAATCTCTGATCTACTGCTAGCCAAACAGTTCTGCTTCTTTTCATGACTCTACTTTCTTAGCAACACTGCAGTGTTTTGTCTGTCTGTGCTCAGTCTGTTCTACCTAGGGTCTTAACAAGCACTTTGTTTCACTGTTGTTCTCCTTGGGCATTGCCTTGTTTGACATTGCCTTATTTGACACTCTGTCCTCTTTTCACATTGTGCTTGTTTGTGCCATGGCCATCTTCCAGCTTTTTAACGTTTTAAAGTATTCTTCTAACGTGTCTTTTTCTGCAGTCACTGTCCTTAGCTGGAGAGCCATGTGTCACTGTTCTATTAATTTCCTTCCCTTATACTGACAATTTTAAAAAATTAATTGTGGTGGGGTTTTGTTGTTGTTGTTGTTGTTTAAAGCTGGTTTTGTTTCCTAAGATAGCATGTGTGTTACCTGGGTCACTAACCATTTTGTTGCTTTAGGTGTGGTCATGAAAACTTCTGTACCCATACAATGCTGTTATAGGCAATAGTAAAAAAAAATATACCACACCTAGCAGACATTTCAAGAATGAAAAGGCTAATGTGTATTTGCTTGTGAATTGTTAAACTTACAGTTTGTTTCATCTGCTGATATAACTTCAAATAGTTGTGCATTTTTGTATTTACATGCTTCATGCGTGCTCTGTAACTTACAGACCTGTCCTGGTTATTAAAGCTTTTCTTTGTGAGTCTTACTAGTTTTGAATTGTGATTCAAACTTTATTTCCAAGCACTGTCATTTCTTCCTGTTTGTTTACATTATTATCAGAGTAAATGAGAAGCACCTTAGAAGACAGAATGTAGATTTGCAGTCCAAAGGAAATGCTGCACAATGCAGACACTGAGCTTCTTATGTTAACAGTGGGCACAAGTTCATCAATAACCAAGAGCAAAAATCCAAGCTTCTGCAGTGACAAGGAATTGATAGCCTTGCTCTTTTTAACCACATCTGACAGCATGTGGAAACAAAAAAAGTATTCTGTAATTTCTTTTCAATATTGTTTGCAAAATTTCCACATCAGGCAATTGTGAATGGTTTCCTAGTGAACATGTTGTGCACTGGAGAGACGCTATTGTGGCTGGACGGGAGCACACTGAGCAATGTCTTTGCCTGTTTATCTTCACCTCACTCTTCTTGCTATCTGCAGTGGTGTTCCTCTACTTCTTGAACTTCTACTCTGTTAGGAGCTGTCTGGCAGTGCAAATTGTCTTACTTGTCTTTCTTACTTAGCTTGCCAGTAAAAGATAAACTGCTGCTCAGTTTTTCTGCTACCACTCACGAATTTCCAATAGCAGTGGTCAAACTGTATGAGAGTTTTAAGCATTGACATCAGTGGTATGCAGGAGGCATTGACACTAGGATGGGGAAAACTGTTCTGAGGATTTGCTTGTATTATAAATTTAGAACTACGTAAACCCCAAAATTAGATTCTGCTGAAGCTGATGGCTATTGATGAAATATTCCAGCTTCCTCTGGGGATATGGGTTAATGTGTATTTTTGCAATGTTTCTCTTTTTTTGTGGTGCTTAGAGGAAGATTCCGTTTAGTACTGGTGAGATACCAGGTACAGTGGGAATGGACTGAAGAAATCTTGTTGGATATAGGCAAGCTGTGCAGGAGCATGTGCTGGGTTTGTTTTGGTAGTCTTTTATATGGGAGGAGAGAGTATATTTGGTTTTGATTGTGTTTCGCTGTCTTGGGGTTCTTTTTTGTGGGGGAATTTTCTGAATGTATCAGTGAAGCTACCAAGCTTGATTCACTTTGAGCATGTTATTCAGATCCTTGTTGGCTTCCCAGGAAATGCTGACACTTTGGTTCATTCATTGGTTAATATCATACTGGAGGTGGGGTTGTATGAGCAAACCTGAAGGCATAATAGAATCCTATGCTGTGACTAGGGCTTTTATTTGCATTAAACTTAAAATTTTGCCTTATGGATGGATGTGTTTTAAACATTTTCTTGGTAGTGTTAGGAGTAGGTAGAAAATGGAATACCGTGTGCAGTACCTCAGTTGACCACTTCCTATTAAAGCTTCAGTTTTGTAAATTTCTGATTGTTTTGTTTGGTTGTTTTTTGTTTTCCTCTCCCCAGCTGCAGACGTCAGTATCAACCACTCAGTCTGCAGAGGCTGCAGTACCTGATTGATTTGGGTAGAGTTGACCCCACGCAACCGATTGACTTAACACAGCTCATTAATGCCAGAGGTGTAACGGTGCAACCTCTCAAAAGGGATTATGGTATCCAGCTGGTGGAGGAGGTATGCGTATAGACTGTCAGGTTCTTTGCCGTGCTTCGGAAACATCTTTGCTTCCAAAGTTAGTTTGCTGTGGAATTTTTGTGGTAGTAAATCCACTAGAGGGCACTGTGTGTTAGCAAAAAAACCCCCAGGACTGTGTTTTAAAACCTGAGAGACTACAAAAGTGATGGTGAAGGAACGCATAACAAGAGGTCGAACAAGTATTTTGCACAGAAGACTGGAATGTACCGAAGGAAATATATGCATGTTTTGGAAAAGCAAAGGGTTTGTTTTTTCTTTTCATTCAGCCCAGGTGACTGGGCAATTTGATTACCTGTCTTGGTGCAGGGAACAGACAAATCATAATATTTTGCTGGATTTAATGTTTCTACAACTCTGCAGAGAAGAATAAATGTATGTCATGAAATACTTATTTTAATGTTACTCTAATATGTGTTGATATTTACAGGGTGCTGATATTTTTGCAGCAAAAGTAAATATTGAAGTGCAGAGGGCATCTGAATTAGCAATTGCAGCCGTAGAAAAAAATGGAGGTGTTGTAACAACATCATTCTATGATCCAAGGAGTTTGGGTAAGAATTTCTCATCCACTTCTTCTATTCTAAAAGCCTCAACAAAACACTATTACAGAAATGTTGAACTATAATGCATCCTCAGTTTTGCTCTTTAGCCCTAGCAATGTTTGCAGTCATTTACCAATCAGCCAGTTAAAGAAGTCCAAGAAGCTTTGTAAGTAGAGGAACTAATAAAAAAATTTATTTTAAATTTTGTCTTCTTTCTCACATGTTTAATAACACTGAGAAATTCAGGAAAAAAGATTTGGAAAACCTTGTGTATGTTTATATTTTTAATTTAAAATACTTTCCAGTTAAAGTGAGGAAATAACTAAGTTACAGAAGTTCAGAATCATTCCAGTCAAAATGGCTATTGTTTTCAGAACACTTTCACTGAAGAATGAGGCTTTGCTTTGCTTGAGGCTGCATCCTGCCTAATATTCATTCATGCAGCTTTTATTGACAATAATGGAGTTTTCATGTGTGAATGAGGCTGAGAACAAGAGGAATAGACATTTTTACTGTGCAAAATATGTTACCCTGGAGTGATACAAGTTCTTTTTTTTTTTCTTTCCAATTGGGAAAATAATCAAAATACTGAGATTAAGAGGATCCGGAATGTAATTTGCCAAATTCAGTAAAACTTGAGGAGAAGAGAATAGTCTCACAAATGATTAAATAGGTGCATAAATCATTCTTGATTTAAAAGTACTTAACAGAAACACCAAATTTGACGTTTGTTGGTACGCTGTGTAAGTAGCCATGCAAACGCATTGCTTCTAACCCAAAAGTCAGTCCTTTAAATAAATGGTGGCGTCTAGCTGAGTATCTTTCCAAAGTAGACATTCTAAATGTATTAGAAGTAGTAGTTCATCCAGACTGTCACTATAAATACCAGTTCAAACAGAGATGTTTGATTAAGTGAAACTGCTAAACACTATCTCATTCTGAACAAGAGTATTCTGAAGATTTGGGAGTTTTGCTTGATATTTGTAGTAAGAGTTGAAAAATTTATTCAGCACAAAATATCAAATTAAGAAGGTGTAATTAATGTCTTTAAATATGTCTTATAAAGCATAGCATCTAATGTTCTCTCATGTCTGCCCACAGAAATTTTATGTAAGCCAATAGTATTCTTCCTGCGTGGCCAGCCTATTCCAAAGCGAATGCTTCCACCCGAAGATCTAGCCCGTTACTACACAGATGCAAGGAATCGTGGGTACCTGGCAGATCCATCTAAGGTTGCAGAAGCGAGGCTTGAACTTGCCAAGAAATATGGCTACATCTTACCAGACATAACTAAGGATGAACTCTTCAAAATGTTAAGCATGCGCAAGGATCCTAGGCAGATATTTTTTGGTCTTGCTCCAGGGTGGATCGTGAGCATGACAGACAAGAAAGTTCTAAAACCAACTGATGAGAGGCTGTTAAAATACTATAGCTCATGATTTCAGGACTGGAGACAACTGCAGGTGTACAGGAAACATCTGGGTATGAAATAATGGGTATCCAGTGATGTTTGTTTTTTTAAGAGTCCTGTTATACTAGACAAAACAAATTTTTGTTCTTCTGGGGTAGCTCTCAACTGTATTGTCATAATACATTGTGTGAAAAGTCTTAACATTTGGAAACAGCATAGGGTATAACATATGGATGTCGTATGATATGGATGAGGATGTGATAAACAAAGTACACAATTAGGATCAGTTTTCAGCTTGATCACAGGTTGCATATGTGACAGTGTGCAAATGAATTAAGATGATGTGAGAAGGTTGGTGTCATTAAAATCTTGAAAAACATTTTCCAACAAATGTATGTATTGTCAATCTTTGCAGAGGGCTGTATTATTGCTATGCAAGAGTATTCTAGGTTTCACTCACAAGATTCGTTTTGGGCGTTTGGGGTGGTGAAACGAGGAGTAAACCGAAAGGTGAGAGAGGAAACTAAGTTATCGGAACTTGCTCTGACTCCTCAGAAGTTAATGAGATCCGTCATAGTTACATGAACTTTAATAGAAGCTGAATTTGGCTTTAAAATAGGGATAATTTGTTTATTAGGATGCAGGAAACAACCCGGAAGACCAGAACACTAGAATTTTCGTGTGCCTTTGGAAATGCTACTTACAGTTTCCTGTAGGTGCCAAACCAGCCCATCTCCTAGGGAAAGCCCTTTGAGTGCCCGAATCTCCTGTTTCTCCTGTTTCTGTATAACACTGGTATTTTGCTGGCGTGCCTCAAATTTAAAAATCTTTTTCTTTCAGAGAATAACAAGAGGAGGAGGAATTTTTTAATTGGTATTTGTCAGCCATCCCAGATTTTTGCTTCACTCAACAAACTGCATTGTCAATTAATACCAGCATCTGTAAACACAAATTAAGTCTTCCATTTTCATGCTCATTAACAAATTTGAAAGTCAGAGCTTTAACAATGGAAAGTCCCTAACTTTTGACAAGTTACTCTTCAGGTTCTATTGTTCGTTGTTAATGTGTGTTTAGATGCTATCAGTAATGGTAGTTCTCCCGACTTGTGGTTTAAGTATAGGTGAAACAGTAAAAGAACACCAATATAAGATTGGATTGTGAATAGCAGGAATTTGGTCTTAGTGGTGTTAACATTCATGTTTTATAAGGTGCACAACACTTCTTTTGCACCTTAAGAATAATACCATGTGCCAAAAAAAGTATACCTAGTGTTAACTTGAATGTGAGGTAAATAACTTTCTCACTTTAGATGTATCCTGTTCTGCATCCTGATGATTGTTGGTTTGGAACCTTAAATGACAAGCAGTACTTTTTTTTTTTTTTTTTTCTGTTTGTTATTACAATACTACACTGCCTCCATTTGGGAAGGAGTTGGAGGAGGGGGGAAAGAGTATTTATTGCCTTCCCTTATTTGTGCCATAATGTTTCTGTTTTTATGAATCAATTCACAATTGTATTTTGTGGAGGTGGTGGTACTCAACAGGAAAGCTACTTAACTGGAAGCGAAGAAGGAAGTTAGTCATATTAGTGAAGACCAGAAGACAAAAGTGTTTATGTATCATTGTGTATTTTGGAGAGGAGAAGAGGGGGGGGAAGGCAACTTTGTTTCCACTCCTGCACTTTGTATTAAAATGAACAAATTGCTTTTGCGATTTTTTTTTTTGTTTGTTTTCTGAATCAACTTCTTTGATACACACATGCGTGCATGCGCTGGTTTCTGTGTGTTTCTAAATGGTTTTCAGGTGAAAGGGTAACTTGGATAAAATGATAACAGTGAAAGAAAGAATGAAAACAGGAAACAGATGTCTGGTGACGTTGAGGGATTGGATAGCACTTATTCAGTGAAGGACATCTTAGTCACAAGGCAGCTGTATCCTGGCTCTGATACTACAACGCTACAAATACCTTGGAGCCAAAACAGCCACGTTCCACAAAATCCGGTCATTCTGCTTTATAAAGGTGATCTTTTATCATCTTATAATTGGAGAGGGCAGAAAGGGCTGTATGTTACTTTATTTAAAATATACAATGCTGTCTTTTTTTCTTGTAACCTTTTCTGTTTACACTAGCTAGTGTTTTATGATGGTTGCTCTGATTTTTATTTACTAGTGAAAAAGTGACAAGGCTATAGAGGATTTCCTGTTCACTTTATCTCATCAGGAACACAAGGCTCCTGGCAACTGAACACAGAATTATCAAAAGCACGAATAAGTTATTGACAAGGTTTCTAATAAATCTGTAATAAACAGTCTCCCAATGGGCTGTTGTTTATATGAGGGTCAGGCTCACTGATGCAAGATTAAGGCAGCACTGGCATCTAAGGCCATTCTCTTTACTTAGGAATATGTACCATGTTTTCATGTTCATCAGATAAATGATTGCTTTGGATATCCTGTTTTGATAGGGGGGTTCATATGCAATAATGTATTGCACAGCGAGAAGCACCCAATCTGCTGTAACCGGAAAAGCATTATCAGGTAGCTGAGGAGAATAAATGATACTTGTGCGATAAGATGCTGAAAGCCATGTCAGTTCTTATCGACAACATCGTACTTTTGAATGGTTCCTTGATAAAACTGATTACATATGTGAGACTGATATCAAAATAAAGGCCTCTGAATGAGTATGTGCCTTGTTATATCATACTGTGATAATGAGAAATCACAGATTGCCTATGAGAGAGACTCTAGTAACAGCAGCTGATCAAGACTATACTTGCAGGTACCTGACTGCAGACTCAAAATGAAGCAAGTTAAAACGTACATTTTCCCATTTACTTATATGTATAACAAAAACATGTTGCCTTTTAATTTGTTATACTTCATATTATAGCGTTTGTGTTTAACAACCAGAGTTGACGGTGCCATTCTGTGATGTCTGTGAAGGAATAAATCTGTGGCCTTGATCTGGATCTTCGCTGGCAGCATGCCAGCATTGTTTTGACATACAAGCATAATTGATGGTAGTGCTCAGGAAGTCATATAAAAGTGATCAATTATGAAGATAGCTTCCCATTGCTATTTTATTATTTTGCGTTTATTGCTAAAATTCAAAATGCTAATGCAAAGCTAATTCTGTACTGTTGAACACTAAGGCTCTGTAGAAATCTGTCTCTAATTTGAAATTGTTGCACAAGTTCTGCATTTTAAATATTTAAGTGTTATCTTTACACATATTTAAAATCAGAAAGATGCTGTGTCTGTCCAAAATGGTCAGTTTTATATTCCATGCACAGATTTATTTCTTAAAATTTTCTGATGAGGTGGGAATAGAACAGAACCCACAGTCTGTACTTTAGTTTATTGTTATGGTTCAGTCTATGAAAAGGTGTAGTTACAAGTCCAGGCGTGACAGAATTCTTACCCGTTAGAGGAAAATTATGAACTTTTTAAGCTCCATCTCCTAGCCCAGGTGTCCCCTCTTGGTCTTTTGTAGCAGAAATACATGGCATTGTCTAGAGTAAGCATTGGTTTCTCAATGGAAGCAAACTATCCTCAGATCTATTCTGTGTCCTTTGGCTAATATTCCCTCTGTTGCATCTGCATCTTCCCGAGGTCTCTTCTCATTTCTCCCGTTGTAGTGGTGGGAACTACAAGGCTCAATCATTCTCACAGTGTCATCCTGTCTGGCCCACTCTGGGTTTGAAAATCTGGTTGTTTTATGTGCCTCTGGAGCAGGAAAAGTGTTGATCATTCCTACATCTGTTTATACGAGGGGGTTTTTCATGGCTTGAGTTTCCTGGACTGGTGTTGCTTTTGTTGTTAAAAATGTCAACAGCATTGTTGTTTACTAGTTAACCTTGTAGCTTCCAAGACACATGGTGACTTAGGCTGGAAGGCCCCTTGAGTAATCGATTCAGAACTTACCCAGAGTCAAGGAGCACCCACTGAAGAGTGTCTGTGGACTGAGCTCAGAATTGCACACTCTAGATTCAAATCTGAATGGATAAGCAATTTTGTGTTCAATGCATCAATGCCCAAATCATTCTGTCCTTGAATTTTGGAAACCTAGCCTCTGTAAGATTCACTCTCTTTCTTAACAGGATTGTCCTGTCTGGGCTCTACTTTCTAAGCATGGGCAGGTTAACCTGAAAGACTGACATTTCTTGATGTTAATGTTTTAATATCAATTCACTTTTACTATCTGACAAGGGAGATGGGGTTTTTTACTTCATTGAATGTAGCTGTGGTTCAGACCTTCAAAAGTTGGAATCCAAGTTCCCTATAAATTTAGGATAGTGAGGTATTGACTTAATTTCAGAATTAATGCAAGTCTAAATTTACGTTGCTCACATGTAGACAATTGCTTAAGCTCATTTCACAGTCTGACTGATACAGTGAGCGGAGTCTGGAGGATTGCTGTGTTCAGCCTGAAGCAGACATCTGAGCAATTAATTGCACGCCAAGACCATGACAGTAGTTTTAATATATAGCGCACTTGTATATACCCAAAACTGATGTATCTGGAGCTGAATCTGTCTGTGTTTTCAGTGACCTAAGATGCTTGAAGTTAATAGTTGGACATTCTCCTTAGGGATCCACATCACCAGTGTGGATTGCCCAGCTTGCCATTGGGAACTTCTGAAGCTTAATGTCTTATGTCTGCAAACACTTCTGAAGCTTTATGTCTTTCAGGTTGTATTTGTCTTTGAAGGGAAGCATGCTGATTAAATGAAAAGTCAGAGGACACCTTTGGTGCCACAAGAAGTGAAATGCTGGCAGTCAGATACGCATATTTTACAACCATTGGAGACAGCAGCTTTCCCAGGGCACACATTGGTGGTATCCCTACCTGGAAGCCTCTGACTCTTTCAAGATGGATGACTTTCAGTTCCCAGCCCTGCACTGGTATTGCCATTCAAAATCTGACCCCCTACCTTCTTTAGCCCTCATGTAATATGTTACTGATGTTTGTGCTAAGTGATGTATGTGTTTCTTCTGTAAGCAAAGCATGGAAATTAAAGTCACCTGGATTTGCAAAAGAAAAAAAACAGGAGAGGAAGGTAGTGCCCCCCCTGAGGTGTCTGCTTCAGCAAGTGGCGTTTGGAATGGTTGGAGACGGTGGCTGAGATATTTGAACACGTCTCGCTGCTCTCTGAGAACCTGCAATCCAGTGTGTCTCTTAGGGCCTCTCCTTCATCACCTGTGATGGATTGTGTTGTTTGTACAAAAGAGGTTTGGACTCACCATTTTTCTGTGATTCCTGGATCCCTGAAACCTCATCGATGTGTTTGGTTTTTAGTGCACAGGCAATCATTTATCCCTTCTTTTTTTCTTTTTTCGTTTTTGGCAAGGCACTTATCTCCAGAGCAGGCAATCTGGATATGGGCCCTGTACTAGGCTTGAAACAGTTCCAGTCAAAATATTATTCTACTGGGTTTATGTTGGACTTGGCTGGTGGGACACTGCTGCCTCACTGACTTCTAGGACTTGCGAAATGTCTGGGCTAATTGTGACTTTGTTGTTGGGGTTTGTTGTTACTGTTGATGTTGGAAGGCTCCAGCCCCTCCAGGTTCATCACCAAATACAGGTGTTCATTGTGCAATGATCATGAAATGAATTAGTGAGGATATGAACATGTTGCAAAATTCTGCCTGGGTGAGTTTTTCTGCTTCATTTTTATGTATCTGAGGGAATCAAAGCACTGGGATGCTGTGATTTTGTCTTTATTTATTGTGGAAAAGCTTATCTATAAAGAGAACCTAAGAAGAAAATGAAGGGTAAAAACCTAGCAAGTAATTTTTCCTGCATCTTGTGCAAAGTGCATGTTTTCCCAGCTCGAACTGTTGCTTTCAGCTGAGCTAGATGACTTTGCTTGCAGCATATTAGGAAACTGCAGTGACAGCAGACCGCTATGGACACTGCCATGCAGCCGTAGTACTATAGTTGGCCCTAAATAAAGAAAGGATGCAGACTTGGGAAAATGAGAACAGTGGTATGAAAGTCTCCATCTGAAAAGATTCTAGAGTCAGAAACATACAAGTGTTCTGCAAACACCACTGAAGCTCCACTGCATGTTTAATTGCTCATTGTTTTTTTGCTGACTGTACTGTTATGAACTGTAAGTATTCGAGAAATGATTTAAAGAATACAGTTTAGGTTTTCTTTGTTGTCCTTAAAGTTTTCAGCCCTGCAGGGATCTTGTTTCCAAGCATTGTTCCTGTATCCAGCAAGGCAACAACCAAATTTAGGAAGTAGGAGCCAGCATTTTCATGTGATGGCATTATTCCAGGGACTGGTGCTTTAGAATAAACAGTAAATATTGTGAGCCTTGCAAAGCAGTTACTGATTCATTGCTTATACCCTGCTGATTTATTCATTGTTTGAAAGCATAATGCCTCTGCTGTCTCTGCAGTTTACCTCCAGCCACCTCTCCTCCGCATGAAAGAAACAAGAAACATGCTGTTGTTTCCAGCCTCTAAACCTGACGGTAACAAATATTATAGTACCAGGTACATAAATAAATCTCCTACACAAACAATATCCTCTGCTCCTTTCTCCAAATACCAGGACTGTTATGATCATCTGCAGTGCTGAGAGCTGTTGCATCTGCTCACAGGGATGAGAAGGTCCGGTGTCCTTGTAGTACAGGCAAGGCTGACACCTAGTGACCAGAGGCGTTTATTCCTGTGGGAATTCCCTGAATTCTGGTTCTCTATTCACTCTTCTCTAAGTCTGGAAGGCTTAAACTTCGAGATGAACAGTTAATTGACTTAATCATCACATTTGGCCTTTGTTTTCAGTGTTTCTAATGTACACTTCAAAAGATGAGTTGAGGTAGCTTGAAAGCTTGTTCAAGACATGAAGGTTTTGCATCTGGTCTCCTGGGAGCTGTGTATTGCAGCTGCTCTGAGCAAAATGTGAGATGGCAGACAGCAATCTAAGCTCAGAATATGCTCCTTTTGTTTTCCTTAGTAAAATCGTGGCTGACCTTGGTGTTTGGATTCTCCTTACTCATCCAGTCTTAAAGAATCCAAAATCAAGCATAATGGGATATTCTCTGAGTTGCAGACTTTTCTGCTGACCGGGTGTAACATCTTACAATGACACTGACACCTGTTTCATCATCAGGAGGTGGCTGGTCTCTTCTTCCAAGTAACAAGGACAAGAGGAAATGGCCTCAAGCTGTGCCAGGGGAGGTTTAGACTGGATATAGAAAAAATTTCTTCACCAAAAGGGTGATAGAATAGGCATTGGAACAGGCTGACCCAGGGAAGTGGTGGAATCACCATCCCTGGAAGTGTTCAAAACCTGTGTAGAGGAGGCCCTTAGTGACATGGTTTAGTGGCGGACTTGGCAGTTCTGGGGTAAAGGATGGACTTGATCATCTTAAAAGTTTCTTCCGATCTTGTTGATTCTATGATTCTATCAACATGGCAGATCCTGTTGGAAGTGATTTTGAGTTCCGTGCCTTAGCAAATTGTATATTAAAAAGGAAGAGTAAAACCTATCTTAAAGACTACCAGAATGCTTCTGATTTTTCTTTGGTTGCCTAGATTATTTCAAAGGTATAACATTTCTGAGAATTGTATGTGACCTTTGGCAAAACAAGTAGCCGTATAAATTTTGGGAAACAGCCACCCCCATGTGAAAGCAGTCTTTTGTCCTTGTAAGAATAATCATTGACTCCAAAAGTAGGCTGCAGACATTTTCAGTGGTTCCTCACATTACTCAGTTTCACAGGGAAACCTGTACTGATGCCCTAAAGAAGCCAGCTTGGAGCAGTCCTTGGGACTGGAGGAATTTTTTGTCTTCTAAATGACTTTTGTTATTTAAATGTTTCTTGAAATATTGGAAGTTGGTTGATTCATCATGCTGTTTGCTGCTAACACTGTGTTTGGCTACACAAAGAGTCAGAGCTCAATGTTTTTCTGTGGCTGAAAGGAAACTTTAATTCTTCCTGAATGAAATAACTAGGAACTTGCACAAGCCCTGTGTTGTTGAACAGAAAAGGCAGGCTTTTTCTCCTTCAGATAATCTTTTCTATCTGACTCACAATTTTACATGTGTCTCTGGTTCTGTATCTGTGGCATGTTTCTAATTAGCTAAGGAAAAAAATAAAGGTTCTGTATTTTAAAATCCACTTATTTTTCGTCTGCTAATTGTGTCTGATAGGGTGAGAGAGGGATAACAAATTCCCAAGGCAAAGATCTCCATCAAAGGCAGCAGATTCCGGTCTCTGAGCAACATGGACTTTCACTATAGCCATCATCTTTCCGTAAGTCTGGGATTCAGGTGCTTTGATGTTGCGTACACAGAACTCTTAGTCTACATTGTCGTGGCCTATTTTTTTCCATCATTACAACTTTCCACAGTTTGTCCCAGGGCTGCAAGAGACAAACCAGTCTGGACCCACCGGCCAGTTCCTGATGCCTAGGAATGAGGACAGCAAAACTGTCCAAATGCACACATACAACTATCGGTGCAGTGCAGCAAGTGTCTCAGTACTGTTGCCTGGTAGTATTTACCTGAAGAGACGGCTGCATTTTCTCACTCATGTTTGCAGCCATCCTTGGTGTCTCTTCAGAAGCAGCTTACAATCCAGGTTAAAGGATTGCACGTTTGCATAGTCCATTTGAATAGCTATTTTAGAAGTTCACAAAACCTGACTTCTAAGCGATTCTATTTGCACTGAAAAGCTAATAAGCATTTATGAGCAAGAGTCACAGAACAGGTAAATGTGACTTTGTCCAGGTTTAAGTAATAAAGAGACTTCAAATTCTTCAATTTGAAAGCTAAATACTGGGGGCCCTGAAGGCTTGAAAGTGATCTTTGCATTTATAAGGAATGCAGTATGTAATGATTCACCTTCTTTTTTTTTTTTTTTAGGCAATGGGAGTTTTGTTAATCGGTCAGACTACATCAATTGTTTTCATTATTTCAGACCACAAGTGCAGGATTCCTGCCTTTGTTCAAAGCAGCGTTGTGGGGAAAAATAAAGCTCTCCAGTAACAAAATTCTTGTGCCTACAGGGAACAAGGCTTCCCTACAGGGAATATGTTACAGCTCCATCTCCATGGACCGGTATACATCACTTCTGGAAAATTTACTCAACACTTCAGGTAACTTGTATAGTCTTTGGTATAGTCTTTGTGAGTCCTGTGCTGCTCTGCTTACAGTGGTAGCAGTAGTACCCAAGTAACAGGTGCCCTAAGGTAGAGCACAGTCCATGTGTCTGCTCCAAACTAACATGCGGTACAGAGCTCCAGCAGTGCAGACATGAGAGTGCATGCAGGTATAGGCAGAAGAAATCACTCAGAGCAACTCCCTGTGCTCAAAACTCTCCAGGAAACTTCCCTCTCATGGAGGCTACAGTCCTTCAGCAATGTCCCAGCCTGGAGGTGGTGGCACAGGGAGAGCCCCATGATCCCAGCAGGGCCCCTCCAGTGCCATGGAGCAGCTGTGTGCCTTCTCCCCTGCTCTGGATCACTGGGTTGACCTGCTGTCTTTGCAGTTAGGTTGGGAGCTGAAGAGGTGCCCTGCCTCCTGGTCTAGCAAAGGGGTTTGGAGAAGTTTTCTCTCCTCTGGCAAAGTTCACCTGCAAGACCCCCACTATCAGCTGTGACTCAGGATATATCCCCACTGCATATTCACTTTAATTTTACACAGCTGTGTTCTAAAAATACCAGTCAATGAAATTAAATCAAAGATTTTACACTGCTGAGATTGCTGTTTGTTGGGGGTTTGTTTAGGTTTTCTTTGGGGTGTTTTGGCTTTATTTTGCTTTGTTTTTCAGAAATGCACCAGGAAATGCATGTTTCTACACTGAAAAACTACCTTTGTATCTCTATCCATTAATATTCTTTATCAGAAGGCGGCAGCTGTTTGTGATAATTTCTGCCTATAGTGTTATTAACTCCTTTTTGAAACAAAAGTTTTGGAAAATTCCTGATTCCACTTTCTTATAAAAGCTTATCAACTAGTCCAAATAAAGACATCATGGTATAGGCTCATGCATTAAGCTATACAGTACAGTGTCATTTAAATGATGATGGGACTTCTGAGTTTATTGAGGAATGACTGAACTTCTTTTTGTATGTTTGAGCAATTTGTTCAAATGATTAATATGAACAGAAAATGTTTACTAAAAGAAAGAGATCAAAGGGAGAATATAAAATCACAGAATCACAGAATGGTTTGTGTTGGAAGGGACCTTAAAGCTTATCTAGTTCCAGCCCCGCTGCCATGGGCGGTGACACCTACCACTAGACCAGGTTGTTCAAAGCTCCATCCAGCCTGGCCTTGAACACTTCCAGGGATGGGGCATGATTCTATGAAAATCAAAATCCAGTCCCCATGGCAGGGGGTTGGAACCGGATGATCTTTAAGGTCCCTTCCAACCCAAATCATTCCATGATTCTATGAAAAGTAAAATTGAAACATTTTCGCAAAAAATGTTCTTCAGTGGCAGCAGTGTTAATACTGCTTGTAACAGCAGTAAAACCAGCGCTTTCAGCTGTGGTGTGATTTATACAAAGTTGACAGCCCTTTGAAGTTAGAAAACTTAGAATAACTTCTGCTTTCACATCAACAGGTCTAAAACTTTCAAAACTATTCCAAGTGTATTTAATATGAATTCAGCTCAGTAAGTTGAAGGTTGCTTTGTTCTAGTTTTGTCTGCACTTGCTCTTTGCATTTTTTTTTTCACTTGCCACTCTTAAATGAGGGGGACAGATTTTGTTGATCAGTGTCACAAACAGATAATATAAAGCACAGACAATATAGACAATAAAAAATATTGGAAGCTGCTCTCAGCTGCGGAGAAGATTTTCATTAACAAGATGATTTCGTAATTCTTTGTGACATGAGCATTCGCCCTTTTTCCTAGTTTGTTCCATGTGTGATTTGACGGTGACTTTTATTGATTACTCAGGCAAACATAAAGAGTACTGGTTTGCGTAAACTTATTCTGCAGATGTGGACCATTTTCAAATTGCCTAGAAAAGCACCGCTTTCCTTGCTACACATTTTCTTTGGGAGAGGAACCAGCCCCTTTTCTGCCCTGGCTGGAGCTACAAGAGTGCATCTGCCTGTGTGACTCAGTGGGAAACAAGGAGGTAACTCAGCTACACACAGGGCCGTGTGTTTTGCTGCTCAAGAAAGAGGATGGTTGGTACTTCCTGGCATCTCCCAAGGGGATTTATCCACCAAAATATGCTTATTGCTAAACCACCAGCACTAATGAGGTTTTTCAGCCCTGTGGGTTTTGTGCCATGGGTGCTTGTTTCTTTCTGACACTGGTCAATAAAGTCTATCTCTCTTGTTTAGGAGTGGTAAGTGGAAAACATGTCAGAACGTAAGTGGAGATGGGTACAAAGCTGGAACAAAGCAGCGTGCAAAAGTTCAACTCACAGGACTGAATTTGCCTTTAATCCACCTGGAATAGTTTTGTCATCGCAGCGGTAACGTGCAGAGCTTTGTGGGTATGGCGGCATCCATCGCTGTCAGCAGGAGGATGCAAACAGAGTTACACAGCGGGAGGTGCACCCATCACCTTCACCGCCTTACCAGAAATCAGGAGTAACGCTGAAGCAGGGTGTGGGGAAAGTGTGTAGGTTTCTTTTCCTCCAATGTACAGAAACTTGGAAGAAGGACGGCAGTTCAGTGGCCGCTGGGGGGAGATGTTAGCCCAGGCACCTGGCGACAATCGGCTCCCTGTCGGAGTCAGGTACTGAGATTAAGAGTCTCCAGTTTGGGAGAAGTCGGGGGGGGGGGGTGTGTGTTCCGAAGCAGGATTAGTTCAAAATGTGCCTTGCACCACAACAGACAGAGCGGTTGAAACCGATGGGAAATGCCCTCAGACATCTTTCTGTAATTAATTGTTCATGAAAGCTTTTAACGCTTTCAGTCACACGTGGAGATTAATGAGGCATCAGCTTTGGGGGGAACAAGAGTTTTGAAAGATAATGGTTAGTAAATGAGAAAACTGCTACTCTGTTATCTCTACATTTCCTGGTGTTAAAAACTTCAGTCTTTGAGGATATCTATAGTTCAGAAATGATAAGATGAATTCTTCTGTTATACTGAAATAATAAAGTGGTGGTAGACCCTTTAAGACTGTCAGGAAAAAGAAGTGCTAACAATGCAATAAGTAAACTCTCTTGAAAAGACACTTTTTCTTTCTCTTCTCTTACTGGATTTGAACAGTGATGGAAAGTATTAATTAATCATTATATATTTGGACCAGTCTTCAAGGGGGTTGGAAGTTTAGAATTACATTATGCTGTAATGTAATGTTTGCGCTCTGCAAACAGCCCCACTGAGCTGCTTGTGAAGTTACTGTTTAGTAGGAGTAAATTTATTCCTGTAGCGCTCTGCTTACAAACTAAAGAACTGAAGGTACCCTAAGATTTAGTCTTCCAGGTGCGAAAGTTGAGGTGACAGTGGTGAGGCACTGGAGCAGGTTGCTCACAGAAGCTGTGGATGCCCCATCCCTGTTAGTGTTTAAGGCCAGGTTGGATGGGGCTTTGAGCAACCTGGTCTAGTGGAAAGTGTCCCTGCCCATGGCAGGGTATTGGAACTGGGTGAGCTTTAAGGTCCCTTCCAACCTGAATCATTCTGATTTTATGTTTCCATGAAATCAGTGCCAAGCTGTAAAATACTGGAACAAGTAGCCTTGGGAAATCAGATACAGTACAGATACACAACATTTTCATGTTAATTTTTATAACCAAACCAAAGTGTTATGGGATACCAATATCATGATGTGCAGTCTGTGTTTGTGACATGACATATGACACAGTGTCCTACTGAAAGAGGAAAAGGCATCTCTTCTCTTTTCACCCTAAAATCAAGTAATGAACCATTCACAATGACCCAAGCACAAAGTGGCCAATTCACGGATCACAAAAAGTGAGAGCAGTACATTTCTGTCATATAGCTGTGTCGCCTGCTGGTTGTAAATAGGCAGTGTTAAGCTAGGACAGAAAGCAAACGAAGTTGCTTTTACCATCAGTGAGTCCTCTAATTCATCCTCACCTCACATTCAGGAAAGATGTGAATGTACAGTGGTGTAGAATCTTCAGATATCCATAAGCCTGGGAAATTTTTAGCACAGTATTGCAACATGTACTAGAGAAGGGCTGTCTTGTTTTCAGCTTTGCAGAGGACAAGGTTTTGTGGTTTTGGTTTTGGCTACCTAGTTGTTCCATAACCTCTGCTGCTTTCCTATAGTCCACTACTGTCAGATACTTTTTTAGATGGGAAATACACTGCTGACTCTGGGAAGCTTTCCATTTTCTTCCAGAAAGCACAGCAAAGGCTTCAGAACTGGTTGTCCTCAATTCCTCTGGTTACAGCTGTGAAGAAACAAGACAAATGTGAAGGAGAAAAGCAACCTATATAAGATCAGACAACAACAGTCACTGTTGTCGTCCCCTCATGTCCCAACACAATGTAACATCTGTGACAAGTTACAGACCTCTCAGAAGATATCTGCCCCCCACAACAAAACCAGATTGAGTGTACTAACTTCAGGAATGTTGAAAGGCAGGAGGCATTTTTTGGCCTCAGTCTTTCTCCTTACACCCACTGACTGTGGTACACACTGGGATCAAAAAAGATAATATAGTTTATTATGCTCCTTGTTGATGGAAATAGTTATTTACCAGAGTCAATGGGTTTATTTTCTCCCATGATGTACCCGTGGAGTGATAAGTCCAGCTCCAAGCCAAGCCTTCTTTCCTTCATAAGGACTTGATGAAAACTTTTCCCTTAAGTTTAGCTTAGATTTTCAGTGGAAACTTTGCGATTAAATTTTGCTAATACAAGCAAGGAATCAGTGTCTGTGTGTCCTCTCTCCTGCATGGCACAACAAACAGACTGTTTAAAATTTCTGTCATGTGCAAAGGCAAAAATCACAGCAGTTTGTTGGCTGCTTGCACCCTATGAAATAAGCTTCAGGAGACAAGAAGCTGTCTTGGGGCATTTTGCAATAAAGTGAACTGAATTGCTCAAGAAGCCCCTTTGACCCCTGTGCCTCTTAATTGTGAAAATCGAGTGCATAACTAAGGTTGGATGATGTTATTTCTCATGGATGATAGCTCTAATTTATATAATATAGTTAAGAGCAGTATCAGCTAGAAAAATTTGTGGTTTATAGCACACTCAGAAGATCAGATTTTGCCCAACTTAAATCTGGCCTTGCATGGCTACAGTCAGAGAGCAAGGATAGCGTCCACCTCGCAGAGCCTTTTCCATTCCTATTTATCTTACACTTCTGTGGAAGACAAGAAGAGAAAGGGTCCTGGCATGTGGAATTTTATAACCCCCCCTCACCAGCATACCAGAACTGGATAGCCTTGGGAAATGTCATGTACTCTGCCTTTATGTGATGAGCGATGTGTGAGATTTTGTGGTAGAGTTCAATAAATGCAGAAGGGATCCTTGGGATTTCTGTCTTCATCTCTTTGAAGAGATCCATCAGAATAAAATGCTGAGCAGACTCCTAAAGGGCTTCTCAAACTCTCCCACCACCTGATGAATTTTTTATAGTTTTGAGAACAAGCTATGGATCAGCAGGTGAGATATGGGCCAGGTTAGAACAGGAGCTTGCAGATATCAGTGAACCTGGTCCACGAAATAAGCTGAGATCTTACTGTTCAATTGCTCTGTTCAAGTGTGAACCGGAAAATGAAACGTGGCTTATGTCAGAGCTCTCCTCAGTGTTTCCACAGGTTTTGGGATACTACAGAATGGATGGAGACTTAGAACAAAAGCACAAGGGCAGGTTCAGCTGATTCTGAATTTAAACCTTTCTCTATGCAGAGTCTCTTCTAATATAAAGAAAATCCCTGCTGAGGAAATCTTCTACTTATTTCAGGATCACATGAACTGGTAGAGAATGTCCTAAGCTTTGTTCCTAGTTCCCAGTTTGACAAACTGTCCAGAGTCAGAATAACCCTGGCCTCATACTGCTTCCTAGAGCCTCCTGCTGAGTGTAAAATATGGCTGTCTTGCAGTTTGAATAAGGCTTTTAATGTGCCATGGGATGTCACGGTCCACAGAAATGGAATACAGTGTTCTGCTTGCTGAGAAACAGAAGAAAAGCTAACCAAACTGGTTTCTTCCTCCTGAGTACATAGTGATTGACTGGAAATTCAGTCACTGAGACTAAAAATATCAGCCCCGATCGCAAAAAAAGAGAAGTATTTGACAGATGGATTTAGTCTTCCATCAGCATGGACATCTATTTGCCACTAAAAGTTTAGTGGGTGCACTGAGGCCAGATAACATGGTTTCATCTCCCAGTCATCATTAACAGACTGTGGAGTATGGCGGATGTTATTTCTTTGAATTAAGCCCTCCAAGAGGAGATGGCCAGAGCTTTCATAGAAATTGTGCCGCTTAAAAGATTGTACATGGCTGGGGAGGAAGAAAAGTTTATCTGAGCATATAAGGACAAGCAACTCTTAAAAGCAGGGCTTTGCTCCTCCCCACTGCTATGCTAAAGGAAGCTGAAGTTCGGCTCTCCTGGTCCTCACACCTATGTGCACAGACACAGGCTGCTCTGACCAGGCTAATCAGTGATTTCTGTGCAAATGTCAATGAATCACAGAATCATAGAAAGGTTTGGGTTGAAAAGGACCTTAAAGACCATCCAGTTCCAGTACCCTTGCCATGGGCAGGGACACCCTCAGCCAGGCCATGTTGCTCAAAGCCCCATGCAACCTGGCCTTGAACACTTCCAGGGATGGGGAATATAGAAACACTTCAGGAACAGCAATCAAGGAGTGCAGCATCAAACATTTCCAGTGTTGCTGAGTATTCCTACAAGTTTCTCACTGCCTTTTTCTCCTTTCTTCTTCCTGATGAGGTGGTATTAGTTGCAGGGCAAGATGAGATGTGAGACTGATCTGTTCTGTCCAGCCCTGGTGAATTCTTACCCATGGAAATGGTCACTAGCTGATGATGAGATATCAGAAGCAAAATAAATCAGTATTGTTTTGGGTTGAATTTTGTCCAGTGGACAGGAAACCTGCTCAGTAAGTGCATGGTGAAGGCCATAGCTGCAGGCTGTGTGCATAAGTGCTGGAGTATGTGGACGAATTGGTGAGAGACCTTAAAGATATCTTCTGGAAATCTTTGCTCTCTCTCGCTGCCTTTACTAAGGAGTACCCTGGCACAGCCCTGATTCTGAGGATAACTTTACTTTTGAGCACTTTTTTCTTCCAAACCAACACTGAGCTGTGTTTTCTTCCAAGCTTTGCAGCATGCTTTTTTACCATGTTGGACTCAACCAAGGCTAATCTCTATTTTAATAGATGTATTTTCCACAGGAAATTAATGTATTGTTTCCCCAAAGCTATTTCAGTCTGTAAGCTCCACTGCAGTCTGCCCAGTCGCACGTTATTACAGTGAGCCAAACAAATCTAGTGCCCCCAACAGTCCCGTTAGTAGTTTCAGCCAAGGGATTTGTGTCAAGCTCAGATTTACTACTTGGATCCTCCAAATGACAGTCCCCTGCAAGAGATCTGGCGGCTGAATATCCCTGTGTTTTTTATCTAAGGAAACCTGTGTACAGAGAGAGTACAGTGTTTCCTAATTGTTCTCTTAGTTTTCTAACTGTATGTGTACCATGATACCTACAGATACCAGGATATACGGTATATATGGACTGTATATGCACTATGATGCGTATAGATACCAAGATACACATTACATATGGACTGTGTGTACCATGGTACTTACAGATGCCATGATACATAGTATATGTCACAGGACTGTATGTGTATTATGGCACCTGTAGATACCGGGTTATTTTGTCTTTGACTCTGGATTTGTACATCCATTTGTACACTAAAAGTCTTTTCAATCAATAATGTTGGGATGTTCTGAATTGGCATAAGTAGCTTGAGTTCTCCCTTTCCTCAGGAGGCATTAATAACCTGGCAGCAGGGCACAGCTTCAGTTTTAAGGTGACAGACGCTTGCAAAACATGACGATGCCTTTCCTGAGCCATTCTCTGTGGAGATGACAAGTAGCTGACGGCTGTCAGGTCTGTGTAGGAAATCTCCACAGCGGCGCTGAGAATGTTTATTGTAGGGAGAGAACTTTTGCCCTGTGAAGTCACCTCCTACTAGTCACCAGTAGGTTTCTGATATTCTATCACAGGAAATTCCTGGTGGACCACAAAAGCAATCCCCTGAGCCCAGCTGCTGGGGGGGGAGAAGCGGCACAGCGCACCACTGGGTTGAGCCTCAGCCGCAGTGTGGGGCAGGAGCACCTGTGCCCTGAAAAGGCAAGCTCTGTGCTCCTCAAACAATGTTAAAATGAACTATACAGCGGGGCAAAGGTCAAGTGAACCATTATTGTGCTGCATTTTATGCAAACAAAAAAAAATGTATTAGAGGATGTGCTTTGTATTGTAACAAGGTACTGTAAGATTATATTTAGGCTTCATGTCTTTGAAGCCCTTGGTAACACAACTGTATAATCACAGCTCTTGATGTTAATGAGGAAGTTATATTATAAGGTACTCCATCTAACTGGGAACAGAGTAGGAAGAATTAATAACCTTTAGGAGAGCGTATAAAACCAGCTATCAAGACCTCAAAAGCTAGCTGTATCAGGTGAATATATAGACATTTCTGCAAAGGAGGAAGAAGAAAGCCAGCAATTGACAATTGCTTTTCTCACCTTTGAATGCATAGGCTTTTCTTGTCAGACACCAGTTTCTTCTACACCTTGGAGGTCACGGCCCTCCTTAATACTCCGTTTTTCTCTGCTCTTCTGCTGAGATGTCAAGTATTCAGTCACAGTAGCTACCTTAGTAAGCGAGCAAAACTGGATGAACCTTTATCTGCATGAGTCAGTGCACAACAGGTAAGCAGTCTTGCAAAGGACGAGCAACATATATGTGTTTGGATGCTACAGGGTTGTGTATTCTGTAACTAAAAGGTATCAAACTCCTCCTTTAGCTTAAAGACAGGGATGCTGTAGAAGCAAAATAGTGACCCCTGCTAAAATGAGGAAGATGACATGCTTCCAGAGAACTGCTATTAGCTTCTAACCAGTGCCTGATCTCACATGCCTGCAGTCTCAGGGTGTGTAAGTCTTCTGAAAATGGCTTTCTCTTCAGCTTGTAGGATTTTGATGCCACACTCCTTGTTTGCTGCTCCTGAAGTGCTCCTCTGTTCATTGAGTTCTGCATGACCACAGACACCACCACTGACCAGCCTCACCAGCACAACCTGTACCAGCGCGTGTAGGTGCGAGCAGCAAGGAGCCAGCGCTTCAGGTGTCTTTAGCCAGAGCAGTGCCGCAGAACAAAATTGTGCTTAAGAGGTTGTGTGTCTTGGGAGCTTTGGAGTGGGTTTTGGTTTTGGTTGATGAGCGTGGTTATACCAGCAACCCCACAGCACATAATCTCTGGACCTAGGATGAAAGCATTGTGAAGATGTTCCCTGAAAATGCCCATGGGACTTAGAAGCATATGCACTATTTCTAAAAAGTAACTTACTGAGAAGTGATGGGCTGGGTAGGGCCTCTAGAGAAGTCAGATGGGCATTTCTGAACACTGTACCCCTTATTTTAACAGAAAGGAAAACGTGAGGCAATCGCAGCTGATTCAGCATCCGGCAGTCTAAGCCAAGTCATATTTTACCTCTTCCCTTCCCTCCCTGCACAAAACTTCCAGGAAAACCTGCAAAGAAAAGGCATATGTGGGTAGGAGGAGACCTGCTTTTAATTTCTGTACCTCCTATTCAACACAATGCCACACAATGCACAGGATGCGAATATCCCAAGGCACCTTATACAATACAAGTAACAAAAGCACACATACATGCACAAGAAAGGGGGGAGCAGCAAGCATGACAGGTTATAACACAAAAAGCAGGTATAGCTCTCTGCAAAATGCTTATGTAAAGGAGACTTATGGAATAAAAATCATCTTTAGAAAGGAGAAGGAAGGGGGGCTGAAGAAATGTTCAAGTGATCACGAGTGTTTGATTTCCATTTCAGAGCAGGATTTATCTGGTTTCTCTATCATGTTGAAAGTTATGGCCAGATCTTCATTATCAACAGAGGAGGAGTCTGGCGTAATGTGTCCTCAGTGCAACATCTACTGATGCTTCTATGATGCTATCTATAGAGCAACCTGGAGCCAGCACTGAGTCATATAATGGCTGTAATGATAGCAAGCAGCAATTGCTGTGGTTAGAAGCATATCGTGGCGATTCCTTGCTTCCCCTTCTTTTGGCTGCAGAGAAGAGTGTGTGTCGGAGCTGCTCACCCCCACAGAACCACTGATAAAGTGATTCAGAGTATTTGGAGAAACACCCAGAATTAAGGCTATGGTCAGTGTTCAATGAGTGCATCAGAGCCTGATCTAAGAAATCTTAAGTTTTCTTCAACCTTCTTTCTCATGCATTGATTTACATTTCCATCAGAAAGACAGCATTGTGGGTGAAGCACCCAGCCCTTGCCTTACCTGCTCCTGCTTTCAAAATCCTGCTCAAATTACTGGCTCACAAAATCTACAAACCACCCCCATGTAACCTCAAGAGGTCTGCAGTGAGAATGTGTTCTGGGTTTTCAAACAGGAATAAAAGCAAAACACTTTAAATAAAAAGGGGGAGGCAAGATCTTTACACACTTTCATTATTAAACAGACAATTCTTTAATGTATGGGGCTCATACATGGATAGGGAACACTAGATGATTTTTAGTCACAACAATGTCAGCTGGAGCATCAAAATCAAGTGTGAACGTACAAAGGCAGAAAGGAGAAACTACAGGAAATTTAAGTGGGATACAGCCATAAATCCCTTCTCCCTATAGAATGTGGTCACTGGAGTAATTTATTAATTTATTACACACTACTTCTCCGTAAACAGAAAAAATGAAGCTGACTTTTTTATTACATTTGCATGTTGATGGACAGTTGCTATCAGCGTAGCAGAATTATAGTGGGCAAATAGGACCGCAACATCCTAGCTGCCTAATCCTGAATCCAAAAAAATGATCAATACAGAATTCTCCCTTAATAGAGGTTTGGTTACCACATCGAAATGTTACTGGGGAATTCATTAGGAAGGAGGAAGAGTTAACAAAAATGCCACAGAAATCTTTTCATTTTCATTGTGCAATGAGACAAGGCAGAGATTTTGTTTATTGTCTCTTGAAATTGTGACTGCTAGAACCAGATGACACAGCCTCACCAGCGGCCATGGCACAACACGCACGCCTTCAGTGGTTTGTGGAGCTGCAATTATTGTGCTACTTAGAGCTACATGAAGTTTTCTGTAAAGGTCATGTGCTTACTATATAATATTCTATACCACTATTCCTTACATTGCAATCTGGTTTTTGATTTTGTTTTTCTACAGAAATAGAGAACAAAGAAAGGGTTTTCTTAGCTGTGGGATATGTTTTACAGTAAGAAGGTACTTAGGGTTTTTGGGAAGGTGTGCATAAAAATGATTGTGTACTAGGTAAGTAAATATTACTTAAAAAATTAGTTTATCTTTTGTGTGAGTTTGTGCAACATCCAGTTTTGTTTTTTAATGAGAGACTGGGCATCTAAAGAGCCCCTTCTTAAGCAGAGTCCAGCCCAAACTTCCCAATTACCTCCTCACCTACCGCTTGTGTCCTGTTCCCATGCAGCCCTGCAGAACCCGCCTTTGCTGGCATCTCGTAATCCTGACCAGCTCAGGAAAAGGAGTCATTTGTTGCCTGGACATGGGACGGAGTGGTGAAAGTGACCAAAAGTGAATCAGTAGGTTAGTTCCAGTAAGTGATTTCATTTTTCTTGTTTAAAAAAGTTTCCTTGGCTAAAAGCCAATGATTTGCCTGGAAAGATGCTGAACACAGATAATGCCTGCCCTGTTAAAATTAGCCTATACCATGCACCAAGGCCCTTTTAGCATGTTCTAGTATCTGTGTGTACTTACAAATCTATCTTTTTATAGCAAAATAGCTCCCAAAGCTTACCCCATGGATAATCTGCATATAATTTTCTTGCAGAAGTTAGAGCTCTTACCTGTGTGTGAAATGTGTTCATATATTTCCAGACATCCAGAATCCAAATTCCTGTATGGACAAGTGGTTAGATGCAGAGTCAATTTTTGAAGGCCATTGGCTCTTGGATGGGGATTGGATAGACTGAATGAAAAATGATATTTGCTTACCACTATACTTTTCTGCAGTTTAAAATCATTCCTGCTCTGCACTGATGACACCGAGACCTTGTGGGGGGACTGGAGTTGTTGGGTTTTGTGTGTGTAAAACCAGAAAGACTGAACCACTGTGAAGCAGCCCTGAGACACAAGCCCAAGCTTTTAAGGGATATTCCAAGGGTCTGGCCTACGAATAGAATTTTGGCTGCTCTGTAGATGAGCTGTACCTCTCTCTCACTCATGGGCTACAATACCAGTAAATGACTTTAAGCAAAAATTACTTTGTTGAGCAATTAATCCTGTTATTTTCTATAGATCTACTTTTGAATGGGGTCCCTCTGCACAGAGTACAAGATAAATTGGATCCGCTACCCTGTAATTCCAAATTTCCTCTGTCAGATTCCAGAGCAAAAGAAAAGGAACAAGCTGAATAGGAAGGAAAAGCTGAATAAAATATCTAAACCCCACAGAATGAAAAGCTGATGCATTTAATTAATCTTGAGGAGAAAGTGTTTCCTACTGGGGCAATCTGCATAGAAAGGGAGAAGCTTTATGTGAGCAAAGGTACAAGGAGAAGCTTGCTAAGACCTTTGGAGGGTAATAAAGCATAACCCAATCACGGGTGGCTACTTCACACCACAAAACAGGTCTGACATTCCAGTGTTTCTTTGGCACATGCAGAGCTCTGATGCTTTCCCTGATTACATACAGTCTCATAACCTAGGTGGGCAATAGTCACCAGTATTGACAACCTCAGCCTGGCAAGACAGTTGAAAATTGGTCCAAACCCCAAACCTTAATTTAGAAGTTAAGACTTCTATTTCTTTACAGTTTGCTCCAGAATCGCAAACATCTCAGATTTTTTTGGTTGATACCCAGAACCTGAACAGAAGATCAGAGCCATCTTCTTCCTATTCTGTTCTTGCCTGCCTTGGGTTCCACCAGAATTTCACCTAACAGTGACAACAGTATTAACAGTGATATTTGCTTTCAGCTATCACTTAATAATGCCTTCGAAGTAGAAATACCACTTCGGCAGCTTGTGCGAGATACCTAGTTCTGACTTATGCTTGTATTTCCAACTAATCATCTAAAAAAACCCTTAAACCAACCCCTTCTATTTCTACCCCACCACTGCAGCACAGATATGCCAGACAAGATGACATACTCTTCTAAAGCTGTTGGTAAACCATAAGGCAGGCGTATAATTAAAAACAATACACAACACAACAGACCTCTGTGTTTTGCTTGTTGCTGTATTACTGACTCCAGCATCTTCCAGGAGTGAAATTTATTTGAATAGCTATGCTGTGAATTTGAATCCCCTTCCCTGGTCTTTAATTAATCTTCTGAAGGTGGAAGAAGAACACCAAAGTATGCCTCTTAACTGCAGGTGGTGAGCATGAGCTACTCTGTTTTTAATACAGGTTTTGGCCAGGAAGTTTCATATCCAATGAACATTCTCATATTTATGTCATTGGGAAAAAATGACAGTGTCTCCCTATGAATGTTTGAACAAGACTTGCATGTTATTGTCTCAGTGCAGCAGGAATGTCAGCTATGAGGAGAGGAATTCTTTACATCCCACCCAAGGGAGTAAGAGAGAATCTCTGGCACATCTCTGTGCACAGTCCAATGGCGAGACAGTTTCCAGCTGTTGGACGCAGCACGACTTAAAAATGAAGTACAAAGAGGCAGAGAGCATGGGTGTGTTTTGCTGTGACTGTGCTGTAGTGCACAAAGGACAGCTACCTTTTCTCCTGGCTTTTTTTCCCTCTCTGCTTGTGTTTCTTTTGGTTTTTTTTTAACATCAGGAGTTTGGGTTTTGCTTGTCCCTGAGAGACTCTGTGACTAAGCTGAAATAACAATAACACAGGAGCGAAAGCTGAGAAATTAAGTGAAAAGGATTTAGTGGTGGACATGGTAGTGTTAGGTTAACCGTTGGATTCAATGATCTTGAGGGTCTTTTCCAACCTGAATGATTCCGTGATTCCATGTTTTCTGCAACTGGGTCAAAGTCAACATTCCTCACAAGGTACAACACATAACCCAGCCGTCTCTGCCATCACTAACATTGCACTGACAGTTCGATAATACCATATGTCTTGACTTGTAGGGTGCTGGGGTGGACAGTTCCGAATACTGACAGATTAAGGTACCCTACACTGGACCCATAGAAGATTTTTCACTCATGCAGTTAGTGCTGGATAAGAGAGGTGAGCAATTTGGGTAGCTTTATAAGGGTCTACTTCCACCTTCAAAATATTTGTAGTTTGGTGTACTTGATTTTTCCCTCTCTGCTGCTTGCCCTGCACTAGAAATGCTGGATTGCATTTAAGGAAGCCACAGAAACCACTATATGAAGAGTAGCTCTTCTGCATTGAGCCTGCCACAGCAATGTTTGTTTTTTCTGTGAAGCACATCACTAGTTTGTGGGAGTTAGACACCATCTCCCGTTTCCTTTGTATTCGTAGAATCATAGAATCATGGAATAGTTATGGCTGGAAAGGACCTTAAGATCATCTAGTTCCAACCCCCCTACCATGAACAGGGACACCCCACACTAAACCATGCCACCCAAGGCCTCATCCAACCTGGCCTTGAACACCGCCAAGGATGGAGCATTCACAACCTCCCTGGGCAACCCATTCCAGTGCCTCACCACCCTCTCAATAAAGAATTTCTTCCTTCTATCCAATCTAAACTTCCCCTGTTTAAGTTTGAACCCGTTACCCCTTGTCCTGTCACTACAGTCCCTGATGAACAGTCCCTCCCCAGCATCCTTGTAGTCCCCCTTTAGATACTGGAAGGATGCTCTGAGGTCTCCACGCAGCCTTCTCTTCTCCAGGCTGAACAGCCCCAACTTTCTCAGCCTGTCTTCATGCGGGAGGTGCTCCAGCCCCCTGATCATCCTCGTGGCCCTCCTCTGGACTTGTTCCAACAGTTCCATGTCCTTTTTATGTTGAGGACACCAGAACTGCACACAATACTCCAAGTGAGGTCTCACTAGAGCAGAGTAGAGGGGCAGGATCACCTCCTTCGACCTGCTGGTCACGCTCCTTTTGATGCAGCCCAGGATATGGTTGGCTTTCTGGGCTGCGAGCGCACACTGAAGCCGGCTCATGTTCATTTTCTCATTGACCAACACCCCCAAGTCCTTCTCCGCAAGGCTGCTCTGAATCTCTTCTCTGCCCAACCTGTAGCTGTGCCTGGGATTGCTCCGACCCAGGTGTAGGACCTTGCACTTGGCATGGTTAAACTTCATCAGGCTGGCATCAGCCCACCTCACAAGCGTGTCGAGGTCCCTCTGGATGACATCCCTTCCCTCCGGCGTATCAACCGAACCACACAGCTTGGTGTCATCGGCAAACTTCGTGAGGGCACACTCAATCCCACTGTCCATGTCACCGACAAAGATGTTGAACAAGACCGGTCCCAACACCGATCCCTGAGGGACACCACTCCCTACTGGTCTCCAGCTGGAAATCGAGCCATTGACCACAACTCTTTGCGTGCGGCCATCCAGCCAGTTCTTTATCCACCGAGTGGTCCACCCATCAAATTGATGTCTCTCCAATTCAGAGACAAGGATGTCGTGTGGGACAGTGTCAAAGGCTTTGCACAAGTCCAGGTAAATGACGTCAACTGCTCTACCCCTGTCCGTCAGTTTCATAGCCCCATCATAGAAGGCCACCAAATTGGTCAGGCAGGATTTCCCCTTAGTGAAGCCATGCTGGCTGTCACCAAGCACCTCCTTGTTTTTCATGTGCCTTAGCATGCCTTCCAGGAGAATCTGCTCCAAGAGTTTGCCAGGCACAGAGGTGAGACTGACTGGTCTGTAATTCCCCAGGTCATCCATTTTCCCCTTCTTGAAAATGGGGGTTATATTTCCCTTTATCAAGTCGTCGGGAACTTCGCCTGACTGCCATGATTGTATTAATCCAGCCCAATAAAAGTGATGGCCCGAGGCTTGATGTCCGGCTGCAGGTCCTCACTAGAGAAATGGAAACAGAGAGTGTTGTCATTTGCAGTGCCCCTGCTAACCCCTGATGTACTGAGCATAGGGCTGTGTGAGTGGGCCCATCACAAGGGCTGTGGGGACAAATGAGGCAGTGCTTTCCCACCCTATAACAGCTGGACCACAGTTGGAGTGGGCAGCTGTATGCATCCAGCTACATGATCTTCCTGTTGTCGATCTTCCTGTTGTCTCTTTATGGAGATGCTAATGGGAATGTCTGTTCCCTGAGACCCAGGCTGTCTCCATGAGAAGGAGGTGAGGATGTGGGTGCTCTAGGGAGCAGCAGCCCCAACCTCCAGATTTCCAGGGGAAAGAAAGCTTGGACAGTGATGTTGGAGAGGACCTCTCCTGGTGTTTTCCTTGTTGCCGCTGTGGGTTGGTGAATGCCATCCAGGTGAGTGGTCATGAGCTTCTCCTGCAGATCAGTACACTGCTCCTGCTGGGAGAGATTTAGAAGATTAGTTAGACATGTGTGCCAGAGCAGTAGGATCAAGCAGTCCTGTTGTGGGTACTGAACACCTTCACACAAAAGAGCATATTCCTTGGACAGACTCCAAGGCAGCTGATACTGATGTATTACAGCTTGGGATAAGCACAAGGGTCTGTAGCCCCGGGCAGGGTAGGAGAGCATCAGCGTTGAGGTAGTGACATGGATTCGGCTCACTGGGGGTTTTGGAGCCAGTCTTGGTGCATGTGCCAGTGGGGATATCTTCTGACAGCTCTTTGTTCCTTTTTTAGAGCCTTCACCATTGCTTCACCATTTGAATCATACACTAAGTGGTGAGGGCAGGGGTGAAGCCTTTACTCTTTGCAGTATTGCCTGGCAAGGTGATGGAAGGTAAGAACAACAATGTACAAACATAGACTTGGAAGGAACTTCTTTGGCCTTCATTTCAGACCCCTGATCTCCCAGGTTTTTGTGTTGTAAAACCCCTTTCCAGCTGACACTTGTTTCTCTGAGGTAACATTTAAACCATAATGAAAACAAAGGCATTTAGGTGATTCACTTTCAATACCAAAACAGAACAAACAAAAAGATGATGCAAGATCACTTTAGAGAAAAAAAAAAAAAACACAAACCAAAACAACCAGAATAAAACCAAACCCAAAATAACAAAAAACCTCACCAAAACATGAAGAGGCCAAATCAATCTTTGTAGCCTTAGGAGTGATTATTAGACATAGCAATTTATTTCTGTGTAACTAATTGTAGGTCACCAACAGTACCTTTAAGGATAAATTTGGCCACAAACCCCTGAAGAGCAGCTTTCAGCAGGGAAGGCAGATTTAGGAACCCATGGGTGAGCAGTGGCTGAGCAGGCTCAGCAATTTAATGATCTGAGATTGATTAACACTTATTTCTAATGCTACCTGTACAAAACAAATAGGCCTTTGCCATTTCATTTGGTATCTATTCTCTTGCCATTAGTTTAATACTGAATTTATGCTTTTCCACTTCACAATTCTGATTTTATTTTCTGGCATTTATCTGGGGTTTTTATGTGCTTCCAGGTACAATGCATCATATCTGAACTATTTTTTTAAACACAGCCTTGGGGAAACCTACAGGTCAAGCTGGAGGGTGAGGACTACAGTCAGATCCTCCAAGTTTTAAAGTCTTTGTTTTTAACCACTCTTTGAGCTTTCTATGAGGTTTTTCAGTTTTAGCCATGAGTTTTTTCAGAGTTTTAGCCCTGCTTTTTCTGAAGTTATTTGTTAGTCTCATCTACCTGTAGTGAGCTGATTTGGGATCTTGATTGCTCTGTGCATCTTCCTTATCCTGATTTTTCTCTTTCTAATTTTTTTTTTCATGTAATATGAAGCTCAGAATACCAATGACATCTCATTAATAGCTTTTTTTTCTTTCCTATACCTTGTTTTGAGCTTAGATCTGGTAACTGTGGGTCACTACCTCTAATGAATGAATTGGCAGTCCAGGGTATTTGTTGCCAGATTCAGCAGAGAAGGTATCTGTATTGTTTTAAGATTTAAATCAGTTGTATGGTCACCAATTATATTTGTAACTAAAAAAAGTTAGGGCTAGAGTGATGAAGGCGCACTTCCCAGTGTCATGTTGGTTTTCAGTGCTCAAAGTTATCACTAGGGATATCAAACCCATTATTTCTTTGAGGTACAGGATTATGTAGTTGCATAAGTGTATTAAGGAAGTGCTAATTTAGTAAAAATTATTTATCAGAAAAATCCAAAGTCACGTTATTGAGTGGATGGGTGTCTGCTCTGTGTGGTGGGGAAATAACCATGCTGCCAAATAAGAATGGCCTTAATTCATTGAAATCCAAAATATATCACTCCACTCTTTGAATTCTGTTCTACAGTTTCTGTCTTTGTTGAGTTTTCATCCATATTACCTCATCCCAAGCTGGCAAGGTCAGGCCACCTGGGAACTCCTGGCTGCCCCGGGAAGCACTGGTGATTCAGTGTGGTGGGTAGCACACTGCCCTCTGACTCACCATGGAGAAGCCCTTCACCACCACATGATGGGCACCGTCCACTGATGGAGATGTCTGTCACATGAGGTATAGATCCTTGGAAACACAAGAGTGTTTTCTCACCAGAGACAAAGCAATGTTCTACCTAAGGTATATTTTTATGACTATTTCAGCATTTCTTTTGAACTGCTGAAATATACACCAACATGTGTATATACAGTCTGATCTAGTTGAAGATGTCCCTGCTCATTGCTGGGGGATAGGACTAAATGACCATTGAAGGTTCCTTCCAACCTAAATTATTCTATGATTCCATGCTCTCTAATATGTTTCCTGTTCTTGTGAAAGCTGAAGAGATTCACAAATGCACAACATTCCTGTGGGTGCATTTACCTGCAAAGCATTTGAGGGTTTAGCATCATTGCAAGAAATATTCTGTAAGTTGTGAGGATATACAAGGTAAAAAGATTTGTCTTCCTCTATAAGGACAAGTGATTGAGCTAGATTGAGCTAATACACTAATAATACCCAGCCAAAATTCCTCTCTTGTCACCAAAACAATACCCAGTAGCTCAGATAATACCATGTAGCTCCTAACTGGGCTGCTGTGAACAAATGTCATTGATAGATAACGGGGCTTCTTTATGTGTGTATTAGGTGGTGAGCATGTGTTGGAAGTATGATTGTCCACAGCACATCTCAAAGTGACTATCAAAACTTAGATCCCAGTTAGCTTCTCAAACGCTGTGATTTCTGGGAAGCATTTTTCCTTGCTTTTTTGGAATGATTTTGGTTTCTTGACATGTTCTGCCAAGGGGAGAAGGACATCTCTGCTCCGGCCCCAGTTCCATTGCACTGTTCTGCCCTCTGTGCCCCATGGGCTGGTTTGGCACAGAGCATGGTGGTGGCAGGGAAGAAGCAGGCAGAGGGATTACAGGCAGCCCAGAGAAGAGGCAACCCCACATCCTTCCCTTCTCCAATGACTGCTGCTCCAGGAGTTGGAGAGATGGTTAGAGCGGGAGAGGACAGTTGGGGGAATGGCTGAAGTTGTTTGGCCTCCCTGGTTTGGCTCCCTCTTCATTGCTGACTCTATACATGAGCTTGGAAAAGCTTCTGCACAGTGGTAGGCACAGAAACACAAGGAGCCAGCCACAGGGGCAGCCTCTGTAGGAGGGAACAGTACTCTTTGTATGAGCCAACACAGAAAAGGAGGAAGGTCCCATCCCCCATGTAATGTGGACTTTTTTCAGGCTGTTTCTGAAGTGCACGCACCCAGAAAGTGGCATATTAGAGCACAAAAAGCTAGAATAAAAATAAAAAATTAGGAATGTGAAATAAAATCAACTTAGTGCACGGCAAAGGGTTTTGTGGTTTTTACTGAAGTTTTTGAAGGGTTGTCAGTTCTGCTGTGCAAAAACAATGAGAGATATAAAATACCTAAAATGGTAGAATCTGTGTGATCGTATATGTGAGACAGAAACTTCTCTCTTTTACCTGAACTTTGTTTATCTGAGCCTGATAAGTCCAGTAGAAATAGTCCTCTGGACATTAATCCAAAATGAAAGAGAGTTGCCTCTCTGTGCCATCGATAGACACGAGCATGGCTTCTGAAGTGTAGCCTGGCAGTCGTACTGTGGATAATATACATTTAACCCTACCTAAGCAGAAGGGGTTTGCATTATTCATCATTACTTGTCTCTATCCAGTTTGAGTTCGTGGTGATAAATCTAGCTTATAAGGCACTTACAAAGATGGGTGTGGTGTGCTGATAGCATTCATGATTAAGTGCTTTCCTGTGTCAAATATAGCCCCTAATATACTACAAACAGGCAGTCGATTTTTATACAAACTGATCTGGCTGCTATCAGACTCTGACATTTTATACTAATACTTAAAATAAATCTAGAAACAGGAAAGAAAGTACAGAATTATTGTTTTAAGCTAACTGTGAAGGCTTATCTTCAAAGTGGCAGAGTTTCTATTGTATTTAAAGAAACTGGTCAGTATACTGGCGTAAAGGTTAGAAGTACGCATGAAGCTGGAGTTAAGTTCCAGCTTCAGTTTTCACTTTTGATATAGAGCCTCTAAGTGCTTTTTGTTCCAACATGAAGACTTAAAAATACTTTTGCTTGATTTTATTTGTTTCCAAGCTTGCCAACAGCGCGTTAAAGCCTACTCCTATTGAAAACACCGGGAGTTTTGCCATGCATTGCAAAAAGACTGGGATGTGGCAGCATGCATTAAATTCTCTGTGATTTGTTGGACACTGGAGTCTACTTAGGCAAGAGCTAGGGACATGTAAGCTAACATTAGCAGTCTATTCTTTCCATGTCTTATCACATGCAAAGTTTGCATGACTTTTTGAGTTCCCTCTTTTAAAGGCCAAGAAAATGCTCAGACTTGGGTCCCCATGAAAATGAAGAAGGCAATTTTCTGTCTCAAAGTGCTCACCTTAATGTATTTCAAAGAGTAGACACTTGACCACAAGAAAATAGTGCAAGAACTAGTGAGGAACTGAACCCCAAATCAAGCTGAAAAAACAACAGATTGAACAGAAAATATTTTAATGAAGTTCATGAAATGGTCATCTGCTGAATGGAGGACATGTTTCATAATTGTGTTTGAGATTTTGATCAGCTTGAGGCTGCTGCCACTGCCAGGTAAGGCTGCTCCCAAGAACCTACCTGAGGCTCAGCTTGTCAGCCATCCATACAATGTATGCTCATGTTCACACCCAGTGCAGACTTCTTTTCAGCTGTGGTGTGGTCACTGTGATGTGATATGAGCTTTCTTTCCCACAGTCTGGACAGATCAGGTGAGGTATTTCAGCCCTCAGAAGATATTTTCTGTCTGGCTCCTCATAAACACAATATGGGTGTTTGGAGCTGGAGTTCCACCTGGACAAAAAGGTAGTGGTATGGACTTTTATGGACTAAAAAAAATTAGTAACTGTGGCATGCCAGTGTCAAATTCTGAATATAAGGAAATGTGAGACTTCAACACAAAATGACATTTCTGTGATGGAGAGACAAAAATGAGTAGATTATTCAAAATGGGAAAACCTGAGGACTTGAAACAATGGAGTGACAGTTCACCAAACATGCTATGTTTGTCTATTGAATTTATTAGTCACAGAATTTTTTTGTTACTATTGCCAGAGCTTGTTACTCTTCTCATATGCCACAAACCTGTGAAACATGAGCAGGGAACAACTTGAACTCATGAGAAGCCACATTACTAGAACTACTTGCATGTGCAAGGTTGTTAATTTACATGTCCATCCTTACAGCAAGAAAATCCAGACTCTAAAACTTTTTGCTAAGAAAAGACAGCTTTATTAGTCTGTTGGGCAGGTATTATCAGATGAAAATGGTTTTTGTCTGCAACAGAGTAGTCTGAAAATCAAACTCATTTTGTTGTTTGGTAGTTTGGTTTGTTTGGGTTTTTTTAGTTAGCTTAAAATGGTTTTATTCCACACAGGTAAGGGGGGTTGTGTGTGTCAGGTCAGTGGCTGATGGTGGAGCAAAGCTCTTCTAAGCAATGTATCAGAACATTTTTACATTAGAAATTACAGTATGCATTCCACAAGTTTAATTACCCAACATGAAAAATGTGTCACTCCAGCCTTTTACTTTCTGAAGGCATCTGAATTAAATGTATGGCTCTTTATTTATCTTAAGTAAAATTGTTTTAGCTTTCTTTTAGAAAGAGAAGAGAATATTTATTTCTAGCGCAAGTCCATTTGTTCCTTCTTGCTGACTGGTGTTCTAGTTCAGGTTAGACACAGGAATTTGCTTGTAATTGGCACTTTTTATTTCTGCAACATTTCTGTCACCAAAGGTACAAATTATATCCCAAGAAATGAAAACCGTATTTAACAAAATTAAAACTATTGCAAGAATCACATTCCTGCTCTTCGAGTGTGGAAGTTTGGTGTGTCCTTTTAACAGGCTGGGTTTAACACACTGCGATGGCAAGGGGTGAGGCAAAATTGAAGGAAAAAATGCCTGACTGACAGCACTCCACCCAGATAAGGCCACTGCTTAGAGAAACTTGGGAATGTCTCAATGTAAGCACTGTGCCAGGAACACACGCTCCACTGCATCCAGGAGTGATTTTCAATCATGTAGCCCTTAAGAGGTCAGCAGTAGCAACAGTATGCAGGCTTGCTCTCTCCTCTCAACACAGGAAAAACTCATGCCACTCCTGAATCTGATTTAGGTCCTTTTCTTTGCAACCTCTATCTTATTTTTAGAATCATAGAATAATTTAGGTTGGAAAAGACCCCTAGAGGTCATCTAGTTCAATCTTCTGCTCCAGGCAGGGCTAACTTAAAAGGCAGATGAGGTTATCCATGGCCTTCTCCTACCCAGTTTTGGAATTATCTGAGGGTGGAGGTTTCCCAACTTCTCTGGCTGGGTTTAACCACTCTTACCTGATTTTATTTTCTTCTTATACTTGCTGAGGATTTCCCTGAACACAGCTTGGGGCCACTGCTTCTTGTTCTTTGGCTGCATACCTCTGAAAGAAGTCTGACTGCATCTTGCCTGTAGGACTCCTTTAAGCAGTTGAAGATCACAAACAGATCTCCCTCCACCTACAGCCTTTTCTTCTTCAGACTGGGCAAACCCTCAGCCCTCCTTGAATGTCGTGCCCCACTGTCTCAATGGCCCTACACTGGACTTGGTCTAAGATGTTAGTGCCTTTCACTGGGAAACCCAAAAGTGGACATGACAGAGTACTCCAAATGTGGCCTCATTGGAACTGGAAGGGAGCAGCCACTTTCCTCAAGCTGCTGGCAACTCTCTTGCTAATGCAGCCCGGCATGTGCTTAGCTTTCATTACCTCAAGGGCGCACTGCTGAATCATGCTCAACAACTTCTGTACCTCAGGTCCTGCTCTCCTTGCAGGGGCTTCTTCTGTCCCATGTGAAGGACACTGTTGAAGGACACATAACGTTCTGTTGAACGTTATGAAGCTTCTGTCTGCCAGAAAGGATGTACAGTGTATGCTACATCAGCAAATCCATCAACCTTTCAGCCAGAGAAAGATCTTTTCTACCTGTCTTTGAGTTCTAGCTTACTGACTTTTGCTAGAAGCCTATGGACAAGAAACTGGCCTGCATCACATAACTTCCTCTCTCTAACAACTCTGCACCACCGAATCTCTGTGTTTTATAACCAACCTTCATACAGTGGCTAGTGTCAGACAGGATTTATCTGATTTATGAGGCTAGGTTTAGTACCTTTAGAAGAGCACACTCCCTGTGTTAGGCCAAAAAGCAGCAGAGAGGATTACAAGGAGTTGTGTTCAACTGGCCAAAATGAAGACAATACCAATGAATAGAAAGGACACAACCCTAATGAAGTTAATTTTTAAGCCTCTGGAGAAGGTATTCTATCATTAGGGAAAATTTAAAGAAGAAATATCAGAAAAAAATGCAAGGAATGTCATACAAGAATTGTCATATAAGAAATTTGCATATGAAAAATTGTCACTGTAAGGGATTAGTTAGTTCATCCTAACTTTTTTGGTGTCAACCCATGGAAACATGTCACAAACAGGACCCTATTTCAGCTCTTGATAGTGAGAAAGGGTGTAATAATAGCTTTCTCTTTCTGTTGGAAAACAAGAGAAATTTCTGGATGTATGTGCATGAGAAATTAGGAAACATTCATTATCTGGAAGTATTTTCTTTTTATCACAGGTGGCAGAAAAAACCCACCAGAGAACTGAATGTACTAAATGCCATGTCTCCTTTTCTGTTGATAATATTCAGGAGAATGCTAATGGAGTCTACTGAGGACTTTGAGGAAAACCAGGACATTTACACACCTGACGGAAGTTCTTCCAAGCTTCTCCCTGGAGAATAGATAGTAGTTGGCCACAGGTTGTGTATCAAACAGCTGAATATACAGACCAGGGGCTCTGAAAAACTTAGTTTAGGTTCTAAACTTTTAAGCAAATCTTGTGTAATTTGTGGAAAACTCTTAGCTTTTCACTTGAAATGCTGAAATGCCCCTTGCTGTCTGTTCACATGTAACTTATGTATATTTGCTGTGCAGTACTCTCAAAAAATGTGAGGAAATATTTGGGATCTTTTAAAAGACTTTTTAAAAGGCTGGATCATCAGCTGTTGTGTCAGCAACATATGATTACTATCTTAATTAGAAAATGACTAATATTCATATTAAAATCTATGAGAGTTTTGCTGTTGAATTCAGCTGGGACAGATTCAGTATCTCTATCATAACCCAATTTCTGCAAGGTCAAACAAGAGAGGCAAGAAATTAGAGAGGTGAGCAGAGATTAAATGGTTCCCCCTGAAGTAATTATATAAATGATAGTGTGTTCATCCTGCAGAATGGGAGTGAATACCTTAGAGCAGGAGATGAACACGGTAAGTGTGCCAAATCCTGATGTCCTTTGTTCAGGGCACTCTGAGGAGGAAATTAGGAAAACCCTTACTGTCTGACACATGGCAGACCACCAGTGGCATCAAGTTTGGAGTGAAGCGAAAAATGTAGCTGCTGATGGGAGTAAAGGAAAATAATAGCCAAAGCATTGATGGGGCTGGATTCAAGGGTCAGACTCAGAGCTGACAGACTGATCTGATTTTTGGGATTTAACAAAAATAACACATCTGGATTAAAAAAAGAAAAAAAAATACACTTATGTATGTGAGTTAAAAGAAAAGCCTCTCAAAGTCTCTGCAAGGCCTTTGCCAGACGTCCTCAGCAGTGCAGTTCTCACTGTTCTGGATCACTTCTTTACTGTTTATCTTGAGTAAAGCCCTTTGTAATTAAGTTAATACTGATTTAATCATGACAATCATAGCTGGTAGATATCCAAGGCAATGATAACAAAAATTAAGCAGTGTACAGATCACATCTATGACAAGAGATTGAAGAATAAAAGAATACTGTAGGGGCAGGTCATACTTCAGTTTTTCTATTTTAACTGCCATTAAAAACAAAAGTAAACAAACCAGAAATCTAAAGCTGCTTCTTCTGCAAGTGTTTGATCACAATTTGTGAAATAAACTTGGACTAGTTTGTTATCACAATCCCATGCAGTGGTGAGGATTTGACAACCACACTATAACATTGCAACTTGGATTAAAGGTGGTGGGAGACACACTCATTGTGTTTTAGGTCATTTGTGTTCATTAGCAAGTGCAAAGTCATCAGTGCCATGTTTGCCTTCTGCTAAGTGAAGCCATAGTTCTCTCACCTGGACTCAGCATCATTCAGATATGCAGCAAGGTTGTCCCATCTAACACCTCGTCTCCTACGGAGAATGAGTTGGGATCATGAGGCATTAGGCACAGCTCCACTATTTCTTCAGGGTTTTTAATTACTTGATGATCTGTCTGCCCAACAGTAGCAGTGGACTGGGGGAGTCTTACAGGCAGGTAGTGGAGCCACTACCTGCAGTGCCAGTACAATGCTTCATCAGGCTTAGGTCTCCATCCTTAGGCTAGAGCTTGCTTAGATAAGGTAGCCCGGGCTAGCAGAGAAAACCCTTTAGCGTGATTCATGTGTTACCTGAAACAATGTCACAGCAGCATTTAAGATTAGAAAATGTAATTACCCTGATCAGTTGTTTACAAAGAAATTGTTTGAAGCTTTCCAAAGACATTGTTTGCAGTCAGGGCAGTATCACTTCCATTGTGTGTTTTGTGTACTGGCCCGATAGCTAATGATGGGAGATCTCAGAAAATGACCCTCCCGGAGCATCAAAGTTTTAGAAGTGTTATTAACCCAGCTGTAGAATCTCATGTAAGATGTGAATTGTAACAGCCATTAAATCCATGACTATTAAGTTCGTTATGTTTTAGTTTGAAAATTGGACACTCAGATTTTCAAGGATTTATGCCCTTACCTGCACACACAGAAGTCAATGGGAGTTTTGTCCTTGGCTTAATTTGGAACAGGATTAAATTCTTCTGATGTAATGTTTGATCTCCCAGCAATGAATTCAAGACATAACTAGACCTGAGTAGTTATTAAGGTCACTTAGAGCTAATCAGATAAAAACCCTACAATTTTGAGAGAAAGAAGGAGGGTGCCAGAAGTTCAGGGCCACTGAATGCCATGGGAAGACATAGGGGAGAGTACTTCTGTGTTGACAAAATTTAAATCACAGTTAGACCTGTTCTAAGCTAGCCCAAGCTGGAAAAACCTTGGCTGCTCTGAGCAGCTCTAGAGGGCTGTCGTTTCATTTTAAATTGCAGCTCAAAACTGATGCCCAGCTTAAATGTTACATTGCCCTGGGGTCCATTTCAGAGTCAGATCTCTCACTGGTTATAACCTGGAAGTAAAATCCGGTCGGAAACATTTGAGTACTGCGGATTGCTACATTTGAACACAGATAAGCTCAGACTTTTTTCTTTCTTCATGCTAATGTAAGGCTGCTGGGAGCGGAGGAAGGAGGAATTGGCAGTAGCTCTACTGTTCTGATTTCTGGAACGGGAAATTATTCTAAAAGGGAGGAGCTGTGCAAATTAATTAGCTTAACATGGTGACAACAGCACTAGAATACACAGGTGAAGAAAACATCCTCAGCCTTAATTGTGCTTTAACAGGGCTGATTTCACAGCTGATGTCACACTGTTCTACACCAGCCTCCAGTGCTTTACAGACAGGCCTTCTGAACTTTGTATCCTTAAGTAGACAGACCCTGTCTTCCCTTAGTCTCTAGAGATGCTTGAAAATGGCAAGTCTAGCACATACAGGAATGAGTGATATAAGTATCACTAGTTTTCAGCTGTTATAGAGGAGCTTCTGGCATATATAAAATGTACAGATTTTGATTAAGGGGATGCCTTTATGATAGAGGATACACTGAATGCAGCATATGCTGCTCAGAAACCCAGCTGAGCTCAGGCAGCTCAAACTGCCAGAAGCTGATTTTCTACTCAGTGCAAAACCGTGTTGTAACATTTTCTTTTGTTGTGGTGCTGGTAGTTAATTGCCGTGCGCTGGTGTGATGTTGGCATGAAGCTGGAGCAGAGATTCACATTTTCAAATTCTGGGACACAAGCGTGAAAACAACTACCCTGGGGGAAAAGCCCATGGAAATCCTTCTGTCTAGCTTGCTGTATGGCATTTATTGATATTATTTCTCAGTGGCAGATGAGGGGCATTTATAGTAATCTTTCACCTTTCTTTGCTAGCAAAAGGAGCAGTGGTTTTAGTTTTCTTTGAAACCCAACAGATTCCCTGTACCTGCGCTGAAATTCAGAGAGCTGCCAGAGTCATGAAAGCATCCCCCTGTCATCTCTAAGCAGTGATTTCAAAAATCTCCTCCCCCTTCACCTTCCCTTCACCCCCCCCCCCCCCCCCCCCTTCACTCTGCCTTCCTCTTCCTCTAGTCTGCCCCAAGGGATCCGTCCCTTGCTGGAGGCTGTGCTGGAAGGAAAGTGCAAATCCTTATTTTAATTAACCTTAATGGCTGGGAGAACTGTTGATACCCCACTACTACCACCTATGTCAGAGACCTGCTCCATGAATCTGTGTCATGTTGGAATTGTTGGGAATCAAATGTTGCAATTCCTTACGCTGGTTTTACAAATCCAGAGCTAGGTCTCACCTTCTCCGCAGTAGAAGTGTGGAGATCTCTCAGCTGGCACTTTGACACCATGATGTTGATTCCGTCATCAGTCTTCCACTCATTTTTGGTAATCAGATAACAGTGCTTTCACATACTTTAGTTGTCAGAAAGGAAGAGGTGCTTGTCTCCCTGTGCTTGTGACAGCCACTTCCTACATACAGCGTAATGAACCGGAATCTCTCCTCCTACAGAAGGCCATATCCTCCCGCCAATTACACACACATAGAGCCTGGGCGTGTTTAAATGCATGTTAATCCATGGCCTTACACAGTGCTATTTCTCCTGGTCTCCATCCGAAGTAGCCATCCAGGTGAAACAATTAGTGAAATCCAGATTTCTTTTTTTCACATGTGCAGTAGCTTTCCAATATCCCAAAAAGGAGATTTCTTTGGAATGGGACAGAATAAAATTCTTGAAGAACTGGACCCATTGATTTGAGCTGTATCTCCCATCCGCAGAATAGCATAGACACAGCAATAGACGCACATACAGGTATGACTGTAGCAAGAATATCCAAGTGTTTGCAGCACTGGAAGACACTGAAAATGTGAAGGGGTCTGAAAAACTGGTATTTAATGCACTGATCTTTGGAGCCTTCACAATGAGGCATTGTTAGATATAGGATCTGCTAAACAATGAGTCCTTGATAGGACATAATACCTATTCAGAAGCTCAGCTTTGCACACTTGCTCTTAAAACATCCTTAGCTCAACTTAAATTTACCTTTGTTGCACACAATGCACATGTGACAGACGGTTGCATTCATTCATCTACTTTATTTAGATCTCTGACAGGCTTACCTACTGTGTGCCGTAAAGCTGAGGTTGTTATGGGTTCTTGAATGAACGCCGTTGATAGCTAGCACCTTTTGAAATGATCACTGTCAGATGCTTCAGGTGACACTGAAATAACACTGAAGTAAAGTTGAAACCCAGAGCTCTGTGAGCATAACCTGGTTTTGCCTAGTTGCGTGCCTACCTTATATGCTCTGCTTGGACAGTTTCTCCTTCTAAATAAAATGCAATTTACAGCACATACTGTACTTTGTCTACCAGCCATTAAAGATCGGAAAGTACTGTTTGTTGTCAGCAAGCAGTTGAGCGCCTCCTGTTACTGCAGGCTGACAGCCAAGCTGCAGGTCAGGAAAAGGTATGAGAACCCAGGACACAGCATCCTGACCGCACGTAATGTACTCTGCCAGCCAAGCAGAGGCTTTCCGCAACGAGTGCTGTGGCATGGCATTCCTCTAGTGTCCAAATGGGAGTGACACAAAATGGCAAACGTTTTCACCAGAAACACTTTGTTCCATTTGGGTTTTTTTAACCTGGAGCTTCCTTGTAAATAAATTGCTTTTATAAGTGTGCCTGCTCTGTCAAATTTTGCCACTGCCTCTTACAAACACCTGAACAAAAGCAACCATCTAGAAATTTATAACCTTTTGAAATCTCACAGGTTGAAAAATGGAAATCTCAGGGCTTCAAGAGCTATGGAAATGTGTTTGTACATTTGTTCAGCTCATCTTAGAAGGTTTGTTAACGATTTCCAGAATCTAAAGAAAAATGTGAAAATAGTGGTGATTTTTGTATAAAATGTATATGCAAATTATAGCTGTTTATGGCAGTCTCTGGAGAACCTCAGCTGGAAAAATATTCCTAGCTGGAGGAAGTGTTAAGATGCTGCACTTCCAAAGTGCAAATCCATAATGTGGCCAGACTGTCCCTTGTAGTACTGAAGGCTTTAGTTAGAGGTAAACACTATTTAGCTCATCTGATAATTCTTCCCAAGAGCTCAGCAGTTCATGATTTAGATTTCTGTCTGCCACAGTGAAGTGCAATGCTAATGGGGAAAAGAGGGAGGAAAAGAAAGGAAGGACTGCTAAGCGAACAAGTTCATGCTTGTCCTGTGGACAAGCCTGTTCTTGCTACCATAAGAAGACAGTTTGCCCAGTACTTGAAGCAGGAATGCCAGGGTAATCTTTCAAGGAAGGAAACTTATGCAGTAGAAGTAATTGCTGGTGTGATTGGCCAAATGACCATAAGAATGATCTAAAGAGCCCTTCAGCCTGACTGTGATTTTGATCAAGTGCAAGGGTGAGGAGGAAGTGATGCATTTGCCTATGTGCCTCATTTAAGAGTTAACAGAATAAATGGAAATGAAAAGTAGAAGCTGTGGAATCTCCTGGGAGCTCTTGAGAACCTGTTCATTGCTCATATTCACTGCTAATTTAGGTGCTGTGGTTGAGAGACAGACTGGCCCAAGTTTTACAGCTATTTCTACTCCTTTGATAACTCCTACTGCTCCCTCCCCTCCTACAGTGCTTTAAAATGACATTGACTATTTACATTTTTGATAGTGAAAAAAATAGGCCTGTCTCTTTAATAGCCATCCCTTTCTGTTACCAGGTAGCCTGATTATCTGTGATTGAAGAGGGTGAAAGTCGTTGGCATGTAAATGAGGTGCTTGGTGAGGTGGCAGACACAGGGGCCGTGGATTGGCATGCAGAGCCACCAAGGTGGGAAGCCAGCACAGGACACCATGGCTCTCAGCTTTGCTTGAAAGGCTGAAAGTCATAGAATCATAGAGTCCTTTAGGTTGGAAAAGACCTTTAAGATCACTGAGTCCAACTATTAACCTAATACTGCCAAGTCTGTCGTTAAACCGTGTCCCAGAGTGCCACACTTACATGCCTTTTAAATGCCTCCAAGCATGGGGGCTGCACCGTCTCCTTGGGCAGCCTGATCCATGCCTGACAACCCTTTTACAGTGAAGAAAGTTGTCCTAATATTGAACCTAAACCTCCCCTGGTGCAATTTGAGGCTATTTCCTCTTGTCGTACCACTTGTTGCTTGGGAGAAGAGACTGAACCCACCTAACTACAACCTCCTTTCAGGTAGTTGTAGAGAGTGGTAAGGTCTCCTCTGAGCCTCCTTTTCTACAGACTAAACAACCCCAGTTACCTCAGCCATTCATCATCAGGTTTGTGCTCTAAGCTCTTCACCACCTTTGTTAAAGAGGGTTTGTTCCTCTTTGGTCTTTGGCGACCTCTTTTTTCAAGTCTAGGAAGTTATTCTTAAAAATTAAGACATCTTTCCTGTTAAATACTCCTGTACTTTAAATATCATTCTTATCAATCTGCAGGAAAAATACAATTTCACCTAGCTAAAGATTAGGCTAAATGCTAATGTCTATTTATTTTTAGAGAAGCAACCAGCTGCATTAGAATTTGCCTTTAGATTGCTTTTTTTACATAGTGTTTTCAGAGCTGCTTCTCTAAAGGTTAAGGAAGAGAGTCACTGAGGCTTTGAGCATAAATCCCAGCCACCCTCTTTGCTGGGCTTTACCAGTTCTGTGGCACCTTCTATCAGGGATACTTTTATTATCACCATACCCATCTTTGCCTTCGAGTCTCCTGGTGCAAACTGGAAAAGAAGGGCCCAGAACTCACTATGCCCAGATTTTCAGTGCTTTCACCCTGGGCTGGATATTAAAAGCTAGCTGTTAGGGCTAGTTAAATAATATTCCAGTACACTGAAGTAAATAAAATTGGTTGATTCATGGCTATAGCATCCCTTACAATTCTAGCTGAGCACCTCACAGTCTCAGTAAATCGTGATGGTAAATTCTGTCACACCACCTCAGAAAATAAAGGTAGCTCTCCTGAACCACTTAAGATAGCTGCTGTACACAGACATCATATGTAAACCTGCCCAAGGTCACACAAGATGTCTGTGGTAGATCAGAAACCTCAGTATTGATCACTTACACTCTAAGTTAGTTCCCTAAACCAGGGAAAGGCAAACTTTCCAGACTGGGATCTCACTTCTTTATGGTTTGGCACCCTTCCCTGCTTTCTGACTGTTCTCTCTGCATATCTGTGTGTGACTGCTTGTGGCTCCTGCTTCTGCACCTCCAGCCTGCCTTGTACTCAGCACTGTCTTGCACTGCCAAAAACCCCATGTGTCTTCAGCTGTAGCAACCCTCTTCTCAAAGCTCCATATTGCAGCATGATGGGGAAAGGGAAGAGAGCAGTGAAGGGAGAAACAAGCCAGCTGCTACAACCCATCTAGTGAGCATCCTCTGACCTAACTCACTTCCTACTCCATCATGCACATTGCAAAATGTTTTTGGGATGGGAATGCTGCAGAGCCAGAGGAGATGAGAGTTCTGATAGGCCAGAGGGGAGAGGAGGAGAAATAGGAAAATAAGAGTGAAAGTGAGGAGAGGCAAAATCAAAGTGGAAATGTTCAGGCTTTCTGTTTTAGTCCACAGTCTGATTCCGTTCTTCTCATAAAAAAACATATCCCACTTTGAGAACTGCTTCTGCACTGAGGAAAGGTTTAAAGAGCAAGATATCCACGGGGATAAGGGCCAGAGGAGGCAGAGGCAGTTGGCTTATTGTTAGTGCTGCGAGTCACTGTCATATGGGCAAGGCCAGCATTTTGTCTGGCAAAGTGTTTTCCTCCAGGGTAGGACGAAAAGAAGAGCTGGCTTTATTGCTGGGTCTTGCAAAGCCTGCAAACCTAGGGATAGGGTTAGAGACACCAGTGTGAATTACTCCATAGTCAGCCCTGTGACTGCTAGAAAACTCTATGGTGCAATAAATACTAAAGTATCAGATGAGGAGTAGGGCCCAGGACCCTATAGCTAAAATAATAAGCCTAGAGATAGCTTCTTTTGCTAGATCCTAATAAAGCTGCATGTTTTCTAGTGACAAGTTTATGCAGTGACTTTTTGAAATGTATTTGAATCACCAGGCAAAACTGCTGCTTCTGGCCCTAACAGTAAACATATTCTTGGAAGGTTTATAACTGTATATAACTACTTTGTCATACTTATAAACCCGGTACTTAATGTCTTTACCTTTAGCCATGGCTTTGAGGTAATCATAGCCCTCAATCTATCCCTGTGGGATCCTGCAAGCTCCTTAGCATTTTAGTTCCTGCTGTCCTAAATTCAGAGTTCATCTCCAATACTGAGCTTAACTTATACTTGTGACATGATTGACAGACCCCCTGTTAACAAACTTGGAAGTCCTTTGCTAGTATCTCTAGCCTTTGCTAGGCTTTACACACCACCTTCTGCTCCAGCCAATTCCAGCCGCACCTTTATAGCCCATTAAACCCAACCTTGTCAGTGCTGGTTGTTTCAACACCAGTCTGCATCTTATCCACTTCAGGCATCTCTCTTGGTGCCTGCCCTCATAATAGACCTCCAAGTATTGTAAAATTCAGTGATAAAGGGATCTTTTCATCTCCTGTTGTGCCCAACCAAAACATAAACCCAACTCTAACTGCAGGGCACAGCAAACTCATATTTGTTCCAGAACTCAGCAGAAGTCATTCACCCTTTATGGCTTAGTCTTCATCCTCAAACTAGCTTTGAACTTCCAGTAATAAAATCAGTTCTGTTTCAGACACAAACTCTAACCCCAAGATGCGACTGTAGCCTGGTGACATTTATAAGGATGATGGTAAGAGTTAGTAGAGCTATATGCTTCAAAGAATGCTTTTTGTACCATTGTTTACGCTGCAAGCTACACAGGGCCACTCAGCTATGATTAAGCCTTAGCCCTGAGTATTACAAAGGTGAAGACAGTTCACTGCTGGATCCTACAAGCCCTGCAGGGCTAGGGTGAAGGTTCAGTCTGACAGGTGAGAATATCTGAGGGCAGGTTTTAAAATATCTTGGGTTCAAGCTAAGGCTGGATAAAGTTTCTGACAGTGTAGTATGGAAGATGTGTGTTTGTGTTAGGTCCTGCTAGAGTCACAGGTCCTCTAGGTACTGTCAAAGGAAGATTTCTTTTTGTGGGTAGAAGTCCTTGGGCTACCATTAAATAATAGTTAGTTTAAAGTGTCTGTAAAAGAAGAATGATGATTTGCGATTGTTACTGGATGCTGTATCATTGGTCTTGCTGGGACAACTGGAGTGAACAACGAATTGAAGAATTTTGTGGTAGCCAGGTGTTACGCGGGCTTTCAGTTGGATTTGGGCTTAGGTTTAGGATAACTCCAACAGAGGTAGCTTTATAGTTAGAGAGCTTAAGCTTTTAAAGTGAAGACCAGAACCATTAACATCCTTAAAGAACAAATATGTACTATTATTATTTTAGCTGTAGGAAAGGTTTCTGGGCTGCAGTGAGGCTATTCTGGGGATTAGGGTGAGGATTCTGGACAGCCACAGCTAGATACATTTCTGAATCATTTAAATCATTGCAAGGATGTGGGCTTTTGCTACTCATGAGAAAAGTCTTCTGATTAGTGCTGGGGCAGGTACAAGTCACAGGGATAAGGTTCAAGGTTAGTGTATGACTAAATACAGATTTATTCTCCCTCCATTTGCCTGTGGACAGCAGCACATGCGCTTCCTGTTTGTGACTTTTCTAAAAATGAGTCCGAACGGGAGCAGTTCTGGTCTGAAGGGTCTTCAGGTTTTGGGAAAGCTGGGGTCTCATTCTGAGCTATGTGGTTCTGCTCCGCTTCATCTGGAATTGGGAAAAGTTAAATGTTCAGCAGGAAAACATCTAGAATTCAGTGCCCTGCTTAAATGCTTGTTTCTGGTGTTTCAAGAGTAAGCGTTGCTGCAGAGTTGTAGCTGTCTTTTCCTGGTGCCTGCTTAAGCTGTGCTTATTTTGTTAGAAAACAGCTTAATTGCCCAGGGTGAAGAGTTAAAGTTTATTTTTATGCTGCTCTGTTTTTAGCTGCAGATTGACATAACTGACTAGTAGTGGAAGCCCCTTTGTATGAAACATCCCTTATCGTATTTGTCCCTCGAGCATATTGTGTGCCAAATTATCATTCCTAATAGGCTGGTTGACTTTCTGGACAGAGGAAACATCTTGATAAGTTTGCTAAATATGTTATGTCAGAGAAAGTGTATCACGGATCTTTTATCATCTGCATAAGAACATGCTCGTTTCAGCTCTGAAGTGCCAAATTCCCTAAGCTCACCTGTTGAGCTGTATGTTATTCACAGCATCTGATTATCCAACTGTGTACACTTGGCTGCCATTTTTTCCAGAGACACTTACGCAGTGGCGTTTTGCAATGACGTCAATTCTTTTCCTGTCTGACCTAGAAGACTACAGTGACTCAATGTTGGCTGGGCAGCCTTAAAGATTAAATCGAGGACACTAGCTTAATGACTTTAACAGGCCCTTTAAAGGATTTCCCAAGAATGGGAATCATGACAAATTGCAGCTTAGGGGATTTTAGTAATTCCTGAAACTGAAGCTAATGATGCAACCCAAGATATGTTCTGCGTTCCTGTTGATATGCTGCAGAGTTCTTAAAAGAATAATCAGCATTGTGAGGACTTTTGTGCTACAAATCCTAAATGCGTTTGGAGCCTAATTCTGATGCACGAATTTGAGAGATGAGTCCCATTAGCCCAACAGGAATATCTCACCCAAATTAGAGTTGCAGGATTTGGCCATAATGGAGTATTTGCAAAATATATTCAAAACTTTCTTATATCTAATTATAATAACTTGTGGAAAATTAACAATAGTTAACACTGTTAAAGGTTCAAATCTATCTTCTCAAATGATCTTCAAATCTTATTTTCTTCTGCAGAACTTTGCCATGCAATTCGGAGAACCTGTATTTGCAGTTGTCACTAAAGTGATTGCCTCTGCTTAACCCTTTGCACAACAAATAGTTCTGGTTTCTGATACTTCTGCATAAATGTGAAGTAAAGCCAGTGACTTTCACCATATTGCTCAACCAGTACTATAGTGGGTTTTCTTTTTAATGCATTTAACTTTGCATTTAATATATCTGAGCAGAAATTCTATGGGGTTTTCTAGATTTTTCGTTCTAAGACATTCTATATTGGTAATACGTCATCAAGAAATAGAGTCAAACTTTTGCTTCGGTTACAGGGGTGTTATTTCCAAAATAACTTTAGTACAGTTCGTGAATTCACTTTACATTTATACTGGAGCAAATAGGAGAGATTATTAGCAACATATTTATCATTATGATTGGAAAAGAGAATCTATCTCAAACTTGATTTGATAATTCTGCATGGGTTCTCATTATTTACAGCTCTCTCCAGCTTACAACATCAGATCTGTAGGAAGAAGAGAATCTATTCTTTGAGAGCTGGAGAGAAAGGCTGAGTAAGTCTGAGGAATTTTTTGGGACTTTTATGCAATGTTAAGACTTGCTTGTCACTTCAGGAAAGCCTTCTCCCTCTGTCATGAATCTCTCTTAACCGCAATTGAATTTTCCTTCCTGTAAAATGTAGAACTATTGGGGAAAAAAGCTAAAGTAATTTCCCTAAAATTACATCACTGAAGGTGAGAGTAGTTAATGGTGATTAAAATGTAGTGTTGCTTGTAAGAATACTGCAGGTAGTAGGTCCTCAAATCCAGGGAACTCAGGGTAAGATGCATTGAAAGGAGATTCCATATGCTTGAAGCTGAGGTACCAAGATTCAGCTCTACAAGGGGGAAAAAAAGCCTTTAAAAAGTTTTTTAGATTTCTGTGGTTAGTTTTAAATAAAAACTTCGAAGGTGATTGGCTTTTATTTAGCTGTAGATATTAGCTGTGCTATTTAAAGCATAGCTTCTTAAGGCACATGGCAGCAAACAAACCAGGACACTGGGTGGGAATGCATGGACAGCAGCTGCATGGCACGTCCATGAAAAGGCAAAGGAAAACCAGTAGTTCGATATCATTAGTTAAATGTGTCTTTTTTTCCTCTCCTTTGTTAAAGTTACTAATTTGAAAGGATACAATATTGAATTTATGATAACCAGATACTGAAATGATTTACAATGGTTATAAAACCTAGATATGCATGTTTTAGCTTGGTATCAACCTACCTCTCAAGACTATCTGAAGAGGAGACACATTTCACAATGTGTTAGCTTGAAAAGTAGTGCCCCAAACTTGTAAAGAGAACAGCCTCTCCTCCTTGGGCTGGGGTCCTCTGCCTTCACCAGGTCTTTTAAGAATATCCTCAAAAAAACCCCTAGAGTACTATGAAATACCCAGCCTATTTACCTTTGATAAGAGCTGCAAGAAATGCAAAGAGAATTGTTTGCTCGAGGGGAGAGGCAGAGCTGGATGATCTGAAGAGTTTTATAGCCAGCTGTGTGTACGGCGCATCCTGAATTCCACAGTAGCTCCATTTAGCAAGATTTGCTGGAGATTGCTTCTTTCCCAGTGCTGAAAGCTTACTTCTACTGTGACGGCTTCTTTCATTCACAGCAACCATTTTTAGAAAGTATACTGTTAAAACAGCGTGGTGATCCCATTAATCCCATTATATCCAAGCATCGTGGAGTTTTGATGGGGATTTTTTTTAGTTAAATGGCTTATTTTGAAAGCAATAAATATGTGACAGTATAAAATAAGTGTTAAGCTTGGGCTTATCCTGCTTATGTTCAAAGCTATAGGGGTGAAAAGATTTTCAAAGGTGCTGTCCTGGCACTTCTGTGGGAACAGACGTAGAGGAAAAGAGCACTTTTGAATAGTTTGGTATCTCGGGAGCACACTGAAGTATAAAAACTTGCTGTGAGGAAATTGCTATGTCCTGAAATGCAGACATTATTTCTAAGTAAGTAACATGAAAGAGTCACAAGGAGATGGGTGGGCAGTAAGTCATGAAGGTAGCATGCACATGTCATCTTGGGGAAAGACAGATTCTGTCTCAAAAGATCTTTGCCTTTCCCTCTGACTTGTCATACAGATGTGAAGTATTAACAAAGAGTAATCAGAAGGGAGTTAAATCAGGAATAAACTGATATATGACTCGTCATGAAGTATTCCTATCTTCACAGCTATTGTGCTCTTTATCTAATTTCCCTAGCTATCTGATCAGAGCTGTTTATTTCACTGTTGAATTATTGCTGAAGTCTGAGAGGGCGCTGCTTTAAACAATAGAGCTGGTCAGCAGTGTTAGCAATTCATTTCCATAGTATCTAGCCCTGTATGGGTCTGCAAAGTCTGGATTTGCCCTTGGAGCTTTCTCTCATACCAGATAGCTTATGTAGATGTGACCAGAACAGTGCTGGAGTTTAATGATGGCAAGAGTCATACTATAGTAAGGGGTTTCTTTTTTTGTGATGAGTACACTTTGTATTGCTTTGGCATATGTATTTCCTACTGGCAACTGGTGACTGCTAGATCTGAACTTTAAGGCTATTTGGGTCCAAGGAATAAGCAAGAAACTTCCAACATTAGATTGCCCCATGTGATTTTCTAGGCATTTTATCAAATAGTGTCTCCTGGTTTCAGCAGGGGGAGTTGACAATAGGGAGTTCTTGTGATGCATCCTTTGTTACTGAGATGGCTTCCCTAACTCCATCTTCAAAGCCTGCATTTACTAGATGTGCTAAAGCTGTATTGCAGTGGTGACCATGGAAGAGAGGGAGAGAAGGAGCCCGCCTTTCTTGACTTTGTATAGGTATGGCTAAGCAATGTCACTCTTCCCTCGTTAAAATCCTGGACTGTCTGAGGGCTAGGAAATTATTTGGAATATAAGCTGTATTTCCACTTGCAACTTGTTACCCTGTTACACCTGAATCAGGAAACAGACATTTTATAACTGGGCCTTCCAATTCATCATAAGGAATATGACCATGATGGAATTACATGCATGATAGCAAGACCACTCAAGCTGCGAGAGATACCAGAAAAAACCTGCTACATAGTGAATCAGTGACACAGCCTTTGTTGTGAGCCATCCATGAACCTGCATCCAGCCTTGCTGAAACCCATGACGCTGGGCTGACGCTGCCCTTGGTCTGACAGCTCAACATGTGCTAGTGCAGAGTGCTCATGTCTGATGGTGAGGCACCTGCATGCAAAAGGCACGGAGAGCTACGACAAGGCTGGGGCTGCATCTGCCTTTTTGGCCTGATTGCAGCATTGTATGGATGATGATCAGGCTATTTTTTAAAATCTGACAATATTTCTAGTAATAACTGGTTGGTGCCCTACCATTACCATTCTGAAGAAGTACAGACACTAACAACATATTCTCTCAGGCTTTAACCTGCTGCAGATGAGGCACCTAGCAGATAGTACCAGGGATATTCCAGGTTGTTCGGAGTGCTGATCAGCCAAGCCAGGAGGTATTGTCTGCCAGCAGTTTCCCAGTTTGCTGTGAGTTTGAAACCAGAGAAGCAGACTCTCACAGAGTGAATGTATGTGTATAGGGGTACTTTTACTTTTACGCTACTTTTATAGTGCTGCTTTTACACCTTATTTCATCAAGGCAAGCCCACTGAGGTTTTCATGAGTACTTGAAAACACAGATGGACCAAGGCAGTCTCTGAATATGCAGCTGCTGGATACAGTGAAGCAAGTTTCAGCTGCAGCTGACCTCTGGACACACATTACAGGAAAGCTGTTGGCCTTAGGTTGCATTCCTGGGTCATAGATCAGGCTCTCAAACTGCTGTCCCCAGTGAAGGGATGTATGACACCGGCAGAGAGGTTGGCTTTCAGGAGCATCAAACAAGCTCCAGAGGGAGGTGAGCCCTGCCGGCCTGGGGAGACCCACTGGGACCTTGTCCGTTTGTTGTTTTATCTCTGTTGATCTGACACCAGAGCTGGGCTGGGAGGTACTGTTTCTCAGCTATTCTAAGGGATTTTGACACCTGCTCTAATTATCCAAGCAGTCATTTGTGGGGGGCCCCAGTGCTGCATTGTTGTGCATTGTTCTGGCAGACAGTTTCGGCTTCTTCCCTAGGCACATCCAGGCCTTGTTAAAATAGAGGGGAATTTCCATTAATGTCAATGAGACTGCATCCTAGCAAAGCTGGGACTAGTTTTGATGCTAATTCTTTCTTGAGGAAACTGTCACTGATAATCAGTGCTGATCTGTAATAAACCTTGTGCCCTACTCTGTGCTGTGCCTGCATGTTCTCTGGTTTGGAACAAAAATAAGGCTTTAAATTCTATCAATAAAGAAGGTTTAACTGGATTTACTTTGCAGATGAAGAGCTCTAGGTGGGCTTATAGGAGCTTGATTTGAAAGTCTGATTCCTCAAAAAAGCAAAAATTCCTGAAGTTTTCCATCCAGGAGATTTCAAAGATGCTCAAACTAAAACAAAAAAGGTAGCTCCTGTCTCCTGTTTGCATGGATGAAGAGTTATTTCCACACACTAAGCTCAGCGAGATTGCCACACTACCTATAAAATGACATATTTGGGAATTACCTAGTAATATCACTTGTTTTTCGTCTTGAACATTATACAGTACAAATAGGAAATAAAGTATTATTATTGGCAGTGAGAGACGACAAACCTTGGATTTTGCTTGTACACAAATTGTTTCCAGGTTTCATTAGCTTCTGGAGGTATTCTGCTCCTTTCCTCTCCTTGGGGACAAAAAGAGGAACTCGAGAACAGAGTGTAACCCCTTCCATGCCATCCTCTCACTGACTGCAGGAATCCTTTCAGGCATTTAAAGAGCTATCATGCATGGTCTGACTGTTGCTTTACTTTGTATTCATGCAGGATTTAGGAAAACATCAGACAGGATGGAGATAATTGCATGTGAATAATTACAAAGAATAGAAAAGGATAGATGGGTAATTACAGAACTTCTCTTAGGGACAATATTACTTGTCATTAAATTTGATGGACTGATTTTCTTTAGGATAAACAGGCAAATGTGCCTTCCTAAACACTTAAAGTTCCTTCCTAAGAAACATACATTTTGCTTAGGCATAATTAAGCCTTCCTGAAGGGAATAAGATGCTGGTAGGTGTAAAATCCTGACTGAATTGCTAAGATTTACATGTGGATTTCAGAAAGTCAATCAATTAAATTTTCAGTCTTTCTGTTCAATAAATATGACAAAAATGAATTTATTATTTTGATTTTATAGGAGTGTGTTAATTTCTTTGTGTCTCAATAACCTTACTTGTTTTGTGATGACTCCTAACATGGGCTGAACCCAGGCTGCTGTATCTAAGCAGTCACAAACATTTGAAGAGTTTGAACCCAGGTGTGGATCAGTATTTTAAACATGGCTCCTTTTGGACTGAAACCAAACTCAAACATTTCCATGAACTTTAAAGAAATTTACTTTCAGGATGGGATGTGAACCCAAATTCTGCAGTTCCAGCAGCTGTGGGCACAACATAACAGCGAAAGAATATAAAAGCTTCCAAGGTGCTTATACTTGTGATTCAGACAATTCTCTGTTCTCTGCCTCTTAAATGGATAAAAATCCTGTACCAGACAATAAGGAGAGCACTTGCCCCCAGGGGAAGCTATGCTGGGATTGCTAGCAAGGATGGCTGGCCTGAGCTTTAAAGCTGGGCTCCTCACTGCATCACTGCTGGGGTTTCCCATACAGTCCTACCAGGGTGCAGGCTGTGGGGGGCAGCCCCTGCTCGGCCTGCCTGACAGGCCCTGCTGCTGCACCCCAGGGGGCCGGGAATTGACTTGGAGTAGTGTGGGACACCCCACGTTTGAGGTCTTGACAAGGCCCACATAATACAGACTCACTGTGGATCAGGACCATGAGTCGGTCATTTGAATAGCGGTGCCCTAAAGAGTGAAGACTTTTGTGTTTTCTTGGTGCTAGAATTATTATGGTGGATATTCTCATCCACATCAATGTCCAGCCCTTTTAAATCCTGGTAATAAGAAAAACCAGAATCCTAGAACTCTCAGTTACAATAATGACCATATAAAGAGGTTAAAAGCAAAATAAAACAAGCCAGGATAAAAATATACCACAGGGCAAATCTGTTGCTGTGCTGCTGTTGGGTGATGGAGTTTCCATCAGCATTCCCTTGGCAGTGCCGCCCTGTAAATAACATACACATCCCCAATGCCTGGCAACACCACTACGAGGGTACGTGTATGTGCGTGCACCGCCCCACACTGCTGCAGTCTGTGCGTGAAGATAATTTTTTCCCCCTTTAGGGTCCCAAAGAGCAACCGTACAAAAGACTTTTTTTAATAGAATATGTTCTTATCTCTCGTGAAACATGGACCCACCCGACACTTGGATTGGTCTGTGGGCCCCACCCTTGCCCTTTTGTTTGGAGCCTGGGATCATACGATGGACTGGGTTAGTGCATTGCTGTTTATGTTCTTCAGACCTCATCTATTTTGTTTTACAAGAATACATCACGCTGCTGAGGACATGCTCGTGCTGTGGTAAGGACTATATGTGGGTAGCAGGGAGTGGGGTTCAGAAAGGAGAAAGAGAATGTGACATGTCTGCCATGATCTGCTGGTGTTTCCAGGCTCGGGATTGCTGACAGCATGATGCTGGTGTTTTAAAAATTAAAGGGCTGGAGCCTAAGCTCACAGTTCTAAAATTCAGGAGCAATGGAACTGAAATCAGTGGCTTCTCGGAAGTGCAAAAATCGTGTACCTGAAATTAGAATCACGCCTTTGAACTAGATTTTCAGAGTCTTGTCTTAACGTGTTACTATCAGATGGTTCATGACATTTCAGCAGGCACCTGGGGCGTGCAAAGCAGGTGTCCTTAGTCTGCTTCTGATGCTTCCCAGTTTGATCCACTCACTTCGCTAGCCTGGTTTTCAGTGGTGCCACCAAGGTGTTTCTAGTGCCCAAGGCCTAGTGTTGAACCTCTAATACAAACTCTGGAGGTTGTGTGTTATTGATCATGTTCTGCTATTTGCCACTAAGCACTTTTCCTACAGGACAATGGACTACTAAATCAATACGGTCAGACACATGGAGGCTGATGGCAGGGACTCCATGGAGCCAGTAGTTGTGGAGGAAGACCCGGGAGGAACCTTGTCTCCAGAGATATAGCTACATCTGTCACAGAGGACAAATGAGCCAACCCTACCACCCTGAAGGAGAAGGGCTTTGTCCTCTGGTGCAGACAACAGAGGAAGGTAATGACTAAGTAATGGCCTTTCTCGCCCTCTGGGTGGCTTGCACTGGAGTTAGGAAGGAAGGGCTTTTGCCCAGCTCTGAGACCAGGGTCCATCATTATGCCTGACATTTCTGCATGAGCGTGCAAAAGTTAGGCAGTTTCCCAGGCATGAGAAGGAGTCCAGGTGAGGACCAGATTGCATGGGAAAGTAAGCTTTTCAGTTAGTACCAACATTTACTTTGGCTGGTTTTGTCTGCTGCTTTGTGAGTCGTCTTCTCTGCTGTGATTTCCATCTAAGTCATGTTTCACACATCACAGGATGGTGCATTTATGGGGCCAACTGCTTGGCATGAAAACTTCCTTACCTCCTGCCACCTCTCTTCTGACACTCAGCCATGACACTGGCCATCATGTCAGCTTTCCTGAGGTTGTATGGGGCCTTGGGGGTGTGTGTGTGTGACTTTTACTAAAGTGAGGCACCCAGAAACTGTTGGCCTGATTGAGGATTCAGGAGGCAAATAGTGGTTGATGGGGGATTCTCAAATATCAGCCTCTTCACTTCATAGTACAAGACCAGAAAACTCTGGGACAGTTATTTTGGAGCCAAGAGTTTTGGAGATGCCTCTAGCCTAAATGAGCTGGAGGTGCTGTACCCAAACCTCAGACCTTGGAAGCATGGAGTTCTCCATTGGAGCTAGAGCCAAGGGCCCAAGAGAGCACCAGTGTCCATGGCTCTGAATTAGTATGTGGAAGTGGCTGGAGAGTTCCACTGGGTGCCTGCCTCAGGTTTGGTGAAAGCTTTTTGAAGTAGATGCAATACACATGAAACATCTCATGCTCTGCAAAATCCTCAGCCAGTTCTAGTGCTGACACACAAATGAAATCACTTTATATTGTTTGGCCAGAAAGTGGGCACCATGGGTGATGCTAGGCACTCCTGCAAAATCCTAAATCCTGAACTTGATCAAATCCTCTGTTTTGCCAAAATGATCAGATTAATTTAGAAAATGGCAAGATAAAGTATATTTAAAGCAGATATCATTGAGACTTGCTTGCAACGTGTCCACTCCTACTATAAAGGATTTGTAGAGTAAAATGAAATTATTTACCAGAAAGATATAAAACTGCAGATAAAGTGTTTCTGCTTCAGTCTTGCAGTTACCTGTTTCAGAGGGCATCTTTTCATCTTTTCAACGTTTGTTCCAGTCGAGGCCACACTTGATTTCAGTCTGGCAGGATAGCCATGGTAACAGTGTGCTTCCAGGTATTCATCTGGGTGGGGTGAAGAACTGGACACCTTCCAATATTCTGCTCTGTGCTCTATTAACACCCTGAAACCCAACTTGCAAGTGTTACAAAATGGGGAAAAATAAGGATTGGAAGGAGGGGGAGAGAGAGAGAGAAAAGCTGCAGTATTCGAATCTTTGTGATTCATCTTGAATGTTTATGATTCTTGAATCTTTATGATTCAAATATATGTAAAATTCCAAGTGAGCTTTCTGTATCTTGTGTAAAGCTAGCCTGTATATAATCTTATGACTTAAAGTTTGCTGCAGTGCAAGTGAATATGGCTCATGGAAGAGGATGTGATGCTTACTGAGTAAAGACTTTGGGAGGTTTCTGATGTGAGTGAAATAGAAGATGATGAGAACACAGAGCCTGTCATACATGTTTCTCTATTTATTTGTTTATCCCCTTTTGATTCTTTCATGTTACCATCCAGAAATCTTTTGCATCTGATCAGTAGATTGGAGATACAGTCACTGCATCCCAGTTCCTCTATATTAAAATGAGACCATGCAAAAACCACACTGTGGCTGAAGCAGCAAGACTGGGATTTAATTTACAAAGAGCAAATTCCTGTTTATGTCTCCTTCTTCACCTTTTCTTTCTTGCAAGAAATTACAGTAAGAAACAAGCAGCATGCTAAAAAAGAAACCATCCATTTAAAAAAGAACGTGCTATTTGCAGAGTTGAAGCATCAAAAGCCAAACTCTGCTTATTAACACTATGTGGGCCAGTGAAAGTGCTCCTAAACAGCATCGGGGAAGCAGTGTAAAAAACCAAACCCTAGATACTATCCGCTTACCAGAATAGATGTTATTAAGAGGGATGATAGTTAGTGGTACCTTGGTTGACACATTAGGGGTTACACTGGCTATTTCAAGTATGAGACCTAGAGGTTGAACTAAAAATGAACAGCTTATATATCACATACTGCAACAAGTGCATACCCTTGGCTCTGTGCACATCAGTGTACCTACAATACCTGTTTCTTGCAAAGGATCCAGGCAGTTTCTTTCCCAGTGCACGGAACTGGGCTTGTTGAACCACCTGGCAAGAAACACACCAGGAGCACTGGATCACAGAGCAGAAGAGAGGGCAATGTAAATAGGTAAAATTCAGGTTTTTTTGTAAATAGCTGTGGGGCAGATTTTGACTGTTAGCATGCTATAAATGCACTCCCTGATTTAGGGTCTGTTTAAATATTCTGAAGAGTATTCTGAAGAGTAATTTCATTTTTTAGATAAGTGTACCTCAATGATTGTTTTCTTTCAAGGCAGATTTATGTGTGTCAAAGCACTCAGAAATGAGGGTGGGAGGGATAAGGTCCAAACTTGCTCATGGGCAACACAGATATGTCTTGCATAAAGGTTTGCTTCTGCAATTTCTTATGTTTCTGTAATGTTTTCATAATGCTGTATAAATTTACACATAGAATATATTTTAAAAAGAAAATAAAATGAAGGCAAGAGTATTTTCATGGTTACAACATCTGGTTATCTTCTTATTTTGAAAATGCTGCAATGCTTGCCTCACAGAGCTGCCCTTTTTGGCCATATTCACCCTGTTCTGCTACAAGGCCATTTACAGATTATGTCTATTACTAATTACATCCTGAATTCTGGTTTATGCTTTGTCACTAAGCACTTTGTGGACAAACTATAGTGGTTCAGAAACTGCCTGGAAGGCAGCTTAGCTCTTTGGGCAGTGACAAGCACCCAAGTAGGCAGGGAGCAGTCCTATCTACTAGAGCATGAGCCAAGGACTTGAATCAGAAGAAAGATGGGAGTAAGATTTTGGGGGAACAGAGCCAGGTAAGTACCAGTGCTCCACAGATAACACCTTCTGGTGAGTTGCTCACAGATATGGGCATGTGATTGAAAGTGAATGAGTTAACACATTCAAAGGAGGCACCATCCCTTAGGAGGAAGTTATTATCCTTCAGCTGGGGAACAGTAGCTGTGTGTGTTCTGCTCTATTGTGGTGTTAAGAACAATGGGTTAGTTTAAATCATCTTAAAGCATGCTATTTTGATAACTTGCTTCTGTAGGAGCAAGCTCAGATTTTGCATCATTTTTTCAAGGAAACATAAACTATTATAAAGTTTTACCAGGCCTTTTTTGAGAGGAGATGTCCCACTGGTTCTCATAGGAGCTTTGACTGGTTGGTCTTACTTGGAGGACTAAGCCCCAGATTTGAGGCTTTCAAATGCAGGATGTTTTGAATTAAACTCATAGGCCCAGTTATACAGACTATTTTCTTTTAATGGGACTTTTTATTCTTGCATGGCTCTAACATAATTGAAGTGATTTCATAAGAACTTAGCAAAAATGTCAGTGAGGAATTCACTTTGGAATAGAATGAAAAACTACCCTGAAAATGGTAATGCTTTCTAATGAGAAGCATGTAAAAACAGGGGCTTAGAATAGAAAGTTTTTCAGAATTATCATTAACTGTACCAATTGTTGTGGTATGAATGAACAATTAATTTTTCCAAATCGGAGTTTTTCTGGTTTTAAAATGAGAGGTTTTCTTGTTATCTTTCATTAATTAATTATTTGCCTGTAGCAAATAATATCCCAACTCCTTTGCCCATCCTTCGGCATATAAAATGACTTATTATTCAAATTTTCTATCTCATAATCGTGAATTGGAAAGCATTCTAATATGCATATATACCAGGAAGCCTAACTATGTAACCCAAACAGTCTTATCAAGGACTGTCTTAATGAATCTTTCATCTGTAAGTATAAAGGGAAGAGAAACAAGGTTCTTATAGTGGAAAAGAAAGCCAAGACCTTCAAATTAGTTATACAAATTCATTCATCTAATGGGCATAGTTCTCTTTGTGTTGTCCACAGAGAGAGAGTTTACAAACATATCACAGGTTGCATCAGATGAAGGTTAGAAATCTGTTCTCTGTGGCTTCTACTGACAGTTATAGAAGAAAAGTTTTCTGTGAAAAGAAAGAAAAGGCACTTTTCTGGGTAGAAATGCAATCTTGTTTGAGCACATAGATTTCTTTTCAGATAGTGGGATCTCTGGTCCTGGTTTTGTCAGATGGAATAAAACAGCCTTTTGCAAAAGCCGTCAGATAACATTTGCAAGATAGATCTGTACAAACCATTAAGGCCAGTTCTGCAATATGGGGTGGAGTTTTAGAATTTGGTCTTCCTGTCTTAAAGTGTAGAACTTGATAGTTGAGAAAGACTTGCAGAAATCATCTTTTGGGGGACCCCCTCATGTGACAGGACAGACACGAGTTCATTAGTCTTTAACAGACAGCAGAATGAGTCATATAACTCAGGTTCAAAGGAGAGGAGAGGGTAGAATGATACTGTTCTTTTACTTTCAGTAAATCAAATACAAGCTGCGCTATATCAGTCTCAGTTACTGCCAAGCCTGGTAACTTGTATGTTGCTGCCTTCTCTCTGTTTTTGGTGTGATATTGAGCTTTGACTAAAGAGAGGTGCTGACCTTCGGAAGGAGCCCTTCTCCCATCCTGCCTTCAATCTTTCCCTTCTTTGCTGAGACAACGGTGGGCAAGAGTGGTAGTAGTTCCCTCCAGCCTGCAGCTGGAGGAGCAGCACGTTTCCAGTATCAGTCCCATACAAGTATTGTTATTTTTCCTGTCATGTTTGTTGGGGTACAGTTTTTCATTTATTTTTCTTTCAGAAAGGCAGGAAAGCCAATCTGGAAAAAATACTTCTCGCATGTCATCAGTAATTACTTGGCCGTTGTGCCAGGCACTGGCTTGCTGACAGTTTCAAGGAGGAGAGTGGGTGAGACCCAGCTGCAGCCACAAGAAGAAAGAGGGAGAGAGATCTTAATCTGACTTTGGCTTCACTTGCCCTCCCTTCTTTTCCCCTTCGTCTTTCTCTTTCTTAGGGAGCCACAGCTACTACTTCACACAATTAACTCTCCCCATTCTCCACAGGACTGCCAGTGCCTGGCCTGTGCAGCTTTCTGTCCATTTTCTTCCACTCATTCAGTGTAACATATAAGGAAACAACTTGCCCTTAGGAGGGAATTGCTTTCTGAGAATAGAGGCCTTCCCCCACCTCCAGGAAAAAAGATTAGTTTAATCTATAAAGCGTGTGAGAGTAACAATAAGGATCATGATTCTGCAGATGGTTTTCAACATCTAGGTTTAAAATTGGGGCATTTTCTGAAATGAAATCTGTAATTTACTTGATATCCTAAAAATAATTTAGGTCATCGCCTGGAAGGGATGAACTGCTCTCATACTACAACAGAAACTAAGAATGCCTAATATTGCTCAGGTGGAAGATATAGGAACGTGGGGAAATGTGATGTATGGAGAGTTGACAAACAGGACTCTTTTATCCCTGACAGCATTAGAGAAATACCTGAGCCAAAGTTCACAAAGTGATTATATGATATGTGAAAAGAGGCTTGGTGCAGGTACAGAGTGGGCCTGCAACAGCCTTGTGTTACTGGGCTCAGCTAACCGGTGGACTTTAACATACCCAGGCTGTATGATTTTCTAAGATTTTCAATATTATTTTATATGGTCACCCTCATTTAGAGTTAAATCCAAACCCTAGTGTCTTTATCTGTACTGTTGGTCAACTGCTGCATTCTTTGCTGTGGCTTGTAAGTTGTTACACTGTGGTGCAGAATGCTGCTTATAGAAGGTGAAAATATAGGTGCTAAGGTAATCCTGAATGTGGTAGAAATTATTGTCATACCCACAGTCTCAAAAATGTGGTGAGGCAGTAGACCAGCACAGTCAGTGTGTATTTAACAGCGAGTGCAATCTGTAAAGATGCATATTTGTACTCTTCCCCTTCTCGACTGACCATCTAGCAAACCTATTCCAGAAAGCAGTACAGTACACCAAGAGAATCAGTTTCCTCACAGAATCCCTTTAGGAATACAGGTAAGATCTGGGAGAAATTTTTATTCATCTTTCCCTTGCTTGCCTTGCTTGGCACAGCTGTGAAAAGAAACTCTTATGTACTGCTGAATGGCTGTTCCCATCCATATCATCCTCTTCACTCAAATCCTTCACTCCTACAGAATTTTGCACAGCAGAAATCTTCTCTCGCTATCCCAAATTGATGACAACATCCTACTAGTTATTACAGAGCTGTTAGAGAAGGTGGTACCAAAAAAGAAGATGCTGCTAGAAAAGAAGGTACCAAAAAGAATTTGCCAAAAACCTGGTTATAACACACAGATTACACCTTCACTTCTTCACTTCTTCACTTCTTCAGTCAGCTGGATGACATCTTGCTGATTGGATTCCTCCTCAAATTAAGAGGCTATGTTCAAATAGTGTCCTCTGAAAACTTCCTATATTGACGTTTTTCTCTTAATCATACGTAGAGATTTGCATTAAATTCATGGTTATTGATGGGAAGTTTGCTGATGTTGTTATTGTTTTCAATTAAAAAAAAATTCTGTTTTGAGGAAAAATTCTAAATAATTCAGAGGATTTTGCAAGGAGATCTGAGAACACTTGACAGCATGATGCTTTTTTATGTGACAGAAATGAGAGCACATTTCTTTGTGGTATGTGCTGAAAGCCCAGCTCAGACTGAGAAACCTTTTTCTCTGGGACTACACCACCACAAAACTGTCTAGCATGTGCCACATGGATTTTTATTGGATTAATCACCTTAAAGGACAAAAGTGTGATAGGAAGATTCTCTCCACTGTGTGCAAGCTGTGTCTAGGTTCAGCAAAGAGGAGATCCGGGGAGCCAGCAAGGTTAACCTGTGAATTAAGTCTGTGTAGACATAATCAGCAAAGCCGAGAGTGAGGTACTTCACTATTGATTTGCAGTGCTTTGATTTAAGAATCCCTTCTTAACCAGTGTTGAAACATGCTGCATTGTTCGTCTGGGTTTTTAAAATGTACTTTCAAAACAAAACCAAAACCAAAGACCAAAAAACTGATCATATACTTTTTGTGGGTAGCCAGATCTTCCTGTGCTCTGCACAGTGTTATGCTTCAACCACGTAGGAAAAATCACAAGGTTGAGTTGCTATTAACATGGGAAAAACCTTTTAGGCTTATGGTAAGGAAGGTGTAAATTTGAAACTGGTCCTTAGCAGCAAGGGGTGGTCCATCAAATCTCTGTTAGCTTTTAGGCAAGTGATACAGCTGATAGTGTAGATCTGTTGCTATCGAAGTGTTATCAGTATCATGTTGGTACCTATCTGTCTCAGTATTTATAACCTGCTACCAGGGAAGTGATGTGGTCTAATGACCTGAGGACAGGACTAGGTGCCAAGAGGAAGTGGGGAAAGGAAGCTGCACAGAAGAACAACTTCTCTGAACAGGATGTCTGGTCCTGCTGCAGCCCAAATTTTGTTGTATTTTCCTTTGGATTTCAGTACATCTTGAAGCGTCATTCTCCTGATTCATTAGGCATGTTTACAAATTGCAAAGTTACATGGCTGACCATGGTATTAATTGGTCTGAACTGTACTTTGTCTGGTCACTTCATTGTGGTCACCTGCTGTAATGCTAAGTGTAGTTGCCTCCCTTATCAGACCACTCAGGTCACAAAGTGGCTTTCTTTGCAACTCTTCAAAGCCCTGTTTTAGCAAGACAACCTTCCAGTGTGAATATGGAAACCTTCTGGTCCGTGTCACATTATCTTGAGAGATTCACTAGGATCTCTGAAAGTGAAAATTCTGATGTTTTCCTCTTGTCTATCCTTTTCCTTAAAGTTTCTGATAAGTATGGGCTCTGGGGACAGGAGACTTAGCTGTTTCCAGGTTAGTAACACCAATTTCCATCAAAAGCCCCTGGTTTTCTACTTTTTTTTTTTTTTTTTTAAATAAGTGGAAAATCAAAGCCATCTCCTTCAAATATTTTGGAAAGATCCATATAGCTAGAGCAAGCTTTAGGTAAAGACAAGGCAGGCAACTGCTAAGGCAGAAAAGTGACCATATATGCAATGTTTTCTTTGCTTGTATTGGACTTGTAGAAGACCAAACCAGAAGCAGTTGCTGCACCTCTAACCAAGAGAAGATTTCATATCCTCAGGGCAGTGGCAGCAAAGAGGATTCCTTGCAGAAGCAGAATGGCTAACTGAAATCTTCAGGGTTCTTCTTGCCTGTTCTAGATATGACCCTTCGTTTCTTCTTCCTATAGCTCAAATGGTCATGGTTTTGCCTTCTTTTTTGGAGAGGCAGAATTCAATGCTTCTGAGAAATACTGCATTGGCTCTGTATACTTGCATCTATACGTGAAAGATGTTACTTTTTATTGCTGCTTGCTGATGAAAGCACTCACAAACATGCTACATGAGTCATGGAATGTGTGGAAGTTGATCCCAGCCCCATTGAATGCATGCATCACTCATAAATGATGAATTCAATAGGCAAAGCTGCAAAAAATCAGCAGGTCCCTACCGAGGTTTATTATATCTACTTAGAGCAGCAGGGGTCTGTGGGTTTTAATTAAGTTATTGCAGTGTTTAATTAAGTTATATACAGTGGTACAAATGGCAGAAGAAACATGTTCAGGAGAGAGTCAAGTAGTGGGAATAAGGCTGTGGCATGAAAATAGAACTAGGTTTGGCCATCTTAGTGTTTGAGTTGTTTGTTTGATGAGTTTCTGTCCTCAGGATACACAGAACTTTAATGAAGCAAAGTTGTCAAAAAGTTCCTTTGGCCAGGGTTTGTGTCAGGTAAGGGTAAAACTGGACAAATACGTTGTGGAAGGTCATTACTGTCTGCTAGAAAGAGCAGCATGGAAGAAGGTGTGGATATATTTGTGAGATAAGAATGAGAAAGGAGTATCATGTGAAGGATGACTGATGTCACAATGAAAACATTTGCAGTGATGTTAACAGATGTAGGAAACTGTGAATAGTTTTTGTAATTGTTCTTTAATTTAAATTCCTGTTGTTTTCTTTACAGTGCCAATAATTTCTTAGACTTTCTTGTCCTTGTGCTACGAGGGATTCTCACAGAAGGAATGCTTTGTGCTGTATCTCACTTTTTTGCTGCGATACCTATGCTTGTTACACTCTGGAATGTGTTTCTGGCAACTTGCCAGCCATGAGCGAAAGGAGGAAAAGAGCATTTTTGGAGGGGTGAGGATTTGGACAAGGAGTCAGGCTGGTAAGCATGGGCATGGAACATTCTTTACTACAATTTCTTGAGAGTGTAAATAAAGTGGGGTTCCTAATTAAAGCAACCACTAAACCGTTTAACTTGCATAACTAGAACTGACTCAGGAGATTAGCCCAGGTCTCACTGACCCTGGCAAAGTGACAGGGCTTGTATTTTGTGTGCATGAAATGTTCAATAATTTCTCCAGAGCATTATGTGCAAACAGTCTTTTCTTTAACAGCAGGCATGCATGTCTTTTCCTTCCACCTTCCTGCTTATGTTATCAGGCAGCAGATCTTAGCTGGACAATGTGAGAAATCATTGCTTTCTCTTCATCTTTTTGTTCCTATATGTCAAAAAATGATGTTTATTCAAAGAAATATGATCATGTTTTTCTACAAGGGGTACAAAACTTGCCATATACTACCTTTAATTTAGAGGGCTAGGCGGAAATGTTCTGGTGTGAAAAACTGGGGTTTCTTTTGTTATTATTCAAAGCATTTGCTGCTAACTTTCTTTCAGAGGGAGGATTCTGGATTGATCCATGGTGGCATGCTTGAGAACTTCAACCCAAAATAGTCTGAATTAAATATCAGTAATTTTTAAACTTAGAAAGGGCAAGCAAAAAATGACAACAAATTACCACCTTGTTGCTGCTGATCTTGGTAACTCATCTTTATCCTCAGTGTGTTCTGGATTTTAGCAAGTGGAGTTTACATAGCATTTCCATGCAAGCATCTCAAAAGCACACTGCAAGCATTTCAATGAGCACCTTTAGAACAGCAATAATTTCTATGTGCTTTCTTCATTGATGAGATCCAGAGACCCTGTGAAAGTTCTCCAAAGCATTACATGTTCCAGATAAGACCTTAGTTCCCTTAGGCCTGTACCTGTGCTATTATGAATAGGGAAAGAATGAATGAAAGGTCAGAGAGAAAAGGAGAGAACAGACACATAAGGGCAAATTTTACTTACTTCACAACTGAAGACAAAAGACGGAAGAAAAGGAGAGAGACATCAGTTAAGCTAAGCGAGGGACTACTTGTAATAGGAAACAATTAATGATATTTTGGTTTATTTATTCATTGTGTTTTTATCTGTTATCTTTCTAATGTGGATTCTTAGGTTCTCTCTGTTTCACAGCAGAATTGAATGCCAGGTACACATGCGCTAAACTTCAAGCCTGTGAGACTGGTCTCGCTGAAATTATTATGGTCTCACAGAATTCCTTGTGGTGTTTAAGATTAAGCATGAGTGCATGCGCTTTTGAGGTTAGCGTAGAAGGGCAAGATGTCTGAAGGACATAAACTTCCTAAATATCTAAGACTCATAGTTTAAATTGAGAGGAAGGAAGATGCACTGACTGAAGAATCTCCTATTTAGTCCTCATGACACAACATGAGAAATGCCCTAGAAGTTCAGAGCATGGTCTCCATCCACAGTTTGACTCTAACAGGACAATAGGAAATGCTGTTTGGAGAAAAGCCTTCAAGCCCACCCACATTCTGTGGTGCTTTCCCCTCACATTTCCCAACAACCACAGCTGTTACATGAAGGATATTTAGGGGCGTGTCTCTGCCTGTGCCTTTCAGAGCCTGCTTATAAAGCTGTTTCCTATGAATTTGTCTAACTCCTTTTCAAACCTGCTGCCGCTGCCTGCCTCCATTGCTTCCTGTGGCAGCAAATTCCCAAAGTTTACTGACTGCTGTGCAAAGAAATATTTTACCTCTTTTAAACCCACTTTCTAATAACTTCAGTGTTTCCTGTCATTCTGCTACTGCAGAAGTGGTGATTAATAATTTCACCTTTGTCACACGCGTCTTATCGCTCTCTTTATGGTGATCTCCATCACATTCCTCTCAGCCTTCTTCTCTCCAGCTTGAAGAGACACAATCCTTTTTCAGTCTTTCCTTGTAGTACAGTCCAGTTTTTGATCTAATCTACTTGCACTACAGCAGAAGCTATCAGGCCTACTCTCAAGGTGAATTTCATATCTTGCTATTGGATATTAATAATTATTATGACAATGAAGACATACTTAAGTGTGTCACTCAAGCCTGCAGTTCCTCCTCCTCTGAAGGTAGTATGTGGAGGTAGGAGGACTGTCTGGACCAATTCATTTCTGTTAGGATTCACAGTAGCTACTAGTTTCCAAAGAGGAATTATTCTCATAGTTGTTCTCTACTGATTTTTGCAGGTAGAGCACAGTCAGTGAAAGAAAACTCTTTTTTTGTGCTTCAAGCATGGCTTCCCATTAGGTTAAAAAAAAAAATCACCTTGAAATTTTGGTTAAAGAAGTAGATAGTTCAAAAGGAGAAAGTGACAAAAGTTTTATGCCAGACCCATAGCTGATATCACTGTTCTTGCCCTTGTTTCTCCAGTTTCCACCAGCTGAAGGCCTTCAACTGTTTAATCTGTCAGGTGCTTAAATGGAGTTATAAGGCAATCATTATGTAGTTTATGTTTTCAGCTAGCCTAAACTACAGCTCAAACAGACTATGCATTAAAATTCTATCAGCATTATCAGGTCACAACTTAAGAAACAGAGACTTCTCTACCCTTTCTTTTTCTCTCTTCAGCTGCAGGCCCCTCGAATGGTCCTGTTTTCTGCAAACAAGACAAAACAAGGAAATGAGCTATCATCCCTGACTTTCCATGTAGTACATCCGCAGTCCTCTTGACAGGTAAATCTTGTGAACATGGTCACCAGGGCTGTGATGTTATTGTTTCGCATTCCTCTTGTAACAGCTTGTGATCACAAGTGAATCTGAGATACTTTGGAGCAGTATAATAAAGACCCTGTTTGTTTGCTGCTGTACTGTAGAGAGAATATTTTAGCACCTGATAGCACTGCATAGATTAGGCGTGAGAGGATGTTCATTCCTAACTAAAACAATAGTAATCTGCATCTTTTCTATTGATGGCTTCTCCTTGCACTATGTACCTGATTAACTTCTAATCAAGAAGCATTGTATTGGTGCTGCATGTATAACCAGGAAGGTGAACAAATTGCGGATTAGCTATGCTTTCATCTCCTAAATTTTTTAGAGGACTAGCAAGCTAAATTAGGGTGAGGATGCATTCTAAAGGCTTTGAAGTATTTGTTAGTAAACAGAATGCATCTAGTCCCTCACTAGAAAATGTTATGCCTTTCATGAATGTATCTATCTCGTGAATTAGATCTATTGCTTTCTATTAACTAGGTATTTCTTGAGATATGGCATAAAGTAATTTGTTTCAGAAATGAAGAATTACCAATGTTATATGCATGCAGAGACCAACTAGATCTCTGAAATATCACCTGGAAAATATTTTTCAACTGTGAAATGTATCTATCTGGTGCCTTTTTTTTAATAAAAAACCTATATTTAATTTCAATATTTTACTTCTTAAAAACATAAATATGTTCATAACAGCATCTGTTCTAGGTCAGATCAGAGTCTGCTTTGCACAGTACCCTGTTTCTGGCAGCAGCCAAGAGCAGATGCCTAAAGGGAACTATAAGAACAGGGCAAACATATATCTTATTTTACTGAATGCTCTCCCAGCCTTCACACACTTAAAGCTCTGGGATTTCCTGACCTAGACATGGTTTCTGTGTACGTAGTAACCCTTTATGAATTTCCCTTCCCTTGACTTTCTTAGGTTCTCCTTAAACTTGTGTTAGTGGCTTCTATCCAGAGAACCTTTGCGACTTCAACATATTTAAAGAGGTTATTGGCTCAACATTTTTTTTGCTTTTCCCAAAGTTATATCACATAGCTTAATAATAAAAGGTTATTAAACTTCTGTGTTAATCTTGTCTGTCTCATAGCCTTACTGCTGTGATGACAGCATTGCCACTACGAATTAGACTATACACTGAAATGCTTCTCTTAATGGTATTTAAAGCTGTTCACACTACCTATTTAATAGCATGAAAAACATTCACACTACTCAGTTTTAGGCATCTAATTAAGGTTTCTTACTTGCTAGCTTGTCTTTAGACCTGCTTCATATTTAGGGAGAGAGATTCTGATTATGTAAAATCCTGAAGGGTCTAAACAAGAGTACACCAAGGTTAAAATTATTGTGCTTATAAAGCATAAAATAATTTTATGGAAACCTCAAGAGATCAAAAGCTTGTATCGATAAATTCTATTTACAGTTATTATATAAAAAATACAAGGAAAAGTAAAAAAAAAAACATAGCTTCACTATCTTCACTACAACATTCACAGATAAAGGAGGTAAGAAAAAAACTTTATAGAGAGAATATTTTTCATTAAGACAACTAAAGAAGTTGAAAAAACAGGGATTCTTTCAGACATATGAAACTTCTAAGGAAAATTTCATATATGCCCGAGAGTTTGTTTGTTTTGTTGCTATATTAATTAGTCTGTTTATTAGCCTAGTTTTCACAGGGACACTATTTTTCCATACGGAGTTGTACTATACTGCTTTCTATTTCCCAGCCATTTTCTCTCTCACCCACCTGTTTTCTAATTACCATGCTCTGGTTAATTAAGCTCATTCTTTCCAACACAGTGAACCAAAACATGTCCCTGAGACCCAGCCTTTCTCATGAACTGGACACTGAAAAAGGCCCTAAGCGTGTTGTAAGTTAAAAACAGAATCTATTTTATAAGAAACTTCTGATGGTCATTAGTCTTTCTACAGCCAGAGATGAGCTGGGTCTTGGGCTGAGACTGAGATAGGTGTCTAACTCAGGGGAGTGAATCTCCCTCTGCTACAAGGACCTTTGGAGTAGAAAGCTATGCTTAATGACTAAATTTTGATGAAATAAATCTTACCCCTTAAGAGCAGGCACCTGGCCTCTGTGACCCTAGGGATCTGTAGTGATCCTATGTTTCTTTGTTCCTTCATAAAAACTTATGAAACTAAATGCCTATTTAGCCCAAACAGAGGTAGATAACTAGGCCTGAATTGTAAAGTTTTATGGTAAGTATTGAAAATTAATCTAGTAAGAAAACAAGTAATTTGACTTTAGATGAAATTGGTTATTTGATAAATAGAAGCTAAGAGTACTTGACAAATCTGTCTAGTCCTTTTAGACCGTATCTGAGTACAGTTTTATGATCAGTGATCATATCAAAAAAGACAAATGAATTCAGTGCTGTTAAAACAATGTCCTTTAGGGGTAGTCATATACCAACATTCTGTTGTAACAGAAATAATAAGAAATACCTGCGCTAGCAAGGCTTTTTGAGAAAACAGCTGCATAGAATTGATGGCAATGAATCCTCCTCAAATGAGCCTTCATCTCTGATTAACAAATGAAATTACACACCTACACAATGAGGACCAGCCTTTATTCATAATTTATAAAGGCTATAATTTTGAAATTAAAAACCTGAAAGTTTGTCTATTACATCATCTTTTAGAAGTTTGCATCTGCTCATCAGAGGTAATATTCATACAACTTTTTAAACAGAAGTTCATTAATAACTTCTGATAGTCACATTCTTTTTTTACTAAAAGGAAGCTGTACACTGATCGCTATTGCTATCACTGTTAACACAGGAAGGCCTCAAGAGGTTAAAGACATAATTTTGCATAAAACCAGTGAACTTGATTGGGCACTTTCTGAGACTTTTTGCTTTAAAACTGGAGAACAGAAATCTACACTTCAGGTCACTTCTCACTGAACCATGGATGTCACAAGTTTTATGCTCCTTTGGAAGCCTAAGTTAATTTTCCTGCTATTCTATGGCTGAATTACCACCTGAGTCAGGAAAGAAATTATTTCTAGGATGGAAATACAGCTGAAGTTGTTGATAATCAAGACGTTCAGCTGTTTTACTATGGCTGGCAGCCAAAGACTCAAAGACCTCTGCAGAAAACAAAAAGTCAGCAAACTTGCATAACTAGAGATAAGAAAGAAGAAAGTTTCCAAAGGGCTTATAATATGCCAAGATTTTACTATTTCTACCGAATATACTGTCTAGAATTTCCTTACATAGACTGTCAGGCTTTTTGTGGGGTGGAGGCCAGAACTAGTTTGTCTAGGAGATATTCACACAATTTACTTTCAAGCATCTTCTCTGAATGGCTTTTGGAAGGAATCTATTAAGTAGGGAGCCTAGGGACGCTGTCATCAACAACCCAATTCAAGACCTGAAGTAGGTTACATATACGTATATGGGCCCCTGTAAATTAGAGCTGGCCTGTAGGCCTTACTACAAAACATGTAATAGCAAGAAATGCATCTGGCCTGGAGCAAAAATCCTGATTTTGTGCAAGAGAGGAAATGTAGACATTTCTTACTACATTTAGGATTTGTCAAGTCCTTTTTTTATTCATATTGTATAATATTATTGAAATAAAATATAAAGCAACTTGATGAAGTATCTGAACAGATGGACATAAAAGTTCTCATTAGATCAAAGTACTTTATTTTTTCAAAATACAGTACTGACATTCTGATGAAATGCTTTAGTATCCATAAATCTGTATATTCTGTCACAAGTAATAGAAAATTTCTAAACAGCTGTTGAGGAAAGTTACTTGCACATATAATTTTAACTGAACCACAGAACACAGCATAATTCATTAAAAACTGTTAGTCATTTTTTATAGGTAAGTTAAATAACTCGGATTGTGTGATAATTAAATGAACAGCAAATCCCAGGGGCTTGAAAGGTACCTAACTCTGCTGCCTCTGAACAGAAGGCCACTTTATGCTGAAAGCAATTAGGACAGGACTTCCCTTGGGTATATTATTCTATAAATGGATCTTTCAGGGTTTCTTAAATCATAATACCAGCCTTTTATGTGTAATACCATACTGGGTTAGGTTGGCTATTGTTTTGCTTCAGTTTGTCCCTACTGCAAATCAAAAAATGCCTTATGTGCATTGCTTTTGTTATACTTTGTATACTAGGAAAATATGGAAGACCTAATAATTTTACTTTCATTAATGAAATCCTCTTACATCAGACATTAGAGAAACTGAAATAAAACCTGCTTATCTTAGCAACTGTTCATGTAGGATATTGCAAAGGTGTCACCAGTCTTACATTTTCATATATTTAGTGAGATGAACTCACATACATGTATTTTAACGTAAGAGAAGATTCTTCAAAGAACGGAAATAAAATCTTTGTTGATCTTATCTGAGAGTCACCTACAAGAAGTTGTAGGAGGCTAGGTATTTATTGTCTTCATGACTTGCCGTCAAACCTACTGAAGTGATTTTATCACATTCTTATGGTTTTAATATTTGATCTTATTTTTTTTAAAACGAAGTTTCTAGTGTGCTCCTTGGTTTTGTCTGATAGAGAATAGTGCACTACAGTGCAAATAGGACAGTCCTATAGTATTTGTGTATTTTAGTGGTATATTCATAAAATTCCAGATTTGGGACAGTTCAACTCACAAGTAGGGTCTTAAAAATTATATACATTTTAGCAGAGAAAAGTGAAGGAAGCCCCAGGAAAGATTTCCCAGAAGAGCCATGGGGGCTGAAGCTCTCACTCCCATTAGCATTGCTTACTGCAGCATGTGCTGCTGATCATGTGAATTAGGAGTGGCTGCAGGACCGTGCAAGCCCAGTGCAAGCCCATCACCACTGCAGCCTCTGCCATCCCTCAAGAACCTCACAGCTGCCTAAATATAGCTTGCCTACTCTTAATGACATGAAAGCCTTAGCTTTTAGTTATTGGAGTTTTTTTAATAGACCATATAATGCTCTATTAATATGTACTTTTTAAGAAGGAAATATTTTTCTCCATCCTTTTCAGCTCAAACTTCTGTACAATATTTCTATTCAATGCTTTCAAACAAATAAAAATATGTTAGTGGAAAAAACCTTTATGTTTAATGGCAGGGGGTAAGAAAAGGAGAGGGTGGAAATCAATCTTTCCTGAAAACATAATACAGCAATAAAGGATACCCACTTTTGAACACTGTTGGCTGCTTTATGATTTTTTTCTCAGTTCAAACAAAGCTGTATTCAAAACAAGGATAAACATATCAATGTTAATTTTATATAAGACTCTTCCTTGTATAGTAATTTCACCTATTCTATTCATCTAGCAAAGAGCAGGATTTCTTTGATCTCTTCCTGCCATCTATGTTTTGCCATTTAGGCTTCTACTTAATGCCTTTTGTTCTGGTATATATTTGCTAAAAGTGATAGATCATTCTGTTTAAAATCTATATAACTGTCTATATTTCTGCCAGATGTCAGCTACTGTTCTTTCCTGTTGAAGTTCTCAGGAATATATCACAGTAAATAACTCAGTACCAAACAACAAAAAAAAGGATGATGTCTTGGGTTCCCATGTGAAAATCTCAGTATGAATGGAGAATATTTAAGCTTCACTTGTAATTATGTACTGAAGAAATAACAAAAGGAAGGTGACTTCCATGGAGTAGGATTTCCCCCGTGATGGTAACACCGGTATCATTAGATAGATTAGTTGTTTTTTTTATACTCAGGATCATGAGACGTAGTCCACATGCCTGTTATTGCTGGCTGGAATGAGGGATGATATTTCCATGACTGACTTGGTTACTTACTTATTACTTAAGTAAATAACCTTACTTGCTTGCTTAGTCATCCAAGGAGTGTGTGACTGACAGTTGCTTTTCTGCCAAAAGATTTCAGCTGCAGCATTCATCAGTCTTCTATGCTCAGTACTACCTTATGGTAGCAAATCTCTATTTTTGTCTTATGAAGCATAGGAAAGGCAGTAAACTGTCTTTTGTTGGGGTGAGACTACGGGATGAATGACAAAAATATATCTGCGACTTCATCAGTCACAGATATCAGAGGAGCAGAGGAAATTTTCCAAATGAAACTGTCCTCGGCTTATTTACCCTATGTTCTGGCTTATCACAATACCATTCAGTTCTTTCCAGATTTTATTAGAAAAAAAAGGGGGGGTGAGGAAATAATCCCTTTTTCTCTTACCTGTCCACCTAATGGTGGCCTGTTTCAGATGGACAGTAATTCTGTGTATCGTACCCACCATGGACAATGGGACATGGGACCATCAAACATGGTTCATGTTCAGCATTTGGCTAAAATTAAAATTAAGTCTGCTTTGAATATAAATCTCATGAAGCATGTTGTAGCCTGGTTTTCCAAGTGTTTGAGACTTTGTGTCTGCACCAGCTGTTTACTGACATCTAATTGAAATTTTAAAGTGCTAAGTAGAACAGCCCCACATGACCTACCTGCCTAGAAGTCCTTCAGTGTTATATCACCAAGGGTCAGTTCAGCTGGGGACCTGTACTGTTAGAAAGTGAGCAGTTAGCCATGGCCTTATCTGTAAGAACCCCTCAGTTCTATGTGTCCTTTTCTTACCTCCCATGTTTAGCAATATTCAAATATGATGGTCTTTGGTATGTTGTGAAAATGGTTTTATTTGAAGAGGTGTTAGAAGTTCAGGAAGTAGACAGAAGGAGTAAGTGGTCCATGGTGTGTGTTAGAGACTGGGAGATTTTGATGACTCTGCAGGTGTGCAGTTTCTTATCCTCTTTTCAAAAAGCAAGGTAGTCCAAGCATCCTTGAAGAAAGAGTGATTTTTTCATTGGCCACCTCACACTCCACTGTGCAACCTTGGTCTTCATTTGAGCACAGAGCGTGGATGACAGCTGACACTGGAATGGTATGTAACAGCTTCATTTTCACTTCCTCGTGGAAAGTTTGTGAATGCTGTTATTTTGTTACTATAGTTCCCACTATATCAACATCCTTGCACTTTTCTCAAGCACTGAATTTCACTTTGCTTAAAAACGCAAAGCAATCTGGTGACAGAAGCATTTAAGAACAGATTAAGGAACTCTGTTACTTAGAAGTAGCCACCAAGTAGCCAGCAGGCAGAGAAGATGGTATTACTGCCTCAGATAATGCATAGTGGGATGAAGAGATGCCTGAAGGAATTTTGTGGCTTCAGATCATTATCTGCTAAGTCTCCTGAAAGCTCCTTAAAATTCCAAACCAAATTCTAATGACAAACAACACACCCACTAAATCTTTCACCATACAGTTTTATACCCCTCATTCAGCCAGCTCCAGCCTTCAAGCAGAAGGAAAGGGGGTTTAACCTTCTACAGTAAACTAGAGGAGAGTAGAAGCCACTCTGGGGAGAGGTAGGTCAGTCAGTATTTCAAACTTCCTGGAAAGGCTTTTATGGGCTTTGGTAGATATAGCTTTGGTGGATTTACACAGAGTTTAGTATCTGTGGTAGCAGAAGGGATGTGTGCCTGCACATCAGCCTTCCCAGTTCATAGTACAGTACAGTACTCAGCTGTTTCAAACAAGATGCTATAAGTTGGAGTTGCTGAAGAGTGAGTACATGCTCTAGGGAGATTAATCTCTGACAGACAGACAGAAGAGGCAAACAGTTGTCGTATTTTAAACTGCTGCCAAAGCATCCACTAGAGCACCTCTGACAGAGTCTTTAACAGTAGAATGATGTTGCTTAATACAGCTGTTCAGATTTTTTTAAATTATGTTTTTAGCTGAGTTTTCTTCTGGTTCCATAAGTGAAGTAAGGGATATTCCTCAAACCATTCTGTAACAGCACACAAGAGGGAGCAGGTAAATAGTTGTATCTGGTCTGAAAATATATTTTACAAATGAAATCAAATAGCTATGATTCAAAACATGTGAATCAGCTTTTATTTGACTTTTAGGAGGACAACAGACAAGGATGATAACATCAGGGAAGAACCCATAGTACTTAGTCATTGGACTAAAGCATTTATGCGATGGAACCTATTTCCATTTACGTAAACTTCTTTATTAAGACATTTATAAAGTATCCTCTGAACAGCATAGTATCATTCTTTTTCTTTTATAAGGTCAGCTCATTTGTCCTCCAGCTTGGTCATCTAAGTTTTATTTCACTGTACTATTTCTAATCAGGTATTACAGCACATGGTCTGGAATACATGTTGCTGGATGTCATGAAGAAAGTATTTCAGCTGTCTGCTTGGAAAAGAAAAAGATTGATTTTGGACCACAACACTGAGAACTCTCTGCTTGTCAAATTAGACGTAGACTAGATGTGCAGAGAATGAATCTCTGACTCTAGTGTAGGACTCTGCTACATGTACACCAAGAAAAGTACCTGTAGAGGGCAGGTAAAGGAGTCAGATTTAATTTAAGGAAAGAAAAATTAGGCTACACTTGATGCCTTTGAACATATCACTTACTGTAAATAAAAGGTGGCTCTTTTCATGATATATTAGCATTAACTTTACATAGCTGCTACATACATGGAAAGAGTTGTGTGTATCACAAAGGGCAGCTGGCAGAGCTTTTTAAAAGCCTTGTTAGCTCTGACTTGTAGGATTTGTGGATACGCTTTCAGGTTATTTATTTTGGCCTGCTCTTTAGCTGTACTTTGATGTTCAAGCTCAAGTTAAGTGTAAAAATTCATTCTGAGCTTCAGGTGGACTAACTCAATTTCGCATCAGTTCCGATTTAATAAAAATCTCTTGATCATGCCAGAAATTGTCCTAGTTTTGTTCAAAACCCAGTGTAAATTGGGCCAGATTTTGTCATGCTCCACTAACTCTGCCATTATGGAAGTGCCGCACAGTAATGTAGCATACGTTTGTTATTAAAGGCAGGGGCAAAGAATTACTTTTAGACAAGTGGCATGCCATAAACAAAATTCTTCTCTCTATTACTTCTGTACAAATACTGTTAAGGTAATGGAATCATATGCTTATAAAACAGGTAGAATGTAGCTCTATACTTTTGCCTCCAGGTTGTGTTTAGCAACCTAAAAAGTAGTTCATCAGGTAAAGCTACCTTCCAGTCTGGTTCTTGAGTAAGTACCCTGCGGTACTTTTTCAACCCAGGAGAGGTCTCAGTGACCTTGGCAAATCAGGTAGGTAACATATTTTTAAAAAAGTGAATTTCTGTTCACCTTTCTCCATCAGGAATAAGCTTTGACTCTTAAAATGGGTGAAATTAAACAGTGGTTGAGACGGATTTTCAGTCTTCTTGACTACTGAGTTTTTCTTTATGTTTCTATTGAACTGGTAAGGACTTTTTCTGATTAAACATATTTTTGTGTTCTAACTGGACAGAGAAAGCATTTAAAGGCATTTCAGCCTTTCAGCCTGAAAAGAGCTCAGAAAGGAATCTATCTTTTTAGAAGTTTTGACTAGGCATATGGAGAATAAGCAATGTCCATGCCTCTTCCCTCACAAGGAAGTTCATTTTGTCGGAGTTTTAGTTTGATTATAAGCTGGGTTTTTGTACAGACCAAACCCACCACCTAGGGATCTATCACAGTATTCAAGTTTTTGCAGTATGAAGGTCTAGTCACTTGATGTTTCTTTTTCAGATATCAGTTTTCCTGGTTTGGGTACCTCCTTCATAATACAACCATTATTTGGATTAAGTCTTTCCATCCAAGCCTTCTTGAACTACAAGGTTTCTGATCTGGGTTCACCTTCTGCAGGTCAGGTACTGCTTCAAAGAAAGCAATTATAGGTGGTCTGGTGTATTCAAAACACCTGAGTCAAGGAACTACTATCTACCAGGTCAAGAAAATACATTTGAATTAATAAAACTTCGAAAAAACAAATTGTTGAGTTCGTTTTATTAAGGTTTCTAAGCTCTTTCAATATATATTTTTGTTCCACTCAGCAACTTTGAGCTTTTGAAAATTTTTAAAAAGTAATGATGTCTGAGATTTGGGAGCTGGAGCTTTAAAAATGCAACAAATATTGAAATTGGTGACACTCCTGAAATAAAAATGTCATTTAAATTGCCTTTAATCTCCTTCTGATAACTCAAAACATGTTAGCTAAAATTGTTTTCCTTGTACACTTCTTGGATCTTTTTGCTGTTCCAGTTTAATATTTCAGTGATAAATATGAATTATAAAAGCAGTCTCCACATACCTCTTTTTTTTTTTTTCAATATTTGCTTTTTTATATTGCTGAGTGGCTCTAAGGTATAAGGCCTATATAAACATAATAAAAGAAAGCCTCTGTCTTAAAAGAACACAGAGTGTCAAGGCATGAGAGACAAGGCAAATAAACATTTATGTTTTACACGGTTTGTCATAGTTTTGGTACATCACTGGTAGTCACTGTTGGATGGCTGCACTTCAGAGGCATCAGAGCAAGGATGATGTCTCCCTCACCTCCTCCAGTGCGCTCAAGCTTCATATTTCCAACCTATTATTTGTCTTAATGACACCACCTTTCTGTCATTTTGCTGCAATCTTTAGAGATCTCTGTATTTTCAAATTAAACTTATTTCTTAAATCAAAATAGTTCTCCATATCATTTCTCAAATTCAATGCAGTCAATGAAATCTTAATGAAAATAACAATAAGCAGCTGTTGTCAAAAAAATAACCACAACGTACCAAAATCAAGCATTGCAACAAAATCTTCCTCTCCTCCTACATGCTCTTTGACTTGTGTTCTCTGCTTTGCTCAGTTGTAACCTTCTCAGAAAAAGCTATTTCCCTTCCCCTGCATTGCACTGTTTTGAAAATAAGGTTGATAGTGAAGAAACAATCCAGCAGTCTATCATAATACTGCTGGATTTAATTGAAGAAGCAAATTGCTCGAAGTACCCAGCCTCCTCAGGAAGGCTGGGACCCTGCATGGTCTTACTGAAATGTTCAAATGTTTCCATATTTCCTTTCCATACTCATGGAAAGACTTTGTTCTAGTTGCTCCAAAAGAGGCTCCAGAAAACAGGAAAATATGATAGTCCTATGGTTGGGGTAAAAAAAGAGTCAGGTTGGATTTAAGTTCTTTTCTTTTTGCTGCTGACACTTCTTTTCCTATAGAAAAATAATTGTAAAATCCAATATACAGCTCTAAAGCTTCCACTTTTGCTGTAGATTGGATAAGCTTCTTGGTTGTTATTCCATAACTCAAGGGAGCGCAGTTGAGCAATCCCACCAGTTAACTGGGAATGAGTTCCTCTGAAACTACTTGGGCCAAGATCCCAAAGCATGTGCACAAGTTTACTATTGTGAGTAATTGTATTTTTAGACAGCTTTTTGGAGCTGCTACTATTTTTGGTACCCTGCTTTCATTAAAGGCAGTGGGCCCTGGCTTTCACCCTTCATGTTTTAGATGGCCTAGTACAATAGTAAATTGTTTGGCTTTCATTTAACTATATAAGTATAAAATAGTAGCAACAAACCTGAAGTCTATGCCTGAAAGTCATAGCACCACTGGGATGTGGCCATTTATTTTTACACTAACTGACTTTAAAAGCTAGCAAAGAATACCAGAGAAGCATGAAAATCCTATAAAATTCCTAGGGGAACCAAGAAAGACACTAGCTCACTCTAAGCTACTTGGTATCCCCTGAACCAATCAATAATTAGAATTAATGAGATCTAGGACAAATCAGCACTGATTCATCATCATGATTACTGGGTCTGGTCTGGATCCACCCCCTCCTTCATGGCTGTCCCACCACATATCAGCTATTCTAAGGTGGTCTGTTTCACCATCAGTTGTTTTTCAGAGGTAACATCTCAAAGCTACCCAAAGTCAAATTGCCAGGTTCCCCCCAAACCCCTCTCTTCTCCGATATATATGAACAGCAGAGTAAGAACTTCAACCTCAGTAGGTAAAATAGCAAGGCAACAAACACCCTACAAGGCAAGTGGCTCTTCTGCAGTTTGTCTCTCTCATTTTCCAAGAAAAAATGTAAAATGTCTTTATTTCATCACAGGACTGAATTGGAATAAAATATAAGTCCCCTCATTTCACAAGATGAGAAAACTACTTGTCAGCCCAGTTTAGCTGGATTCCCAGACCTACTTTGGAAACCTTTGGTGCTGTGATAAAGAGCAATAGCCTTGGACTTTTCACGGTAGCTCTTTTACAAGCAAACTTTGTATGAGCTTTCCCTTTCTCCTTAGCTTACTCTCTGACCTTTTTCCCATTGGGCAGTATATCGGGAAGCAGGTGATGCTGGTGATGTTTGGAAACATACCAGTGCAAACTAAACCACTCACATTCAGCTCTGGCATGAAAAATCAAAACCAGTATTAAAGCCATTTCCTTTGGTGTGCCCAGGGTCAGACTGAATTGCTGTAAACAAACCAATCTGCATCCCAGAAGAAATGTTTATGTGAAATAATACTTTCCCTGTTGCTTTCCCCTCCTTTTCCCTCTTCCCCCTCCTTTTCCCTCTTCCCCCTCCTTTTCCCTCTTCCCCCTAATAAAGCAGCTAGAAGCAACAGACAAATGTAGCAAATAAGGATATACATATATTTTCCCCAGTAAGTTTAAAGGGACAGTAGGTGGGATTTTGCACTTGTAGCTGTTTATCTTTGTAAAATAGCGCAGTTGTTACATAGCCTAAATACAAGAACCTCTGCTACTCCCTTTGCAGTTTGGTCGTCTCTCGGGCCTGATAGTGCTTCCTTCCTGACCTTTCATGGCTTCCTGCCTCTAGCCTTATCACGGAATAAAACTTGACATTATCCTGGCTGTGCCACTTGGAATGCATTTGAATTCCGTAAATGGAAATATCCTTACCTTTACATTTGCAAACAACTATCATCTGCAGATCACTCAGTAATTTCCTTCTGTCACTTAATTTTTTTTCTTTTAGATATGCTATTTGAAATAGGTAAAAGAAGGAAAAAAAGAAGGGGCGGGGGAAATGGAAAAAGAGAAAGGAAAACTCTCCTGTTTCTCTTAGGTTCACTTTTCTGCAATCTGTGAATCCATCTTTCAGGATGCTGATATCAGCATTACAAAAACTTTAACAGTCCTGATGTCAGTTTTCATCAGTTGAGGAATATGTCTCCTTGCTCTAAACACTATAAAAGGAGAATATTGTAGAAGTTCAGTAGATAAAACACATTAAGGTGGTGATTCAAAATCCGGTGTAATTGCATCCCCAGCACAGCAAGAGAATTCTCCACTTAGAATACTGCTTTTCCCTGATGCTTTCATAGCAACTAAAAAGTGCAATAACATGAGCCTTTATAACTCATATTACTATAGGGATGTCAAAAGAATGATTCTACTGACTTTGGCTGACCAGACCTAGCTGTGTTGCCTTGAATAATTATTTTTAATTAAAACATTGGATTTCCTTCAGAGAAAAGTGTAGTTCCCCTTACACTCTGCCTAGTTAGCATCAAAACCATGTGGAACAAGTTAGCAACATCTAAGTGTAAGAATAATGTATTGTTCATATACTCTTAAGGAGACAAATGTCTTTTACCGAATTCATGCATATAGACACCATTTTATTATCATATTTTAGGATCAAAGGAGACTCTTAATGGACACTAATCCAAACTCCAGCATTCACGAGCTTTAAAAATCATAAGCTTTCAGTTTGATCACAACCATAAAGAATTAAGGGTATCACCAGGTAACATACTCCAATGGGTAAATTAGGGAAGCATTCCAATTCTATTCCATCAGTTTCCAATCAGTGGAACATCTTATGGGGGCATCTTAGAATATATCGACATTATTTTGAATTGAAAAGATAATTAAATTTAATTGGTTTAGCAAATGGGTTGTCTTGACATTACTCAGACCAAAGAATCAGAAAATAAGACAGTAGTATGGTTAATTGAGTATTTTTTTTAATTAACTGAATTCTTAAAATTGATTTTTAATTAAATCACTTTGTTTATTTGGAAAATAAGTCTTATCGTATCTTGATAACTTTTCTTGGTTTATAGAATTGCTGGATAAAAATACCTGCTTTTATATGATATGTACCTTATACCATCCACATGGCATTCTGATATTTTTTTTAATTATCCTTTTACAAGTTCTCTGTAACCCATATTCAGCTGAATAATAATAGCTAATTAAGAGATTTCACTAGATTATTTTATATGGGAATCCTCCTCCTATCACATAATTTTTTGGTCTTGGTAATTTTGAATGCTTACGTTTAGCCATGTTGATTTTAATAAAGACTGTATGCTTGCATACACATGTACGTAAATGTGATTATATCCTTCTCTGCCTTCTTTTTCCTTAACACCTATTGATAGTATTAGGTAATAAAAGTCTCTAGAGAAGAACTGTGTTTTCCCACATTTGTAAAGGTGCTATGAGACTTGTGGATGTTATTGAAATCCAGTTATTTTATAGTAATAAGAGACAATGAGTGGATTTATTTCACAGCCTAAGCATGGGTGCAATCTACCAATGTATGTGATAGAGCTGATTGAACTGGCACCTCAGCCTCCCTTCAGTTGGCAAAAGGAAGAATTCCTGAGTGGGAGTTCCCCAACCAAACTTTCCTTAGCAGAAAAAGATAACAATACTTTAGAGCCATAGCCTCATCCAGTTTAGGCATAGCCTCCTTCCTGATTAGTCAGCTGGAATATCGTAATCAGTGACATCATGGTAATGATGATAGTAGAGCATCTGTAAGAAAACACTTAGATGAACCGTCCAGAGATTGGATTTTCTAAAATCAAACTCTTCTCTGAACAATGTTGATTCTTTTCAACCAGTTTTGCAAATAAACTACTGGAATCTTTAAAAAAAAAAAGGAATGTGCCTCACGTATCAAAGAATACTGGTATTGAGTGGCTTAAAATCTTCCATGCTCTCTTAAATGAGCCTATCTCTAAAATGTCAAAGCTTGAAGTTTTCCAGGAACTCTTGCATCATGAGGGATAAGGTCAGAAAGAACAAGCACCATTTAAATGGAATCCCATTTATTTCCACACTTGGTAAGCGTAATTCCTAAGTGATCCTTATTAATGCCACACACGCTTGCTGACCAAAGTTTCTGGATTTGGTTTTGGTAATATAACATGAATGTGTTGCAAGGTTTGATCCAAAAAAGGAGAGGGAGATAATATGATAATCTTTTAAAACAATCTAAAGAGTACTATGAAGAGAAAATGTATATACTGTCTGCTCAGGCTCAGTATTAAACATATCTGTCCCATCAGCTGTGCTCTGCTCTAGTTTTCAGTTGTGACTTTTAGCTGTGTAGTTGTGTAGTGACCTCAGGATCCCAAGATTGGATACAGTATGAGAAGAGAGGCTGTGTGCTTGGTCCTCCTCCTGGTTTGTGTCAGATGAATATATAGTAAGGCATGAAAAATGAGGCATTTAAGTCTACCCATGCACTGGCCAAGGAAGATAAATTTGTATTTGGGCAAATGCATTGTTCTTCGCAACAAAAACATTTCAGCATACATTAGAATTTTATGACCTTTGCCTTTTGCATGCTATGCACCTGAAAAAGTCATGCACAGCTTTCAACGAAAGTTTTTTAATTTTTTTAATTAATGAAAAGTCACCCTACTCTTCAGAGGCTATGCTGACAAAAGAACCATGAAGTTAGATTGTTCTTATTTATTCACCTGGTTATTTAGTACCCATCTCTAAAGTGTCTGATAGCTGCATAGTCATTCCTGGATTTTACTTTCACTGTATTCTTGTGAGGCAGGGAACTAATCCCCATCTTAGAATAAATTGACAACAATTCACTGACTTTCTACTGAAGGTTAGAATAATGAAATGTCATTTTTGAAAATGCAGTATTATGAGAGACTGTGAACCTAAACATATTATGAACCATGGTAGTTGCTGGTAGTTTCTGAAATTAGACTACTTTGCATATCTTGCCATATGGGAGTGCTTTTAGAAAAACTGGCTCCTGTTACAGGTACTGAAGAATTCCGAAATATAATAAACTTATCCTGTAATATATGCTAGTACGGTATCTGCTGAAGGAAGAGTCTTTCTTGTAAGACCTTTCTTCCAAAGCAAGTATAATGGTTATAATTACATGACTGGTTCTGTACAAATGTCTATGTATTAACTCATTAGACACAATAGAATCCTATAAAACAAGGTAATTATGACATTTGCAGAAGCCAGATAAGGCAAAGGGTTTTGAGCTGCTTTAAAGCGAGCCCTTCAGGTGACGGTAGCTATTTAGAATAGTTTATGTCATAGGGAATAGGACTGAAATTAATGTGGACATTTATCATGTCTTAGTTGTACTTCCCTCCAAATACTTATTAGTAGTCTTATTTTGTGCCAGAATTCCTTGAGTTTATTAATATTCCCTACACATTGTGTTTGTTTCTGTTTTTTACAGTTATTGCCAGATTATAGCCTGTCTGTGCCTGATAGTGGTTGTGTTTGTATATGAGAACAGGGTCATCTGATAACAAATTGTAGCACTGCACGATAAGCAATGTTTAAAATGGGTACAAGCCAGAAACCTATGGCTCCCAGTATACTTTTAGAAAGTCCCATCAACAAAAGAAAGGGTTCAAGGTATTTCGGAAAAGGTCATTGATTACAACCAACTTCATGATCGTTCTGGATGTGTTCCTTCCTGCAGAGACGTAATTACATTTGTTTTACAGTAGAACTTATTTTCAGCTTTGGGCAAGGACAATTGCTTTCAAACATGAATTTGACTCACATGTACCAGTTTAAGAAAGCTGTTAACTCTGAGTCAGTGGAGTAATAGTAATGGCCGTGAGATCTTGTCTGGGCCTCTTAAATTTATAGCATAGCATTTTGACTGGCTGAAAAGCAGTTACCTTGCAGAATTCTGACCTTGATTTCTTCCAGGAACTATTTATTTTATTTAGATTATCTTCCAACACAGGGACTTTTCTCTTACCGCAAGAGTTCATCCATCTGTGTCATTTTCCTTTTTCACTTTCAGCTGAAATACAGCATTTTCTGTGAAAATTGCTGCAGCTTGTAATCCAAGTCAGCCAAAACTCATAAAGGCATATTGTTGTCATATTTCCTAGGTATTGTGAGTTTGTGCAAAGACAAATGTTTTTCTTAAGCGTATATTTTACCTAAAATGTGCATTTATCTGTATGGCTGTGGTCTTAACAACAAGTAGTGGGTGCCTCAGGCTTGTAATATTTGGGGTTGCATCCTTATTTGTGGTTAATTTGTCATTAGAATGATATCGTGACTGTTGTCCTAGATAGGAGTGGAAGTAGTTTCCAGCCTGAACTGCAGCACTATGAAGAACATTACGGATGCTTTCAGAGATTTTATACCCACCATAAGCCTTCCTTACATTAGGTGAGTTTTCATCTACCCTGTTACAGTGCCTGTATACAGCTGTGAGGACTGAGGCAAAGGATGTTGACTCAATACTTCATCTGCCCCAATTCCTCTTCATTAAGACCTTAGTGTTTTGTTTTGTTTCTTCTTTTTAATCTTGTACATCAGAAGTCAATCTATTATTAGCAACTTAACTACTCCACTGTTTCAGAGAAGGTGCAGACCTATGTTTTTGATAGTCAATAGGGAAATCCTGTCTTGCTACGGAAAGTTAGTTCATGCAGAAAGAGAATTCTTTGCTTTTCTTTTAAAATTACAACAGATTCCACAGATGCAAGTTTTTTTCATCTTCATTTTAGTTAAACTCTGATCTTTTTGGTTTCTGAATACTCTAAAGCATGTATGAAACCGGGTAGAGGCATTAATAAGATTCTGTTTATTTAAAAACTCACAGCGACCAAATCACTAAATATTTTTTTTTATTTTTTTTTTTTTAGAAAATTAGACTTTTTTCAAGACATTTGGATGGCGAGACTGCCAACAGATTCTCATCTGATACTGTGCTGCATTTTACTGTGTGGAGATAGACTCTACACTGTCCTGAGTGCCATGCAGTGACAAAAAAACTTCAATGCTCTCTTTACTGCTCCAGCTGAGTGGTGATCAAAGGAATTGCTTAAATCAGAAGAAATACAGGGAGTAAACCAGATATGTTCTTTCAGCAACACAACCTGGAAATAGAAAGGGAAATGCCAGTAGAGGCAACGCCTGCACCTATGTCTACAGTGGCAAACAGACCTGGCGTCTGGTCTGAAGGCAATATTCTGTTCTCCTTACAAAGCAAATTCCATCCTCCCAAAACAACCAGAAAGATCTACACATATCCTGTAATTTGGAGTCTGTTATAGTTGATGGGAAGACTCACATTACCTTCAGGACAGTAAGAATACAAAATCTACTTTTAAAGCATTAAGCCACTAGTATTGGACATTAATTTTTGTAACATCCAACTTGTGCGTATTACTTCTATGTTTCAGTGTTAAATTACTCCATATCAGGACCAGTTTCTACAGTTTCCTTTGCAAACTTCTTTTTTTCTTCATTTCTTTCAAAATAACGTGCCATCCTTCCAACATAAACACTGAGGGGAAATAGATGTGTGAGTACGTAATCACTAAACTATCTCATGCAGCAGGCTTCTGAAATGTGTTAAAATCCCAATCACAACATGCTTTTGCTGCTGCCACTGTCTAATGAATATCCTTGCCATTTATGCTCTCTTCTGGCCACTTCCCTTGGAATACTTGAAATATAATTAGCTTTTTCAAACATAGTTTCCTATAAAACAGCTGCAGTCAATGCGCAATCGTCCAAAAATAAGGCAATAATTTACACATAATATCCAAAAGGATTTATGCTATGTTGTGCCTTTGTTAACTGAAATCCAAGTGTAAAATAAAATAAACTTTATATCCTTTTGTTTTTTATAACTGTAGAGAAAATCCCAGGAATTTCTGTTGCTGTTTTCCTCCATTGAAATATTTATGACAGAAAAAAGCACGCTGGGTGCCAAATTTTTAAGTACCTATCTTAATGGGGGGGGGTTTAATAACAAAATTTAATTAGAAACATCTCACAAAATTAATTTTTTATTCAAATAGTAAATTTGGAGGAATGTGTGTGAAAAAAAAGAGGTCAAATCACAGATTTAAGTGCAAAAATGAGAAACCTTCAGCCCTTCCTTTTATCCTTACTTTTTATCTTACTTCATATGTCAGCATCACTTTTAATCAGACTGCAGATTTTAACACACTGGATAAAGAATCAGACAATGGTTTGGGTTGGAAGGGACCTTAAAGATCATCCAGTTCCAACCCCCCTACCATGGGCAGGGACATCTTCCACTAGACCAGGTTGCTTCAAGCCCCATTCAACCTGATTTCGAGCACTGCCAGAGATGGGGCAGCCACAGCTTCTCTGGGCAATGTGTGCCTGCTCTCCTCACTGATCTGGCAGAGGCTGCTTGCAAATGGTGGCTGGGGTTCTGGTAATGGAGGGCAACATGCAGCCCCATCCTCTCAGATTTTATTTTCTAGCAAAGGGGTCATATGGTCCAGTTTTTACTGGCCAAGATACCCATGGTGACCAAGGGCAGTCAGTTAGTTCTGCCTGCTTTCATTTTGGATTGCATTTCGGAGCAGGCAGCAGAGCCCAGTCAATGCCTGGAACCATCTCAGCTGGCATGGCTTATCCCTTCTTCCACCCTCTGCACCCAAAGGTGGCTGGGCCATGGAGAGGCTCCTCTGAGCAACAGCTGTCTGAAAAGGTCTGTGTTGTGGGAAAAAGAGGCAAAATAAAACGAAGGATGAAGAATGATCCCAAAGGGGAACACTGGTGAAGTGCTGGGGAGATGAGAGCCCCAATGGCCCTCAGCGCCTGCATACTGACAGTCACTCTCCCCGGGATGGAAATTTATTACACATTCATGTTGTTTTTTTCTGGATTTGAATGGAGTTTACATGGAAATAATAAGATTACAAGCATAATAAAGCCAATGAGTGAGTGGCTGCTGCCTCTGAAGAAGAGCAAGGTTAGACCTCGGCAGAAGCTTGAAGAATGAGGTGCTGCAGGAAGATGAGTCTGACCCAGGCATTCAGCTATGCCCCATTCTGCCCGCCACAGAGAAAATGTGATTTCTAGGGATAAGAGGATTTTGTTTATTGTCTCTTCTGTTGTAGCTGGGGAGAGGTGATAGATAACTTTACCTTTAATATAGGCAGACACAAGGGCATCGTGGAGTTCTCTTTTAGCAGCACATCCAGCTGTTCTCCATAGGGCCTTAGTAACAAGAAAGAAGCAAGGCCAAATCAGCTAAACCCAGCTTCTAAGCTGATGAAAACTGGTATTAAGTGGCTTCCACATAATTTTTGGTATATAATGATGGTTGTAAAAACGTTCTTGTGTAAACAGTGTGCCATAAGCAATTAGTAAAAAAAGTGGTTATTGTCTATGCTCCATTAAGAAACATCTGTTGCTGATGTTTTAAATCCTGTTGGTATAAATGAACTGGTGTCAGATCAGCCTCTTGTGGTGCAGATAAATGCTCTAAAAGACGTCAAAACTCTGGTAACTTCATACATGTTCTGCTGTCAGGAAAACTCAAAGAACAGATTTTATAAGATAGTTTCATAGCCTAAATTTTCTTATGGATTATCAAGATAGAAAATATGATAATCTAGTTTGAACACCTATAAAACACATCATGGGGTTTGTCAGTTTGTTGGAGGCTTTTTGTTTTGTTTTTCTTTAAATTGCAGTGTATTTCTAGATAAAAATACTCACAAAAAATTAAATCTTTGTAATTTATGTGCCAACAAAGGATGAAAAGAAATTAAAAGGATGAAAGAATTGCACAAAAAGATTTTAGGAAGTGCAAACTATGGAGGACCATCTGATGTTTTCCTTCCACTGTCTTCTGTCACATTCTCCTTCCTGTTGCAAGCTTTCTTCCTCCTGACTTTTATGTTGTCTTTGCAGATGACCCATAAAAATATTGAACCAAGAAAAAACTTTGGACTTTATTTATTTCAAAAGCTGAAAATGTAGTCCCTGGAACTACTTTCACTTTTTAAAGTTAGAAACAGATACTTTTTAATTTTTTTATTATACCCTTTAATTTTTTATAAGGTTTCCAATTGCCGTTTGCCCTAGTTTCACAAGTGGCTTGTGATACACATGTATCTCGACTTTCAATGTATATCAAAGAGAATACTGTTAGTCTACAGGCTAATAAGTTCCTTGAATTTCTTCTCGGAAACGCTTTTATCTCTGTCATTTGTAGCACATACACTTTGTATATAAACTGGAGTTTTCACTTCCCTGCTTTGTTATTGAAAGCTATGATTTGGAACTGGAGCCGTTCTGTCCCTCTGTAAAAAGACACTTGTTTATGTGTTGTCTAGAATACTGGGGCCTGCTTGCCAGAAGATGTCCAGTAGATGTGTCATTTCAGCACAGCTTATTTTGTCTGGCCATGCCTTATTTTAAACAGTTGGGTTGAGAAATATTTTTTTCCCACAGCAGGTTTCTGCTAGTAAAAAAAAAGATAACACTACTTTATGTTACTACTCTGATCTGCTGCAATAAACTTTGCGATTTCAGTTCTGGATTTTCTCCATAAAACTGATAACCTCATTTAGCATTATGTCTTTCAAGAGTAAAGGTGTTATCCGACTGAAATTTCTGCTTATAAAGTTAATTTGATCCAAATTCTGTAATATATTGTGTCTTGAAAATGCATAACATCTTGCTAGTGACTGAAAGCTAATAACAGTTTGCAAGTACTTTGTTTTGGTGGGAACATCAGTTGCTTATCAGGTGACTTATAGAGAGGTGGCATTTAATTCCTGTAGGAATATGGTCCCTATCTCCTTCCTCACTTGAGGCTACTTACTATTTTGGGTCCGTTAACAAAATGCCGTGATAACACAGATGCTGTCCCTGAAACAGCATTTTCAAAGTAACAAATAAGTGGCAGACAGCTATTTCAGATGTAATAATTGTGTTTAATTTGCCCCCTTCTATAAGCCTGACATTCATAGCATAATTGAGGTGAAAATTAAGGTCAAGAATCTTCCGCCACTAAGGTCAGGCCTCATGTGGGCCTCAGTCTGACCCGTTACAGAACCAGCTTTCAGCAACCCGGTGCACAAGTCTTTTGAAGAAGGGCTCTTAGAGAATGGCTTACTACTAGCACTGGAATTGTACTGACGCAAACTCTGTGTTAGATTCAACACGTTTTTCATGGCATATAAGAATCTAAACTTTGAATATAACTATGTATTTTCTTTAAACAGTGAAAATATATAGAATCATAGAATAGTTAGGGTTGGAAAGGACCTTAAGATCATCTAGTTCCAACCCCCCTACCATGAACAGGGACACCCCACACTAAACCATGCCACCCAAGGCCTCATCCAACCTGGCCTTGAACGCCGCCAAGGATGGAGCATTCACAACCTCCCTGGGCAACCCATTCCAGTGCCTCACCACCCTCTCAGTAAAGAATTTCTTCCTTCTATCCAATCTAAACTTCCCCTGTTTAAGTTTGAACCCGTTACCCCTTGTCCTGTCACTACAGTCCCTGATGAATAGTCCCTCCCCAGCATCCTTGTAGTCCCCCTTTAGATACTGGAAGGCTGCTCTGAGGTCTCCATGCAGCCTTCTCTTCTCCAGGCTGAACAGCCCCAACTTTCTCAGCCTGTCTTCATGCGGGAGGTGCTCCAGTCCCCTGATCATCCTCGTGGCCCTCCTCTGGACTTGTTCCAACAGTGCCATGCCCTTTTTATGTTGAGCACACCAGAACTGCACACAATCCTCCAAGTGAGGTCTCACGAGAGCAGAGTAGAGGGGCAGGATCACCTCCTTCGACCTGCTGGTCACGCTCCTTTTGATGCAGCCCAGGATACGGTTGGCTTTCTGGGCTGCGAGTGCACACTGAAGCCGGCTCATGTTCATTTTCTCATTGACCAACACCCCCAAGTCCTTCTCTGCAGGGCTGCTCTGAATCTCTTCTCTGCCCAACCTGTAGCTGTGCCTGGGATTGCTTTGACCCAGGTGCAGGACCTTGCACTTGGCATGGTTAAACTTCATCAGGTTGGCATCAGCCCACCTCACAAGCGTGTCGAGGTCCCTCTGGATGGCATCCCTTCCCTCTGGCATATCAACCGAACCACACAGCTTGGTGTCATTGGCAAACTTGCTGAGGGTGCACTCAATCCCACTGTCCATGTCACCGACAAAGATGTTGAACAAGACCCGTCCCAACACCGATCCCTGAGGGTCACCACTCGTTACTGGTCTCCAGCCGGACATCGAGCCATTGACCACAACTCTTTGCGTGTGGCCATCCAGCCAGTTCTTTATCCACCGAGTGGTCCACCCATCAAATTGATGTCTCTCCAACTTAGAGACAAGGATGTCGTGTGGGACTTTAAAATTAATGTTTCCTCTACCCCCAGAATTCTTCAGTAGACTTTGCAGTACAACTGCATAATTGTATTTCGCCCTCGAAGTCGAATATATGTGAATCTTCCTGTCTTTAGAAGCGATGAGCTAATCAGCTTATCACACAAGCCCTTCCAACCCAAACTATTCTATGGTTCTATTAGAGTGCTGGATGAAAACAAAAGATTAATTTAGAAAGTGTCTTGCTATAAACTGATTATGACCTACTAATTTGTAAACCTTCAAGAATAAAAATTCTTTGTTTTCCATTTGTACTAGTTCTCTCACTTAGCCTCTCACCAGGTCCTCTAAGTGCTGCTACCTTGGGACTAGAGATAATTACTCAATAAAATCCTCATATGATTTCACTGTTTTTCACATTTTTCTAACTTACTGGAAAGTGATTTCCACAGTCAGGTGTTTGTTCTTCCTTCATCAGGAGGAAAACACCTTACAAAAGCTTTGTTTCTCTTTAAAAGCACATACATAAACCCAGCAAGTTTTGATGAAGACTACAAATAATGACATTTCACTAAAATCACTCAGGTTTAGTTGATCTGTCATTAAAAAAGCACTGCTGTCATTTTGACGTAATCTTGAAACTGGGTCTTGTGCCATGAATCAGCATTAAATCAGGAGGAAGCATATTTTAGAGTGACAGGTATAATTTCCAAACACAACCTCATTGTTCTAAATTAAATAAATATCTGAGGACATAAGCTAGCACTTTTTAATGTCATTTTGCTTGATAAACTCTCCCAAGACATAAAGTCAAAATCTAAGAAAAGTCTTTTTCTTAGTGCCTTAAAATGTGTTTCACCTGGAATAAATATTGAGGAACACACTGAAAAACAAAAGACAACTAATTCTAATGTTTCCTTGGACGGACTGTGCCAGTAGCATTCCAAAACTAGAAATAAAGGAGGGTTTGTTTTTCTGCAGTTGGGAGGCAAATAGTCATGAGAGAAGAGATGGCTTGTTTGCCATGGGTCCTCTGGTCATTACCTTTGGTTAGCTGCTCATATGAGGAGCCCCTGAGATTATTTTCAATAGCAATAAGTGATTTTCATGGTAAAAAATCAGATTTTTTAGTCTAATATAATACTTTCTGGTTTTACTACTTGAAAAACTGTATCTGTTGTCACTAAATCAGTTTTCTTGCATTTGTTTTATGAAACACTGATTACAGTGGTAACTCCAGTCACGGCTTCTGTTATGGTTAGGCAGGACACTAGTGATCCTTACTGAGTTTTGTGGAACATCCTGTTCTACAGCAGGCAGTTTTGCATACAACTAGATTAGATAATGCTTTAATATTTTTAAATGCCTGGCTTCTTTAAGTTCACCTGGGAAACACGTAAGAGAAGCAAACACCTTGTTCCAGTTGATTACTAAAAGGGATGCTTGCAATGTCAACCTTCACAAAATGCAGTGTGAATTTGTGAAGTCCTTATCTGCTTTGCTTTTTTAACATTCGTTATGTTTGTGACTGGTCTGAAAAGGGAGTGTTAATACCTGATGTGCTACTTGCAGACAGTGTTGCTAAGTGAGAAAAGAAACTTTCATTCTAATCCTGAAGGTGTGGGTTTGTAAGAGAACAGGCTGTTCCTTAGCTAAATGATACGTGCGACAGAAAATAGATATAATTAATTTCTGGGGTGCGTTAACATCACTAAAAGGAGTGTTTATATTAGTAGTGCTTACATTTTCTAGCAATAAAGAAAAGATTTATATTGCCAATCTGCAACAAGGAGTATATCTAGAAAAGCTGTTGTATTTGTGCATATAAGACACCCTCCAAATGGGTGACAGAGTTCTAGCCTCATCTCTTCAAACCCATTCAAAAAAGAGGAATACATGTCTCACCTTTTTTCAGTGCCTGAACAATTTAATAACATATATATATAGATTTTTAGCACAGATTCTTGATGGCACATGATACTACACTTCAGCCTGCTACAGTGTTGTGAAAAATGTTGTTGAACATTTCAACCCACACCAGTTTTTATTGTTTTAAACCCCTATGTTTCTGTTGCTTAGTTAAATAAGGCGGCTTCTACACATCTTGTATAACTCTATGTACAAGTGGCAAAAAATATCTCCTTACAATGAAGTTGTAAGACAAAGAACTATTTTCAGCAGTCATTGACTTTGAGATATTTGTGTTGAAGCAAGAAACTCCCCATGGCACTATATCTTCACAAAGTACTATCCCATTTACTTCCATCATTATACCTGCATCAGCACAGAACTTTAGGTCAGGCAGTCTGTGTTATTCAGTTTAGCCTGCCTGAAATGGGAGTAAGATACGGTGATGAAAAGAAAATCCAAAAGGGATTATGCCTTTATCATTCCAGTGAACAGGAGCTGATTGTTTCGCTGAAACCCCAGACTGCTGACAGAAATTTGTGATCATTAGACATAACCTTCCAAAATTGGCTTCTTAGTAAAGCAAGGTCAGAAAATTCTAGAAAGTAAACAAATATTTTTTGTTAAATCTGACTACACAGTATAACCTGTGAAGCTATTTGTTTAGCTGGGTTTTGTTGTGAGATTTTTTTCTTGTTAAGAGTAATGCTTGTGGTTTCACATAAAAGAAACTCTAAGACCCTCTGACTTTCAGTGAAATTTGAATTCTTCAATGCATAGGACATGGCTGAAAATGGAAGGCAGGTTATGAAAAAACCAAGGTAGTTTTGAAAGTAAGATCAGCCAAAGTTTCAAAAGTGAAATTCCAGTATGTTTCCTATTGTCAGTGTTGTCACAGAGTAAAGAATTGGATTCTGGCACCAGACTATCAACCAGTGTCAAAGTGTCTGTAAAGCAATTCTATTATTAGCTGATCATGGAATCACCAAGAACCATTTTCTTCATGTAACACAAGAAGATAAAACGCAGATGTGCTGCTTTGATTTACATTCTGTGTAAAAGAATTAATATGATTCTATACATGTGTGTTGATCGTGGGGTTTTTTAAATATTGGAAAGGCTTTGTGTGATTTCAGGTTAATTATAAAAAAGAAAAGACTGTATCACAAATGAAAAAAATTGCAGTATTCTCCTCACTGGTGTATAGTAAACAGGAAACTAGAATGGTATGGACTTCTTCATGCCTGCTACTCCCAAGTGGAAAACCTTGCAACCCCTTTTAGGAAGGGTTGTAGTTAAGATGCTTTTCCAAATCATCAGTCACTTAAAATTTGCTGCATATTGTTTTTTAAAGTGCTATTCTTTTTTGCATTTGGCTCAGGACCAAAAGTATTCTAAGTCTTTAGAAAGTGTTTTAGAAGTTCTGCTTAATTTGAGAAGCTTTTTTTTGATCAAGCAAGCAGAATCAATATATGAGATGTTTCTAAGATCTTGGAATGTAACTTTAAGAAATTGCAACAGCTACAAATCAAGAGCCAAATCCCTGCCTTACACAAAATGTACTAGTGATAAATGGAGGTCTTACTGACCTAATAAAATGCTACAGATTGATATTCCTTTTGTTGAGCAGCCTGTAATTTCATTAATTTTATTGACAGTAATTATAACAAGTTGAATTTATGGTAGCCATAAAGAAAAGTTAGTCAACCACATGAAAATGTCAGCATGCTCACTTTGGTATGAGCAGGCTGAAGATTATTTTTTGGGGTGGTGGCTGCTGATCAGTTGTCTTCTTCCTGCAGTTGTGTTTAATGGTAATTTGTAAAGGCTAGGGAATGGTATTTGCGGTGTCCCTCCAACAGCTCTGTGTGTAAAATTGAAAATAGGTTCTTGTAGCCTCATGACTTTGGACTTGTGATCTCATTTTTGCCTTAAAATTATTGAGAGAAGAACTGATAGAACTGAATGACACAATAACTATTCAGCTGGATTAAAAAGCTGAGAATGTAAGAACTAAACTTTGAGTCAGGATTTTCAGTTCTTCTTTCTGTATGCAAGTATGTAAGTAGGTAAGAATGTAATGAAACCATGCATTTTTTTATCCAGGCAAATTCCGGTTCAGTGGTTTGTTGGAGACTTGCCTTCTCTGAGAACACAAGACCAGGCCTGCTTATATTAAACATGTGCCAAAATTTCTATATGTACCTGGGAAAAGACTTGCACAGGTTGCTACAGTTGGAGGGTTGTATAAACATGTAGGGGTAATGTTACTGTAGGCATCCTTGACTAGGCAGAACAGCATCTCCTGTGAAGAATACCTGTGAATATGAAAATAGGACCATGTGCCTACTTCTTAAAAATAAGCATCTTTTCTAAACAAACCTATGACCTTGTTTAACATAAACTGAGAGAACAGTGTGTTCTCTAGGCTGAAATTAAGAAATTAGAGATTTGTTCCTCTTAACTAGAAATTAACTGGAGATAACAAATACAAAAAGTAAAAGTTCATAAATGTTCTGATAGAAGATTGCCTTTGTACCAGCAGCGCTACTGGGTAGTAAAATATTTTCAAGTTTCATCAAAGACAAAACTGTGATGAGCATGTCCTGAAAAGAATGTAGGGAGATGATACATGAAAGTTCAAAATAAGCTCCAGCAAGTCAATGAAGTCAGTATTTTTGGTGAGACTTTAAAATAAAATTGTTATAAGAAAAATAGTTTTAAGAATAAAACATTTGCAATGCCATATCTTAAATATAGGAAAAAAGATTGATTACCCATTACAGCTATGTCATGGGGCTGGTTATAGGACAAAACCCATGAAAATAGTGATTGGAGAGCATTGCTAGACATGAATTGCAGTAAGCTGTGACCCGTTCATATGCTGTGCAAAACAATTATTAATTCATATGTATCTGCAATCTGTTAGGTCTTTTGTTGCCTAAGGAGTTACCCCCAGTGCAACTGAAAACAGGCTTGAAGTATGGTATGCAGCTTATATCTGAGAAGTTAACTAACACATATAATTCTAAATGTGAATGTTGTAATAAAAGAAACAGTTACCCCCGGAATCTTGTACATTTAGTGTGCAAGAAGAGTAAACTGGCACTGCTATGTTATAGGTGCTGCTTAGAGCAATAGAAAACTTGGAGTAGTGCCTCTAAAAAGATTTCAGTTAATCCTGCATTACTTTATTTCCTTACATTGTAATGCTGCAATGTCTATCAGCAAGTATGTGAGTTTGCCTCCCCCTTGCCTGATTTCAGTGCACAGATAAGGTGTTTGAAAACCAGTTACTATTCGGTAGAAAGCAAGTGCATGTAGTATGGCTCCTATAGCTAGATACACAAAGGCTATAAAAATATGCAGGGCACATTGAATGAGATCATCATCTGTTACAGAGCTGTTACAAATTTGATATTGTTTATTTCAGTTTACATTAAGCAAGGATATAGTCTGAGTAAAGGGTTGTCTCAATGCATAATAATGTTGAAAAGCAGAAAATATACATCCTCTAAGTGATTATCTTTGCCTTTAGACATGTAAATATTTTTAATCACCTAAATATTATTTCATCACCTAAACCATCATCCAAATTTGCATTCTTGCAGTTCTGCTTTATTTAAAAAGAAAGTTTATTTATTTCCTTTTTATCTCTTATCTTGTTATGCTTTTGTGCTATTCTTTTGATTTTTATTTAAATAGGAATATTTTCTACTAAAAAAATATCACCCTTCCCAAATGCAGCTTTGTCCTCTGTATTAGTGAATCGGCATAACTGAATCTTTCATTTTACCGTTGGCTCTTTTTTCCAGATATAGGCTTCCTGGGAAGCACGGTAACCCTGCAAGCCCCACCCTATGCTCTGACATGCAAAATTCACCTGTTCCTAGAGCAACAGTACCTTTTCCAGGACTGTCCAGTTCCAAGTTTTCCCCTTCTGCCATCATACTACAAACCACATTTTTTTTTTTCTCAGTTTCTTCTCTTCCTTTCTCTTATGTAAGATCAAAAAGAATTGGAAAGGCAATGTCACAGTCCAGGACTTCAGAATGGCTTTTGCCACTATTCAGGTCACATCAAGGCTATGCTTCTTAAGTATCTTTGATCTTGTGCAGTTGCACAATTGCTAATACTTTAGTTTTATTTCTGAGGAATAAGATGTCAAGTTTTGAACAAAGATTTAAAAAAATCTGTATTTTCAATACGGGCTGCAGTATTACAAGAAAAAAATGCCCTGCAGGCTATATATTTGAATGGGCAGAGAACTTGAAATTTTATTTTCTGGCTGTAATTTTCTTCTGGAATTCCCTTCTTGGATCACAGCACAGTGATCACACTGGAATTGATCACAATTTGCATCTTATCAGGCCCCAGCCCAGGTGCCCATATTTCCCAGGTTAAGATCTTAATGTTACCATTATTAAATAGTTTGGATGGAAAATTTCTTCTGAGTTTCTGACTCATTCTTTAGTTATATTGTGGTGTTTTGGTATTTAATTAATACTAAACTGCAATAAGGAAGAAATTCTTTATTGTGAGGGTGGTGAGGCACTGGAATGGGTTGCCCAGGGAGGCTGTGAGTGCTCCATCCTTGGTGGTGTTCAAGGCCAGGTTGGATGAGGCCTTGGGTGGCATGGTTTAGTGTGAGGTGTCCCTGCCCATGGCAGGGGGATTGGAACTAGATGATCTTAAGGTCCTTTCCAACCCTAACTATTCTATGATTCTATGATTCTAGGTATATTATTTGGCACACAGACTTGACCTTTCTCTTGTTTGGAGGAGGGCAGAGAATTGCTATCGTTCTATACCTCTTATACTTTTCATGAGAAAAATAGTAAGGAATTTTAGATGCTAATAATTTTCACTAAATTTTAAGCTAACATAAGTCAGACTTTCTGCCACTATGAGTGTGCCACAAAATACAGTATCAGACATTAACGAAGGCCTTTTCTGCAACTGGTCTTGAGCTATATAAGTTAGACAGAGACAGTTCTCATGTTTTTCTTCTCCTTCTAGAATCCTGGAGAAATGAAGGCAAGTTAAAATGCAAAGAGTTGGAAAAAAAAGAGATGGCATAGTAATGGGGAAACCATAATGCTGGAGGGGGCAAAGGAGAGTTATAAAAAGAGGAAGAGTATGAAATTATTTAGGAGTAGAAAGAGAATTTGTAGGAATTATATGCTGTTTAAGTGAAAAGATTACAGAGTAAGAAAAAAAAGTCTGTTGCAATAGCAAGCCACTTTCCAGAGCCTGGAAATAAATCCAGTGCTGTCAAGGTTCCACACTGTCCCCACATGTGGCAGGTCAATCATTTTTCTGTTCATCCCACTTTCCTTGCTCACATTGTAACAGTCCACAAGAGGGCTTAATAGCTTGGACTTTTTGCTGGAACTGCTGAACCTACTAGTGGGCAGCTGTGGAAGAGGTAGTAGTACTGGAGAAATCTGGGGCACAAATCACTACTGAAGTGTGGGGGGATGAGTGAGAAAGCAGCAGAAAGACTGGGAGGGATAGAGGAGCAGAAAGCAATGCTGACAAGAGGTGGAAGCCCAGGGAAACCTTGGGAATATGCAAGAGAAGGTACAATTGTGACACTAATGTCCAGCTACAGTTTGAGAAGTATTAAGAAAGTTCCTTTCTGCCTCTTGTTTGTAGACTCATAGAACCATAGAATGGTTTGGGTTGGAAGGGACCTTAAAGATCATCTAGTTCCAACCCCCCCGCCATGGGCAGGGACACCTTCCACGAAACCAGGTTGCTCAAAGCCCTGTCCAACCTGGCCTTGAACAGTGCCAGGGATGGGGCAGCCACAGCTTCTCTGGGCAGCCTGTGCCAGCGCCTCACCATCTTCACAGGGAAGAATTTTTGAGTAAATTGTAACCACAAAACATACTGAAGCTTTGCTCTGATCGCATTCTGTCACGTGCTCTGCAGGGGTTTTTGTTCCTTATAAAATGCCATGTGATCTTTGTTACTTGCAGATGTGAATATTGATTTCTGCTCTTTAGCATGTTACTTCCTGACAATCTTGAAGCCACCAACCACTGCAAGACATTGATCACAAAATTCCTTGCCAACCCCTTTGCTCTAAAATTATCACTCAAGCTGTCACACCTGAACCCTGTAATGCCCTGCCTGAGACTTATATGGGTAAAAGGGGAGAGATGAAAGAATTCCAGCTACTTACCGTTCTAATCCTTCTTGAGCTCATGATAAACATTTATTTTTACACCTTTTCTCTTACTTGATTATGGCTCCTAGAGTCTTCTTTCAAGCCCTCGTCTGTTGGATAACTACCTATTTTGCTAAGGATGTTTTATTTTCTTTCTGTATGTTTTAGCAAGCAGCTCTTAATAAATTCTGTAGAAGGTGATAGAACAAAATCTGGCTTTCACATTCTTTTAAATTCTATACAAACATAGTCTGCATCATCATTGAGGCTGTGCAATGCATTGTAATAAAATGCCTTTTTGGAATTGCTCCAGTAGAGATCCAAAACTTTCCAGAAAGTACTAGGGTTTCACTGGTGTTTTACAAACTGTAAAGGGCTGTCTTTGCCCTTTAGCCTGGACTAGGTTGTGTTTTTTGTTGAATTATGAAAATCTTCATTTTACGTAAATGAAATAGAGCGGGCAAAGAAAAGGATAGTGTTTTCTGACCTCCTTTTTAAAACATTGATATTAAGACCTTTAGCAACATGGATCCTTGGTGAAAAGTAGTATATGAGCAGATCAATATGGAACTGCAGCCCAAACTGCTTTCTGCAGGAGGCTGAAGAAAAACTGACAATTAATAAAGATTAATTAAGTCTTAGTTGAGGAGTATGCAAGACCTGGGTTTAATTCTTTTTCATCTCAGATTAGATAGGTTCTTGACTCTACAAAGCCCATTTTTTAAGCTCTTGTACAGAGCTACTTCCCTTCAACAAAGTATTTCATACTATTTCAGGCACAAATAATTTACTGCAGCACAAGTTGTTCTGCATTTGTTCAGAGCGGATGGTAGAACTGTAAGGCAGACGAGGAGCCTGAGCTCAGTTAGAAAAAACATTGCTGCTATTGTTTAAATAGGATTCTTCCTGGACAGAAAAATAAGCGCACGTGGTAAAATGCAGTATTCTGGAGTTCCATTAAATTTGACTGCATTTTAATTTGTTCAGTGCCTAAGGTTATAGTCCCTCTTGCCGCATAATTCCTTGTACTCCTACCGCAGTAGGAGTGCAAACAGTATGCACAAAGTATGTGTGCAAATGTTATGTTTGCACTTGTATTGCAAGCTGAATTTTAAAGTTGGCACATGTTTTTGAGATCAGCAATTGCATAGATGTATCTCATCTTCCCTCATGTGGCTTCTATCATGTTTGCATAAAGTGCTGAAATAGATTGAGAAGGAACACACGAGAGGAGGACCAAGAAGATTCCTTTGGGACCAATGAGCCCTCAAGGCTACACTCTGGACAGCCACCACTGTAGTCTCTGCTTTCACAATGCAGATCAAAACGTGATAAAGTGTGTAGGTCACGGTCATGAGTACCTGAGTGCTGACTGTTGCATGAAAGTTGATGTTCTTCACTAACAGCCTCTGTTTTTCACTGTTGACACAGAGTTGAGATGTTGTGTCTTGTTACCAGCTCTCCACGGAAAGTGCCACTACCTTACTCTGCGCATGCAAATATTTACTGGATCTTTGGACAAGCAGTTGGATCAGTCCAAAGTGGACAATCAGAGAAGTGCATACATCAGGGTTACTACAGGGTCATGTCTAGGCTGCTACCAGGTTTTCTGTATTGTCACTGCATAGAAACAATAGGTGTGACAAGGAAGAGGTTAATCCTTTGGGATTTCCTATCTACTAAAACTTCTAAAGAAATCAAAAGAAACCTGTATAATAGTTTATTTTTCTAATTGTTCAACATAAGCAATGGGTTTCTTGAGCAAACATCTCCAAAAATGAAACTTCTAAGATGTGTCAGGTTGTCCAGAATTACTCATAATTCTTTTTTATGTTGATACACCACTTTTTAAGTATTTTGATATGTTGATACACGCAACATAATAATTTATTTTAAATTTTACCTCTTTTATAATGAGTTGGGTTTTGATGAACATGTCAGTTTGGCTGAGAAACATGAGATAGTTCACTTGTTATTATATTCTTCTAGAATATATCTGAACTGGTTTAAGCAAACCAAACTTTAAATAAGTTGTCATCTTGATTTCCTTTGAAGCCTTTTCTTCTGAATGTCCTGTGACTTAAAAAATACGGTGTGATACTAAAATATTCTTCTCACTTTCTCGATTACAGAACAGCTTGAAAATGTGAATCTTAGAGGTTAAAAATTGAAAATACAAGTAAACCCCCTATTTTTAAAACATTACATTTAAAGCTAGTGACATTGTTTACTTTCGAGATCTGTTTCAGATTGTGGACTATCATTAAACTCAGCAATAACAGTCTGAATTTTGGGACTTCTGATATTTCACTTTTGATATTTTTGATTCATGGATTATGCCTCTCATGGACAAGGTCTTTCTCTGCACAGATCCAGGTTAAGTGTAGTGCCTTAAGCATAACACCACCTTTGCTGTTTAGGAACTGAAGTCTTGCTGCTCTAGTGATTTTTACTTGCTAAACACATAAAAAAAAATGTTAAGAAAATAAAGTGAACTGGACTTATGTAGCTAGCCATAATCGGTGCTATCTCAAATATTACTGATATACCAATTAAACTATTATTATTTAATAATAAGGTCCTATATAATATTCTTATAAGTACAGGGAGGTAATTCACCTGCTGAAGCATTTGTTATTTTGTGATAAAATTAAGCTATAGGAAATACCACATGCTGTCTGAGTAATTATTTACTACTAATATAAAACCAGGTATCAATTTATTTAATGCTGCTGTAGAAATCTACTCCTAGTCTTACACTAATTTCTATCCATTTTAATAAATATCTAATGTGTTTGAAAAAGCAAATATTGGTATTCTCACTGATTAGCTATATCCACTATTGTTCCATTTGCTGCCTTTTCAACAGAATGCTTAAGGAGATCCTTAAATCCAGCAAGGTGAGCTTTTATGTGTCTGTGCAAATGTATGTTTGGAAGGCATATGACGGTTGCTCTTGAGGAAGCTGCCTGGACTGTAAAATGTTGCTTCTGTGGAACAAAGATAGCAGATGCTGTCTGTGCTATATTTTATTTGTTGGTTGGTAGCAGTTTTGGGTTGGGGGTTTTTTCACATAGATTTTGTAAAGGGTAAGCTTTTACTTAACTTTGAATATCTTTGTTTTCACCACTACTGAAAGACACAATTTAAAAATACAACCAGCACAATACTTGCACTGGGCCTTGCAAGTGTTTTTTCAGAGAATCTAACACCATCAGAGCAAACGGTGGGTGGGAACACACTGATGCCACATCCTTGAACTCCTTTGTGTGTTAAGAACAATGTCTGCTTTAAACAGAGCGTATATCTTAAATAAACCTGGTAGAATTAAATAAAAATGAAAAAGATCGGAGGACGCGCCTGTTCTGCCTCCAATACTTATTCTGTATGATGGGTGGCAGTGATAGTAATTTGCCATCGCTTAAAAAGGGAGAGGAATATAACACGCATTTTGGGGTAGCAAAGTACAACTTTCTCCAATAACCCTGTCATCGGCTCGTTTATTGCTTGCAGCTTTAAATAGTTCCCTGAGAGCCCAGTGTGAGCACCACTACCATAGCAAAGTGGAAAAAAAAAAAGTGGGGGCTCGTAAAGAAGAAGTCATAAAGTCTGGAGCTCTCGCCAGATTTCCTCTGCAAGGTGAGGTGTGGCCCGGGCTGTGTGCGGAGCTGCCGGAGGGCCAGCCGCCCTCCCCGCAGAGCCCAGGGCCGGCCTGGCTGGGGGCCAGGCAGCCAGACGCCAGGCTCTGGGCTCCCAGCGCTGGGAGAGGCCGCTCAGCCTGCTTATACAATGGTATTATCTCAGGCCAACCACCGCTGCAGAAACTCTCCATGCTTCCTGTCCTTAGAGCAGCAGCACAAACTGTCCGCTTTCCAGCCTCTCACTGACACACTCACCAGCACTTGGTCGCCAGACTAGCTGTATAAATGTCTAAAGCGATTTCTTTCCTGCGATTTACAGACACTGCATGCAGTAATGTATTGTATTTTTAGTCTCTTCTGTCATGATCGACAAGATCATGAGTCATACAGGGAAAGAGAATAAGCTTCTATTTCAGGTTCTGTAAAACCAGCAAAATCTTATAGTAAAAGTAATATAAATTCTGTAATAATCTAATATTTCTTTGCAATAAATGTAAACTTTAATTATTCCTAAAGGGAGCAGGATATTTAAAATCTGTTCTTCTCTTCTTCGGCTTCATTTTAATTATACTGGGATTTTAAAAGTTATGAAGGCTTCTTTCATGTGAACTATTTTATGGATATAAAAGGTAAAAAATGTACTAGAAAGGAAGTTTTGTTCCATATAGCATCTTAAAAAAAAAACAACTCAAGCCTGAGAACAAGCCTGATATTGTCTGTCATGCATGTTTCTGTCCCCATTTTATCTCTTGCTCTTGAGGTATGTTACATGCTTATTGGTGATGAGGAATAATCAGGTCTCAATTTCTGTAAGATGTTAAAGAAATTGTAACAGTTGGTTATGAACATTTAATAAACATTCTCATTAATCTTAATTTAGGAAATGAATAGCTGATTGGTACAGCTGTATTGTAAAGACACAGATGATGTAGAAAATCTAATTTATGATCTTTATATATATATGTATGTACACGTGTGTGTATTGTGTTATGATGGTCCAGATTCTCAGATTCATTTGAACTATATATGCGTCTGGTAGGGTATATTCCTGGTGGAGTGGGTTAATCGGCTGTATCAACAGTAGTTAAAAAGATGAACTTATTACTTTGATTTCTGTGCAGCAACCAAATCTCATTGCAGAAAGAAGGAAATTTAAAAGTTGACTGAAAAACCATTTATAAGTTCACATGCATGGCTGCTTCCAGCTCACCAGGTACCACACAATATTTGTATGATTCTTTCTCCGGTTATAATCTTTTAATATAAGGGATCCTCAGGCTACAATGTTAACACCACTTTGAAGTGGAGAAGTAGTTCATGAACATAAGAGCTCTTACATTTTTGTTTCTGTACTTGTATTTTAAACACATACGTAATGCTAGTTTGTTTAATGACTGTGCGTCTATCTGCCTGAAAAGATAAACTCGGGAATGGATGGGTATTTACTATGTTCAGAGGTTTGTAGGTTTCCTGTCATATTAGGGACCTCATAAATTGGTTTGTTGGCCAACTTCATGCAGACATGTCTGTAATGCTCACATGTGCAAGGCCAGTGATAGTGAAAGAGTTTAGCTCTTTGCTGAAGCATGTTAACTGCCAAGTCCACTCAGATCAGTGAGAAACCGTGGCTATCACTTTCCAGCTTCACCATCTAAATGAAAGAGTTTGTCTTGTGGGAAGCCATGAGCATTTCTCAGGAGACAAGTTAGATCTAGACTTCATTACCTCAGTAAAGCAGTTTGGCATCATTTTGGTTTGATTTTATTTTTTCAGTCTGAAGACTTATAATGCTGCTTCTCTTAAATGAAGACTTAAAGACAGCTTTTCCTCTGATCTGTGAAATTCTTCCCTCTTGAATTTCTGACAGCGTACTTAGCAGCCTTCCGCATGCATAAGCCTAAACTGTAGTTCTCTAGATCTCTCTTATCTTACTGGCTTGATCATATGCATGACATTATATAAGAATAAATACATATATGGCTGACATCCCCATTAAGATCCATATCAAAATCAAAACCATATATTTGTTTAAAAATCAAAAATATATATAGCTTATAGAGAGAATATATATAGCCTATAGAAATATATATAGCCTATAGAAATATATATAGCCTATATATAGCCTATAGAGAAATACTTGTGTAGCATAAAAAAGATGTAGTACTTATCATCTGAATAATTAATCTACATTGACCACATTACAGAAATGTGAATTACTTTAATTCAGGCAGACAAGTTTCCTTCTGTTCCTTCTGTAGAGTCCATATCAATATATGAATTATGTGACTAGCTCCTTTCCTTCTGCCTATATATACCTTTAGTTCTTTCTGAAGATAGCAGGGTTGCTCATTTAAATGTACCAAAGCTTTGCCAGTTTAGGATCTGGTAACTCAGGATTTAGCCACTGCTTACTTGGAAGCTTAGTTTGATTTAGCAGCTGATGTTGAACTTTACTGGCCTATATTGATACCTGGCTTAAGCTGTATTAAGCAGACTCTTGTCTGTCAACACAAGCTAGAGTTACATTTTGATTGTAGCACAGATATATGTTGTGACTGCCTTTATCTCTGTATGATATTTACGTACAATATTTTTTAAATGTCAGTTCATTGGTACCTATTAGTTTAAATATTTAAGGTTAAATATTTATAAACAAAGGGTAATCAGATCCATCAGAACTGACAGCTCAGTTTGATATGCTAGAACATACCTGAGGCCTTGTAGCAGTGTATACAAACAGTTTCTGCAACAGGGGATAAACAGACTTGAGGGAAAAAAGGAAGAGGAAGAAAAGTATTAGGAGGTATCAGTGGAGACTTTGAAGCTCTGAACTGGGAAAATCAGAGGTTCATATGGGAAGAGAAAGTGATTAGCTGGTATCGCAGAGAATGAGGATGAAGAGGTGTGTGAGGAAGTGAGTTTTGGAGGGCCATGGAAGCTCTGGATAGACTACAGGCAGATATAATAGGAGTCCTCTGGTCTCATTCAGCTGAGATACAGGATCTTAATCTTTTATAGCACTTCCTAACCTTTCCTTACAGTCTTGTATTGGTCCTAACTTCATGGGCTGCTGGGAAGGAAGGAAAAGAATAAATTCCTATTAATTATGAAGAAAAAGGAGATTTGGTAACGCCAGATATAAAAGGGTAGGAGAGGTGGACACATGGACTGCAGCCACCTATAAAGCCTGTTTTCTGTCTTACTTACACCAGCAGACAGCAAAAGAAAACAGTAGGTGTTTGATTCTGGAAACCATCTCTTTTGGAATAGGTAAAATATTGCACCCCTGTTGCACAGGCAGCATAAAGTTGTCCCTGGTTCAGATAAGTGGCTTCTGCTGCAGTTGTATTTGCAAGTACTACATTTTAACCTTCCATAAATTGAGGTCACAGCATTTTGAAATGCGGATTTCTTTTACTCATACAAGTTCATGTTCATTGTGGTTCCCAGCTGCTGTACCAGTATTTTTTAATTATTCCTATATCTGTGCTCCACGCACTTTAATAACTATTATAAAAGTGAAGAGAGTTTGTATCCCACCCTCTCGTTGTCCTTGATATAACTGCATACAGCATTTTGCTGTACATTTTCACAGACTTTTACTGATGTGTTGAAATCATTGCTCATAAAGATCATAACTTCTGGTTTTAAAGGAAAAGCTTGTATTATGCTGCTTAAGTTAGAGATCCTCCCTTGGAACAGAATATTTTTTCCAAGGGTGAAATAATAGTTTCTACAGAATTAGTCTGATTGTCAAAACCATTATAGACCTGAGTATTACTCACCTCTACAGTCAAGTCAGGAAGGGAAGGGGTCAGACATTACTATTTTTGGTCAGTTAAGAGTTTAAAGATTTTAATAAGAAATTGCAGGATTTGTTTTAAGTTTTGGGGGTTTTTGGTATAATACTAAAAACGAGTGGTTATCTAATTCTTGGGAGATTTCATAATTAGAGACAACTTAGATTAGCAGTTTTATGGATGGCTTGATGTTCGTTAGTGAGACCACTTGCTTTGGTGTTACCTCCCATACCCAGGTCAAGGACTAGTCCAAAAGACAGTTTTCATGTGACAGATGAAGTTCCTTTCAGGTGGCTCCTGCTGCTTAACCAGTGTCTGTATCATTAAGTTATTATTATAAACACACAGAACTATAAATTAAGATAAGAATGAATGAGGAAATAAAGGGAAGAGGAAATGACTGGGATCTCATATTTCTGAAAAGGCTCCAATAAAACAATTCTCTACACATGACGATGGAATACTTGAAACTACTCTAAAATCCCTACTCCAAATTTATCTCTAGTGAAAACCTGAAGTAGTGTCCTGTTACAAGTGAATTTGGCCATTGGCTTTAAACAAATCCATTCTATACCTCCACCCTTTCCTTATAAATGTGCCTCATTAATGGGTAATTGCCATTTTAAAGGGTGATTGGTTTAGACACTCTTTGTTTTGTGACTCAAAACGTGCAACAAACATTTGCAGAGAGTCAAAAGCTAACTTATAACATGACTACATATTTGCACAGAAAAGTACGCATTTGGGACTAAGATGTGCAGGAGTTAATTCCCCAGTGAGAGGTGCAGAAGTGCTAGATTATTTAGATTGCAAATCTATGGTTTAGTTGGATGATGACCATAGTTTTTGTCCAAATTATGACAGAGGTAAGTCTTTGTAAAATTATCAGATCTTGTACAACTGTAGTTGGGTTTTTCAGTCATACGATTACGGAATCACAGAATACCAGGTTGGAAGGGACGTCAAGGATCATCTGATCCAATGTTTCTTGGCAAAGCAAGATCTAGACTAGATGGCCCAGATCCCATCATTGTAAAATAATAGTTTTGAGTCAGTATCAGTGTTTGAGTTTTGTACTAGTTTTAGTGGAAGTAAACTACAAATTGCATTAAAATCGAGTCTGTTATGTACCTTAAGAATTTTAAAAGAACAAAGCCTTATACACATGCTCAGCTGCAACTTTAAATTAGTAACACCATTTCTATATTTAACCAAACATTTTCAGTTTGTTGTGTAGGTTGCAACTGAAACCCAAAGGCCTGTGCTTGGAGAATACCATTCATGTAGTTGGTATCATAGGTTTTATTTTTTAAAATCAGGAAAATAGTCAGAAGTTCCAAAGAATGAGTGTAAACCAGAACAATCTAGTAGAATTAAAAATATTAATCTTTTTTAATAAATCTAGATGGAAAAATATGTTTCTTACTTCATGTACAATATTATGGACAGTTAAAATCTGAAGGGAGAATAGCATTTTAATAAAGCTTTGGCTATTAATAGTAAGTTTATCTCTTCTTACATTTCAGCTTTAAATAAGAATGTAGTAATAGGAAGTAATGAAAAATCTAACCAGCCTCTTTTAAGAGCTTGTAGAATTGAGGTGATGATGAGGCTCAGGCAGATAAGAGAATTCAACACAAGAACAAGACAGAGATGGACAAATGCCAAGATAAAGAAACCAGTAACATTATACAGAGATAATATATCTCTTTTTTTTTTTTTCTTAGACCTACACTTATTCACCTTGGGATACTCCCAATTATTTTTAGGACCTTACTCATTTCCTAGATGACAGATTAGAGATGTTACATTGTCAAGTCCTTGTGATTAGTGAAAGAAATTTATGGAAAACCCCTGTGTCCTTTTGCTTTCTTTAATCTCCTAGAAAATAACTGTGATGTCTCCAGGCTTCTAGTCTGAGGCCAAAAATTGTCCAGCATTTGGAATCGAATTAAATAGGTTTGTCCATCTGAGTCACAGTTAAAAAGCATTAAAAAGCTTGCAATAAATGTAATTTTTTAAAAGTTCATGCTGGTACTGTTTACTATTCTTAGTAAGCAAGGTGATTGAATGTTTCAACATTCAGCTTTAAACCAGAAATTGTAATAATTGACCTCAAGCAAAATAATGTCATCACTAAGAATATGCTGTAACAGCACCTTTATTTTTCATATTGCTGTTTACAGTTAGATTAAAAGATGCAATTTCACTTTGTAATCAAATTATACCGTATCTGTACCTCAATTCTTTTGCTGGTGCTAAATGATGTTTGGCATTTGGAAATGAAGTTTGTGTTTGGAAAGTAAATTTATGTGAAAACATTAATAAGAATAAATTATTTTATTGAATATATGTAAGTTTGATGCAATGATTTTGCAAGGAGAGTTGTGCTAATTAAGGAACATCTACTGAAAACATCAGTGCATTCTCAAAACAAAATCTCAGTCTGAATGCAAAATTCACAGTTCAGGCTTCTTGGATGGAAACTCAGATCCCTGAGGCATTTTCTGGCTTGTTTTCAGTAGCATTCATGCAAATTCATGAATTCAGTAAATTCATGCAACTGCATTAGCTTTTTAGAAGGATTTTTCTCAGTATCTCAAAGTAGCCTTCATCATACCTATCCTGCACAGGACAGACGCTCTGGTTTGATATGGTTTGTAAAGTGTTAGGCATTTTACAGAAACTGATTCAGAGCTTATAGTCTCACTAGCTTTAGATTCGACGAAAGAGAAAGCAGTAAACAAAAGATGTTATGGAGAAGGAAAAACAGAGGATGTGACTATAAGCTGCAGTAATGCCAGAAAGCTTGATCTTGGTGTTGAAGTAATCAAAATACAAATCAAAACTCATATCTGCATGAAGATAAACTTATTTTTAAGTTAAAAAGCATCTTAAGATTCAGGTGAAGCCACAGTGAGTTGTTTTTTTTTTTAATAAGAATCCTCATTTTGACTTTTGATTACTCTCCTGTATGCCAAATAACAGTTAAAAGAAAAAAATATCAAAAAGCTGCTTGACAAATGAAGTTGCATACATTCTTTCTGAAATAATGGTGTATTGTGGGTGGTAAGGAACAGAAATATGTAATACAAGCAGGGAAAAGGAGCTCCTTCTACTTCACGTTCCCAGTGGCCTGCTCTATTTTACCACATATGAAACAGATCTTACAGGATCTTTCTGCTCAGGAGTCACATTGACATTGATAGGGCTAGTTTCAGTTCCTGGTAGGACTTCTTGTAAGGGCTCTTCTTCAAGGCAGGCTTTGGTTCTCCCTTATAGACAGATAGCTGAAATAGAAGTTTGCTCATTTACTATTCAATAAGTAAATAAATAAATAAATAAAATCCAGCATCAAAACCTATGCAGATAAAAGATAATAATGTATTATTATTTTAATGTTTATAGACCGCCTTTCTTTCATGTAAGACATAGAAAACTGACAGATTGCTTTGCATTTTTCTATTCCACATTCCTGTCAAGATACTGCACACTCTTAGAATGCTGCAGGCATTTCGGGGGAATGACAGTTTTTTACTTATTCAGAATTTTTTTTTCTTGGTTTTGTTAAACCTCATTTTTACAGCATGTACATTTTAGACTAGACTTGTGGTCTCTTAAAGGTTAAGAAAAATACAGTTCCTAAAAGTATTATTTTTCCCTTTTATGGATGAGCACCAGGATTTAAGACATCAGTGTAAATAGAGTTTCCTGTTCAGGGAAGTTTGGCTACTGCAGGAGCCCAAAAGTCCTTTGGGAAAAGCTTGATAGGAACTATGAGTTGAATATGACCTGAGGCTTCAGGAACCAAAGAGCCAGAACTGAGGGAAACACATTTCACAGCCCTTTTGTGCAATCTTAAGTCCCTTAAGCACTTCTGGGAAAGTAAACCCTTCATCATGCACACAGTATTTATTGCTAACAGAGAAGTCTTGCTAATGGCTTTCAGAAATCATTCTGCTATCTGTAGATCTGTGACTTCTTTCCTTGAAGCTTGCTGTAACTTCAGAAAAAATCTGCAGATTTGCAGAAATGCTGAGCAGGAATATGAACGCTAAACACTTCTCTGTGGCTAGCAGGGACCATGCAGGATCCAGTTCAAAATGCAGCCTTGCATTCAACATTTTTAAGAATTTTCTGAAGAGAGTATAATTGAATTACTACATGAACTCTGTTACTTTAGCAATGTTAAAATATCAGAACTGTGCGTTTACTGATTCAGAAATCAGTGTTGATTCTCTCCTGCTTTGCTCACCCTCTCCCATTTGCATCTGGGCAAAATTTGTGCATGTGGAGAAGGAAGGACAAAAGGAAGCTGGGTGGGTGAGATGACTTACTGCCATGCAAAGCAGCCACCACATATTGATGTTAATGAGGTTCTTGTGTGACTATCACTTGACTGCATTTCTCTCTTCATCTAACCAAGTTTTAATTGGACTCTGCCACCAATTTTCCAATGTGACATGAAGTGAATCATCTAACTTCTAACTCTGTATCATTTTAAAAGGAGTAATAATAGTTAGTGTGTCTTTTTATTTTCCTGGATGTGTTTTGAAGAAAGGCATTGTTATGCCCCATCTTTAAAAGTGCTGCTGTAATGCAAACGATTGAAACATTAAAATAACTTGGAATATTTGAAGAACACTGATTGTTTATTTAATGTTTCCATTTGCTTTCATATTTACATTTACTTTCAATTAGCATTATCAAAAATGACGTTCAAAAAATTAACATTATTAAAAAAATCAAAGTATATTTTGAAAAAAATAAAGCAGATAAATTACATTAATTGCAGGTATTGGAATGAAATAATGCACTCTTCCTTTTCTTCATAACTGTTCTTTGTGTTGCAAGTTGTTCTTTGGAAGTCTGAGGAACAGCTTTCATAACTAGAAATTAATTCTCTTAGAATACCTCAATTTGATAATGCTGAAATTTAGTATCCTTTTTAATGACCTAAACTTTAGAAGCAATGTTGTCTCTCCTTCTCCAAATTTTGGGTGTCCTAGGCAGTTTGTCCATAAGAGTTATTTGTGTGAAACAAAACACTGGGCGTGTGCTTTCTAAAGACCTCTGTAAATCAACAAAGCTATACATAGAACAGTCTGATGTAGTTAGCAGCTGATAGTTCTGCAAAGACACTCCAAATGAGGGAGGAAATTCCAAACTTCCTTATTATTCCAACATGCTGAGCTTGCTAGTCAATAAAAGTTTTCCAAGTTTTATTTAGTATATTGGTGGCATTTGGCTGGTTCCAGTGGCAGGTATCCTTTGTTTCCTACTCTTTGTTACCTATGAAATTTTTATTAGTGTTGCATTTGTGAAACACTCAATTTTTATTATATGAAGTATAGCAATCAAACTATTTCTATTTAAGCACCCCAATGACATCCGCTTTGACTAGCCAGTAGTAAAAAACAATATTATAATGAATAGATTCACAGAATGTGTGGGTTTGTGTATGAAATTTGGAAAAATCTAATTTCAGGATCTTGTTTTATAAAATAATATTACTTATAGAAGGGCGGAATCAAGCATAAAGATTGCACAGCTTCAAAGTTCTCTTTTCGAGATTGGGTATTAGTAATCAGAAATCAGTCAGCTTCTACAAACCCAAGCAATCCAAGCCGAAGAATAATAAGAAAAAAATAGAAAAAATAAAATAAATAATAAAAAGAAGAAATAAAGAAAATGGAAACACACCGAGTTGATAGGAAAAAGATACAGTTTGTAAATACACTATAGTGGGAAAATTGTGATGTTGGAATAACAGGGAATAGAACAAAAGTAAAATCAGAATAGTCATGTTAGTGACTAGAATGGGCATATGCTTAGACAAACTCAGAAATGTATCACCCTATTTCTAACACACAAGAAGAAACGGATTGTGGAAATATGCTAAATAATCCACATAGACATGATTAGATTGTAATAGGAAAACATCAACCAAAGAGTAATTAATAGAACAGACACCCAAAGGGATGTAGCTAGTGAAAGGCTGTCTCTCACCTGGAAAAAAGATGATAGTTCTGGTTTTGGTATTCAGCTCCCAGCTCTGCTCTCTGGGGTGCAATTTTCAGCTCTGTGCTGGAGCGGGTTATCAGCCCATTACCAAGTACATAACTGTCAGCCAAGCAGATGTGACTTTTTGCATCCTTGTTGGTTTTTTTTTTTTTCTGCTTAATATATGTGATTCTACTTTAAAAGATAACTTTATCTAGTGTATAAAGGTGTTAACATCACTTTGGGGTCAAACTAAGAAGTTGAGATGACAGGGTTAGAATATATTAGAAAATGTGGAATGATATTGACAGATTTTTCCTTTTAAAAGGACAGAGACAGTTGAATTTTTCAGACATGGAAACATCCTAGAATTGTTGTGGTGGTGAAAATTAAAGGCTCTGCAATTAGCTGTTAGATTCCTTTTGTGGATCTGCATATGACATTTCATTTTCATTTCCTTTTATTTTATTCCTTCTTAGATTTAAAAATGAAACATTCCTTTTCAGTTTTGTAAGGCAGATGAGCAGTTAGTACCTTCATGGCATGTTTTGCTGTTATTGATACAGGTGCTCCAAAATAAACTTCCAACTTCACCTAATTTCTGAATTTGGAAGTCTGTCAGGACTCTTTGCATGGGTTGCAGTCCTGGATAAAGGCATGTTTGGCTAAATCTGCTTATCTTTTACACAGGTAGTCTGGTTGGAATTGCTATACAGCATTATTGCCAGGTATTTCTCAAACAAGAATGTATATACATTGTCCGTGAACTCTTTGGATTAAAATTCAGTAATCTCTGTCCTAAAAATCTTTGGAACAAGTTTTTTGTCAGAAAACCATACTAAACAGTAAAGCTTGTCAGAGTTCAAGAAGGCAGCATTTGAACATGTGGTGTCCAATTTAAAGGCTCTTTTTCATAACAAAGCATGTGTTAGAGGATAACATTTGTTGAATCTGGGCTGAAAAACTTTTGTGAAGAGTCTTGACTTGCCAGGCTCTATCGTACTTGCAGAAAAAATGCATTCTGTATGTATAACTCTGCAATTTCTACTAAAGATGAATTTTCATAAACTCCTCTCTTATTGCTACTTGTCAGAAACGAAATCCTATGGATTTTTGCTGCTTCATTTTCACACCATTTTTTATCACTCTGTTACCAAACATGCTACATTGTCTTTGGTCATTAACACTGCTTCTCCAAGGAAGGGATGTTTGAGCATTACAGACTATAGAATAAAACTCTCTAACTGTACTCTACTCCAGGCCACCATGATACTCCAGTTCCTACAACCTGGGTGAAATTAGCCATGCTCTTTAAGAATTATCACCATTATCTTCTTCTTATCACAATTATCTTCTACATTTCATTGCCTGGGGTACTGAGCTCCTTCACTCTTTCGAAGATCATAGAATCATAGAATAGTTAGGGTTGGAAAGGACCTTAAGATCATCTAGTTCCAATCCCCCTGCCATGGGCAGGGACACCCCACACTGAACCATGTCACCCAAGGCCTCATCCAACCTGGCCTTGAACACCACCAAGGATGGAGCATTCACAACCTCCCTGGGCAACCCATTCCAGTGCCTCACCACCCTCGCAGTAAAGAATTTCTTCCTTAGATCCAATCTAAACTTCCCCTGTTTAAGTTTGAACCCGTTACCCCTTGTCCTGTCACTACAGTCCCTGATGAACAGTCCCTCCCCAGCAGCCTTGTAGGCCCACTTCAGATACTGGAAGGCTGCTATGAGGTCTCCACGCAGCCTTCTCTTCTCCAGGCTGAACAGCCCCAACTTTCTCAACCTGTCTTCATACGGGAGGTGCTCCAGTCCCCTGATCATCCTCGTGGCCCTCCTCTGGACTTGTTCCAACAGTTCCATGCCCTTTTTATGTTGAGCACACCAGAACTGCACACAATACTCCAAGTGAGGTCTCCCGAGAGCAGAGTAGAGGGGCAGGATCACCTCCTTCGACCTGCTGGTCACGCTCCTTTTGATGCAGCCCAGGATACAGTTGGCTTTCTGGGCTGCGAGCGCACACTGAAGCCGGCTCATGTTCATTTTCTCATTGACCAACACCCCCAAGTCCTTCTCTGCAGGGCTGCTCTGAATCTCTTCTCTGCCCAACCTGTAGCCGTGCCTGGGATGTAGGATGTGTTTTCTTATTCCCATACTGGTATAGAATCATAGAATAGTTAGGGTTGGAAAGGACCTTAAGGTCATCTAGTTCCAACCCCCTTGCCATAGGCAGGGACACCTCACACCCCTAGACCATGTCGCTCAAGGCACTGTCCAACCTGGCCTTGAACACTGCCAGGGATGGAGCATTCACAACTTCCTTGGGCAACCTGTTCCAGTGCCTCACCACCCTCACAGTATAAAGCAAACAAGATTCTGGAAACCTACTGTTTCAATGTCAGTTCCGTGTCTATCTGTTTCAGTCATAACTACTGTGTATTTTACCTTCTTCTCAATTAAACTCCTGGCTGACTTGATTCCAAACACAGAAGGGCAGTAGGCTGAAATAGAATTGCAAACATACAGTCAATAGGATTCTGCCGAAGCCACATTTTTATGGGGGATTTGGCATTAGTCTCTTCAGCAAGTGGAAAATGCAGTGGCTGGTGCTGTGAATGTACATGCCTAAGTATAGCAGTGAGTTATTAAAACTGTGACTGTTACCAGAACTTTTAAAACTTACTGTATTCACTAGTTCTTGGGAGCATTCTTGGTGCACTCTGGGAGAGAAAAAAACTCACAAGTCACTTGGGTTTTTAAAAAGAACTAAGAATTCTCACTACAAATTTCTATACAGTAAATCAAGTTGCACTGGTACCCTTTCTAAATAGTTAACATCCTGAATGACAATATATCCATCCAGTGTATTTATTCCTATGCCTCCATCTTCTGAAAAATATATGAGTTTTGCTAATTTACAGTTGCATAGTCACAGGCCCCCTTTTTTTTTCTTTGCCTCTTCTAATTATGGGAAGCATGAGAAAAGTGACCTTCCCTTTCCTTGCTCTCCTCATTGTACATCAGAAGCTGGTATTCTTGTCTGCTGGAGTTCAGACAATGTCAAAGTGGAAGGGAAAAAGCAAAACAATAACTGGGGCTGTCTGCCCATCCTTTCACTGTGTGAACAGGGAGGGTTTGAGACTTAGCATTTTGCATTGGATAGGATTGTACCAAGACCTAACAAACTGAAAAACAATGTTCAGATACCTCAGTAAAAAGAGTGATTTGGGCCAGGAGGGGACTTTTGTAAACACATCTCAGTTATGAATTACTGTACATACAACTGGTAGGAGTGAAATCTTTGTTGTTTAAACTACAAATAAGAATGCAAGCCAGGCTTTAGCTGCTAATACTTAGCTTCACAAGCAGAGTTTTAACTTCCTACTTTAAAAGGTTGAGTGATAAATTTGGGCATGTTGTTTAGTGCTGTGAATTTGTCGTGAATTGAGTTTCTGCAGTGTTATTTACTTTGTTAGATAAAGTTCCCTAATGCCTGTTGCTGTTCATATTGGGAAGAGAGATACACTACATGAGTAGAAAACTGGTATCTATTTCCTGAAATTCTTAGTAAAATTAAAAATAATTTTACTGTTATTCTACCATTTGATGATAATTGAGTTTTCTTGTGGGGAGGTGTGTCTATGACTTGCTATGATTGCATCTTTTCATTACTTTGGAGGGAAATTTTTTCACATGTTTTAAAGCATGTGTCTCAAATGGTAGTTATACATTAAGGTATAAAGTAACTTCAAAGATACCTTTAAGACAGAAATAGAGGTTTAAATTTTACCTCTGTCACAAAGTTTATTTGTTGATTCTGAAGGAATTAAATTGATAAATGCAGTGCTCAGGTAGCACCCTGTGACATTTTAACCTGGGTTCAAAGCTTCTCTTGTAGTTCAGCTCCCTCAGAGATCCTTTGATGTTCTTACATTCATTCACCCCCCATTTGCTATTGTCTTAAGTATTTACTTTCTGGAGTTTATTTAGGAAAGGTATTCTAGGATGTAGCAGAATATCTTAAACCAGAACTGTGGTAGAATAGAGATGCTTACAGAGATGTTAATCACCTGTGATCTATCATGAACTTATATATAAATTGTAAGGTCAATACTAAACATATATGATTCTGGATTATTAAAAAGAGAGGAAGAAACTGTATGCTTCCTTGAAAGCTATCTCTGTCATTTTCTTTTCATGATGGCTTTCAAACTAGAGTACTGATTTCAGTATTTTTAACTCCAACATTAAACTTGAGTTACAAAAAATTCCTTGAAGCTAACTTGAAAAATAAGCTTTTCGACATGCACTTACTTCTTTTATCCCTTATAATTTTCAATATTAGTTTTTCACCACATTTTGTGAGCAATTTGTTAACATGTGTATGCAGAAGATTTGTTCTGTCCTGTTCACTGGAAATACTAAATAGCTCATTTGATATCTAAAATGACTGGAACACCTGCCTTCTCTTCATTGTAAGACTGACCAACAGGACTAATGTACTTTATGCATGAAGTTGAAAATAAAACTGTGAGGAATTAGCATAATCTGAGTTCATAATGTAAAATCAGAATTGCATAATTTTAACTTTTTCTCAAAGGGAACACTGCTGAGAGATTACATCTTTGCATAGTTCCTGGGTATAGGATTTCTTTATTGAATTTCAATTACTGAATTTTATTTTAGAAGCACTTTTTTTTCAATTCCAAGCAAGAAATTTTAAGATTAGCTTGGTGAATTCACTATTTTGTTTTAAGGATCTACAGAAAGGGATTATTAAGTATTGTTAAGGACTCAGTGTAATACAGGACATGATTTGTCTTCTCTGCTGTTTCTGAATACCAATTCCTAAATAACCAATGTCATACTATGAAAATGAAATGTTAAACCAAGGATTTTAAATAGGGACTGAAATAAAAATAACATTTAGTTTTAAAGTCAAATCTAAAAATTATCGTAAGTTTTCATTAACATTTAGAAAACGAAGGATAGAAAGAACTTCAGAGGCTAACTATTCTGTCCTCTCACAGGTTGACCAGAGAGGTTGTGGAGTCTCCATCCATGGACATATTCAACAGCCATTTGGACATGGTCCTGGGCAACTGTCTCTAGGGGTCCCTGCTTGAGCAGGAGGTTTGAACCAGATGCCCTCCAGAAGTCCCATCCAGCTTCAAACATGCCATGATTCTGTGACCTGATTAATTGTAGGTTTGCCATTTGTAACAGGTGTTTGTCAGCCTGGTTTTAAAACATATTTGGTCTCTATTTATAAAAACTAAAGTGTTTTGTATTCCCCATAGGCAACATATTCTAACACTTCACTATCTTCACCTTCTTTAGACTATTTTTCTTACATTAAAGCTAAATTTTCCTTAATGGAGTTTAAATATGTCATGATTTTCTGTCCTGACCTCTGTGGATATAAATCTAAACTGCACCAGCCATCTAGGAACATGAAGGATGTTATTTTGCCTCCTCTTCTCTGAGAAGAAAAGAAAGGTTACTTCACAGGCTGTAGAGAACATGCATATCTACATAGCCTATTGTGAGGAGGGGTTTCTCTTCTTTTCCTCCCAGCAGAGTGACATTGTTAACTGGTGTTTAAACTGCCACCTACCTTCCAAATCTTTTTCTTCAGTACTGCTGCTTGCTTTTAATTTCCTCACCTTTAACATAGATTATTCCTATCTCACTAAAATACCTTGCATTTGTCCATGTTGAATTTCATCCTATTCTGCTTAGGCCATTTGGGTAGTTTTCAAGATAATTTTTATTACAGTCTTGTTCTTGAAATTTCTTGATGCCTTCCTCACTTGCTAGAATCTTTCATCAGTCAGCTTGATAAAAACCTTATTTTTCCTACTGGTTGATCCATGTGAACAGAGAATTGGGTGACATGGTCTTGGGTGAGGCATCCCTGCCTATGGCAGGTGGGTTGGAACTAGATGATCTTAAGGTCCTTTCCAACCTGTCCTGGTTTAGCAGTAGCAGTCATTTTTTCCACTGGTGCAGTGCTGTGGTTTTGACTTTCGGCCAGGGAATAATACTGATAAAGCCGATGTTTTCAGTTGCTGGTCAGAATGTTTACCCTGACCAAGGACTTTCTGAGCCTCATGCTCTGCCAGGGAGGAGGAGAAGCCGGGAGGAAGCAGGGACAGGACACCTGACCCAAACTAGCCAAAGAGGTATTCCATGCCACAGCACATCATGCCCAGGAGGTAGAACTGAGAGTTCCCGGAAGGGCTAGATCACTGCGGGGTGGGGGCGAGGTACCGGTTGGTGAGCGGCTGTATTCTCTTCCTTGTTATTTCCTTTATCATTATTACTATTAGTGGTAGCAGTAGTGATTTGTGTTATACCTTAGTTATTAAACTGTTCTTATCTCAACCCGTGGGAGTTTCATTCTTTTGATTCTCCTCCCCGTCCCTCCAGAAGCGGAGGGAAGAAAGGTGGGGGGGGAAGTGGACTGCATGGTTCTGATTTACGGCCTGGGCTTAAACCACGACACAACCCTACCTATTCTACAAGTCTATGATTCTATAAAGCACCAGGCTATTTGTCCTTCCATGCTGGTAGTGAACCACTGATAAACAATCTCTGATTTTCATTTTACAAAGTAAATAGTTATGAAAATATTATTATGTTGGGGTTTTTTAGCTGGGTAAGTTTTACTAATATATCTGTGAAACTTAGTGCAAGCAGCATGTGTGTCTCTAATGACTTTGCATATTATAGAGGACTTTATCCTGAATTATATCAAAACTTCTATGTAAATTGTATACAAAGGAATCCTTATCACAATAATGGAGATGTTGCTTGGAGGGGTTATAGCTCTAGTTTAGTAATTCACAAGTGGCACAATCCAGAGTTTAAAAATGCAAAATTAAAAAAGGTGCATTTTTTTTCCCCAGGGGAGACTTCATACTTATCTTTAATAAACTATCTCAAATCCCTAAGTGAAGAGCCTGAAATCAGTCTGTATGGAATCACTGTGTAAACAAAACTACAAAGGGTCAAAAGAAATAATCCAAATTCAAATTTCACCTATACTAAGTCAGCAGTATCAATTGTTTTATTTTTATAAACAGGTAAAAATGTTTTCTTACCAAATGGCCAAGATTGTTTCTATTATCCAAGTTTTAGTGTTTCTATGTATAAATTAATTTTTCAATATTTTAAATGCTTTTTTCCTAAGAGTTTTGTATCTTACAAGTTTTGGCATCAAACAGAATTTATAAAGGGAATAATTATAACTGATTTATTCACTTATCCATTAGTAGAGTCAGATGAAAATTCGTTATTTTCTAGTTTGCTTTTCTTGTAGTCAGAGCTGTTGGCACTCTTATAAAATCAAACTTCAGCTTGGCATTGCACTTTTTGTCATGAAAATAATGAAAACAATCAGGTACAGTAGTATTGGTTACGTAGTAATATATACTAAAGAGTAAGTGCTTATTTATATACAAATATTGCTATTTTTGTCCTATATATATGATTTGCCACTTTACAGTTTTCTAGGATCAATATAGAAAAAGGTAATCAAGGTTAAAAAAGAGTTAAGCTGCAGTTCCAGAATAGCTCACAGACTGCGCAGTAAAAGTGAAGGTTTAAATTTGGTTTGAGTTCCTAACTCCTAATTTTCTTTTGGACCATTGATCACTCTTTTCCCAATTGGCTGTAATTGGTCTGTTAATCCCTGACTAGTCATCCTACCAAAGGCAAATCTTCTAAAGAACCCTAATGATGGCCTGATTCCCCCAGAGTTCTAGTAGAAACATGGCAGAAAGGGAGTCTGAGACCAGTACTTTTAGGTTCAGCACGGAAATGCACTTAAAACTGGAGAGGGGAAAGGGAGAGGCACACGATCCACAGCCTTTTTCTGCTCTGCTGCAACTTTGGACTGGTTAGCTAGGGCATCTGTTTGTCCTGAGTTCCCAAAGGTCCAGAACAGTGTTAGCAATATTAACACACATTTGTGAAACGATTGTTGGATGAAAAATAGCATGTAAATGTCCTTTGTGATGCAATGGCATGGAAAAAAAAGGGTTTGGAAATGTCCTCAATTATTAGGTAAGAGCAGTAGGTAGAGGCCTGATAAACACAACTTCTAATGGTCATCAAGTGTTGCAGTCACATAGGACCTCTCAAGGAGTGCTATATCCCCTTAGAATCTTTCTCTAGTTCTTGCTAAAGTGGATGGTCAAAATATTGTCCAGTTCAGCTTGTGAGAAAGGAGTGAAGCTGCAGCTACTTCTGTGATCGTGGTGTTCTCAGAGGTAGACCCTTCAGAATCTTCTGAAATGGTAGTTCTCAGCTTCTTCCTTCCTGGACCAAAATTCTGCTGAGACATGCAGCTATTCCATGGAACTGAGGTCTGGTCAGAGCTCTTACTCTTAGATTTATCCAAAGAGGTGGTTAATCACTTCAGATTAAGAAGTTTGGGGGGTTAATAATATGTTGCTGTGGAATTTATACAATTGACTTTGAATTATTTTTTTAGTTTCTGGAAAAGTGTGTGAACACTATTAAGCTTGCCTTCAAACCTCTTACTGAGATCCTAGCTGGTTAGCCGTTTTTTGATTACTTTTAACAGCGGAGAAGGTAATAATTGGTTCTTGAAAGAAAACTTTCCCTAATGCATCATGACTGTAAAGTAACCAGGATAGATTTATTGATTCTGGCTAGAAATTTAAAACGTAACCTTGAACACTTTGTGATCTTTCCAGCGATACATCCAAATTACTTCTGGTGCCATAGAATGTATTTAAATCACATCATTTAAACTTTTTCTGTAAAAATATATTTAACTAACTTCTTTACCAAGATATATCTATGAAAATTACAGAGCTGAAAAAGTAAATTATTCATAATATTTGCTATCAAATTCTGTCATACAGCTAAGTCCACTCACCTCTTATTTCAGTATTGTGGGATAGATTTTGACCTACATGTATATAAACTATGACCTTAATGTATGGCTATTCTGTGGATGAAATCACATTAAATATATGTGAACCTATAAACTCTTTTGATGTGAATAATAATAATGTTTTAAAAATAATTTGTACTTTGTAAAAGTAGTCAATAATCAGCAGTCTGTGTCCCTAAGCTTTATAATAATGGAGGTTTTAATCTTAAATAAGTATATATCTTTGGCAACGATGTACATCAGTATCATGTGTTAATTGATTTTTTTTTCAAGCAGTGCTGTTGTTGCTGTCTAATCAGTCACTGCTGCAACATGATTAGGTTTTGATGATAGTACTATAAAAAGAAATGTATCATATACCTCTTTTCATCACTATGGTTTTAATCCAATAAACTCAATGTGTGCAAGTACACGTAATAAACTGTGAAAGCATTTCTGCAAGGTTTGTACAAGTAATCTGCTTCTGTTTGGGACAGTCTCAGAACACATATCACTATCTACTAGTTTTCAAATAGAGATTCCTTAAATTTCTATTTTATTGAAAATCTCTGGCAAAGAAAAAAATAAATTTGAATTATCTTTTCCTTGGCATAAGAAAATGACAATGTATGTTTGCTGACTGCTTGCAAGTGACTATGAGCAGCAATAGTTGCTTTTAATTAAGGAAACTTTGAAACATGAAACTTGAAATTTTAGGCTGGGCCAATGACATAAGAGGATGTGGTTTATAAACACATACATAAAACCAATAAGCATCCTATCAAATGTTCTGTAACTTAACTGTTTAGTGGGGAAAAAAAATGCATTGAATATTTTACCATTTTGTGTGCTTAGGAGCAAGATCTTTCTTGAGATGTAAACATAAACCCTGTATGCATCTGTCAAAGGGATTCCGCAGATTCCATACTCATGTCTGTATAAAATTTAGTAACTGAGTAACTTTATCTTATCTTCTTGTTTCAAGTTCAGATTAATCTCTGAATGTGCTCCTGTAAAGTGAGGTTTTGATAGGCTAGTGTCTAGCCAGTGCTGTGTTAAGGTTCAGTATCTAGTTAGGGAAAGTTGATGGGCCAGTGAGCCTCCATTAGTATGGAAGCCTTCCAAAGACAGGTGGTATATCCAGCCTTAGTTCTTTAACCACATATTTAAATACAAATCAGCTGACTGTACTTCAAAATGTTTCCGAAGCTACAGGATGCAAAGAAAATCCTGAGAGTTAGTTCAAAATAATTCATGCAACTATTAATTAACAACTTAAGTACAACTATCACTCACCCAGATCAGAATTTTGTTGCTTGGATTTTGTTATTGAGTAGTCTGTCAAGCGGCCAAAAAGTGTGTGGCTGCACTGTTGGAAAAGGGAGATTTAAAAACCTACGCACCCCCAAAAAAAGTGATTGCACAGGTAGATTTACTTTGTATAGAAAGTAGGTAGTCAGTGGGGCTCAATGTTTAGTTATCAGGAGGTCAGGTCTGTGCTGTGGCATCTACTGACTGCTGGCTGGGATTATCTGCAAAAAGGAAAATGCAGAGGAAATGTATTAATCGGGAATTAAGAAACAGACACATAAAGAATAAGGAAGACACTAAAAGCAAAAGTAGCAACTTCATAATATTTCAGGACATTGAAGGCAAAAAGGAACAGATAGCAGGGGGTATGCAAGAGTAGGTAATCTTTTAGTGCCAGAAACACATGCTTGCTGATGTAACTCCATCTTCACTAGCAAGGTTTTCCTGTTTAGATAGGCAGCAGCATAGTTTTACTGCTAAACGGATCTTTTGTTTAGCTGGCCTAAGATTAAAACAACAACAACAACAACAAAAAAAAGCAGCTTTTGCAGCTCTGTCAAGTCCTGAAAGCTGCCAAGAAGCCTCTATATTATGCCCTGTTCCAAACAGTGAGTGTGCACACACAGTCTGGCCCTGGAAGGAGCTGCAGGTCCTTCCTGAACAGCACATGTTCTAGTGCTAGCTATGAGATCAGGCTTTTTTTCTGTGCTTAGTTGCAATGTGAGTTAGATTATTTGAGTTTCTTCAGTTGGTCTTTAAAGAATATGTGAGAATTGCTAATGCATTAGAAGGCTGGTTCTTCCCCTTGAGGAAAAAGAAAGTGAGAAGTGTTTTCTTTGAAAAATATTTATTTTTCTATTGAAAAAGCAATACTTCTCCTGCGAGAACCTAGCTTGAGGTATTCAACAGCAATATATCACATATATAGTCTAACAGACAGAGTTGATAAAGCTACTTAAGACAACATAAAATGTCTACATCTGTCAGTGACATGCTGCAGATACATGACTGGCTTCCCTCTGAAATGTTCCATTTGAAAGGCAAATGCAGCATCTTCTTCATTAAATTACCTTCCATACTGCAGAAAGTATTAATCAAGCAGCTACAAAATCCTTTAGAGCTCTGTACTTTCCTGTTCACGGTATGTCTGCGTGGCTCCCTTAGCTGGCAGTTACCGATCCCAGCAGCTGCAGAGTTATTAGAAGGGTAGTTCTGAGGCCCCAGCAGGTAGCAGGTTGGCCATCCTGCAAATGTTGGCTTTTGGGGAAAATGGGCTCCCTCTGGTGAGTGGTTGAGTGGTTGTCAACTGAACTACCTAGGTGGTTTGGCTTGGCTTAGTTCACGTTTGATTTTTAAATGGACTACCGCAGTACTTGAGCACCCACATGCACTGGCACCTAAAATGTTGCTAGCAACCATCAGCACTCATTGTCTTTGTTTCCTGAAGTGGCATAGGGCTTGCAATAGTAAATCTTGCCATTTTTCACTAAATAGGAGGGAAAGCAGGAGACTGACTGCAGTTGTTTAAGATAATTTTGGTGTGCTTCAGTTCCAGCTTTGGCCTTAGCAAATCACCAGTGTAGTTGGTTAATATTTCTTAGGCATTTTTCAGTTTATCCTGTGCTGAGCAACTTACTATCTGTATTTTTTGCAGGATGCAGGTCTGATAAAGAAAAAAAAACAGTGGGTTAAAACTTAAATAGGGGAAGTTTATATTGGATATAAGGAAGAAATTCTTTATTGTGAGAGTGGTGAGGCACTGGAATGGGTTGCCCAGGGAGGTTGTGAATGCTCCATCCTCGGCGGTGTTCAAGGCCAGGTCGGACGAAGCCTTGGGTAGCATGGTTTAGTGTGAGGTGTCCCTGCCCGTGGCAGGGGGGTTGGAACTAGATGATCTTAAGGTCCTTTCCAACCTTAACTATTCTATGATTCTATGATTCTAACTCACAAATATGCTTGGATTTTGTAACACTTATATTTATAAACATGTAAACCCAGAAATTAAAGCTCCAGTCATTCATTTTGCTTTGTTAATTCAGGTATTTCCAGACTTTAATGATAGAGAGCTGTCAACATGGTACATCTGGGTACTATGTAAACAGTCTCCTAAAGATTTGACTGAATTTTTATAAGCTGAGAAGGTCATTAAGTTTGCCATTGAAGCAAGGTTTCTAAATTTAATATTCTCACATTTAAATCTAGTTCCCCATTAAACAGGCATCCTATCTTAATGGAACTGGTAGATAGCTGGGTAGAAACCATCTCTATCCAGAGACAGCTGGGTAGAAACCATCTTCGATCTTACAGGTTGTTTGCAGTAGGAATGAAGGTCTCTAATTCTTGATCTAACTATGGAGTAAGTTTATTGAAATGCCTGGGTCAGGGGTTTTTTTTAAGTTTTAAGTTCTGTGTGATAACTGCTCTCTCATCCTTTCAGTAAATACCCTTCAAAAGCTGTTGTGAAGATAAAAGGGTGATGTTAAGGGGACAAAGCAGGAGGAAGGGGAACTTTCAGTCTTAGGTTTGATTCAAACAGAAATAGGCCATGCAAGTAAAATAAGTGTGACCGCTAAACTGCAGCTAAATAATTCTAAACATATCTCAAGCCCAAGTAATAAGGACTGGATGAAAAAAAACCAAACCAACCTGCATTGTTCAGCCTACCTTGGAGCTTTCTGCAGCTTAGTTGTCTTTCACATTTAGTTGCCAGCTGTGTCAGACATGATCCCATGAGGGACTCTTCCTTTCTCTCTCATGGCTCAGTGATAGTCAAAGGTGCTCAGAATCTTGAATATTAATGGATTCTAGGCAGAGAAACTGTAGACTTCATTGTGCCCTGTAAAGCAAGCAGACATCTGCCACTGAAAACGGTGCAAGTTTGGTAAAATGGGTTAGAAACAGGATCAGATTTGCTGCTTTGGATTTGGAAAATGTTACGGTATTTTCTTACAATCTGCAACTTTATATGATGTTTCAATGGAAGATCACTGGAATATTAATTAATATTAAAATAATACATTAATATTAAAATAATTAGTATAAAAAATAAAAATCACTTTATGCATTAAGAGTACTCAAGGAAAATCAATCCGAGAAAACCACACAGCTGCAGCCATCAAGAAATGAAACCATGTTCATTTCTCAAAGCTTCCATCTGCCTGGTTTTTCCTTTTTGTAGTTTATTTATCTGGGTAATTGTCAGATATCAAAAGTTGTAGTGCACTTAAACACAGAATGCGATTGTAAAGATACAGTGAAAATCCAGAGCATTTCCACTGGGCAAATTTTCAAATGACTGCCTTAAACCATTTGATGCTTTGATTTGCAAAACCAGCATCAAACTTAGTGTCCATATCTTTTGGTTATAGCGAATGCCCTTTTAGGTGATGTAACAGAACAAGTATTTTTAAACATCACCACTGCATCTAATTTCAGGGGTTGGCAATATGCTTAAAAATAAATGTATCATATTGTCCATCTTGGAAGGTTTTATTCAGCTTTAGTGGTGTTGCGGATTTAAATCCATTCTTAATTACTCTTTGATCTTACTTGTTCAACACTGCTGCTTCATCAGAACTGCAGATGGCAAGCCACTGACGTATGGATTTAGTCATTTAGTTGTTTTGTTACTATCACTAACTTCTGCTAAACTGCTAGTGTAGGATTATTTCCACACGCTAAAATCCCAGCTCATCTCTTCTGTGACCCGAAGGAATTGGCGTGCTGGAGCAGTAACTGCCCAGCTCCAGGCTGAGCTACTTTGTCGTTTGTCTAACAGCTTAATTCTGGCTACAGGCCAAGAACTTTACACTTTGAAATTGCTGAGAAATATTGCTGCCTACTAAAAAGAGCAATATATAGATACACGTTACAAGACTGAAGAAGTGGCATGCACAGTAGTGGTAGCAGAGCCTACCTTCTAGAGAATATCTTTTGATATTCATTCTTCTGGCTTTGTTAAGGATATTCTGGAAGCTGAGTGATGCCAATGAAGAAATCTTTTTCACTCTAGCGTAGCTAGGGTCAGCTTTTTAATTGTACAGTTACGTGACTTGTCCTTTGCTGAGCTGTCACTTTAGCATTTAGCATGTCAGAATAAATCTTGCATTAGCACAACTCTGCAGTAGCTCTGCTGACATAAAACCAGCATAAGTATAAAGAGAGGCTAGGCCAAATAGTTTAGTTCAGATCCCTGATCTTTTGGAGTGGCTCCAGCATTGTATAAAGCAGGGTTGGGTTTTTTGTTGGTTTTTGGGTTGTTTTTTTGTGTGTGTGGTTGTTTGGTTTTGGTTGTTGTTTGTGGGGTTTTTTTGTTTGTTTTTTTTTTGTTTGTTTGTTTGTTTGTTTGTTTGTTTTTAAATTTGTATGTGCTTAAGTATGAAAACTAACAGGATTTCTGTTCTTCGAAATTCAGTGTTGAGAGGTCTATTTCGCTTCAGCTATTGCACTGTTTTGTGGTCCTTCGTGACTAACGCTTAAACTGAGAGGCACCGAAACCAGAATATCCTTGTGTAATCAAATTGTTTGGATTTCATGTTACAGAGGAAACCGCAACAGGTCTGTGATCTTAGCCTCATTAATTAATCTTTATGTTAAAGGAGCATTTATGAGTGTAATGTGTGATGAGACTCGGATCTAGGTTGCGTTCTTAGCAGTTTGAGAGAAGTGCTATTTCTAGGCTTCCTTTCAATGCAATTTAAACTGAGAAGCATTTGACGTTGATTTTATCAGAATTTGTTTGGATCCACGTATTGTCTAACTGGAATAGATATTACAGAAGTACCTCGCACTCATGTGAGTTAAACATGCCATTTCCCGTTGATTCCCATACATTTGATTTATGTTTTCAGACTGATGTAGAGAAGGCGTTGCAGCCGTATGAAAGCCAAACCTAAACCCAAGCAGTCCCGCCGGTGTCAGAGTTAACTCCTTCCTAGGAGCAGGCACAGTGGAGACTTTCTCCTCCCCAGCACCTCAGCTCCACATACTGGGCACTGCCAGAGTTCAGCAGCGGTGCAAAAGCTCAGTAACTTCACAGAAAAGCCATTTCCTTCAGACAAGGAGATTTTCTGCCTTTCAGTGCAGTGACACATGGTACGTGCCCCTATGTACTTGGAAGAACGACAAATGGCAAGATGACGGTTTTGTATTTGTATATATATAAAGTATTTCCTAGCACCGAGAAAAAAGGATAGGAGAATGGGAAGGTGGTCCAGGACTCTGCATCCTCCCTCGCGCTCGACTGTGTCCGGCTACAGGGACAGCACTGCGGTCCCTGCACCGACACCGGGGTGTTTGCTTGAGGCGGAGTCCCTCTGCAGATAAATGAACGGCATCTCTCAGTGCCTCCAGTCCGATCGGTTCCGGAGAGCTCGCCCAGACGGCACAGAGAGGGCTGGGGAACCGCGGGCAGCCCCCCAGGGAAGCCAGCGTTCTGCCCTGCCTGCTCCGGCCCCGAGCCCGCCGGTTGCAGCGCAGGGGCCGTCTAGCCTCCAACCTGTTGCCCGGAGCGGGTGGCTCGGCGTTGGGGGAACCCCACTCGTGTCCACCGGGAGGCAAAAGCGCTCTTACCTTGGAGCGGGAGACGCCCTTCAGCCCTAACACGCAGGGACACAGCAGCTTCCGCAGCTCAGCGCAGCCGCGCACAGCTGCAGGTAGCGCGTTGTGCGGAGTCAGCGGCTGCCCCTGGGTGTTGTCTCACCCAGCAGCCGCCCAGCCCTGGCGATGTACGGGTTTCCACCGCAGCGTTCCCGCTGTGGTTGTGAGCAGCAAGTTTTTGCTGGTTTGGGGGTTTGGGTCCGTTTGATAGAATGCGATTTGCAGATAAAACTAACTCATGAGAAGCAGTAACTATTTAAGTGGGGACTATTACTTCTCTGTAGAGTCATTCCTGACCAGAACCTCCGTGATACACACACTTTCCTAACTCAAAGTCCCGCCAAGCCTTCATTCGGGGGATCTCTTGCCCTATGCAGCATTATCGGCTGGTTTTATTTAGTGTTTTTGAGCTGCTTTAAAGTGGCAAAGCGTGTTGCCTTTAAATACACATTTAAAAAAAAAAGGGGGCTCTTGTCTTGAGAAACTGCTCGGTTTGCAGGAAACCCTCCGGATGTTTGCTGCTTTTCATGTGGCATTTGTGGTCGGCTCTGATAACGCCGGGAGCACCACTTCCAACACCGCGGGCCGCAGCCGACCTGAAATAGAAACACATCTCTGGCCGGAGGATCCCCGCGCCGTGCCCCGCCGGGTTTAAAAGGTCAATAAATCAGGAGGATGAACTCCCGGCGGCATTGTTAGGTTGGGAAAGTTCACGAATGACCCCGGGAGTCGTGCGACCACGAAGGTTTCGGGAGCGTCAGAAGAAGCTCTTCAGTAAACGCTTCAGGGAAGCGCGGTGGAAGTGGAGAGCTCAACCACAGTGGGAGCCAGGGCTCTGCGGGGTGTTTTAACGTTACAATTCAAAAATCCCTAAAAAGTCAAAACAGAAATCGAGAAAATATGTGAGATCATCTACTTATGACGCCAGGGGCACTGAAAGGGTCACAAGCTGCCAACATTTTCTGTACAAACGAGGGAGCTTTTACTTTCTCGGCTTCGATTCAAAACACACCTTTCTTTCTTTGATCCCAGGTCAATGAGCTGTAGAAACGGTTTGCACAAATCTGCCGGACGAAGTCAGGGCAGTTTGCTTAGTTTATTGCCTCGTGTTCATTATATAGAAAAACATTTTCTTTTATGCTGGAAGTGACAGCCCCCAAACTGCTGTAAAACCGTGTTTGCAAGCGGTTCCTTGACCCGCTGAACTTTTCTAGTACGAGCTCTTGCAGGATTTGTTCCCTTGCCTCCCGAAAATGTTCCTGCTCAGTAGAGTGAAAGGGACAGTTTGGCGTTTTAACAAGAAATAAAAGGTTGAAAAAATCCTGGGCAGCCGGTTTTGGCCGGGTCAGCGACACGGCATGAGCTGGGAAAGAGACAAAACTCCCGTGCAGCGCGTTGTGACCCTCTGGGGTTTTGTTTCTCTTGGGAGTTCTCCCGTTTTCCCCCTCAACTGAGTGTTCTGTTCTCAGCAGGGAAAAAACACGCACACTGTCCTCCTGCGGGAGTTTGCTTCAGACGCGATTCGAATTCTGGTAAATTCAGCGTTTCCTCTGGGTACCGGCCGTGTGTGTCATACCCTGGGGCTCTGCGTTCTGGCACGTCGGGTCGGGAAATATCACTGCCTCAGCCATAAAACCAAAACCATTGGCGCACCAGCCTAAGGGGTGCCTTAGGGCCCCCCAAAGGCGAGGGACTGGAAACTAATAGAAAAAATATTTCATTCCTAAAGAGCGTTCCTGGTTATTTTTGACAGCTCTTTTTGGTCGGTTTGCAAGCGGAACACGTCCAAATGAATTTCTTTCACAGTCGGTTTTGAACGCATTATACTTTTGCAAGAATGAGGTAGTTAAATACTTGTATGAGGTCAATTTCTACATCCATATGTGTAGAAACATTGTTTTCGCCTCCGCTGCTTTTTGTAGCATCTGACAGAAGAAAAGCAGAGCTGTGTGATCGCTGCCCTTCTTTTCCCCCTCGACGGGGGAAGGGAAAAATAACAGTAAAACCTTCTTTTTGTTCGATTTTAGGCAGCTACTAGAATTTTGGCAATGGTTTCGACTTATCGCAACAAGGATAAATACAGGGTTACCATGAGGTTGGAAATATATAGATTGCATATATTATAATCTCTAACAAACAGGGGGAAGCAGAAAGCGTGAATGCACAAGTGCCGCCGGAATTGTCCTGCCGGTGTTAGTTTTGGGCAGGTACCGATGGCCGCTGAGGTTTTCTTCTTCGTAGAATATTGAGAAATATTTAGAATATTTAGGATATATTGGGAATACACATGACTGGCTGTCAAATGCAAAGGAGCAGGTTTTACTCTGCTCAAACCGGGATTTTCAATGTTAGAGTAAGTGAATGGTGATGCTGTTTTCATTCATTTCATTTCAGCAAGGATCCTTACAATCCTGGTTTATTTGATCGAAGTGGCCACCTAAACAAAGGTGTCCTTAACCAAATAAACCGCTTTGATCTTCAGTTTAAAGCTCGGCTCTTCCTCAAATAAGCATCGATGCATTTAATAGCACCACATAACAGTGCAAACATTAAACAGAGCGCCCGTGAAAACGCCGTATTTTGCATTGGTTTGTGTGAGGAAAAAAGAACATAAATGGTAGCGAAATAGAATTTGTGTTTATTCTGAAGTGAAGGACTCTTTTCAAGCCTCGGTTTGTGTTTACAGTTTGTTTAGGTGGGCAAACGAGAGAGCTCCTGAAGAAGGCAATGAAGCAAGCAACGCCTGCTGCAAAGCCCACGTAAAAAATAATCAGGTCAGTTTACCCTACATACAATAAGTATTTGCACTTTTGGCAGAAACTGAGTAACTTTATTGCGAAGTATGAAGTAGTGGGATCTGATGTATTTCATAGGCTTTACTGTGGATACAGTACCCCACCGTTTTAGTGTTACATCTTTTAGAGCTTTCGAGGTGAAATTCGTTAAGGTGGCACCAGAAGGCAGGAGGCTGCGGGATGATGGCTGCTCTTATTCTTCTCCAGTCCCATTCCAAGCCTGCCCACCAAGAGAGCCGCCTGTATCACTCCGGGAGTTACGGGATATCTGGCTCCGGATGGAAGCAATCTGAAACTTCCAGCGTTGTCATGTTCCCCCTGGTCGGGGTTCTCCATTTCTGGTTGGGCAGGTAATCGGTGGGTCTCTACCTGAAGACATGCCGGTAGCAGGATGGCAGCGTGCCGTTCTCTGCGGCCACCATGGGAGCGGAAATGAACTCCAAGCGCCGTTTAAGAATGCGCTGTCGGTTCACCCGAACGATCCCCCTCACGGTTCCACGGGGGAGGGGGCAGCGCAGGCCGCCGAGACCCTCAACCTGCTCAGGTGGCCGCGCCGGGAGGAGCACCGGGGCCGCTCCACGGCGCAGCGGGAGCCGCCGCCACCGCCCGGCGCCGCGCCCGCCCCCGAGGCCCCATTGGCCGCCTCGCCGCTCAAATAGGGCCGCGCGACGGCGGCCGCCAGCAGCGAGCGGGGCCCGAGCGACGAGAGCAGCCGCTGTCCCCACCGGCGCTCCCGGCCGCGCAGCCAGACATGAGCAGCCCCGATGCGGGCTACGCCAGCAGCGAGGACCAGGCTCAGGGGCGGTGCTCGTTGCCCGTTATGATGCCGGCCGTGGGCCCATGCCCGTGGGCAGAGTCGCTGAGTCCGCTGGGCGAGGCGAAGGCGAAGGGCGAGGTGGGGGCTTCAGGGGCGTCGGGCGGCCGGAGCAAGAGCGAGGCGCGGATCCGGCGGCCCATGAACGCCTTCATGGTGTGGGCGAAGGACGAGCGCAAGCGGCTGGCGCAGCAGAACCCGGACCTGCACAACGCCGAGCTCAGCAAGATGCTGGGTGAGAGCGAGGGGTCCCGGCAGGCGAGGACGGGGTCCCGGGATACCGGCGGGTAGTAGGATGCGGTGGGCGGGTTCATGATATGGAGGACCCGGGCGGGTGTCGGGGCACGGACTGCGGGCGGGATCCGGGGGTTCCCGTTGTGCGGGGGATCCTTGCAGGCGGGTTCGAGAGCTCGAAGCCGGCTCCCGCGCGGGGCTCGAGGCGGGTTGGGGGCGAGACGGCGGCGCCGTCGGGGCCGGGCGCGGGGTCCCGCTCGTGCGCGGCCGGTCTGACGCTGCTCGTGTGCGCAGGTAAATCGTGGAAGGCTCTGTCGCTGTCGGAGAAGCGCCCGTTCGTGGAGGAGGCGGAGCGGCTGCGGGTGCAGCACATGCAGGACCACCCCAACTACAAGTACCGGCCGCGGCGGCGGAAGCAGGTGAAGCGCCTGAAGCGGGTGGAGAGCGGCTTCCTGCAGCACGGCCTGGCGGAGCCGGCGGGGCCCGGGCTGAGCACCGAGGCAGGCGGCGGCGGCGGCAGGATGTGCATGGAGGGCCTGAGCCTGCCCTACGGCGAGCAGGGCTACGCGGTGTCGGGCGTGGGCCACTACCGGGACTGTCCGCCGCTAGGCGCTGGCTTCGACGGGTACAGCCTGCCGACGCCGGACCCGTCGCCGCTGGACGCGGCGGAGAGCGAGGCGCCGTTCCTGGCGGCGGGGCTGCAGGAGGAGTGCGCGCTGGTGCCCTACGGCTTTGCCCCGCACCCGGCGGCGGCGGGGGAGTACTCGGCGGCGGCGGGGGAGAGCCCGGCGGGTGCCGCGCTGCGCCGGCACCTGCCGCCCGGCGAGGCGCTGGGCCAGGGCGCCGCGCTCCAGGGGCTGCAGGGGTTGCTGGGCTGCCCGACGCCGCTGCACGCCTACTACGGGCAGGCGTGCCAGCCGCCGGGCCCGGGGCGCGGCCCGTTGCCGCCGGGGGCCGTCGGGCAGCCGTCGCCGCCGCCCGAGGCAGCGCCGTGCCGGGAGCAGCTGGAGCAGCTGCCACCGGAGGAGCTGCTGGGCGAGGTGGACCGCACCGAGTTCGAGCAGTACCTGCACTTCGCCTGCAAGCCCGAGCTGGGGCTGACCTTTGCCGGGCACGACGTGACCGAGGGTGTGGGTCCCGTCTCCTCGGCCGTGTCGGACGCCAGCACCGCTGTGTACTACTGCGGCTACCCCGACGTGTGAGGGCCTCGCTGGGGAACACGGCTCGGCTTGGACTGGCGGGCGGGCACCCGGCCCCGCTCCTATTTATGTAATTTATTTGAATCTTGAGAACTGACAGGGTATCTGCGACCTGCTCGAGGTTTAAAAGGCGACACGCCGTTTCGCTGTCCAGGTGGTGCAGGTTTTACCACCGCCGTCTGACAGTGACATGTCAAACTGTTCCTGCTATGGAATCATCATTTTAGTAACACAGGTGGAATACAGAGTCGGTGATCTTGTTAGAGATCCACATGCTTTTGTAATGTTGTACAGAGTGCTGGGTTTTATATGTTGGATTTGTACAGAATAATTTTGCACTTTTACAAATAAAAGGGAAATAATGAAACTGGTCGCTGATATCTCCTCCAAGAGATATTACCGTACTTTGTGATCGATCACTGTTGCTTTTTAAACTACTTTTACTAATGTCCCTTGCCCTAAGCATTCGGTCCTCTCACCCTCTCTGTAGACAATCTTCTTCATTCTCTCTTGCTCAAATGATAAAACTTTAAGGGTTCAGAAAGTGTCTACTCCACGCTGTTCTTTATTTGGTGGTTTCTCAGATTGTTGATTAATATGAATTAATTAAAAAATAAATTAAAAGGGCGACCTATTTTGTAGCTGAAGTGTAAAAACTGTGTAAAAATGGTCTTGCCGAAGTAGGTTAAAGTTTGGGTCTGTTTTTAATGTAACCGTGGACACATGGTATGCCATCAAGAAGAGCTCCTCGCCGAAATGGCTAGTGAGGCTCCCGTTCAAGCACCTCCCCGGCAAGCCTTTGTGCCGTGTCCCGGGAGTGGCCCAGAGCAGGCTGACTGTGGGGGTAGCACATCACCGCTGTGGGGGAACGACAGCAGTAAATCGGTGATAAAAGTAGGTGAAAAATTTCGACACGAGTCTGTGAAGGGGGGGGCCGGGCAGGGGCAGCTTACTCGGGCACCTCCCGCCGCGGCTCCTTCAGGTGTACCTCACAGAGTCTTACCTTTGCCTTCCTAAAGAAATCCTTTAAGCTGCCTCATCGCGACTATAAATAGAAACATCTTTGGGGTTGACAAATACGCACCCTGCAGTTAAATTTCCGTGGCAGAGGGAGGGGAGAAGGAGGGGGCAAGACGTTTCGATTTTAGTGTCAGGACCGAGTCTAGCTGTGGGGTTGGACTGATAAATTCATGCTGTTCATTACTGAAATCGGAGGGAAATCTGGGTCTTTTGCTTCCTCAGATAAAGTTGTGGAGCTGAGCCCTGGGAGGAGATGGCCAGGCCCGAAGTGACAGACTTGCCCACTGATTAACCTGTCTTCCACAAGAACGGGAAACTCAATTGGGGGCGCTTTCTGATCACTTTAAAGAGGCTGATGCTTGTACTGGTGACGGATGAAAGAGCACGCACAGCCCCAGATGCCGACTGCCTCGCTCAGTGAAATTCGAGCATTGCCTCGCTGGCAACTACATACTATTAGTAGTCTTGAGTTAAAATGCGTTCAGGCCCTTAGTGTTCTGTCAAGTCTAGCCTCTAGCTTCTCAAATAGCTTTCAGTTCCTGGAGGTAGACCTTAAATACCCCTCCTGCCACCCTCTTCACTCCTCTATGTGTACTCCAGAAAACCGATGTATTCCTGAATGAGATAGTACCTCAGGGCAAGGGCATTAGGTGTCTTCCTCATACGTTAACTTTGGAAAACGTGCTCCTCAACACAGATACGTAAATTCAGTAAAGAAATACGCCTGAGAAATTATGTTCTATATTGGGTGAATTTTCCTTTTATCATATGGTTTTAACCTGCAGGATTGAATTAAATTCGTTTTGCCTTTTTCACATACGATTTTCTGGAGGAAAATCACTTTGGTTGGTGTTGGAAATTAATCATTACCACGCTTTCGATAAGTTTGGCCACCATTTCTTATCGCTTTTCACTTAGGTGCAGGTTTTGCCCCTCTCCTTTCTTCTTCATCTCAGCTTGCTGGACAACTGAAAGCTGCAGAGAACTTGAAACTGTCAGCAGGCTCATGACGAAGGTCGAAAACCTTCTACTTGCCTTTGATTAATGATAATACCTGAAGTGACCGGCAATAAATAATGTTAAATAAATGCATAGGTTTTGGGAAAAGGGTTGCCCAGCATAGCAGTCCTGGGTACCGACCGGTTTGTATTGCATAGGTAGATCTTACAACAACCCTTTACCCAGAGCTTTTGCAGATTAAAATCTAATTCTTAGGTATATCCAGAAGTGTAGTCCTTTCCGTGAGAACTCCCTTCTTCCCTGAGCCTTCCATGGCCCGTCTAAACTGCGGCAGGCTTATGCACTGCCAATACACATGGAGCAAATTTTTCTGAAGCTCCGTCCCAGCCCTCTTTTCCATAGGGCGTGTCTTGACTTTCCGATTCTAGGTAATGTTCACCCAAATCTGCCCTGCAGCCCTTCTGAAAACGTTAAACCTTCCGCACGTCCCCTGAATGCCTCTGACAACCGGGTATTAAGAGAAGGACCCAAACCCGCCTGGTGACCTCTTTCCCAGGGCTCGGTTCCGGTGTTGGGGCGGGGGAAGAGGTTGCTCCCCTCGCAGGAGGTGGAAGAAGGCTACAAGTGGGAGTGGAGAAGCAAAGTGCCCCGCGGCTACCTCACTGCCGCCCACCGCGCAGGGCCGGGCTCTGTCATTGCTGTCCCGGAACAGCATCTGCTCTGCGTTTAGCGGTTCTGGTTGACTCCCAAAAGTAAACCACAGAGAGAGGGTAACACCTTCAAACGCCTCTCCAGCCTTGCCGACACAGCTGCTCTCCAGTTACACCTTAGCAAGGCATCGCCTCAGGCCCCTTCCGCTAGGGACAGGGAATGCTCTTTCCCTGAGGCTCCCCGGGACCACTCGGGCCCAAACGGTGTCCAGCTCGGTTTTTTTGAGCCCCTGTGTTAGCAGTTCATCGTGTTGCAAGGGGTCCGTACTCGGATCCCGATTTTTTCCAACAAGCTCCTTATGTGGGTGTCACACTGCAGTCGGAGTCCTTTTCCTATTTATTTTTTTTCTCATTTTATTTTTCCTTTTCGTGTGTGCGTTCCCTTTCTTCCTTAGGTTTGTCGGTAGAAGAGTCAGTAGGCCTCAGCTGACAGAAAGAGACTTCAAAGACGCTGAATTAAAACCAGTTCAGGATTCGTCAATACGGGGCACCCGGCAGGGAGAAGTCAAGTGGCGAGAATAAACCCTCACTCACTAACGGGGGGTAGTTGGGACTGCAAATGTCAGGAAGCGGCGGTGCTGGGCTCTGAGAAAACAGCATTAGCTTTAGGGCAGATTTATGTCCGTTGTTCATTTCTGGTAGTTGTATGCTTTTCGAACTAGAAAAAGAACAATCCATAGGTTACAGAATTTCTCTTTCTAGACAAGTTTTACTTATTTACATGTTGTTTTGGAACAAATCTCCCAGGGAGACTGCTGATGGCCTTCCTTTAACGTTTGTACTGAGGCAGTGGTGTGCATTTGGGCTCAACAGAGGGTTACCACCACGGTGCTGCTGCCTCGAGTATCGTGTTACAGACGGGGCTGTGAAATCCAGGATGTACATACTCACATTTGCTTAACGTTAAATAGGCAATTAATGTGTTCATTAATAAATGACTGCAAGATCAGAGCTCTATTTCTCCAATACAGATTCCCATCTGCAAGAAGATGACAGTTTCTTTCACCTTCTGTTTGAATAAAAGCTCTTAAATACGGCATCTGGTTCGTCATCTAATGCAGTGTGCTGGTCCATCAAGGCTTCTCGCGGACTGCTACTCTTTGATCACGGAATCATAGAATCACAGGATGGTTTGTGCTGGAAGGGACCTGGAGGATCATCTAGCTCCAACCCCCGTGCCGTGAGCAGGAACCCCTTCCACTAGACCAGGCTGCTCAAACCCCCATCCAACCTGTCCTTGAACACTGCCAGGGATGGGGCAGCCACAACTTCTCTGGGCAACCTGTGCTAGTGTTTCACCACTCTCACAGATGGTACTTTAACTGTATGTATTTTACCCTCAACGACTGACTCACAAGCTCACAGGAGGTCCCTGGCACAAGGAGATTTTAACTAAGATGCGAATCCTGCTCCAGAGCAAATGCTGTGTAATTTTCCTTGTTCCTGTTGACGGCTGAGTGACTTCTCTCTAGCTTGGCTGCTGCTGAATATATCCTCTGTTTTGGGCTAAAAAAAACCCCCAAACCAGCCAAACAACAACTAAAACCAGAAATAAAACCAAAACCAAAGCCCACATCTTCCAAAGACATAAAGAAAAGAAATTCAAGCGATTTCTACGCTGTAGGGAATAAAACAGTTTCTACGCTGTAAAGGCACAGGTTACATGAAGGAGAAGGGTGAGTTACCTGTTTCCTGTGCCTGCCCCGAGGGGCGCTGAGCTGCCCGGCCCCGGAGCTGCCAGTACAGACCGGATGATTCGCTCCCCACTCCGCACGGCCCCGGCCCAAGGCGCTTCTGGCTTCCCACTGCTGAGAAGTGGGTGCAATTACACCCTTATATTATTTCTGAAACTTTTTTTTGAGGAGTAGGTGATTTATCCACCGCCTCTGCTAATGTCCTTCCTTTATGCTGCTGAATCTCTATTTGAAACCTCTGGATCTACTTGAGTGAGTCCAGAGGAGGTTCACAAAGATGATCAGAGAGAGGTCTGGAGCACTTTTCTTGTGAAGAGGCCGAGAGTTGGGATTGTCCAGTCTGGAAAAGAGAAGGCTTCGGGGAGAGTTTAGAGCAACTTATGGCACCGAATGGGGAACTACAGGAAATCTGGAGAGGAACTTTTTACACAGGCATATAGTTGATAGGACAAGAGGAAATGGCTTTAATCTGAAAGAGGTAGATTCAGATTAGATATTAGGAAGAAATTCTTCTCTATGAGGGTAATGAGACACTGGAACAGGCTGCTCAGAGAAGCTGTGGCTGCCCCATCCCCGGCAGTGCTCAAGGCCAGGCTGGATTGGGCTTTGAGCAACCTGGTCTAATGGCAGGTGTTGGTGTCCCTGCCCATACCTGGAACTAGACGATCTCTAAGGTCCCTTCCAAACCAAAACATTCTATGATTTTATGTTTGGCGCTCGGAAATCAGCCGTACATGCTCAGGGGAGGTGCCGGTGGCGATGATGCTCAGTGGAGCTGCTTTACCTGACAAGCCCTATGAGCTCACACTGTCGAGTTTTGACATACCGTGATGGAATCGCATGACGCAGTTCACATCGCAGCGTGATGGCGCTCGCCGGACGGTGCCGTGACACGGACAGAGCTCGTTTAACCTAATTCACTGAGACATTTCTTGTCCGCCGAAGGGAAGCCCCAGAACGCTCGTGGAGTGAGGGGTGGGGGGGTGGGGTGCGGGTGTCCTGCCCAGTCTCTCCAGCGCGCTCCTCAAAGGGACAGCGGACGCCCGCTCCACGATTAACAGGGCTGGTACGCTCTTGGCGACCAAGCTCCACGGTGGCCCTTCGGTGCCGCTACCGAACAGCAGGGACAGAGGGTGCAGCGGTGGGCACGGAGGGCGAAGGCGGCCGCCAAGAGCAACGTGTGGCTCCGGGCTTGAAGGCAGTCCGCTAAAAGCGATGGGGAGCTGTGAGGCGGATCCTGAGCTCGACTCTGTCCCTGCCCTTGAGGATGTCAGAGTTTTCCCTAAAAACCGACTCGCGGTTACAGCAGTATTTACAGCAGTAAAATGAGTATTTTAAAAATACAAGTCATCCTTTGTGCCTGAGTGTTAAAAACTAGAGCGGAGAAGCTATTTCTCCCTGCAGCTTCAGGCATTTAAATATAAATATGTTAATTTAAGTTCTGTCTAAACTCAGGCTGACATCGTTATCGCCATTATCATTATCGTTAAATGACCGCTCGATCGTTTCTCCAGCATTTACCCCGCCCCGACCCTTTCCCGGCCCGCAGGCATTTATATCGGCTCTCCGAGTTCAGCGCTCCTCAGGGAAGCCGAAAGACTGAATAATTCATGTCAGCGCTGATCTTTCTTTAAGAATTAACCTGAAACTATTTAGTCTCGACTTCAATCCACACACGACCGAGCGAGAAACTGTACGATGCCTTCAATAACACCACTGTCGGTTTGTTATGTACACGATCTATTCGGCATTTTTTCCCAATACCCTACGTAACTGTCCACCCCTGCTATTTAATTAACAAGCAGTAATTACATGGATAAACGCACCGATGTTCTGAGCTTTAGGCTGAAAAACGGCCCAGCGAGGCCTCACTGGTCGTGCCAAGGCTGCCGATCGCTCGGCTGCTCGTTCATGGACAAATCTAGGCATATAAACTGCATGGAATGTGGCACTAATAAAACACTTTCCCAAATGTGCGGTGAGAAATAGGGTAATTGGCACAATGGAAAACGACATCAAATACACATTCAATGGTGTTTTCCATTGAGTGTCCCACTTCTCAGGACCACGTGCTTAATGATGGCAAGCAGACAGTAAGAAAAATAATTTTCAGAATCAAACCCAAAGCCACCTCTTTTTAAGGAAAACCATACAGTATCGCCTTCACAACCTTTCTAAATGTTCCGATGAAGTAAGGGTTGGCTTGATTGTGAACACACCGCGTTTCAGTGGAACAAGCTGGCCAAGAAGGCCAGACACACTGGCAGAAAGATCAGAGAGGATGACGCGGGCATTGACAGTGAAAGTCAGGTGGGGACAGAAACTTCCTCGTGCGCGGTGCTACATCGGGAGAGGCTGGTGATAAGGGCGAGGGGGAACCCAGACAGTTCCCTCAACCTGCTCAGGTGGCCGCGCCGGGAGGAGCACCGGGGCCGCTCCACGGCGCAGCGGGAGCCGCCGCCACCGCCCGGCGCCGCGCCCGCCCCCGAGGCCCCATTGGCCGCCTCGCCGCTCAAATAGGGCCGCGCGACGGCGGCCGCCAGCAGCGAGCGGGGCCCGAGCGACGAGAGCAGCCGCTGTCCCCACCGGCGCTCCCGGCCGCGCAGCCAGACATGAGCAGCCCCGATGCGGGCTACGCCAGCAGCGAGGACCAGGCTCAGGGGCGGTGCTCGTTGCCCGTTATGATGCCGGCCGTGGGCCCATGCCCGTGGGCAGAGTCGCTGAGTCCGCTGGGCGAGGCGAAGGCGAAGGGCGAGGTGGGGGCTTCAGGGGCGTCGGGCGGCCGGAGCAAGAGCGAGGCGCGGATCCGGCGGCCCATGAACGCCTTCATGGTGTGGGCGAAGGACGAGCGCAAGCGGCTGGCGCAGCAGAACCCGGACCTGCACAACGCCGAGCTCAGCAAGATGCTGGGTGAGAGCGAGGGGTCCCGGCAGGCGAGGACGGGGTCCCGGGATACCGGCGGGTAGTAGGATGCGGTGGGCGGGTTCATGATATGGAGGACCCGGGCGGGTGTCGGGGCACGGACTGCGGGCGGGATCCGGGGGTTCCCGTTGTGCGGGGGATCCTTGCAGGCGGGTTCGAGAGCTCGAAGCCGGCTCCCGCGCGGGGCTCGAGGCGGGTTGGGGGCGAGACGGCGGCGCCGTCGGGGCCGGGCGCGGGGTCCCGCTCGTGTGCGGCCGGTCTGACGCTGCTCGTGTGCGCAGGTAAATCGTGGAAGGCTCTGTCGCTGTCGGAGAAGCGCCCGTTCGTGGAGGAGGCGGAGCGGCTGCGGGTGCAGCACATGCAGGACCACCCCAACTACAAGTACCGGCCGCGGCGGCGGAAGCAGGTGAAGCGCCTGAAGCGGGTGGAGAGCGGCTTCCTGCAGCACGGCCTGGCGGAGCCGGCGGGGCCCGGGCTGAGCACCGAGGCAGGCGGCGGCAGGATGTGCGTGGAGGGCCTGAGCCTGCCCTACGGCGAGCAGGGCTACGCGGTGTCGGGCGTGGGCCACTACCGGGACTGTCCGCCGCTAGGCGCTGGCTTCGACGGGTACAGCCTGCCGACGCCGGACCCGTCGCCGCTGGACGCGGCGGAGAGCGAGGCGCCGTTCCTGGCGGCGGGGCTGCAGGAGGAGTGCGCGCTGGTGCCCTACGGCTTTGCCCCGCACCCGGCGGCGGCGGGGGAGTACTCGGCGGCGGCGGGGGAGAGCCCGGCGGGTGCCGCGCTGCGCCGGCACCTGCCGCCCGGCGAGGCGCTGGGCCAGGGCGCCGCGCTCCAGGGGCTGCAGGGGTTGCTGGGCTGCCCGACGCCGCTGCACGCCTACTACGGGCAGGCGTGCCAGCCGCCGGGCCCGGGGCGCGGCCCGTTGCCGCCGGGGGCCGTCGGGCAGCCGTCGCCGCCGCCCGAGGCAGCGCCGTGCCGGGAGCAGCTGGAGCAGCTGCCACCGGAGGAGCTGCTGGGCGAGGTGGATCGCACCGAGTTCGAGCAGTACCTGCACTTCGCCTGCAAGCCCGAGCTGGGGCTGACCTTTGCCGGGCACGACGTGACCGAGGGTGTGGGTCCCGTCTCCTCGGCCGTGTCGGACGCCAGCACCGCTGTGTACTACTGCGGCTACCCCGACGTGTGAGGGCCTCGCTGGGGAACACGGCTCGGCTTGGACTGGCGGGCGGGCACCCGGCCCCGTTCCTTTTTATGTAATTTATTTGCATCTTCTCGGGACAGTTTCACCCATCTCGTTTGGGCAGAAATACACTACTGTCATGAAGATTAAAGCATGGTTCAAACTGGTTTTGGACTGATGTGCCAACATATTCACCTTTTTTTTACCTCCATGCCCAAATGATCTTCATCCTTGCAACATCAGCATTGTTACTTGTTTGCCCAGAACACGGCTTTATTAGCTGTTTTTAACTAGATTTATATCTCTTTTTTTTTTTTTTTGTACTTCAGGAAAATAAATGTATGTACAGCTTTTATATGTCATTCTTCTTGGCTGTTTGGCTTTTAAGGAGACTAATCTACAGTTGAATCAGTCATGCCCTAAGTGAAGTAAAGCGAATGTAGGTAATGTGTGACAGTTTCTTTCACCTTGACAATGGCTTTAAAACGATCTCCAGCACCTAAAAAGTTTGTTCCCGGGTGTGGCTATATTTCGTATCTGAGTGGCTAGACTTGTGCTGCTCTCTGGCTCTTGGAGTGTACAGCTCATATGACTGTACATAACTGCGGGTTTTGTATTTTTTTTCCCCTTTTATATGTGCCAACTGGAATTTGCAGATGCCATTAACGTACTGGGGAAAATCTGCTGCCTGAAACTATGGTCTCTAACAAAAGAAGCTTGGTAAGTTTGAGAGACTGCTTTTAAGTGTGCCTGGAAGCCATCTGGATTTGGACTCTTGTAGACATGAATGTGATTTTGCTTTACATAGTGATTTCTGTTTGACTCTAATGAATCACAAAGAGCATTGCTGTTTTTATAAACCCTTTTACTTTCTGACGGCTACCTTCAACTAGCATTACGTTGTTTTATGTCATGGGGTTCAGGCTTATATTGCTAAGGAGAAAATGCAGCCCAAATGCTCATCTTAATTGCTCTCAATCAGCTGACAATATCAGCCGTTAAAACAGGATGGCTTTTAGCATGTTCAGCTATACTGCTCTGTGACAGTTCTGCCCTTGCAAGAGTGCAACCACATCTCCTTCTCATCATAACCCTGTCAGCTAAGCACAAAGCTAACAGCACTTCTGATGTCTCTCTTCTGAAGACACTGTTTGGGGTCAAACTACAATAATTGTAGTAGAGAATTTCAAATGTTTTGATTGGAAATGACAGTTCAAAGTGATATCAATGACGTTCATAATATAAATGTTGTTTGTAAGTGTGCTTTAGCTTGTGTTAGATTCTTAGACTGAGTCATGGATGAAGAAACCCTGCAAAAATTCCATTTATGTAATCCATGCTTGGATTTATAAAAATTACATGATTATGACCATTTTCTGAACACCTGTTACATACAAAGAGCCAGCTGCATTATTTTCTACTAGAAATGCACTTGAGGTGTTAATGTCTTATATAAGTCAGGAAGTGTAATTGTATTTGGTCAGAAGAAACCCTGATCATGTCCACTGACTTCAGTGATGCTTTTAAATTGCACATGAGTGAAATTGAAAAAGTTCACTTGAAATCACGTTTGCCTCAGATTTTTGTAACATCTTTTTTTAACTCTCAATTTTGCAACATGTGTGAAGGCCAGTATCAAGTTTATGATACTAAGCTGTTACCTTGTAACAGTCTCCCAGTACCTTAAGGGGGCCTATGGGAAAGCTGAAGAGGGACTTTTTATAAAGGCATGAAGTGGCAGAGGAAGGGGGAATAGATTTAAACTGAAAGAGAGCAGTTTTTGATTAGGTATTAGGAAGAAGCTCTTTACTATGAGGGTGGTGAGACACTGGAACAGGTTGTCCAGAGAAGCTGTAGCTGCCCCATCCCTGGAAGTGTTCAAGGCCAGGTTGGATGGGGCTTTGAACAATCTGGTCTAGTGGAAGGTTTCCCTCCCATGACAGGGGGGGTTGAAACTAGATGATCTTTAGGATCCCTTCCAATGCAAACCCTTCTACAATTCTATGAAGGTGTGAAATAAGACTGCCTGTATGTCACTGTTTTAAGAACAAAATAGTCATACTTATTTTAATATGCTGTATTTCTTTGGAAAGAAACATTGAAAATGTTACAATTATAGGCTAGTATAAATTTAACAGCAGTGAAAGCTCTCCAGTTGAACAGGTTGGATTATCCAGTTGTGGCTCCTAGGTTAGCACCCCCTGTAACGACCGCAATGGTAGTCATACTACTTTAGTTACTGACTGCTAGAACTACAGGAGGTGTTCTTGCTCATGCCATTGCACAAATGTTGCTGTTCTACACCCCCCCCACCATCACCCCCCCAAAACAGTAGCAAAGACAAACACTCTTAGACTCTGAACAGATGTTTAGGTGCATTGAAATAATATGATTTTTTTTTGTATTGGGTTTTTTTTCTCCTATTGAGTCATTACGTATGTCCTAAGACTCATTTTTTGTATAATACAGTATTATTATAGCCACAATGCCTAGCAGAATTATGTCATGAAATTTAAAATAATTCTCCAGTAAAAGAAAATTAAGGAAGGAAAGTTAACTTAATTCAGGAAATCACAAAGTAAAGGTTAAACAGAGAACTTCCAGAACTAAGCTTACGAGTGCGGCTCTAATATTTTGTGAGTAAGGTTATATAGGCATTAATTGTAAATGATGTACACATTTTCTGTGGAACTCCAACCCAGTTAATCCATATCTTACACAGAAATGATACATGAAGACTGAAACCAAAATGCTTCGTAATTGTAGGTCTCACAGCACTTCTTCCTTCTGAAGTCAAATTCCCCTTGCCTTTAGTTGCGGCTGTGAGAGCTCAATGCTTCTGAACGTCATCCCAAATTGATTGCATGGTGAAATGGGAGACTGGTGCAATGCTGTCAGTCTCAAAGCAAATCTGTTACTACGTAAAGCTTTGTGACTGTAGTATTCACAGGTTGCAGCTCTCCAAAGTATCATTACATTGCCTCAACTTTGACGTGACCATTCTCTTGCCTCATTTGATCTCTCCTCTTGCTCATCCCTTCTTCATTTGTTGTCTGCCTTCTAATACTGATTCCTAGAACTTTGTCCATAATCTGAAATAAAGCAGCAACGGAATATTGCCACATCAATTAACAGCATTCATCCTCTCCAGCTATATGAGCTTGTATTTAGACCTGCCACAAGGTTAAGACTGAGGACCCAATGTTGTCAGTGCATTTTTGAGATAATATTGTAGGACAACAAAGCGATGCTGGGTCTATGGAATAATTGGTTCAAACCTCATTTCTGAAATACAGCTGTTTCTCTACCTCTCTCTTTTCTGTACATTTCCTTCTTCTACAGTCTCCTACTGCACTCTTTTCCTAGTTTATTATAGAATCATTGTAAAATGGTTTGGGTTGAAAGACGCACTAGAGCTCCTCTAGTCCAAGGAACCCTTTCCACTAGATCATGCTGCTCAAAGTCCCAGTCAGCCTGGCCCTGAACACTGTCAGGGAGTGGGCAGACGCAACTTCTCTGTGCAACTTGTGCCAGCATCTCACCACCCTCACAGTGAAGAATTTTTTCCTAGTATCTAAACTAACTCTACCTTCTTTCAATTTAAAGCTGTTCCCCCTTGTCCTATCAATGCATGCTTTTGTAAAAGTCCCTCTACAGATTTCCCATAGTTCTCCTTTAGGTACTGGAAGGCTGCTCTAAGGTCTCCCCAAGCCTTCTCCCGGCTGAACAATCACAGCTGTCTCAGCCTGTCTTCACAGGAGGGTTGATTCAGCCCTCTGAGCATCTTTGTGGCCTCCTCTGGACTTATGTCCCCTTTGTTGCTCTCATAAGCATTTTTCCTTTTCCATAACAGCCTAAACACTCCTATTTTGTGTGTATATTCTCTTTCTGTTCTCAAAATACCAAGCTTTTTCCTTTTGTCTGAAATCTACCTGTGGTCTGTCTCTTAATTGCTTGAGGTTTTTTTAAACCCCTTTTTCTTTCCTGTTCATAGTTCCCCCCTCTCTTTCTCCTTATCCCTGTCCCTCAGTATCTCCTCATTCTGTTCCTGTTGCAACCATGTCCTCTTTCCTACCTCACTGCAACCCCCCATATTTCCTCTTCTTTTCCCCCTCCTCACACTGTTGGTTTCTGCTGTTAGCCATGAGGTGGCTCCATCGCCTGCCTTCCTGCTTCACATTTCATGGTCCGGTGCTCCTCATCATGGTTTTTAGAGTTTAGTTTCTATTTTAGGGCTTCAGCTGTAGAACTTGGGCAGCTTTTCACAGTTGACAATGGTAGCCACACATCTGACACTGAGGCCATGCCTGTTCCAGGCTAAATATCGAAACTGTGCTGCAAAATGGTCCTAATATTCATTTAATATGGTTGAAAGAACTTATTTTCTCTAACCCTACTTTCAGAAGCATCTGACCAGTTTCAGATGAAACTTCTATACTCTGCTAGTGCCAGCTGTCTGGGATGAGGAATTTGTACCTCAAATATGTTGCTAAAGCTGTAGAAAACTGATTACATGTTCTTGAAATGGAAGGTCTGAGATGACTTTGATTGCAGTCATCTGCACCAAGTTCAACATCATTACTCAGACGCTGGGCTATTTATCAGAGGTGGGCATTTATTCAGGAAACAGAAGATAACTGCTGTATTGGTTCAAGCATAAGACAAATATTTTTTTTTCAAAAGATCCTGCATTGGGATAATCTAATTTGTCCTGTATTCACAGGCTACACCAAACACTTTCTCAGTTAGGTGTAGTGCCGTTAACCACTTCCCTTGTGTGCTCTGGGTACCAAGCTGGCTTGTGTAGCTGCCTGGCTCTTGCTGAGTGGCTGGAGCTTGCCCATGCAGCTCCTCCTTTGACACTGATGTCAAAGTGTGGGTGGTGCAGACTGAAGAACTCAACCTGACTCTGATTCATCATTGGTTTCCTGGAGCTGCTGCATGAGGAGTTTATGGACTGGTAAGTGTTGTACATCTCAATCTCTGGTGGTTCTGGCTGTCCCAATCAGCTCAGGTTATCAGCACATCTCTGGAACTCTTACAGCAGCTGTGTTTTCTTCTTCATGATAAATCAAAGGTCACCATATATCCAAGGCCAACAGTATGCTAAGCTGGAAATTGGGGTGTGAATGCTCAAATATTTTAATAATATATACAATTATTTTATCTTATTTTATTCCTTAGAGCTGTTTTACAGAGGCCACATCGCTTTTCTTAGTTTACATATTAATATAGTGACAGTGATATTGTTCCCTTTGCAGATATTCTCAAAACTATTGATTTATTTATTGAAAATCTTAGTCTTTCTTAAACGAATATGGATTTTCAGACAAGGAAAATATCTTAAGCATTTTAGAAACCAGTACATTTATGGCTCATGTGGAATGATTACTACGTTAATGTAAAGTTATATATAGATTTTAAATTCTGGGTTACAGACTGCAGCATAAAGTGGAGAAGCCAAGGATAGTTAGTGGAGCAAAACCAATTTAACTATGGCAGCATAGTCTTCAATAGCTACTAATATACTTTTTGTCAGGTCAGTTATGAATAAGCACCTTGGTTTACCCCAGTGGTTTAGAACCATATTTAATTAAGTGGGTACATGGTTGTGTAGAGACAGGGGATTTCTCACTGGGTATTTTACTGCCCATGGAAGACCTTGCAACTGAAAAACAGGTAGTACATTCTAACGTATTCTCATTATTTCTTTTATCCTTTGTATTTTTTGAGATTAAATGTAGTTCTAAGGTTTTTGTCTTAGATATAATTAAAGCATGAATGTAACTTATAAGTATCTGTACAAACTGAAAGTGCCACAGCTCTTTAAATATTAATGATGTAAGTTTCAAACTTTTGAGAAAAAGAAACTGACACACACAAAGGTTATAGAATCATAGAGTGGTTTGGTTTGGAAGGGATCATCTGTTTCCATCCGCCCTGCATGGGCAGGGACACTTTCCACTAGATGAGGTTGCTCAAAGCCCCATCCAACCTGGCCTTGAACACGGTCAGGGATGGGGCAGCCACAGCTTCTCTGGACAACCTGTTCCAGTGCCTCACCACCCCCACAGTAAAGTAATGCCTAATCTAAATCGACCTTCATCAGTTTAAATCCATTCCCCCATGTCCTGTCACTCCATGCCCTTGTAAAAAGTCCCTCTCCAGATTTCCTGTAGGGCCCCTTTAGGTATTGGAACGTGGCTATATGTGCCTCCTTCTTCATTCTGAACAAGCCCAATTCTCTCAGCCTGTCTTCTCATGAGAGGTGCTTCAGTCATCTGATCGTCTTTTTGGCCTTCATCTGAACTTGCTCCAGCTGGTCCACATCCTTCCTGGGGACCCCAGAGCTGAATGCAGTAGTGCAGGTGGTCATGCTTCTTTTGATGTAGCCCAGGATACAGATGGCTTTCTGGGCTGTGAGCACACACTGCCTGGTCATGTTAAGCTTCTTGTCAACAATGTTGTGTATGTCACTTGACACAGATAAAACTGAAATACTCATCATGATCTCATGAGTCCTTTAGTCAAAAGAATCTCAAAGTGACGAGCACCAGGAAAAATACAGAACATTTTCATACACATGTAGAAATGCTATTTGAGATAGTAAATTTAAAACATCAGTTGTCCTGAAACTTGTTGCAGTCTCCAGGAATTTCATACTGAAATAAATTTTCACTTTCTCTTTCCAGCTGTTTTCAGACCATTTCAGAGCAACATTGTTACAGGAATTCATTTCACCTACAGTCAACAGTAATAAGCAAAGTAAAAATCTTTGGGCTGCTATGGATATCTCCTCTCATTATTAAATAATGCATTTATATATCATAGCTGTATTGTGATACAAAATAATTCCATGTACCTGACATTGAAAAAGGCTGAAGTAATAGAAACAAAGTTCTTTGTTAAAATAAAATTTACCATGTAGTTGTTTAAAGCAGGATTCTAGCATCTTCTGTGTTTTTAATAAGCAGAGTTCAGAGAAAATAAATTTCCATCCTTTTCCTTATCAGAGAGAAAACTCATTTCATTGAGTATTCCATGGAGTTATCAGGGGAATATAGTTATTGTTCACATTGAGGGTGATCGCTCCATTTACCCATTGAGAATATATTTAGGTACCAGCAAGTCTTGGGTTCTTTCCAAGGCATTGTGGAATTACTTTATAGTGTCTGATTTACTTTAAAGCTTCTTGTTATTGCCATTTAGAAACAAATTTTATCCTGCACACATCCTGTTTAAAACAAAAATTTGTCTCCTGTTGAACAAAGATAAAGAATATTAGAATATGGTTTTGTGGCTAAAGGCTGTGGTCAAATTAGCTGGAAAGGTAAGCCAATATTTGTGAATTCACGGACTTAAATTGATTGATACAATACAAATTCTGGTTTTAAATACATGAAATATTGCTTAATACAGAACAGCTAAGGCATAGTAAGGTTACATAATCTTGATTTCATTGTTCGCTTTGATTATTTTAATGAAAAGTATCACTTCTGTAAATTACTGTGAGCTAAACTACATACATTTCCTTGGTACATGCATATTCTTTCAAGATGTTAATGTATCGTAATTTTGCTCATGTAAAATCAACAGATAAAACAGTGAGTGTTTTCCATGAGCAAGGTGAAGCAGATGAATGCAATATGCATTGATTTTTCATACCTTTGAATTGGGTATAGCGTCTGAAAGTGTAATATTACAAAAATACGCAGTAGTATTGATGTAGAAACCTTGATTTACAATGTCGTGGGCTTGCTTTTAAAGTAATGGTCTTAATTCGCCATTGATTTGAATTAGCGGTTAAACCTGTAGAGCTGTATTTAATACATGCAAAACTTGATAGCATTTGTCAAGAAACAAGTCCTATCACTTCTATTCTCAGTCAGAATTTCCTGTGTTATTTCACTGCAAGTATTCTTGGAAACCAGAATGAAAAAACCACATGCAAAGCTAAGGCAAAAAAGATATTGATTCCACTACTTCTGTATAGGTTGGGACAATGTCTTGGAGGATAATTCACTGTTGTATACCTACAAATACACAGTCTGGAAATCCCCACAGGAGACGTGAAAAATAATAAGGCTGCTACTGGCATTGGAAGTCTGCTACTGTAGATTTTCAAAACAAGAAAAAATCAAATATGCACAATGAAGCCTGAATAACTGCTTTCCCTCAATAAGCTTCATGCTGGGAATGTAGTTAGGTTGATGTGAACAGCCATGCTGCTTGCCTTCAGGGGAAGGCTCACCAGGGAACATGATCGGTAGTTGGCTGAGAAAGTGTAAATAACACTTGATAACAATTAGTAGTAACATAATTTTCATTTCTATACTTCATGGAAAAAAATTGCCCTATTGTATATAATCTATGTTTAGAAGCGGAGAGCAAATCACTTGTTTGTATTTATAGATAATTCTCTAGGTTCAGGAGAATTTGAAAAATACGATGTGACAGACAACTGAAACTCTTTTGGGGTAAATTTGACATGCGTATAATTGCATTCCTAACAACCTTAATGCTTCTGCCAGTCTGGATGAGCTATTTGGATTGACTCAGTATATGTAAAGTAATCCAGAATGACTACTTATTGCTATCAAAATATATGTCATATCAGTAGCTGAGTCAATAATCAATATGGGCTTACTGTTGTAGAGAAGCTGCCTGCTGCTATAACAGAGCAGAGCATGTTCAGGCTTGTTCTGTTGCCTGACAACCTTGACATAATTGTGCTATTTCCTCTATTTGTGTAACAGTCCCTGGCTGCAACACATATCCTTGCGTAAGTATTTTCATTTTACTTTTCCCAGATAGCCTTCATAGAATTTACTTTGCTCACATGACCTGAGTATTGCAGAAATGTCTACACAGATTCTAAATGTTAGTGGGACAGGTAGCTGCTCTTCGTAATTCAGAATCAAGTAATCTATTATACTTTAGTCTGGATTTACATAATACTATAGCTTTTCACTTTACACACGCTAGAATACTACAGCTAAGAATTTCTTCTGTAGAGAAGAAGTATTGGCTGCTTTTAGATCCTTTGGTTGTGATCTGCTGATGGCAAGTGTGGCTGGTGCTGCATCTAAGATTAGGGTTTTCCCTGAAGTGAGATATTAGAAATTCTCAGGATTCCTCCTGCAATGTAACCTGCACTGTTGCCACCTCTGCAGCCTAGCAACTAAGCAGTCTCCTCTTCCTCAGGGAAAAATTGGATCCCTTCACTTCTCTGTGTCCTTCATTACTCACTTTTCCATTCAATACCTTCAGAACTTTGCCACTTATGCTGGGTAGTGACAAGCAACCTGCCTTTCATTGTGACTTTCTGCTGTCCTACAAAGATTATTGCTCATCTCTGTAACAGTGGTGCTAGTGACACTCCTTTTTCGGTTAAAGTCTGAAACATGATGTTGGTGATCTGTGACCACAATAAATATGTTTTAATGAAGTTATTAGAGAACTTTTTTAACTTACCAGATCTTTTTTTGTCAATGTGAACATTTTTATATTTTACTGAGGTCAGAGATCTGAAAGAAAAGCCAACAGACTTTCCATTATGATCTCCTAGCACATGGAAAATTATATTCGTGTTTCATGGAGAAGCTTAACAAATTGACTTTATGGGCAAAAATGTATTGTGGTATGTACTAACCTTTCCAGCTGCTTTTTCAGACTTTTGGCCTAATTAAGAATTTTACAATATTCTGTTCATTTTTATTCATGGTTTAGAGAATCTTTACCTCTGCTAGGAATAAAGTAAATGAACATCTCAAAAAAGGAACAGAACTTTTAAACATTTGGTAGCTAGGTGACAGAAAAATTGCCTTTAAATTTGTCTTTGCATTCATGTCAGTCATAAGCCCATAGCATATCCCCAAATTTTGGAAAAGTTTATAATTGTTCTTGTGTGCAATGTTCACATCCACAGCCTGAGAAATATTCTCTCAAGGTTTTCAATGTATTCTTAGTCAATGGATTTTGTGACCCAAATAATGCCTACATTTAAGGGTCTGATACCATTTGTGATGTCCTGGGGGTATTCAAGACAATAATACAAGACTGGAAGATATGACATAGGACCTATTGAAGACCTGCATTCTTGTGGAGCAGCACCATGGCTGAGAGCAGGGTTTTGGCCTCAGTATGTGATTGCTGATGCAGCATAAGTAGCCCCTTTGGGCCTGAATTTATCATAGACCTGAAGTGTTCTTAAGTTGATATCTGGGAGTTGATCTCAGTGTCTGAGATAGATAAAATCCCATTTCCGGTGCTACCTCTTCAGCTGTCTCTAGTGTTATGTGAAATTACTCCAGTTTGTAGGTTTCCTGGAAATATTCCAAGCTTCTGTTTGTGCCAAGTGATGAATAACAGTAAGAGTGTTGTGACATTCCATATAAACAAACCACGTTAACTTGACTCTTCATACTTCCTAAATTAGAACTACAGTAATATCCAGGAATTACAGATATTTTCCAATATTTGTAACCTCCATGAGTTCTCATGATTTACTTTAAAGCAAGAGAAACTAACTGATTTCCAAAGTTTACCTCTGTTATCCTTGATAACAGGAAAGCAAACAGTGTCAGCTTTAGGTATGTGTCAAAACTTGGAAAGCTCATTTGTCAAACAAGTTTTTTCTCCTCTTACAGCAAAAGCAAACAGACCGTCCTCTGAAGCATTGCGCTGTATTTATAGCATTGTCTTAAATAGAAAGCACTGAGGAAGGAGAGCTAATGGGAAAAATAAGAGTAGCCAAAAACTGAGGGGAAAAATTATTCAAGTTGGAAGGTAATTAGCTTTAGAAGGGTATTAGGCCTTTAAGTCAGTAGTTTTATACTGGTAGGTATAGTAAAAGTTTCAAAAGTGGTAGTTGTGCAATGAGGGGAAATCTAAAAATTGGAGGTAACTTAGTATTAGTAATTGTGTCAATTCATGACACAATCCTGAGGAAGACTCACTGGAATAAAAAAGGGCATAGCATTTTTCTTAAGGAAAGCTTGACCTGGAGGGTTGCAAAACATTTGGCCTAACTTTGATAACCAGAAAGATATTACAACAAACAATTAACGTTACAAGTAGTGAGAAGATAAAAGAAACTAAGAGAAAACAGATTTTTCAAGAACAAATTTTGTGAATTCAACATGATCTCCTATGTTAGCAGTGTGTTTGAGTGTTTTAGGGGAGAAGCAGTAGATATATCTTGATGATAGTAGAACTTGTGATGTTGATATATAGTACTTTTTTCTAAATTGAGATGTGGTCCAGATTAAATCACAGCTAAGGATAGCTATCAGTGCCTTCACTTACAAATTCAAAAACTTATTTTAGAGGGAATCCTTATACCAGGCCAATTTTGTTATTTTGTACGTATAATAATGAGTCAGATGAATATAAAATATGCTTAACAAAATTTCTGGATTTTGTCAACCTAGGAAGGGCTGCAATCATTATAAATTATAAAGATAAAATTATCCTGGTAATTTGGAGAAATAGCCTGAGATGAATAAGAAGAAATTAATTTAAGAAAAGCACAATTAATGAGTGTGCAAATGTAAAAAAAAAGAATAAGTGACTTTATGAATGCTATTAAAAAAGAGAAGGGGGAGAATCTTAAGGCAACAGTGCTATGTGAACCAAGCCACTTATCCAGCAGAATACTATGAGTTATGAATGATGCAGTTTAAACAGTTGCTCTTCCTTAATGGGAAGTAACTGCACCTCAGCTGAGACATAACTGACTGCAGTTACATTCCTAATCCCCCGCAGTGTAAAATAAAATACATTACCTTAATCTCATTCTTTTCTCATTACATTCCTAATGATCTGGGTCAACAAAGCTGCTATGAAAAAAAGCAGAGGTCATCTTGGCAAGTATGAAGAAGAACATGTCTGACACTCAAGAGTTAATTATTTCACTATACAAAGTAGCTATGAGACTTCAGGTGAGTACTGCACCCTGTTTTCACATCACACTTGAAGAAACCTAGAGATAAGATAGGGGTGGAGCAGAGATCTGAAAACATGATTTGTAATGATTGAGTCTTCAATCTCTACTCACACATGAAAGGATGGTGATCAACTGTTCTCCTTGGCCACAGGGCAAAATGATTTATCTCAATTCATTTGCTCCAACATAAAGTACTGTTAAAAAGCATCTTAGTAGCATTTTCAGTACAAATTGAATTGTACTAGATGTAAGGAATTGCTTTCACAACATAAACCATGCTAAGTTTGAGCAAACAGTATTTCAGGGATTGTCATAACATGCATTTTGATATTTTTGTTTATCAACAAAACAGCAAGAAGTTGTCAAAATGTGTTAGCAGAGTGTGACAGTAGAGCTACTTTCTTGTTTCTTGAGTTGCATCCCAGCACTGAGGGAATGGTTAGCAACAGACTGTGTAGAAGAACGGAACTAAGTACAACACCTAAACACCACAAGGAATTTCTATCCACTGGCTCCTCACAGGCATTCCCCTTACCCAGCTGTACCGCAAACGACCCCACCACCTCCCTTTCCACTTCCTCCTCTAAATTAATCCCAGGTACTCAGCCCCCTCAGACATCTTCCACATTTCATCCATCAGTAACCTTCAGTAACCTCACACATTCTTCCACATCCTGAGAACATCTGTACAAGAGCAGACACCTACACTTGGCAATGGTAGAGAATGTAGTGTGTCATTCATGAGGTGATGGGCAATTTTATGGAAGTTAGTTTATTAAATAGTTCACATAGTGTTTCACTGGGAGAGTCGCATGCTGTTGAATCACTGTCATCCTACAACACTGCCATCCTGCACTGCCATTCCTGCAACACACATTCCATATGATTCCATTTTATAACGGTATCTTCATTTTTATTAATATTTTTATATTAATATTTTCATTTGTATGAAGAGTCATACATTCAGAGCCACACCTTGTCCTTAGAGAGTACCCAAACCACTCCTCATGAGACTTGTTCTCTAGACTCTTCAACAGCTTCGTTGACCTTCTCTGGACATGCTCCAGCACCTCAATGTCTTTCTTGTAGTAAGGGGTCCAAAACTTAATGCAGCATTTGAGGTGCGGCCTCACCAGTGACAAGTGCAGGGCAATGATCACTACCCTGGTCTTGCTGACCACGCTCTTGTGGTTGTAGGACCACTGCAGTAACTGTTCTTTATAAGGAAAGCCAATTAGTGAATTACAGGGAAAAATATGGTAGTCCTAGAACTGTTTTCCACTGCTGCTAAAGCCTGAGCGTTGCAGACGTTTTTCTTGCCTGTGAATTTTTCCATATTCATGCCTAGTCACTAGATTGAGCAATGGAGATGACTTACAGTAAGTCTGTCAATTTAGTGTATGTTACACCCAGAGACACTGGCCTTGTCTCATATACTCCAGCCATGAATCATAATTATTGCTGTAGGAGAATGTTCAGGCAGCAGTCAGTGGAAATCAGATGGCTACGTAGTATACTGTGGTATGAAAAATGGAACATGGAAAATCTGGACTTGGACTGTGCAGACTCTTCCCAGTTCCTCAAGGTAATTGTATTGCCTTGAACACAGCTAACCGTAAAAGTACACACACACCTGATAACCTACATGCACTCCAGACTAGGGAAGAGGATCTCACTTAATTGGTGAGAAAATACAAGAAAATGTTGTTGGCTTGCCTCAAGATTTACTGTTTGTTTTCACAATTAAACCTTTGTAATTGTTGATTTACACCTTTCACATGGCCTGGTTATCATGTTATGTTCCTAGTTGCCAACTTTACTTAAATACATTGCACTAGGGAGTAAATCTCTAAATCAAACATGGTAGTTGATTCATATTAGAAAAAACAACAGTGTAATCAAGTGTCTGATATAGCCAGATGTGATGGAATACTTAAGTCCGTAGGCAATGTAAGTCAGGAGTACATTTTCTTAAGAGAAGTCCAAATATTTTGGATTGGATTAATTTAGTTGTTTTTGTCATAAATGGATTTGCAGGAAAGGTGACAATATCATGTAAAGATTTACTTAATACAGATTTCTTTAGTTGGAAACCTGGCTTTATAGAATCATAGAATCATTTAGGTTGGAAAGGACCTTTGAGATAACCGAGTCCAACCATATTTATAATACTCAACTCTTTTAATTAAAAAAAAAAGTGTTTTTTTCTTGTTTTATTTATTAAAAAACAGCATTGAGGTATTTTCTGAAATAGCATTTTAATTTTTTTTCCATAATCATGAATAACAGACTTTTTGATTCTTCCTATTAGAAAGATGCACTGAAAACTAACCTTCAAGTTAAAGCTTATTAATAAAAACCCTCCCCAAAAGTTCCTATTAATTTTAAATTACTCTTAGCTGCACTTATGTCATATATATGTGGAAATGATTTTGGCTGATTTGTTTTTCTCAAAAATAAACACTTGGTCTTTTGAAAGTAAGGCATAAAATTGATACAAATAGGCTAATGGCTGCTAGTCAGTTTTGGAAGCTTTGGTCTATGTATAACTGTTCTCACATACATCATTACGATAGCTTGTCTTCAAAGAGCTTTATAATGCTTATGAGAATGTGAGGCTGAATTTGACAAAATTAGCTTTGTATTGTTTGAAATACAGTGGATGCAAATGTTTGTCTTGTACTATACCTTCATTTATTTTGTCTGTACAGCCAACTTTCTGTAATGTTTTTCATTTGGAGAGGGGCCACCTGTGGTGGCTGTTTATCCTGGTGTGTATGCCCATGGGCATGCAGCCTCAGTCTGTAATCCAAACAGAAATTTTCATTTAAACAAACCCGAGTCTGCTGATCCTATCTCAGCAGGTGTAAATTAAGAAACTTGTGGAGTTGATGATAGCTTAAGATCTCACAAGCTCCAGACCTAAAATACTTGGCAAGATTGTACTAGGAGCTGTTCTAATTAACAAAGGACATGGTAATCCACAGTAAGGATGTAATTGCTGGCAAAATTATATTTAACTGGTTTAAAAGCATGTTTCAAGTTAACATATGTAACATATCAAATAGGATGCCCCCAATACATCAAATAGAAAACCTAGAATCACTGCAGAACCTTTAATTAGTAGAACTATTACTTTCACCTTAAAGAACATATGAGGAGGTTTGTGTAGAAAATGATTTAAGACCACTGGGAGGACGGACAAGCAAAAAGTCTGTTACTTCAGCATTTATGGATCAAGTTTCATGGTTCTCAAGTTCATAAAGCTTGTCTTCCATCTCTGCCAGACATCCTATTCTTGTATTCAAAAACCTTGCAAGTTAAAAAGCCAGAGTTTCAACTTAATATTGAAAAACTGCCTAGAAGATACATTTTCAGAATGATGCAGCAGTTTTAGATAGATATACACAGTACATTGGTGTTATAAGCAGAAATCCAAAATGGATTGTTGAATAATGTAATCCTTCAATGAGTAAAAACCACTCCTATAAGAAACTGCTAACGGGTGGGATAGTGTAGGAAAATGCGGGGGGGGGAAACATTTTTTTTTTTTCATTTATTTCTTGGCATTTTTTCTCTATACATGCAGATTTTGGGACTGTGGTTTTATAAACCATAAAATGCTGAAGTCAGTCTAGCTATGTTTGTCTTACATGTCTGGGAAGACAGAGAAATTGCCAGGAACAGGAAGTCAGGAATTTTCTCAAAATGTACATGCTATCTTGTTTTCCTGTGCTTTGTCTGTAGAGCCCATCGTTTTTAATAAAAGAGTTTATATATTGTAGATAATAAATGGAAAACCTGTTATTTTGTGTAGTAGCAATTATTTTTACTGATGAGAGTGCTTCCATCTCATTTGCAAACATACATTAAGCACACACATTTATATTTTCTTTCTATGTTTTGCAGGCCCCTTCCCCAGCTACTAGATTGGTGTCTGCCCTTAATATGGCTACAGTAGAAAACAGTATTACTGTGTTTAAAAGAGGAAATCTTTCAGTAAGTCAACTACTATGGGTTGTATCTTTAGCAGTATCTCTTCCCTTAGGTTTGAGTTCAGCACGGTTGTTAAGCAAGTTCAAACCTGCTGCTTGTCTGTAAAGCACTGTGGTCAAGAAGGAATGTTACTGTGAAGACTTGCTAACTGATGCCTTCAAAGTCAAATTAAGCACCCAAATAAAGACTTTCAACGTAATGGAAGGCTGATGTGACAGAGAAGGAGAAAATGTGCTGTGGAGCATATCTGGGTGATCCATACTGTTCTGATGGATTGTGGGAAAAAGCCATGCTCCTTGTTGAACTGATGTTTGAGGCCATGGATACAGTAGCTTTGCAAGTGTTGAGCTGAGTAGCTCATTGTAAATCATTCTAAGTCCAAAGCAGGACTTGCTGCTGCTCTGAATCTTTTTGTTAAAGGTAGAAGAAAAGGTTTCCACTGCATAATGTGGGAGATACCTACAATGCACATGGTGGGGCTCAGCAGAAATCCCATTCTTGATTACTTCCTAAATGAACCAGTGCTCAGGGATCTTGGCACAGTAGCTCCATGCGGACTGAAGTAAGCCATCTCTCTCTGCTGCTGCCTCCCTCAACTCAAGATCACTCCCACAGACTTAGGTCCCACATCTCCAAGATATCTTGTCTGCACAAGGACAAACTATGCTTTGCTTTCAGAATCACTTAGTCTTACCAGGATACTAGGAGTGCAGTACTATATACTGTGAGTGTACTATCTAGTGTGGTACTACATCATGTCTCCTGGAGAGGGAGGAATCAAAGACTTTCCGTTTGTGGATGCTTTGGTGACAATGCCTCTGTGCACTGTATTTCCATTGAGTCAGAGGGCAATGAACAAAACTAGTAGTTAACAAGTTCTTAATGGTTAAAACGGGATACTTAATAGAATAATAATTTCATCCAATTGCATTATTAATAACAGAATGAGAAGGGATTTGCATCACTTGCTGACTTCATATAAATGTAGTTCTAAAAAATATATTGAAGATATAGAAGCACAAGTGGATGTTTGCAGTGCTGGGGGTAGGGCAGGGAGCCTGAACAAACACGGATTCTTCCATTTCCTGGCATAACTTCTTGGGAAAAGATCTTTGGGAAAAGATCTGTGGGAAACGGGGAATTTGCTGCCCATCCTTGTCTGAGAGGAAAAAAGCTTTTCTGATCAATGTCTGCCTATTCTGTTACATGGCTGGTTTTTTTTTAAGTGTTAATAAACCAAGGTACAGTGAGAAAATGCTCAGATTCCCTGCAATTTAAATTAGCACAAAATGCCAGAAAAGTTCAGGTTTCAGGCTGCTGCTAGGCCACCTGTCTTGGTTTCCTAGCTTTCTGGCCTCTGTCTGCCCTGTAGATGACAGATTAGCTGTGAACATCCTCTATAAAAGGAAATAGTGTTCTATAAAATTCACACCAGGGTTTCCAATTTAGTATCAGAGTCAGGACATCCTAAAATAAAATTTGCTTTAAAAATAGGTGGGGGGGGGTGTGTCAGGGTTAGGAGCAAACAATCTACTGATGTCAGTTTGTTCTGTGAGAAAACATGCATGGAAAAGGGGTTTAGTGTCTTGTTCAGGTGCAGTAGTTTTTTGCTGATGGGGAGTAAAGCAAAGCAAAACAATAATAGCATGTTCCGTGAATCGAGTGTGATAAAGAAGAGTTCCTATATAGCAAAACAGGAAGTTTAAAAAAGGCCAGACAATTGATCTTTAAGGACAGGAATGATATTTTAATTTTAACCTTTTTGTTTTGGCTTTAATTTAGAATTTACAAAATGATGCAAAATATTGTTGGTAAATAGTATTTTAGTGCCTTCAATGCACACATGTTGATACATTAAAAATACAAAAATATTTTAGATACTTAATTTTCTTTCTGCAAATGAAATACTGAGAGTTTAGGTACCTGAGGTGTGTAAATCAGGATGTTTATCTGCTTACACTACACGTTATCTTCCTAATATAATTTTATGAGTCATACAGCAAAATCTTTATTTAAGCTTTCCCATGAGTTTTATTCTAAGGACTCTTTTCCCTTCTTTTGTTGAATATATCTTTTATAAGTATTATTTTCCAGATGTTGTCTATGGTTGAAGAGGGTTTGCTTAGGAAGTCTAAGCAAAACCACAAGAACTGACACAAAACCAAAAGACACTGTTAGTGATCCTTGGTCAAAAATTGAACTGCATCTTGACAGTCACCTTATCTAGGCACTTGATTTTAAATCCATTTATTTGTACAAATGTTATTACCATTTGTCTGTTTTAATAAAATAGGCCAACTTCATATAATTCATAATTAGATACAGTATAATCTGATACTGTTAATCTAATTGTAATTTTAAAACTGTGTCCTGAAGTGAAAATCATACTAGTACATAATTGAATAACACAAGATACAATGTATTAATACTGTAAGTGCATCAGTTTTCTATATTACTTCGATATTCAGCATAATCCTACAATTTTATATATTTACAATTCAATATTGGAAAAAAGCGTTTTAACTAACAGGTAAGTTAACAGTAATTTCATCATTAACATTTATAGTCTATCTCTTTTAAATATATGGCTTCAACTTCCAGCTATTTGGGTCTTGCTGTATCTACTGCTAGCCTGAAAAAAGTTGCAGTGCAGTATTCTCCATCTGGGTACTCAAAGAATGTGATCAAATCATTGCTTCAACTTTTCTCTGTTAACCTGAAAAGATTGAGTCTCTGGAGTCCTGCACTATCAAAACTCTAAATCACTTGTATACTTGTCTTTGATGTCATTGTAGTTGATCAATGTCCTTTTTAACATACTACCTTGAAAATGGGTTATGCTTTTCTGAAAATTATTGCAGCACTGCCAAACACAGAAACAATGGAACTTTAGTGACTTATTTTTTGCTCCTGCTTCATAGTCCTCTTTTTAAACATCCCAGAATTACAGTAGCTCCTCTGGGCACACAATTATCTAAAAAATCCATGTTCATTTGATGACCCTTTCCAGTTTTTCTGAGTATCAAAGCAAAAGTCATTGTCTTTGTTCCTGTGTATGACTTTACATTTGCTTATCTTAAAATGCATTGGGAATGCTTGTGTCCATGTGATCTTGATTACTCTACATCAGTGAACTCTACTTTTTCTGTTATTTGCTTTTTTCCCAGCCTTCACATCTCCTGTAATGAATTTTTGTTTTTTTTCCAGAAGTGTGAAGTTGGAGGAGATAGGAACTGGTCCTATGGAATCTCATTAAAAACACAGTTTATGTCCGGATACTATGTGTCTCTGTTAGTCCAGTGCTGAGCAGTATCCTGCTTAGAAGCATTCTTAGACGGGAATTACACAGCCAGGCTGGCCTTCAGCTGGCCATCACAGGGTACAAGTGGAGCAGATATTAGAGTGCCTTCATCTGATAATCTGAATATGTTGCACTGACACTATTTGTTATTATCAGCCGGACTTGTAATGCCATCAAAAAAGTCTGCCAAACCAGTTGCCATGATTCAAAGTAAACACACATAAATTAGCATGTAATTATCATTCTGAGCATTTTTATTGACTGAGTCCTGCTGCAGGCACTCTTTTGTTTTATCCAGGATTTTCAAGAGGTTTGCAGGCATTAAAGTTATCCCAACTATATTCGTTAATTGTAACACAAACCGGCTTTTTTATAGCGTCCTGAATCTTCTGCAGCCTTCTCTGATCTGAAAACTGTGATGCGTCCTTCATCTGCCACTTGTTTTTCTACCTCACGGTTCCTAGCTGTTTATGAAAAATTATCCAGCTTTGGTAAGTTTTTTATAGAAGCCTTCTTCATTACTACTGAAAGAAAACAGAATTTCATCAACCTTATGATATGACTGCATGTGATTATTTGTGCATAAAACAGGTTGGTGAACTACTCATTGTACATTACTGTTGCGTCCACATTATGACCGAGGATTTGTAGTAATACCATTACATTGCTCTTATTATTAGTTTACTTAAAAGTCTTTCTAAATCTTTTCTCATTATGGTTCTTTTATTGATGGCTTTTATGCTTGTCATTAGTTTTCTTCTATGTAATTTTATTTACTTTTAAAATGATTTGTCTCAGATTTTGGCTTCTTAAGCAGCTGGTTCATTTCCAAATTATTACTCTTTAAAAAAAAATATTTTCTTGCAACTAGTTTCACTAAACTATATTTAGCTTTGTGAAACTGACCCTTTAAAGTAGCTGATTAATATATGCATCTCTATATGCATGTGCCTGCACAAGTGTACATATATAAGAGGATCACTTTTGTGGTGCGTGTGGCCATATAACATATGAGGTCTCATAACGTATGAGCTTCATCAGCACCTTTTGTTTGGTCTTTAATTTCTGAACATAAATTTCATTACACTGAGCCCTGCTTGTATTTGTTATCACTAAGGGCAGTGTAATGAGCATAGTTTTTCTATGCCAAAAATTCTCACGCTTTTGTAATCAAGATCAAAAACTATAAAACCCATATTATGGCTCAGCTGTCATTATTGGTAATGGCTGCTGATCCCATTCAAGATTTCCGAATACTTCTATGAGATTTTGTAAGCCACCTTTTCCTAACTTTAGTTGCAATTTCACAGCTTTCCCCCGTCTCGGTAATGTGTAGGTTTTAAAGGAGAGTGGATGACACCAAAGCAGACCTGCAGCCTCTTCGTTTGCACCCTTGATTTGCTCAAGGCTTAGGCAATACCTCAGGGAACAATGCTGTTGGAGTCTCAAAGGAAGCTACATAATAAAAGAACTCGTTGAGCTTTGAAAGAACTAAGTGAATTTTAGTAAAGATCATGTTGCTGTTTCTTTGAATCAGTAGATGACATCCTGGAGTTTGGTAGAGAGCTACCAAACACTACTGAAAGCATTTTTCATGTCTTCTTGAGACACAGGTTCAGCAACATGCAGTATCCGCACCCCCCTCCAGTCAAGGGGTATTGCTTACCTTGCTGGAAGCATCACGGGGGTTTTTTGTAATTTGTAATATGTATTGTACATATTAAAGGGAAGGAATGTATGAAGAAGTGAAACAGGCCTCCCTCTGGGCTGATTTGGGAGTGAAAAGCCTTCAGTTCTTAGCCTGGCATCTAACCTGAATCTGCTTGGACAGATATGTCAATTGCTCAGCTGGTTTAGTGTTACAGAACACATCATATTCTGACTTAGCCAACCACCTGAGCTAGGCAAAGAAATCAAAGAGGGAAATTTCTCTACTTGCATTATTAAGGCAGTTATCAATCCAGTACAGCCACACAGGCAAAGACCTCTAGGATTTCTGGTTCAATTAATGCAAGTCCTTTGTAAAAGCACAAATAGAGAGACCTTGTAGGAACAGTTTAATTAAAACAGGAATACTGGGAAAGTAGAACAGGTCCTGCTTGGCCACAAGTGCTTGACCTCTTTGTACCCTTTTAATCAGATGGCTGCATTTTCACCTTTATTTATTTACATAGTGCACTTAGACAAGAACAAGGGAACCTTGATGTTGGTTTTTTTTGGGGGGGAGTCATTGTGTAGCTCACAGATATTTGTCGCATCTGTTTCCTGTTAAGGAAGCTTAGTGCTGCCTTTTGTCCAGCAGGTGGAAGACTTGCTGCAGCATCTAGAGCTCAGCAGCCAGTCTATATATAAACATTTGTGAAACAATCCAGGGTTTTAAGTCGTTGCGGCAAGCAGATGTTATTAAATAGGCAGGTTTTCATGAATGTGTTGTTTGCAGTACTTCGTTAGCATATGAAATATAGTGGTAGTGTAAAAAGAGAGGAAATTTCTGCACTAAAACCATTAAAACCTGAATTCAGTAACTGAACATGGGAGATGCCACTAGGGTAAACCCCAGCACTATAAATAGCTTTGCAAGGCTTGCGGGGTTTTGTTCTATATTTGTACTATCATTGCAGCTGTAGAAAGTAACTCCCCTTGATTTCAAGGAATACACTTCTCCAAAGCGCTGCTTTGGGAGATTTACAAAGACTTTCTTAATGTGCAGTACTATTAGTATTAACTTACCAATCATGTATTAGTTTGTCTTTTTTGATCAGGGAAAAGATATTTGAAAACATTAGAGATATCTCTGTCCAATGCAAATAGAGAAGTCTGTAGCACTTAGTGTGACTTAGGTGCAACTGAGCAAACAAGATACTGCTTCTAAGCCTGTGACTATTATCCAACCTGTTGTGACATGTTGCTCATCTTAGAAATGCTCTAGAATGTGTCTAGGGATGTCTGATACAGCTAGAAAGACATGTTAATAGTTGCTGTTAATAAATTGTTGATCTGTGTGAAGAAATGTATTTGTATGAAGTGGCTAAGAATTACATTAAACAATTTGTAATATATATTGTACATATTAAAGTGAAAGAGTGCATGAAGAGGTGAAATAAGATTTGAAGTTGTTTTTTCATTGGTATGAACTAAGGGAAAAGCTTGTAAAGGGATGTTTTATGAGCATAATGATGTTAAAACTGTGGCTTAGATATAAGGCTATTTTGACAAATTAAGCCTTAGCAGTGATACAAGCAGGTTAGTCTTCACCATATGTAACTGGTGAAAAAGTTAAATTTAGTACATTTCTGTACTATGAATATAATCCTGGACAGCCACACAGTCTTCAGCCTTCACACTGCCACTGCAGGACTGTCTCCATCAGTCTGCTATTCCTAAACACAGTTGATATATATATTTTTAATCATACAACCCTAAATACTGGCTCACTTCATGTCTCTGCTTGTTGAAAAGCAGATCTTCCTTGCTATCTTTCACTTGCTATTGGAGTGGTCAAGTATCTCAGTGGAAGCCCTTGGTGTTGTGCAGAGTACTGGAATAAAAACCAAGAAATAATGAAGTCAAAAGACTTAAAAATGTGCATATATTTTGGAGTACCAGGAATATGCTAAAAGTTGTGACCTTTGGTTTTGGAGCTCAGTTCTTTTGAGTATTTCAATGACTCGGTGACTTATAACTAAAAATTAGATATAGCAACATCTTTCTTATATGACAGAGTATGATAATCTGGGAGATGGGGATGATTGGTCTGCTTTCAAGTGGACTAACAAATACTATGGAAGGTCAGGATTCGGGGTAACAACAATGTGGTGAGCGCTTGAAAGTCACTTTTTGAGAAAGGGGGAGACAAAGATGATGCATTTTTGTCTGAGGAGCTTGTCTGAAATCGTAGGAGTAGGTCTGGCAAAGGGTAGGGTATGAAACTCTGTCACGACTTAAGCAAACATACTTGCTTGCCAAATCTGATTGTTTTTATCAATGGTTTACAGATATTATTCCTAAGGAAATTCAGAAGCAAGATTAATGAGTTTCTCTACTGAATGACATGGCTGCCACCTAGGTGGCTTTTCAGCTTATTCTAGTTGTACAGAAGTCTGATCTAACTTTCAGTGGTTGTGTGCATTGAACTATTATCACCATCATGCTACTGTCCGCTCACAAAAAATTCAGGTTTTGATCCTTTAGATTTTGCTGTCCTCAGGTAACAAAAATAGTGAAACTGTGTGTGTAATAGGAAAAGGTGCATGCCAAGAGTAGATTATTAAAGAAATGCTCTTAGCATTTATTACAATTAATGATGTAAGTGTTGTGTCTGTGGCAAATGCATAATGTTCTTTATTCAGGTGAATTACTGATATTTTTAAGCACAATTTCTGCTTAACTCAAAAAGCTTCTTAGTTGCTGCTTGCAGTGTGAAGATGTACTATGGCTGAGCAAGTTGCTGTGCTTCAGCTGGCATGGTGCTAGCTGTATCTCAGAGCTGTGAGACTGAGTATACAAGGCAGCTGAATGGCTCACATAGGGTTAAATAATGTCTTTGCTCACTTTGGTGCAAAGGGGGAAAATTTAAAAGGCCTAATGGAAGGCATTAATGGAAGAAACTTTCTTATGGAAGCTATTCAAATGTGAGGTGATTGATTTATAACGTGTTTGTATAGACAGAAGCATGCAACCATTGCAGATAACTGTACTGAAGTGATATGTATGCTTTATTTCTTTAAATAACATAGTAATGGGAAACTCTTAGCTATTTCATTAACTTCATCACAGCTGAACTGTTCTGTGAGGTGGAAAATACGATAAAGGCAAAACTGTGAGCCTTTGTTGTACATGCTTGTGGAATTTTTGTGGACCATTCTACAGCTATGGAAGACGCTCTTTGTTTCAGAGAAAAGGTTTCTTTTCAGTGGCAATGAGCTAGGATCCCAGGTCTACCTTTTCTTAGATGCATAAGCCTAGTCTGCCAGACTCATGGAAACCACTGAGTAGGATTCTAGAGTGGGAACATGGTTGTTTTGCTTTGCTTGCCTTGTCATGGAGCTCTAAGGGTTTGTGATTGATATTTGTGATACAGATTCCAGCTAAAGAGGAAGAAGAAACCATTCAGATCAGCATTGTCCAACTACATATTTTCTTTGAAGCAAAGACTGATTTATGAAGGAGAAGAACTTATTCTGGCAACAGGGAGGTTCTCCCTTAAAACAGTGATAATACAATAGTGTCCTGTTCCTCTGACAATTAAGTCAGATGTTTTCTGTATGCTTGGTCTCTGCTCCAACTGTTGGTTGGATTGAAGGGTGGCATCTCTTCAATCAACAATTCAACAATTTTGTGTTGATCTAAGCACTGGGCTCCCCTGTGATGCTGAGTCAAGTATTCTGATAGAGCTTAGTGTCTTCTGGACTATTTATTTGAACTATCTGAAAAATCGAGACGTAAGGGTAAAAAAAGCCCTAATTTAGGGAGGAGCAGAGTGTTTGGAAGCAGATTTGTTGGAATTCTGGGTCCTGCCTTCTCTCTTAGCTGTTCTTCAACTATTCCAGTATACTCTGCTGCTTATATCATCAGTAAAAATAACTAAAAGAAATATTTCGGATTCACGGTTTCAATGTGTGTTCCTTACGGTAGTTTTGCCACTGGATATGTACCTGCAACTGAAAATTTCACAAGGCATCCTACTGATCTCACTACTTAAAAAAAAAAGGTGATATTTAGGATCTTCATTACTTACAGCATAGAAAGTGAGCATATTATAAGGGTGATTCTAATATTAATGTTAAAGTCTATCTAAATCTTCACATAACCTTTTAATGACAAAGGAGAGACATTCTAAAGCCATACAAAACATGTCTGGTTTTATGCAACTTGAATCTAAATATTTTTGATTTGGGTGTAATCCTCTTTCAGAAGCACACTTCTCCCACAGTTGTAGAACTCTGTGCTGTATGGGCCTGTGTTCATTTTTCTCTTCTTTATGCTTTCATTGTGGTGTAGCAGAACCTTCAGAGCATAATTAACACATTTATTTTTGGTAGCATACATTTACAGGACCGTTGAAACAGTCTGCCTTGTATAGCTGCATGCACTGCAGAGCGAGCCAGAAAACTTTCTAAATAAAAAACAACTGTTCACTTTAATAGAATATATGTAAAGATTAACTGTCATTGTCATTAAATAGCCTTCCTTCTCATATTACTCTGCCTTCATCTTTCTCTCATTTGAAATACTCTCAGTGACAAGAGATTTGTGATGCAGCATCTGACAGGTGATAATGTTGCTGTGCTCATGTACTTTAGTGCTGGCTTTTAGGGGAATTGCACAACCGTGGCTCTTATGCCACTCACTGATTTTAAGTAGCTAGACAGTGCTGTAGCTATCTCAGCAGGCTGAAGGGGTTGTCTGTTTAACTGCTTATGAATGTCAGGGTGTGGCATGGAGGGGTAGCTCTCTGGGGCCGTGGAGTATTCCCAGGCTGACCCATCCCACCACCCCGGCCAGAAGAGATACAGGGGCACCTCCTTGGGGAGGGGATGAGGGGATGGAGACTGGCCCTGCTGCAGCATTACTGGGGTGGGGGCTGAGATGTAATCCTGGGACCTGGGCATGGTTCTGGGTGAAGCTGATTTGGGCCAGTGAGCCTTGTTAGTGCCATCAAAATCTCAACACTGAATGGCTTGGCAATACTTGATTCTTCATATTTTTTAAGTTTCATGCTGTTGCATATTTCAGGATAGACGTTGTTAAAAAGACACAGGAAGAGTAAGATTTAGAAATCAGCTTCAAAACCATCTGGCAATTTTGGAATATGGAAAAACACAGAGAAGCCTATTACATTTTCTGGTAAAAAACACAGGTTTCTTCTGGAGGAAAACAGCTGCTGCATGAGACTTGCATCCTGATTGCAAGAGAGAACTTGGAATGTGTTAAAAGTGCCACTGACTTTGTTATCCTCTGTCATTTTATAATTTGCTCCTGCGAACAAGTATGGTGCTTACTACAGTGCAGCATATCAATGGGATGACTTGCTACAGTTGCTAGATGGGAAGGACATGAGGGCTGAAGCCTAGCAGAGGAATGAGAATATCCATTTATGTACAACCTTGAGTTCTTAAGTGCTAAAGTGGTGCAACTCTGCTTGAAAATGTTCTATTTGCTTGAAATTAGTAAGTACAAACCCCATTAACTTGTTTCTAATATCAGCTGACTGTACAGCTCTTCTTGATTCTTATTTGGCTAAGTAGGAGGTGTCTCTTGTCAGATTACATTGATCTGGTGCATCAGTAGACTTACTCAAATAACTCCCTTTTTTACCACATATTACTTATTTTATTCCATCATTATTTTACTTTCATTCTCATTTTTTTATTACATCATGTTGACATTTACCTCATTGCATCAATAGTGAAGATAATGGGAAGGAGTAATTTGTTTTCTGGAAACATTTTCTCCTTTTTTTCTTTTCAATTATTTATGTTTTACTTCTATATGATTTTGTGAAGACTTTTTCTAAAGATTACTCTAAGATGTGTTTGCTATGTGATAAGCCCATATAGAGAGGCCACAAGAGATATTTCTAGAAGCAGATTGTGCCACCACACTGTGATATGACAATGTAAAACAGGTTGCATTGCAAAGGTTGCAGCTGCTTTGAGTTTTTATTGGAAACAGGCTTTGGTGGGGTGGTCAGTGCATGTACCTTATTATAGGTGCTGGACATAAGCCTTTCTTACCTACCTTTCTTACTTACCTAGAGATAGCCTCTTCAGACTTCATTTTTGTTAAGGCATGTAGGTATGTTACACTGGACATCAGCGAGTGTCAACAGATGGAGGCTGACCTCAAGGGGTTCTGCAGTTTCCTCACATGAATGCAGCGTAATTCCTGTCAGAGTTTATCTGACTTGCAGCTAGAATGTTGTGTCCATTTTGGAGACCCCATTACAAGGAAGACTGGTGTGTTTGCAGTGGAAGGCCACTAAGGTGGCCAGGGGGTCAGTTTCATGCAGCTTCATTGGGGTAGCATATTCAAGGAGGAGAAGACTGAATGTAGAATTTGCGATAGCACAGCACAAACACCCACCCCTATGACAGAGTTAAGAGACTGATTCCCTGTGCTGACTAAATAAACCATGAGATTACACCCTTATCTGGGGCTCAGGTAAGTAAACTACACTTTAAATTTAGGATAGGACTTGGCTCAGTGAAGATTACTCTTGGTGAGTGCTCTGAAGGACCATTTCCATTACAGGAATCTAAGCTAATCAAGGAATTTTTCATTTATGCTATTGTTATAGATGGAATAAAAGGTTGGATGTGCCTTAATGCCACGGGAGATGAAAAGCTCTCTTGCACCTCCGGGTGGCGCTGCTTAAAACCGTTTCTGTTTGCTTTAAGGCTCTTTGTAAATCCTGTCCGTCATGCTTTTTTCAACCGCTGTAGTTTGCATCATCATGTGCAACAGGGAAACGGGTAAGTAAGGAAAGCAGAGACTGCTTGTGAAAGCTTCTGGTCACAGACCACAGATACAGACCTCCAGGATTTTGTCACTTTGTGCACATTTTCCATACCCTACAATTTCAGCTTACTGTTTTTCTGAACACATTAATATTCTGACTGTTTTTCTGTATGCTACTTGATAAAGATTTTACTACAGTTTTTACATGCACTATTTAAATGAAGCTACGCTTAACTTGTGAGAAATGATAGAGGGGAAATCAGAATAGGAAATACCACTTGAATCATTTATCTATCCCAGAGAGATACTGTGATAGATGTTCTTATATATATCAAATATTATTCCCTTCTACTAACAGAAAAAATCTAGAATTACCACCTCCACACTTCTCTAAATCCCCAGTTCAGCATCTGAAAATCATGGTATTAAAGAAGGATTTCTGGTTTTACATTTATTTGCACCTGGGTTATGAGCTGTTGGGGCACTTCTGGGTTAGTCTTGTCAGAACTGTCTTTGTGAGTGAGATGAGTGGAGACGTAGTTATTCCTAATGATGCTGAGACTCTCACTTATTGTCAGATTTTATGGAAGACACCACAGGCGACGAAAGTCACAAGAAAACTGAGACAACTGGTGGTGTTGCCTAGACACAGGCTGTACACACACTGTCTCCTATTGCACCTTGCCTTCCATAATCCCATCTGAACAGCAGGTCCTCTCTTTAAACAGAAGAAAAGTTTGGGGCAGATGCAGAGTTATGCTGTTACCCAGATTCTGCTGTCATTTACCTAGGTTAGGTAAAGGCTACATTATTCCTGCATTTGAAACAGTCTGTTACTGGTTCATTGTTGGAATGCAGAGGTAGGATGTGGGAGGAGATCTGAAGAGGATGAGATGAACTGGGAGAAGGAGGAATCCTTACTCTATTTCAAAAATAAAATTTCATGAGCAGAGCCTGATAGCTATCATCCTACTTATTTGTTTTAATGGCAGATCACTGTTAATTTTGGAACTCTTAAAGAAAAAATAATATAGTTTTGATTTACTTTCTTCATCTCTGATTTTTTTCTTGTCTTCTGATGCTGGGAAGAAGACCTGCAAAGAATATTTAAAAGAGAAGAAAAAGAACCTCGGGACTTGGCCAGGGTGAATGCTTTGGCATTTTCTCTGCAAAATCAGTTTCTCTTTCAGACAAGAAGTTGTTCATCTACATGCTGAAATATGAGTATATTATGTGGTGTGTTTTAGGCATTGTATTATGCCCTGATTCACCAGAGCATTCCTCTGTTTTCATGTAACTGCAGCAATTTAAATGAAACAATAAGCTAAACTACAATGCTTCTCAGTAAGGTTCTCAGTAACACTTTATTGCACCTGTCATGTAATTCAAAATGAGTAACCTAACATGAATTTTTGTTACGTAATTTGATAATTTGCATAGATTGTTTGGCCTGGGTGTAGGGTTTGGAACTGTTCCTAAACTCTTCTAAATCTGGTCTTGGATTTCCATGGTTCCTGAACCTTCATGTATTTTCCTGAAACAGCAAAAAGTTATCTAACTTAAGGAATAATAATTCGGTACCACTGTGTTCGGTGGAATATGATGTTTCTCTCGGTGTTTCCTCACATACTTTGCCTCTCTGGTGCCTTTTCCACATTTAATACATCTAATAAAATTTCCTTATGAAAATGCTATAAAGGTTCATAAACTAATGTTTTTGCAATGATTTGCATGCTGTCTTTGCTATTGTAATTGATCTAGCTCATTAATAAGTAATGTCAGATTCTAAGAGGTGCCAAACTCCCTATGATACCCATAAGCTGTTTTGTGAGTACTGGAGATGCAGGATAAGATCTTAAATGAACTATGTTTTTAATAGCTTAAATCAAATATTTCTCTACAGCATTGAGCTCTATTGTGAATGAAAATGTTTGTACAAGGGAAAGTTTACAGTACAGAAGACATGTTACAGAATACAGTTATTTACACAGCACTCAAAGATTAAGAACTGAAACTACGATAAGGGACACTCAGTCTGTTGCTTAAGTGCTCAATATCGTGTTTGCTGTTACTATAGGTACTATAGAAAATGATACAAAACTAACATCAACATTTGGTTTCAGCTAGGGTGGTAGCATCTGGAGCACACTGTAGCTGGAATATGTATCCGTGGAAAGAAGCACGGACTTAACTTTAATCCATCACTTAAATACCATCTATGTGACTGATTTTCCTCCAGAATATTATAGCACTTCTGAGAGCTTGGTGGCTATTGAGTTGCTTTCCAGAGCATCAGGTAATACCTCTTTCACTTTTCCCCTGATGATTTTTTCTATAAATGAATAGTATATTGGGATGAATTTATATTCTGATTGCACTGCAGCATATTATATTTGTGAGTGGGGTTTTTTTGGAAGTGTTTGAGCCAAAATATCTGTTTCTAACATCTTTACAGATGTTAAATTTGTTGGTGTATTCATTGTTCTACCTGACATTTTCTCTGTCAGCCTTAGGAAAGATGCATACCAATATTTTTAAATTCGACTAGTAAAGGTAATCACATTGCTCACATCTTTGTGTCCTCGAAACTCTAATTCTGGGAGGTTGTACCTGTGGCTATGCACCTCCTCTAGGAACAGGAGTGACAAAATACACAAGCTGTGGCTCTTTGTGATTAATGGAGGAAAAACCTTGAAGCTCTTGAGATGCCAGGTGTTTGCTTTAGAAACTTCTTAATTCAGACATTATGGTTAGCATGCTGTATTAGCTGGCCCATACTACTGATTTTCAGCAGTCTGCTTGAGGTGTTCTGTACTGGGCAGCGGCAGTTATGTTCTTTTCCATTGGAATTTATTCATCTTTTTTTTTAAATTACACAATTCTTGCTTTACCAACTGTTCAGAGCTTTCACTCAGCACATGCTGATACGTCATCCTTGTCTACATAGGAAACTATAATGTTATAAAAGATATAAGCAATAGCATACAGCTGCAGTTGTATCTATCTATGTAGAGCAAAGTCGACATTCTGCCAATGAAATCAGGGTCTTACCATGCTAAGCACTGTATGAACAACTTGTTGAACATCATTTCTGCCTCAGCACCCACAGTCTAAACATGGAGAGGCAAAGTGCAATGAGGAAAAAGAAGGTTTTTATCTGCCATACCCTCTACATCTTATTTTTCAATCTATGTGACACAGTTTAGAAACATTAAAACATGTAGAACCATCAGGATTAAGGTTGTAAAGGAGGCTAAGAGGTAATCAAATTGGGTAGGAGGAACTTCTTCAGGCAACTTCTCTGTTTTTGTTTAATAGTGCATGAAGTAAGTTTATTTTAAATCAATAAGGTATCAATTTATGGTTAATACATACAGTGGTTTAGTAAGATGAAAGACATGTTTGATTGAAGAAGTTGCTCTTGTGTAAAGACATTAATTTTGTTAATTTTAATTTGGCTAAATTTTTGCAAGAAGTTCTTGTAGAAAGCCTACAAAGTTTTGGGCTGGAAAAACCTGCCTTACTTTATGTTTGTTTGACTTGTGTTCTGTAGAGATACTTGTGGTTTTTTTATCCCCATTGTCAGAGAACATATATGAAACAGCAGGTTTGGATAACACTATCACTGAACTCTCTTTTGGAGCCAGTAAATTAAAATGGAAAAAAATACACTAATGATTCTAACCTTTTAAACTGCTTTGAATGACAAAGACCTGGCTTGAGGTTTGTATGAGAGTCAAAATGAAAATTCTTTTTTAGAAAATATGAAATTATTTGTGCCAGGTAGGACAAAATCCATCAAGAAAAACTGCGAATCATTTCAGAATAGGCAGTAGCGAATGCATTTTACTGGGATGTGGAATGGTATGGACTTGTCTCATTGCAGGAATGAACTCAGCAGTACATTCTTTCTGATTTTGCTCCAGCTATGCTATGCAAATATAGATTTGGAGCTGACATATGTCTTAAAGCTGAATGTGTAAGTTTGTGTTTGCCTTTAAGGAGAAACCCAACAATTCTGGAGATGTTGAATTCTCCCATGAGGTCCCTAGATACCTACCTTAGGACCGTGGGCACAGTGGCTAGATGGATTTAACTCTTACTGATAAGCTTAAGAGTAAAATATGTTCTGCTTCTGTTGAGCATGCCTAGGCATGATTGCTAATACTAAGAGGAATGACATAGTTATATTCATGTTTATAGTGCTGAAGTTATAAACTAACCTAATGGTAGCAAAACACACACTCTCAATTGTTGTTATGTTATTTCCTACGATGCAAACATTGTTATTTGCACATCAAAAAGCAACTGGCTTATTTGTATAATTACAGCCCTTTAAAAAATGTCTTAATGAGCCCGTCCTTGTTGAAGTGAATGTTCAGAGCATTTACTGTTTGTGCCATGGCAACACCTGCTTTCTGTTTCTTTGTATGTATTCTACTGCCTTGGTATCGCCTGCGGCAGCAGAACATGCTAAATAAATAGTATCCTTAGAAACTGTAAACTAAACATGGGAGCACAGTTGATGCCATATAGCTTTTGATTGCATTTTGTGTTCTGAAATGTGATAAAGATCACCAGGGAATGACTTCTCAAGCCTAAGTTGTACAATGTTCAGTGACAGAAATTGCCATCCATTAGATTTTACCTGAGTATAGCACAGAAAAAGTATTTGTTGTTGCGCAAGGAACAAATTACATTGTAATTGAACTATTGAAAACTGAACTATTGAAAACTGAACTATTGAAAACTACTGAACTATGAAAACAGTAGAACTATGACTAAACATAGACCGTATAAGAACTTTAAGACTGGGCTCTGTTTTCTTGTTTTCATCATGAAATGCTTCAAATGAGTAAATAGTTGCAGAATTTCATTCTCTCTTTCACATGCACGTTTTTTGTGCACAGTTCAAAGAGCTAACTCAAACCAAACCAAACCAAACTTGAGTTCACCTTCTGGTGGTTTAAAAGCAGTTGGTAAAATAGAACATATTTCCCAAGAAAGTGAAGGTGTGTGCTACAGCTTTATTGTAGCCATTTAAATTAAATATAACATTTTAGAAATTTTACCCTCATAATTCCCTTCTGGGTGTCTGTCCTGCTTTGCTGGCCATAATACTTCAGATTTCATGAAAGCCATTAAATTTAGCGGCATACTTCAGGAATTCATTTCTGGTCCATTTAATGTGTACATTCTTTACTGTATTGGAGAGTAAGAGGCGGTCTGTGCAATGCTTCAATCTAACTTCAGCTGTGTTGTGCTGGTTTAGTAGAGGAAAAGTGATGACCAAAAAGAATGAGAAAGAAGAGTAAAATCATATAAAATTAAATCAATCCAGAATGATGTTGAGAATTAATTGCTGTTTCTCATAACTAGGCCACTGTAGGTTTCAGGCAGTTAAATTCGAAAGGAAAAGATTGTTTTTTCCCCTCAAAACTTAAAATTGTAAAATCCTTGCCATAAGCTGTCATGGATGCGCAAATGTATAAACAGACGAAGGAATAAGGAACAGCTAATCAAGAATATATTCATCAATAGCTGTTGAACTTTGTGGTCTGTAAACAACCTCAGACTCTGGATGCCGTTTGGTTATGGAATGTGGCAAGTTTGATGGGCCAAAGAAAGCATCCACAGATGCTATGTTTATGGCCTTCCTCCCAAACACTCTGCTGCTGGCCATGGTCAGAGATTCTGGCTAAACTGATGTTTGGTCTGGCTTAATCCTGGAGTTCTTAAGTTCGAAGTTCTTTTGTTTACAAAGATGAAAACCTTGCTTTTGCCACTCTGGTATAAGAGGAGAGTAGCACATAAAACAAATGTAGCTGTGAAGGTCCAAGTTAGTCATAGTGCTCGATCACGATGACTTAAAGCAACCTCTCTTTCCTCTATCCTGCCCCTCCCAGTTTCATTGCTGACAGGTGACCCAGGAGGATTGTTTTATTCTATCCACATACCCAACATCTCTGCTCCTGAAAGGTTTCTGAAGACTACATATCAAGGTAGAGCTGTCTAAGAGACTGTTGTGGAAGCTTGTGAATTAAGTGAAACCAATGATATACTTAAAACAAAATTTATTTTACAAAACCAATTAGAACTCCATCAACATTTGGAGGATAACAGACTTGGAATGTCAAATGGATTCATGACCACACAATTGACATAAGTTCTTAAGTTTTTGAAAGTGCAATCCAGAATGTGCAATCCTTCACCCAATAAGGTGAGAGCTCTCAGCATCAATGCCCAATACCTTGGGCATTGTCCTGACCCAAAGACAGTCCCAACAGCAGACCTGCTGCTCCAAGGAGGACCAGCTCAACCGCTTTCCTGGTGGGGCTCCCTTTATGCCGTTGGTCAAATCTGATTTATGTTCAAATATAGTGGCATTAACCCTCATTGGCTGGGGGTCTTTACCTGCCACACAATAGCCACTACACAAATGTGATGTGGGTTGGCCTGCACTGGGGTGGTTAGCGTGGCATAACCAATACCAGCATTGCACAACTGCAGCTGGAGAGCCTCCATTCCCGCTAGGGCAAGGGCACCTGCCACAAAGGTACCTGCTGCCACAGTTGTTAGGGTGAGCTTTTTGAAACATAACATTAAGCAGCAGGCTTTCAGAGTAACACTCCATTAAAGAAGCACTTTCCGCATAATTTCTATTCAGTTTGTGCCTCCTCTGCCCCTTTGCCAAAGCACACTCTGCTGTGTTTCGTATCATCATTGCTCATTGTGATACCTTTCTTTAGTAGATTGTAGGTACTTCAGTGTTGGGCATACCTTTTTAAACGCCACAAAGATGTCACAGATATCTTCTGTGCTTCAATAACAACATAGTTATAAGAGGTATAAAAATTAATAGGAAACAATATAACTGAAAAGACCAAAGACAATGCAGCAACATAGAAAATATTTTCCTCCCACAACTTCTTTACTTGCCACCTGCAGCTGAAAACAGCAAGTCTGTGATACAGATTTTTTTTCCCAGTGATTTACATTTGCCAAGCAGTAAAAATGTTGTACTTTTTCTAACTGTTTGAATATGCAGGCCCACTCATCTTAAAAATAGTTCAGTTTTGAGTTTGTCTTTTTGTTCCCTTGACAGCTCTCTCTTACAAAGCATTATTCTTCTCAATGCGAGGATGCTTTGGTCTCATTCTAAATGAGTATCTACTGTGCATCTTTTGTTAGTCTCTCCAGTCAGCAAATGTCCTATTGTTACATAGTGATCTAGGTCCCCAGATTCATGGAGTACATTTTGACAAATTCAGAACAAAATGTGTTTTGCTCCAGTAAAAGAGCCAGTGTAATATGTTCAACATCATATTCACACTTTATTCTAAAATATATTTTGACCTCAGGTCTCTGCAGGAAGGTGCTGAGGGCTTTATTCAAACAATGTACTTCACTGTTCAAATCAGGGCCCTATATTTATTTTAAATCTCAAAATTTAGAGAAAGAAAAGGTTGAAGCAAGAACTAAGAGCCAAAAAAAAAAAAAAAAAAAAAGCAATACAAAACTTTCGAAATTAAATGTATTTTCTCATTCTGATCAGCTGAAGTTGCAATTATTTTCTTAAGAATACTTTTATCAGCCACACAGAATTCCCCAAGTAGGGGATCCTGTAGGGCGTTGTAAACTTTTAGGTAAAAGCATGTTATGGTTTTTGCATTGTTTAGGATATTTCTCTTTTAGAGCACCACTCGACGTACTACTTTACTGTTTACTAATTATGTTATTTTCTCCCACTTCACAACTTCACTTGTCCAGGTTAAGAAACTTGCTTAATCAGATTGTTATATATAGTTAGTCAGATCAAAAATCTGGATATTTCTCTTTAGTTTTAGTTTTCTGAATGGTATTGGCTCTGGTTGTTTAACATTTACATAATTTTGATTTTGAATTTTGAAAATGTTTATGGATTGGCATTTTGGCATTTTTATGAAAATATGTAAAAAAGAAATGGTGTGGAACATCAGTTATCTCTTAAAGATGTAAAAATTACAAAAAAAAAAGTTCTGTATTTTTTTTTCAATTAGAAATAATGCAAAACCTGCTATGGATAAACAGGTGGAAGGCACCTCTTACAGGAAGACTGAAGAGAGTAACAGCTAGAAAAGTTTGTCCAGGGGAGAAAGAATGTTGTAAGGCCACAGCTGAGAGCTGCTACATTAGCCAACTTGTGCTAAGTTTAATAGCAGCTGAAGGTGTTCAACATTGCACATGATCTGCCTGCCTAAACTTTAGGCTTTGGTCTTGTTAATTACTCAAGCATTTGCCTCCCTTTAATTTTGGTTTCAGGCAGGCAGGCTACAAACAAAAATCTACCAGGCATCGTTGAAGTATTTTATTCTACTGGGTCTTTCTGTCAGATAAATGTATAATGTGTCATAATAGAAGGTGGGCTATTCAGATGGTAGGAGCTGTTATATCAACATCAGGCCTAGTTCTTCCTGTTTTAGTCATTTACAGCTCTACATTTCTTGCCAGAAAATTGAATAGGGTTTAGGGTTAGTTTGTGGATAAACCTTCAGGCAACTGAAGTTGAAGCAGAGCAAGATGGACATGATAGTGGTGAACAAGAGATACTGAGAAGCTCTTGCTTGTGATGCCATATTCTTTGTGTGAAAGACCCACATTTATAACTTTCCCTGTAACTTTGTTTCTGAGGACTTTTCCTGTACTCCTTGCTGATTTTAGATTTCTTCTGTCTTTGTGGACTGTGGTCTGAACGTTAGTCTGTTTGTAGGCATGTGATAAACACAGACAACAGTGCTTACGAAAGTGGCATGGAGTTCCTTGGAGACCTCCTCAGCAGCACCATGTATTGTGAACATGCCACCTTCACTTCTGCTTGCTTCCCATAGAATTTTGGATCAGATTATCTAAAAGACATTTGATGGCCTGCACTTAGAGTCTCTTAAATTTAGATTAAAGTAATAACATGCTCCCTCTGGAGAAAAGAACTCTCTAAAAAAAGAAAGACTGGAATTGTGCTGGAAATAATATTTTTTTTTCTTTAGACTTAGCTCAAATACATGAATAGAACAGCTTCCACCTTTCTCACTTTCCTTTTTCTGAGGACAAGGTTTCAGTAGAAAAAGAACAGTTTTTCACAAGAAGAAAGCTTGGTTTTCAAATCCTGAATTTACTAACAATTTGTGGTGTTGCGTATAAAACTAAAGCCTGGTTTAAAGCTTGCTATAAAGCAAAAGCTTGCATTGTGCCTGCTTCTGCCTTTGAGAGGAGGAAAACAAAATGTGACACATGAAATGTATTCATTGCAATACTGGGGAATGTACATGCACTACCATGACAAGTGCAGTTTCACACCTTTGATATAAGACCTCTATTCACATAATACCTTTGGACTGAAGAAAATTTAAGGGATTTTGATCAGCTTTGACTATCTTGCTCAGATACGGCAAATTCCAATTTTTTTTATAATAACTGAGTTAAAACTTCACGGCAAGTTTCTGTCTGTGTAATTTTTTTGCACCTAAGATGACTGTTAGTGTTACACTCCTGTAGAAAACCCAGAACATTAAAAGTACTTTATTACATTTTTCTCTTATTGAATGAGAAATGCAAAACATATTTCCAGTCTCATTTGTAGGTAGACATAAGATTTTGCTTGAAATAAGTCTTCCCCACTAATAAGCGAACTTTAGACAAATCAAAATGTATTTTGTGGTTTAGGTTGTGACATTAAACTGTTGGCCTCTCCACCATGGCAAAATGTAAAGAAATAAGACTGTGACCATTTCATCAGAAGGGAGGGTGCCCACTAAGCCAGATGGCATATCTGTGGTCAGATAAATCAGTCATCAGGTTCTTTTGAAGCAGCATGACACATAGCAGCTTGAATGATGCATGCTTTTTACTATCTTTCCAAAACTAGCAGAACCAGGATTTGAATGTTCATTAGCTTTGTTCTGTGAGCTGCTCAGGCATCAGCTTTTAAAGTCGGGAGCTGCAGCTATTTCAGTGAGAAATGAGAAACAAATTGTTGTGAAAGTTGCCTGCACACTGTTTAATAATGGTTTAATAAGGGTTAAAGACTGTGAGTGAGTGTGTGTTAGCTATCTAATGGTTTTAAATGATAATTTTGTATGCTAAAACCTGCAGGCAATGAAGCTCAAAACAAATGCTGCCACCATTTGCACTTGCTATGTGATTATGGATTACAAAGAATTTTAGAAAGGATTATTTGGACTTCTGGAAATGGGCTAGTCCTTAAACAAGTCTCTTATACGTCAACGTCCATGTTAAAAATCATTGCATTCAGATCCTCTGTTGAGTGTCACACTGTGTAAAGAACTTGGTAGGTAACTCCAGTGGCAATGGAGAGGAAGTATCTCTTCTTCCTTTCCTAAAGCAGCTCTAGCTTCTGGGCTGTTTCTGTGGTCTTAACACCTTAACACTCATCTGATACCAGAAAAGGACATATGAAAGTGTGATTCCACATCTAAACTCTTACCTGGATGTGGATGAATGAGTGAATGCCTTGAAGCAGGGATCTGTGCTGTGCTGGTGTGATTACTTTAATTTTTTTCCCCTCTCAGGTACTCTTTGCAATAAAATTGTACCAGTTGGCTTGCCAAGAACTTTTCTGTAGCCTAAGGTGGAAAAATCTCTGGGAATAAGGCTTACCCTGCTGTAGTAGAGATTTTGTATGTGAAATTGATATTTCCAAAACTAAAGGTAGAAGGAAAAAAATAAAAGGAAGAAAACAATTCCCAATGTCCTGGACTGAGTCCAGCAAGGGGTTGGAGCATCTGGCATACAAAGAGGGGCTGACAGAGCTGGGGTTGTTTAGCCTTGAGAAAAGTCAGTGGGACTGATGGGAGGGAAGGGGGGAAGATGGAGCCAGACTCATCTCAGAGGTATCTAGTGAAACAAGAGATAACATCCACAAACTGAAATACAGAAAATTTCACCAGAACATAAGGAAAAAACTTTTTTACTGTGAGGGTGGTGAAACACTGGCACAGGTTGCTCAGAGATTGTGGAGTCCCATCCTTGGAAATATTTGAAAGCTGTCTGGTCATGGTTTCAGGCAACCTGCTCCGACTGACTCTGCTCTCAGCAGTGGGTTGGACTAGACGTTCTCTAGAGGCACTTTCCAACATCAGCCGCTCTGTGATTCCAAGCCAAACCCCTTACAAACTATGTGTTAACAACCTGTTTATAATGATCTGAAAGGACACTGACATCTGCTTCTTTTATCTCAAGAACTGCTTAGAACAAATCATGTTTGGTGGACAGACAATTTATTCTGGATATTAAAGGACTAACCAGCACTTGATTTCTTCATTGTAAAAGAGGAAAATATTCTTTATTCCAAATGTATAATTCAGTGCATTTGACTGTATCCTCTAACCTCATTTTTCATGTATTTTGTAGTAATGAAATAGTATAACTGCCTTTAAAATGCAAGAATTTTCACAGCATTCATTATAGTTGAGAAAGGGGTCTCCACTGGAACCTTGGGCCTCCACTGGAACTAAAGCCTGTGGGATCTGTGTTTGTGCTATGATGCTAGAAATGGAATCAAAAATATATTTGCAGCTTTACAATATGAGTTTCTAAAGTCATTATCTAAAGTTTAACTACTCACTTAATCTGAACACATGCAAAAAGTGTAGGTTTCTTCCTTTTTTGCCTGGCTTAAGGAACACTGTAATCATTCAAGTGAAATAAATAAATAGTTGCTTTCATTTATACGTAGTTAAAGAATAGCACTACCAGCCTCTTCTGGAAATTGAGCTGCAGTTCTAAGTTTGTATCACACAAGTATTAATTCTCCTGAAACTAACATTCCTTTATAGATGGAATGAGAGTGAAGACGACATGAAAAATGTTGAAGTCTGCAACTGAATACACTGGGAAGTGATTTATCTCAGCAGGGAGGGAGCTAATATTTTTCCAGTTCTTGTGCGGACATTGATAGTTTAGTTTCATAGATAAGGCTCTGGCATCAAACACAAACTGAAATGAGGTGCTGCAAAAGGCTTATGGGTGGGGACACTATTAGTCAATACTAGCACAGGAGCAAATTTTGTCATCAGTTATAAATATCTTACTCAATGAAGTTAAGTGATATGAATAATGTTATATGACCTTCCAAAAGTACCCCTTTACAGCTGCTCTGTTAGTCTGGTATTAAACATATGAGCAAATATACAATCACAAATGACCGTGAAATAAGACTTACCAGATTTATGTGTTTTGAGGTGTGTCTTTGATAGAGGTGGGGGCTGAGATAGAAAATATACCTGAGCATCAAACAACCTAGAACATTTTGCAACAGAATGTACACAAGAAATATCACAAACTTCATGCTTTATCATGTCAGTCTTGTTCCTAGAGGTTAAGAGAGAGCTCTTGGGAGCACTAGGCTAAATTCACTGTTGATATAATTTAGTTTACGCAATTATCACCTTTTTATAAACGATGAGTGGAAGATCAGAGGATAAACCAAAGGCCGTATTTTCCTCATACAGATTTTGCATCAGGATTTCTTTTTGCTGAAATTAATTCATTTTAGCTTTGCATCCCTAGAATGGAAAGGGTTGTGCCCTCACATCACAGATCTCTTGGGTGTCTTTTCTGTCCCTATGAGGCAGCTTGTTTTGATAAATCCCTTTCTCTTGTGAATAATTAATTATGCTACAGGAGTTTTTACTTTAGGATACTAATAACAAGATAAAAGCCCAGGAAATACACTGCTACTACTTTATCCTGAACTTTGCTACAAAGATTTTTTTCTCTGTATTTGTTCATTGATCTCACACTAGGATTCTGATCTGAGTAGAATTCATTGTTCTTATTGCGCATGTTCTCAAAGCAAATGTAGTGGATAAATTTGGTTCTTAGATGGCTACATATTTGTTATACAGTGACTTCATGTGAACTTAAATTCAGTTTTCTTTAAATAGATAAAGTTGCATTTTAAAACTGAAATATGTTGTCCAATTATTGACATTGTTATGAAGAGGAAAAGATTGAAGCAGTGATTTGACATATACTTTGTTTGCATTAAAGAGACATTTCTGTTTGCTAGTATAAAAATATTAACCTGTCCTTGAGCAATGTGCAATACGCATTTTGTAAAAGTACTTTTAATACCAAGTTTGCTGGCTTTCTTCTGAGCATCTCTGTTACTATAAATATGCACTTTTAAAGTCACGGTTTAGTTTTTCATGCATCAGTAATATTAAATTGCTTGTAGACGTTAGTTGAATGGCATGGTTATAATACCATAGAAAGATCCACTCCATCTTCTGCTGGTGCAACTTGCTACAAGTCCCTTACAAGAGCATTAGGATAGTAGTGTTATCCGATGTTGGCTGGCATGTGGCAGTCTTCTACATCCTCAATTTTTATATTCTAGTTTTAGATGTTATGAAGAACAGCATTTACTTTTTAAGATGTGATCATAGCGCTGATTGTACTGCTAAATTCTAAACACAGCCTTTTCCCATCATGCAAGCATTTTTGAGATTTCAGGGTTTTTTTATTCTTATTTTCAGAAAATTCAGAGTTAAAATCTCAAAAGAGGGCAAAAAGTAAATTGGGAACCAACCAAGAAGAAAAAGCTCTGATAGATTTGAAACGTTTCATTTAGATGATTTGATAAGTTATTTTGATTGTGATCTTTTCTTATTTTACCATTTTAAGCATATGATAAGTTTCTAAAAGAAAAGTGTCTTTGAACCAAAGAACTGAAATTTCATTTAGAAAAATATCAGAATAAGATATCTGGCAGCTTAAGTGGTTGGGGGCATTTTTGAACATTTCAAGTCCTGGAATAGACTGTACAGTGCATTTCCTCCAAACAGTTTCTATTTAGGCAATTTTAAGTTCCAATTATGTGGCCTAAGGTTGTAAACCCTTGGTCATACTATTAGCCCCATTTACTTGAATGATATTACTTGGCCAAAGGACATAGTTTGTATCAGTTTTTGGGCTGGTTGTCTGAAATCCACCAGTACCAAAGGAAATATTGCTGTAACTAAAGACTTACTTTATAAGAGTGAGGATTTTAGTTCTGAATCCTTTGAAGATAAGGTAAAAAGTATTTTCAGCCTCGTTTGTCTCTTATCTACATCTGCGGCTACCAGGCATTGTGTTTAAAAAAGGAATATTTATGAGGCAGTAATTCTCAGAAACCACCTTGATTTTCTGCTAGGCGAATTGCTCAAGTGAGTAGCTGCAGTTTCTGAATTCAGGGATCTGTGTTTTCTGTGGAGCTGCAGTGGGTTAGCCTCAGCTAAGGGCCAAACTCCCCTCCTCAGGGGGCAGGGAAAAAAATAGCATGAGAAAGCTCATAGGTTGAGATAAAGTCAGAGAAATTTCATGCCCATTACTGTTATGGGTAAAACAGTCCCAACCTGGGGAAAATTAATTCATGGAAAATTATTGCCACTGAAAATAGATTTGGGTAGCAAGAAACAGACAAACAGTAAACCACCACTTTTCCTCTCCATCTTCCAGGCTCAACTTCAGTCCTTCACTACAGAATCCTCCACACACCCCTGAGCAGTGCAGCAAAGAGATGGGGGTGGGTGGGTACAGTCAGTCCACAACAGATCCTCTCGGCCTCTCTTTCCATCTGATACTTTTCTTCTGCTACAGTGTGGGTCCTTCTACAAGCTGCAGTTCTACAGGAAAAAATCCTGCTCCGGCATGAGGTCTCCCCAGACCTCAGTTCAGATCTGTACTCCAGTGTGAGCTCTTCCAGGGGCTGCAGAGGAATCTCTGCTCCAGCACCTGAAACGCACCCTCCCCTTCTTCTATTGCCTTATTACTCACAGTGCTGTCATCCACTCTCCCCTACCTGTCCAACATCCTTGGCCTTTCTTAAATATGTTATCGCAGATGTGCCACACATGACTGATGGGCTCAGCTGTGTTCTGTGGTGATCTGATGGAGCTGGCTGGAGTCAACTGTGTCCCCTGCATGGGGCAGCCTCAGGCTCTTCCTGCTACTCGCTGTATCCCCTCTGCTACTGCATGTATGGAGGGGACTTGGGTACAGTTCTTGTTTAGCACATTAGTTTGCAAAGCTGTTAGAAATGTTTCTCACAAACAAAACCCAACTTATTTTGAATCAGCTCCTTTTCAGAGTACAAACATGTTGCTATTAATTACTATTCCCTCATCTTATCTTCTTGCCTATGCAGCTGTTTTAAGTTATGTCTTGATAGGGAGCTTTTTTTCAGTTGCAAACAAGTTTGTTGTTATTTATTGCAGTATAAACAAAGCCAGGTATGTTAGAAATGATCTCTCAATTTAAACTTTTACTTTGAGAAAAGTCTATGAAAACTTGTAATTTAAGGAATATCAATGGCAATAAAACCAAAGAAATTTCTAAATGAAAATTTGCTTTTCAGCCCTGAAATGGGGCCACACAAAAATTATTTATCATCCCCATGCCCAACAGCGTTTCTGAAGGGAGATAAAAGTTAAGGATTAGTATCCAGAAAGCCTTCTGAACAAAGCTTACTACATTTTCTTTGTAGTTCACAAAGGCAAAAGTGTAACTTGGTTCAATTTGAGGTTATATATCTTACAAAAATGATGCAATAGCTACAGTCTCCTATGATATTATCATAGGTGGATATACAATGTGGCATAACACATCCTGTGTTTTTCAATGGGTACGTCTAATTTCCAAAAGCAAAAATAAACCTAAAATAGCATTAAATCAGTAAAAGACTAATTGCTTGAGGACAGCTTGCGTGACAAGATTATGTTATGTCACTTCTTTTTAGATCAGTCTCTTCTAAGTAAACAGACATCCTTTGGCATCTGAGTATTTCCCTGTGGCAGTCTGCTAAGAAAAACATGAGGAGATCTCCCCGACATCGCTTTTCCCGCTAGCTGCTCTCTGTGATTTATTTGCAGTCACAAGGATTGCTTATCTACTGAGATAGAGCAGCAGAGCCCGTGTGCCTGCCTGCTTGTTCTGTGCAGTAGGCCTATTGTTCTGTCATGGCTCCTGAGAGATTGCTGTAGGTTGACCTTGGCAGGTGACCTTATCAGAGGTGATTTTGCAAATACCGGTTTATTTCAATAACATTCAAATAACTTCTTGCAAGTGGTTTCTTAACACATTCAGAGTGGAATCCATGAGGATTATTGAATCATAGAATCGTAGCATGGTTTAGGTTGGAAAGGACCTTAAGATTATCTAGTTCTAACCCCCTGCCATGGCTTGGAACATGAGCAGGGACATTTCACCCTAGACTAGGTTGCTCAAGGCCATATCCATTCTGGCCTTGAACACTACCAGGAGTGGAGTATCCACAACTTCCTTGGGCAGCCTGCAGTGCCTCAGCACTCTCACTGTAAAGAATTTCTCCCTTATATCTAATCTGTATCTCCTCTGTTTAAATTTGAACCCCTTACCCCTTGTCCTATCACTGTAGTCCCTGATGAATAGTCCCTCCCCAGCGTCCTTGTAGACCTCCTTCAAATACTGGAAGGCTGCTATGAGGGCTCCACGCAGCCTTCTCTTCTCCAGGCTGAACAGCCCCAACTTTCTCAGCCTGTCTTCATGCGGGAGGTGCTCCAGTCCCCTGATCATCCTCGTGGCCCTCCTCTGGACTTGTTCCAACAGTTCCATGTCCTTTTTATGTTGAGGACACCAGAACTGCACACAATACTCCAAGTGAGGTCTCACGAGAGCAGAGTAGAGGGGCAGGATCACCTCCTTCAACCTGCTGGTCATGCTCCTCTTGATGCAGCCCAGGATATGGTTGGGTTTCTGGGCTGCGAGCACACACTGAAGCCGGCTCATGTTCATTTTCTCATTGACCAGCACCCCCAAGTCCTTCTCTGCAGGGCTGCTCTGAATCTCTTCTCTGCCCAACCTGTAGCTGTGCCTGGGATTGCTCTGACCCAGGTGTAGGACCTTACACTTTGCTTTACTGAACTTCATGAGGCTGGCATTGGCCCACCTCTAAAGCATGTCAAGGTCCCTCTGGATGGCATTCCTTCCCTCCAGTTTGTCAAACACACCACATTATGATTCCAGGTTGCTCTGGAGGTGGTTTTGTATTTCTGCATTATTTTTTTCATTCTCTAAGGTCTTGTGCTGTCTTCTGCATCTCTCAAGACAGAGATGGCTGTGCCTGCAAAAAGAGTGAGTCACTGCTGCTCTTCAAGAAACATGAATCTCCATAAATGTGCATTTAGATTCTTATGTAAACATGGCAAATATTGATTATAAAGCATACCTTCTTTGTCAGTATAATACATACCTCTATGTCATCATTGTTGCAAGGTTGCAAGGCATTCATATGAACATATCTCTCCAATTTAGCTTCCCTTTAGACAACATTAGATCTATATAAGAATATTGCTTTCCTTCATTATAGTCTGAAAATCAGAGCATTTTTTTCTTAATTAGTGTTTGCAATTATCAGGAAGAAGCTAAGGGACAGTAACATTAGAAATTTACTCATTAAAATTGTACTTTTTTAATGAGAAAATCAGTAGAAAACAGATATTGTTCAGTAGTCAGTAGAGTGAAGATAAGAGCATGAATGTGTTTCACAGAATAGCACAATAGGGGTGAAACATCTAAGCATACCTTCTTTCCAGATACAGTCACATTCCCCAGGTACTTTACAGCAAGTATGAGCTAGAGGCTTGGTACAGGCATTGTTGATGCAGTGTGGCAGTCTTCCTCATGCAGGAAGTAAAAGGTAAAGAGTAGAAATAGAATAGTAAATTTTTTAAAATTTTCAGTTTATGATTTTTCTGAGATCTTCACTGCCTGACAAAATTTATAAAGAGAAGATGTCAAAAACTAATACTTGATGGGACAAAGGAGGAGATTTTTGTTTTTCTCAAGTGAAGGATAATAGTAGTAAGAAGGAGGAAGCTTGAAAATGCAACTTTCTGCTGTAAGGAAGCAGCAGAAGCAGAAACATCATAAAACTGTATTGACAGTCAGGCCTTTTCACCACTGACCTCTCCTTAGTTTTTAATGGAAGGTGATATGTTGTCTTCTAAGTTAACTCATCTGCTCTTTCTTGGCTTTGTGATGTTATTTCACTGGAGGATGACCACAAGGATCAGGAAACAAACAGATCTTTTTCATTACAAGTGATATATGATGGATTGTGTCTGCGTCAAGTGCAAACCAAAGATTTTAACTAAAGGAATTTCAGAAATAGAAAAAAAATATTAGTGGGTCACTTATTCCCTAGCTTTGACAACATAGGCTTTCCTTAAGAAACACCCCCAAATTTTACCTACACTAATTTCAGTGCCTCACATAATGAAACTTTAAAGTACTCTTCTTAACTTTTACTGATAGAACTGCTTGAAGACAGCAGCAATATTTTTTACCATTCTGTCTATACTCACGTATTTAACTCATGGACTTTCTACACAGAAATATTTTTATTGCTTTTGCTAATGTAATTCTAACTTAATTAAAAATAAATACCATCAATATCAAAATATTTTTATAAAATAAAAATAGATACACCACCTTACTGTCAAAAGTTTAATCAAAATGAAGCAGTACCTTTTTTAAAATGTATAATTTTTAATCAACATTACGGTGTGTAGAAAAAATTATGTTGACAACATCTGAGGTTTCATTTATATATAGGAAAAGAGAGATAGATAGATAGATAGATAGATAGATAGATAGATGGATGAAAATTTGGTACTGGTAACACTTACTATGGTTTGATTATTTTTGAAAGAGGTGGATATTGCCTTCCTATTTTTTCTTAAGCATATGTCCAAAAATCTTTATCCATGTAATGTTCCTTTTTAGCACCATTTGTGATTAGGAAATGGCACTCTGCCAAAAATACAAAGTCTCCATTAAAAAGAAATAAAAAAAAATAATTTCTCTAATTGGCTCTAATTCATTATATGTATAATGAAGTCAGTCAATTGGTAAAATACTAGCTCTGCATGTGAGGGATTTTAGAGAAATGTACTTCCAAATCAAAATAAAATGAAAGTGAAACAACAGGTCTGTGAATATACAATCAAGACATTGTAAATGACAATTTAAGCCAAAGGATAAAAGCTAACTGAAAACATTCGAGTAGAGTTTGTGTGTGTGTCTATGTGTATGTATAAATACTTAGATATAAACATGTATATACAGAAATATCTACTTATAACATTTGTATGTAAGTGTAAGGGAAAATAAATGCAGAAGGGTGAAAAGCAAGTATCCTGGAGGGCTATGGTAATAGAAGTGGTGACTATCTTCAGGTTTAAAACTCACTGAGGGGATCCTGGATTGATTTTAGGAACATGCACTCAGCTCCATTTTTTACATTTGCTACTGCAAGTATGACAGTCAAATACGATTCAGTAGTACCTCCTTTTTCTCAGATCTTGCCTGCACCTACAGTTAGCACAGCTGAGTAACTGTATGAGTACTGTACAAGTACCTAGACTCATACTGGGGGTTCAGGCATAGCAATACAACACTGGAGGTGGTCGGCTTGTTTCCTCCAAGGATCCTCAGGTTTGAGTTAGATATTTTGCCTCCTGAATCCCAGGCTGATGGGGGGCCTTTAGACTGGGATTCATATTTTATACTATTTCCATGTCTGTTAAATAAATGGGTATCTAAACCCAGGCTTAAATTTATGTGTCTCTCGCCACTGGGTGCTTGTAGCTATGGAATCTGTTGTGGGATTGGATGTTGTATGCAGCTCAGCCTTTCCTTGCACAAAACCTTGGTAGAAGGAGGAATGTTGAACTAATTCACTATCTATCTATCTTGAAAACTAAGATATATGGATTTAAATCCCTGCTCTAAATCAGGCAGTGAACTGGACCTCTGGACGAGTAAGAGAGCTGTTTAACTACTTGCCAGTGGAGTGGAGGACAGCAACAGCTTGCTGCCTGGGCTGTTAGAGGGGATAGTCAGATTTCTTCAGGCAAGATAGATAGACAAAGCAGTGATGAGCAGTACTCTGCACCAAAGACAAGACATTAAGCAGCTTAGTGTTGTCAGAGCTGGAATTGTACACTTGCCCAGCAGCAAAGCTGTACTGTTAGCCTCAAGAGCCTGGGCACCTATAGGAGTAGGCAGCAAATCAGCAAGTGTTTGAGGGTGTAAACTTTGATCTTAAAAGATGTCAAAGTGTGAGTAGGAGGCAAAGCTGTATATTATGTCTAAGAACTGTCTTTTCCCCTTCTTGGTCTCAATCCACAAACTCTTTCTAAAAACAGCCTCTGAACTCTGTAAAGGAAATAACAGACCCCAGAAAAGGATTTCATGATGTCCTCCAGGAGGAACCAGAAGATCTGTCCCTCACAGTCACTATGCTGCTATGAAGTTTCTTTGACTTATGCTTCACACTGTCTCTCTGAAATCAGAAATTTGGCAAGGTCATTGCTCAAAATTTCAGATACAGGCACATGAGGTTAAATTTCAAGGTAAGATAATACCAGCTTGGCCAGGGAGCTCATGTACCGCCTACTTAATTCTTTTCTTTGACCATGCTTATAGGAGATGCAAAGAACTATAGTTATAAACTAACAGATTGGTAAGAAATACAAGGAAGTTAAAAGAATAGAAAAAACACCCCAAATTTGTGATAACCTTAGCTCTTACGACTGAAAATTTCAGTAAAACTTTAAGGTTCACATAGGAGTTTTCTAACTAACAGAGCAAGAAATCAGTCTTTAATAAGCTGACAGCACCAATCTGATCTGTAGTTGTAGCATAACTGTTTTGTATGACTCATTATGTATTAAGGTCAGCACAGGTGGCTGAATTATTAATTTGGTGCAAGGGCTCGGAGGGTCAAATATTCAAGGGAGAAAAGAAACTGTTGAGACATTGTAGGAGAAGGAAACTAGAGATAGGGAAAAAATTTCTAGTCCCTCTTTCAATTTTAAAGAGTTCAAGACACTCTGTAAGCACTGTATCACTGCAATGAATTCTGTAGATAGAATACAAAGCAGAATGTGAATTAGGATGGCTCTTTTTTCAGTTGCCCATACTCAGAAAAAATTAAAATATGACTGACCCTTCCCTTTAGCTAGCGTATCTTGCAGAACAGAGGGTCAGTGTAGATGGTTAAATACACCTGAGATAAAAAAATTAGGAAAACTAAGCTGAGAATGACTATGCACTTAACTCTGAGGCAAGCTGTACACTCCAGAATGAAATTCTAACCCAATTAAAGATGATGGGTCAATTTATACTTCTGCCAGGCCAGGAATTTCACATAGGAAACTATCTTTTGAACACAAACAGGCATTCAGATTCGAGTTAAATTTAGTGGTTGGTCAAAACCCAGAACAGCTCAAACAGGAGTTTTGCAGTCCATCTAACCATGCAGGCAGAGCTCTCACAAAAGCAGGGCTCTAGTTTTGTTTTGTTTTCCTCCCCAGAGGAGGAAAATAAAATTTACTTTTTTCTCATTCTGCATCCCCAGCTGTTGGTTATCAAATCTATGTTGGAGAATTTAATGAATAAAAGTCTGTTGGGATTAACTTGATAAGAAGTTCAAGTATATCCAACACTAAAATGCTGTTGTAATGCAATGGCTCAAAAATCTTATCAGTAGTAACATATTAATAGTGGCACATTTTTTGTAAGACTTTACTGGAAAGGATGTAAACAGGCTGGGCACAGTGAAGGGAGCTTGACCCAGGCCCCTGCTTCTAATGTGATAATTTCCTTTTTAGCTCGATAGCAGTTTCTTAGTTCCATACCTACTGAGCAGTCCAATTTAAAAAATAAAGCGGAGGTATAAGAGGTTGAAGGGACTTGGAAATATAAGGCACGTTATCAGCATTTTCTTGGGACATGAGGTCAACAGAAATAGTTTAACTGGTGTAGCAACTGCCCCGTTTTAAAAAAGTGACTCAGGCTTGAATGATAAAAATAGTCGAGTGTTAACTGCTGTTCCATATGGCTCTAAGTTAAACAAAGGGTGTCATTCAAGGGCCATAGGATTGCCAGGCAGGGAGGGCCACATCACACAGGGTTCTGACCCTGCTCTGGCTCAGGATAATGCTGTAGAAAAGGCTGCTTATGTTTCTCAACCTGGGGTGCTGGTTATCTGCCAAGGGAAAAAGAATATATCAGCAAATGTGATAATGTAATTGCTAACATATTTTTTCTTTCTTAGGCATCAGTTTCCTGGATATGATGCTGGTCTTGAGAAACACTGAACTACTAGAATGAGATGGGAAGTGCTGGGTTATATTTAGGTACTTGTAGCATTTAATCAGTTCAGTTATTAAAGTGAAGACCATAGAAAAGAAAGAATAATTAATCAAAATCAGAAAAAGTAATGACAAAAATCTATTTTACATTTATTTTAACACTATAATTTTCTGGGCTGATTTTTTAGAATGATTTTAGAATGATTTACAAACAATTTTAGAATGATTTAGAAACTTTCTTTTAGCTTTGAAAACTTCCACTTGAGCTTTTGTTAAGCCCAGGGACTGCAGGCCAAGTATTTGCTTAGGGTGCTTGATCAGGCCTTTTGCTTTATGGAGTGGTGTTTCAGACTAACTGCAGGCACTGGACCTTCAGTTGGCCACCTCAATGCCACTGTCTGCTTGGAGGACACCCTTTGGAATTGAAAGGAAAACTGCCACTGATGCTGTGGTTAAATGTAATGTTCAGTATCACAAGTGAGAATTGAGGATGTTCTGGAGATATGCAGGCATGTAATTTAAAAGTAAGAATCACAGCAACTCAGAAAATTGTAATCCTGCTTGCAAGTACAGAAACGCTTACAATCACTGATGTTTTCTCATGTGTCCTTATTTTGCTTTCTTAAATTTTCTGGACTAATTTTATATTCCCCAGTTTTATTTTGTGAATGGTTTATGTAAAAAGAACAACTGTTCTCCAAATATTAAGACTAAATTGTTATCACATCATTTTAGGAGTTTTATGGATATCAATCAGGTTGCCCACAAAAATGGATGAAAAGTGTTTTTATGCTGATTGCTATAGGACTGTATTAATTTTTTGTGGCTTGTTAGCTTTAAGTCTAATTTAAACATAATTCTTATGGATCCTATTTTTAGTATATTTCTTCTGTCTTTTCAGAATATATGGAGTGTTTGTAGCACAAGAAAGAATGCAGTGAGGCTTTTAAGTTGCATACGTCTGGACAGAAGTGTTATAAGCCTTTTGAAGTCTCAGAGAATCAAGGGGCATTAACACAGTCAAATGGTGACAGTTGTTTATCATCTTCAGCAGGTCCCATAAGTACTATCTCTTGGGTCTCAGTTCTAGTGGTACACGGAAACTACTGATGGATTAGCTGGTTATCGAAAGTAGCTTTGCATGCGCTGGAAAGCTAATGAGGGTAACAGTGGTATTTTAAATCCTGCACTTCAAAGAAAACCAGCTCTATAATAAATTCATGTATAAGCGGTCAAGTTCTAAGACATCAGAATAATACATAGCATTTGCACTTGTTCATCTTCTGAACAAATGTAAACAGCAGAATACTGACTGGAATGTAAGCAGTATGTTAGCTAATATAGACTCAATTATATTAATATCATATTTAAGAAGCAATGCTTATAGCAAAATATGTGTGCAAGATTACAATGTAACGTTTATGCTTATGCGTCTTATGAAAGTGGAACTGAAGTGGTATTTTAAAACTTCTATGAGAGTTGAATTCTCTTCTAAGGAAAATAGTTAAAAACTCATTATTGCATACAGCAGTGTTTACTGAGCAGTGTTTTTGTTACTGTTCTATACACCCAGTTTTGAGAGCTTGGTGTAATCCTGATTAAGCAAAGAAGCTCAAAATCAGATTATACATCTGGTAGCAATTAGATGGAACAGTTACCATCCAGGGATGTATTTCCACTGGAAAAGAAAAAAAATGTACCCACATTCTAAGGTATAATTAAGCCACAGTTAGATGTAATTGTAATTCTCCTGTCCATTCATAAACGGTGTTCACATACATAACTGTTGCAGTGCCCTTTGATCGTCTTGACCAAATGATTGAACAAAAGCAAGAATTAATGCCAGGAGATAGTTGATAAATAGTCTGAGAAGGTGAGTGGTAGAAGCTCCATTTTAACATATTCAAAATTTATATCACTAAAGGATTCAGTCTGGAGGATAACCCTACACTGATAAGAAGATAGATGACTTACATTCCTCACCCACATTTTTATTTTATATGGTTTTGTGAGTCTCTTGAGCAATCTAAATAAATAGAAAATTCCATAAATGAAATTTTTAAAAGGTAAATAGTGTTTAAAATTAATATAAGAGAACTTGTTGAATGAGATGTTAGATACTCTGCTCTGAACAATGGCTACCTAAAATGAACTGGTCTGGTGATTAACATTAGCTGAGATTAAGCAAATGGATTATGATGTTTTTTCTAGCTGACCGCACTTGGAATGCAACTAAGGATGTTCATTTCGTATGGCATAGACAATCACATGTACAATTTATAAATCTTAAAACAAGCTAACTACTCTTTTGCATACATAGGATGTGACTGTGGGTGAGTATGATGAAATTATATGCAGTATTTATGAGCTATATGGTATTAGACATAATATATTTAGAATGAAATATTTATATATTTAGAGTGAAACATTCCACTTAGTGTCTTTATGAAATTGACTAACTTTGTGCATGGACTTTGAATGAGTGGTTTTGCTTATGAGGGCACAGGCAAAGGGATTAAATTCAGAATTTTGTTTGATTTTATTGAAAATAATATTAATTATATTGTAAGTGCCAAATTATCTTAATAGACATTCTGTATCATGTAATATAAGCTATTTCCTCATTGTAGGGTAAAATCATTGAAGTATAAAAATCGATACTATTTAAGATAAAGTGAAACTATTACAGTGCAATGACCTGTAGTATCAAATAGTAACTTCTACAATATGTTGATAATTCATTTGTTGAAATTTTTCTATTTGTAAGATGCAATTAGAAAATATATGAAAGATGCAATTTCCACTATTAAAATCAATACTAGAAAATATTCACACATAGTGTTCTATGCAACTCTCAGTTCTCTTCCAAAACTATCTGGTTTATCATTAATTTTATGTTTTGCTAAGAAAAACTTCTTTATCTTAGTTACTTTTGTGAATTCAAATTATTTCATGTTTACAATGAAAATTGTCTTTTTGTTTGTACGTGTATTCTGTCTTTAATTTGGATTTTGTTAATTCCACAGTGTCAAGACTCAACGTAATAATTATCTTTATGTAAACTGCATTGTGTTTTATTCAAAAGCCATTATTATCAGTAGTTTCGTGAGAAAATCCATCTTGTGAATCTCTTGTGAATAATCACATGGGTAGATTAAATTCCACTTCATTTTCATAAAGGGTGAGAAGCTGTAGTACAGAGAAGTTGAGGAGCTATGTCTGTTCCTTTCTGTTTCTGGCTATGATGATGACTTAACAGATTTCTCGCCTTTCCCAGAGATCCTGGACTGGACTCTTAGCGAGCAGAAGTCATCTTGCCAGTTAAATGCAGGAACTCAACATTCAGTTCACTCATGAACTTTACTACTGTCATTGCTGCTTTCATTGGCATAGAATATTTCCTCTGCAAATCAAATAGAAGACTTTGTGTTGCAGCTAGCAATGAAAATGCTCTTATGGATTCCTCTAGGAATAAGACGCTGTAAGAATTTGCCCAGAGAAGTTGTGGATGCCCCACTCCTGGAAGCATTCAAGTCAAGGTTGGATCAGGCTTTGAGCAGCCTGGTCTAGTGGAAGGTGTCCCTGCGCATGATTCTATGGTATAGAATCATATCTATTCATAGACTTATAGTCTATGAATATAGTCTCATAGTCTATTGTTGTGGTTTAAGCCCAGGCTGTAAATCAGAACCAAGAAGTCCACTTCCCCCCCCACCTTTCTTCCCTCCGCTCCTGGAGGAAAGGGGAGGAGAATCAAAAGAATGCAGCTCCCACAGGTTGAGATAAGAACAGTTTAATAACTAAGGTATAACACAAATCACTACTGCTACCACCAATAGTAATAATGATAAAGGAAATAACAAGGAAGAGAATACAACCGCTCACCAACCGGTACCTCACCCCCACCCTGCCATGATCCCGCCCTTCCGGGGACTCTCAGTTCTACCTCCTGGGCATGACGTGCTGTGGTATGGAATACCTCTTTGGCTAGTTTGGGTCAGGTGTCCTGTCCCTGCTTCCTCCCGGCTTCTCCTCCTCCCTGGCAGAGCATGAGACTCTCAAAGTCCTTGGTCAGGGTAAACATTCTGACCAGCAACTGAAAACATCAGCTTTATCAGTATTATTCCCAAGGTCGAAAGTCAAAACACAGCACTGCACCCGTAGAAAAAATGACTGCTGCTGCTGAACCCAGGACAGTATCCACCCCTTATTCCATACCATTCACGTCATGCTCAGATCCCACATTTTCAATATACCATCACTTGTAACAGTCTTTCAGAGCAGGAGAGGCCCATTGCAAAGTCCACCCCTCGATCATGAGACCATCTCTATGTTGCATCTCTGCCCTGATGGCCTGAAGTGTCATGGGCCCATCAGGCTCAAAATAATTCACCCTCCCCTGCAGCAGTTTCTGCAACTTGTCGTTGAGGACTCCATACAGCTGCCTTCCATCTCCGATGCTTCCAAAGGACTGGAGGGGCCCAGTGGATTAGATACTCGTCCATAGTGTCCCACACACCGTGACACTCATGACTGTCCAGCCCTGGGGAAAACCTCTCGGTCCCCCTGTATTGTCTAAACCCAGACAAGACCCAAACCTGACTCTGCTTAACTCTCGGGATCAGACAAAATGGTCGTGGGTAGAACACACTCTGTGTGTGTGCCAACATGGTGATCCCCATCACAATCAGCAGGCAGGTCCCAAGGGTACCCAAAGGCCATTCAAAACCTTCAGAACTCTCAAATGCTGCTGCTGTACTTATCACTGGGGCTGGTGTAGCTGTTGTGCTTGAAGGCTCTCTCACCACCAGCTTCTCTTTTTCTGAGTCCAGATCTTCCTCCTCTGCCTTGCTGGGAAATGCTGCGGGGTCTCCTGCATCCTCCTGCGGCTCGGGCTCACGGGGCTCGGCAGACGGCTGCTGGGGAATGCTCTCGGCCGCCGCGGGGCTGGGCTCGGCTGTGGGGCTCGGCTCCTCTGCCGCCTCCTCCCGCTGCTCGGCAGCCGCCTCCTTCCCTTCCTCGGCAGCGGCCTCCTTCCCGGCCTCCGGCCCCGCTCCCGCCGCCGCTTGGTCCCCGGGGCCGCGCTCCCGGGCCGCTTCGGCCGCCGCCGGCTCCCGGGGCCGCTCCCCCTCAGCTCCCCGCAGCCTCACAAAGACGGAGGCGAGGACGAGGGCCAGGACAGTGAAGAGCAGTGGGACGGCCAGGTACAAGTCCACGGCCACGTCCATCCCGCCCTGCTGCCGGAGCCCGCCCGTATTACAAGTCATTACCATAAAGTACAATGAAACAAGAACCTTAGCCCAAGGCCCACACTTGATAAACACTAACACAGCAAATACCGGCTCCAAGCAAGCTACGACATACAGAAACTGTGGTATCAAAAAGAACAACTTTGAGAGCCCATAAATCAGCATTGTGCCTCAGTCAGATCTGTTGTTATCTCAACCCTTCCTGCCCCACGTTGGGCGCCAAAAAGAGCTGTCGTGGTTTAAGCCCAGGCTGTAAATCAGAACCAAGAAGTCCACTTCCCCCCCCACCTTTCTTCCCTCCGCTCCTGGAGGAACGGGGAGGAGAATCAAAAGAATGCAGCTCCCACAGGTTGAGATAAGAACAGTTTAATAACTAAGGTATAACACAAATCACTACTGCTACCACCAATAGTAATAATGATAAAGGAAATAACAAGGAAGAGAATACAACCGCTCACCAACCGGTACCTCACCCCCACCCTGCCATGATCCCACCCTTCCGGGGACTCTCAGTTCTACCTCCTGGGCATGACGTGCTGTGGTATGGAATACCTCTTTGGCTAGTTTGGGTCAGGTGTCCTGTCCCTGCTTCCTCCCGGCTTCTCCTCCTCCCTGGCAGAGCATGAGACTCTCAAAGTCCTTGGTCAGGGTAAACATTCTGACCAGCAACTGAAAACATCAGCTTTATCAGTATTATTCCCAAGGTCGAAAGTCAAAACACAGCACTGCACCCGTAGAAAAAATGACTGCTACTGCTGAACCCAGGACATCTATGAATATCAGTATAAACAGAATGCTGCATGAAACATAAAATGGCTGATTCAAATTGTGTTCTTAGTCCTAGCTCACCTGTCAACCTCTCAGTTTAGAAAAGTAATAAAAATTTAGGCAGCTAATGAATGCATGTGTCAAAAAAGATGATCAAATACAGCTTCCAGTGATTTCAGTTGAAGTACAGCTCCTCCTTAACAAAGAAAGTAAGTCAATTCATTAGCCATCATGGACAGGGATATATAAGTTGTTGCAGCCAAGCCTGAAAATGTTTTCCTTCAATTCTTTAATTAAATATGTGCAGATTTTCAATTTATTTGTATTTTTATTTATTTAATGGAATTGTGATTACATAAATCAATCTTTGTGTACATCATCCTACTGCAGACCAGTTTGGTTATTTTTCAGTTTTAGCACTTAATGAGAGTACAATATACAGTATAAATAATGCATTAAAAGAAGATTTTTTTTCCTGTTCTCTGATCATTGTTCAAAATAATGAACATTTTAAAAGTTATTAATGCTTAGTGAAAGAAAAACACCGAAGCTTAAAACAGTGCATTATTGGAAAAGCTGTAAGAACACAGTAAGAAAAAATCTTGTCAAATATGCCTTTATTTGAATCTTGACTGTCTTGAAAAATGGCAACATTTTCTTATCAGTTTCAGAACTGATGTATGTAGTAGTGAAATAGTGAAAATATTGCTTTCCATAGCTTCATTAGGAAAAATACGTAGTAGCCAGAGAGTTTATTTCATTAGTCAATATGGCAGTTACATCAAGGTGACATTGTCAAAGAACTAATTTATATAATTTTGATGCCAAACATTCTCTGAGATTGCTCTATTGCTTTCCAGTAAAACTCTACTAAAACTGCTTCCTTGAGGCTTGACTAGCCATTTCTATCCTGTGTTCCTGTGTTCCAGTCAAAGCAAACCAATCATTAAGTTAAAGCAATTATTTTATTCATTTAAAGGTTTTTTATTACAGTATCTGTATGTAGACTGAATTCAAATGGAGAGGTTGTAGTGAGACTACTCTATCTTCAAGCATCAACAGTAGTGTTACAGTTGTCAGAACTAACCTGTATTCTAGAAGACTGGTATTTAAATGTTTTGATTTAAAGGCTACTTCTACTGAAGGATATCAGATTTTTTTGTTGTTGTTTTATAAGGGATTTAAAGACTTTTCTCTTACTAAAAAAGATATTTGTGATCAGTAGTTTTTTCCTCAGTGTGAATGCAAATATTGTAGCAGTTTATGTATCATGAAATATAAAACTTGTAATAGAAAAACAAATGCTTTGTGAATTTATGATGCAACTTAATTCTAAAACATATTTTTTGGACCTTCTTCTGCAACAATTTACAGTGTAGAAAATCTGAAGCCTTTTCTCTGACTCCAATGAATTTGCCCTGGTGTAAAACTAGTATATGAGATCAAAATGATTTGTATTGTCTTTCAGTTCTGTTATTTTGGACTGAATATGGCTCATGCCTAGGCACAGACTTCTCCCTGTTAATAAAGATTTTTCTAATATCTCCAATATAAAATATTGTCATTAGCTTTATTCTCAAGAAAGAAAACTGGACTGACTACCTGCCTCCTTCTAAGGAACGGTTTCTTGTACCAAAATGATAAGAGATTTGAAATTACGCAGAGGAGTTTTGGGAATACTTGCAAATTGAGCTATGCTAACTTAATCTGACGGTACTGGAGTCTTTGTGGAATTTAGAGATAACAGCTTGGATCCATCTAAATCCAATGATTTTTGGCACAACTTGCTGCTGCTGGTGTCTTGTAAATTCTCTTTCTGTGCCTTTCAAAATTAGGACCATGTTATTACTAGTCATAAGAAAAGCTTTACACACATCTCCTCTTTCTTCCAGATTGCTGTCAAAATGAGTGAAACACCTTCAACTAGTTACTCGGTGAATCAGCCTAACTCCTCCGAGAGTGAACAGAGTTTAATCATGCGCCATTTCAATGTTACTGAACCTGTTGTGGCAAAACGAATCTGTTTCTATAAAAGTGGAGATCCTCAGTTTAACGGGATCAACATGGTGATTAACAATCGGTCTTACAAAACATTTGATGCCTTGCTGGATAGTTTATCCAAACGGGTCCCATTACCTTTTGGAGTAAGAAATATTAGTACACCAAAAGGGAGACACAGCATCACCAATTTGGAGGATCTTGAAGATGGAAAATCTTATATTTGCTCCCATCAAAGGAAAATGAAGCCCATCAACCTGGAACAGGCTAGCAAAAAGCCACTTCCCTGGCAGATCAGTAGGCCTGTCAGTGCTCGCCGTCGAGCTGTGCAATTAGCAAGGGAAAATGAAGATGGATTTGGCCATCGAGAAAGTAAAATAACAACTCCCAAAAAGATGCTTGTTTTCAAAAATGGAGATGTAAGACTCAGGCGCACCATAGTTCTGGGAAAGAAAAATACACAAACTTTTGAGGCCTTTCTGGATTACATGAGTGAGTTAATGCAATATCCAGTTGTGAAACTATACACCACTGATGGCAGAAAGGTGAGAATAAAGATGAGTATGTACAATAGGATTGCTTCTAGATTAGTTTTAATTACAAAAGTGATTTTATCAATTATAAGCTTGGGACACTGGCCTGGTGTAAGATCTGATGTGCTGAATTCCAGCTATTTCTTTTCTATGCCTTTTCCCCTTCAGAAAAGTTGCTAGCCTGGAGAAAAATACTGAATTCTTGTGATCAGAGAGAAGCAAGTGAGGGCATTTTATTTTAAGCCATCATGAAAAACCACTTTTCTTAATCAGGCCTCTTTCAAGCATGCTCTCAATTCTATATTGTTACTCATTTGCACAGAAACTTTTAATGTTCTAAAAATAAGATAAGTAGCGTCTATTAGCCAAACATATTTTATCATTACACAAATGCAGAGTGGTTTGCCATTAATGACTTGGAACTATGACATCTGTTGTCTAGTACAGATTTCAAACTACGGACCAAGTTCTGTACCTCTAAACCTAGATGACACAGATGTAATAATCCTGATTTTCAGCTCACATGCAGTTTTATATAATTTTCTCTTACTTTGTGTTTTATCTGTGTGTTGTTTAATCACAGAAAAGCACCTGTGATTGTACCTAACAGGTATCTAGAAAGGGAATTCCATGCAGAGTTCAAGGAAAATTTGGGGTTTATCCACTGTTTGGTGAAATTCTGCATTAAGTTAGGAAACTGTCCATGTCACCTCTAAGTCAATGAAATGCAGTTCGCAAGCCTTATCTTGCAATATATTTTGACACAAAAATTCAGAACTGAGACAAGGCTCTGAGCACCTTGATCCAGTCCGACCTGTTTTAGGCAGAGGATCAGACTACGTGACCTTTTCCAGTGTATATTGTTCTGTGACTGTGTCCCGTTCCTCTGTGACTGTACAGGTCCAGTACTTGTGATGTATTCTGAATAACCCCATTCTTCCTCCAAATACATGTTCATATGTATACCTACCTCCAAATGCATATTCTTATTTTGTGGCTATGAAGAGTCACTGTGAAACGATGAAACCAAATTACATATGCAAACACTTAAATTATAAGAAAATTTTCATGTGCATCCAAGTTACTTCTTGAAGTCTTTTTCTAATGTATTGATATAACAAGATATACTCTCACAGAGGTAGAAATTGCCTTATAGAAACTGAAAAACTAATTCTGTGCTGTAATGCATATTTAATAGCTTGCTGCAAACTAATGTAGAGTCTAAGAAGTGAAGATATTAAAGTATGGAAACGATAAATCTCTTACATTATTGTAGTGGTTACTAAGGCAGAGAGTTTAATGCTACTTTTCTTTTTTTTCCCAGGTTCCTAATCTTCAGGCCCTAATATTTTGCTCTGGAGCTGTAGTTGCAGCAGGGAGAGAGCCTTTTAAACCAAGCAATTATGATTCTCTTGGGTATTCACGGCCTGCTAAATTGCTTGGAATTGCAAATCGTGTGTACCCAAAAGCAAATGCCAAGTCAGAGAGTGAAAACAGTAAGTTCTTTGAATTAATTTGTATTTTATTAATTGGTTTATTTCTCTCAGCATGAGACATAAACCATGACAATCTTACTAGGATCTACAATATTCCAAAAGGCCATCTGCTTTGACTGCTTTATAAGCGTAAGAAAGATCAAAGTGTTATTGTCCTTTTTAAAATGTAAGTTTCTAAATACTCAGCTAGTATGCATATTTTCTTTCAAACAGACTTATTTAGAACATGGGTGCAAATCTGTAAGTATATTTCATATTAATGCATTCGATTGTCATTGTCAAATTTTTTGTGTCATATTTAATAATGGCAGTGGTAAAGAGAAACCTCAGGCCACTTCAGGGTTTTAACTAACTGAATTTCTTGAGCAAAATTTTTGTGCAGTTTTCAGAACTTACCTTAGCAAGTAGAAGTTTGACTTATCAATGTCATGACTTTCACTTTCCCATGTCCCATGCTCCACATAAACAGGTAAAACATTATAGCACCCTTTCACTCACAAATTCATCATGTTTTTGAAGCTGCTTTTGTCTAAACAGAGTGTCAGCCTGTCATGGTTTAATCCAGGCCGTAAATCAGAACCACGCAGTTTCTACTCCCCCCCCCACCCCCAGAGGGATGAGGAGGAGAATCGAAAGAATGCAACTCCCACAGGTTGAGATAAAAACAGTCCAGTAACTAAGGTATAACACAAATCACTACTGCTACCACCAATAATAGCAATGATAAGAGAAATAACAAGGGAAGAGAATATGATACCACCCGCCGGAAAAAGAGCCCGACAGAGAAGAGGACGTGCCCTTCCGGGTAACTCCCAGTTACATCCCTGGGCATGACATGCTGTGGTATGGAATACCTCTTTGGCTAGTTTGGGTCAGGTGTCCTGCCCTTGCTTCCTCCCGGCTTCTCCTCCTCCCTGGCAGAGCATGAGACTCACAAAGTCCTTGGTCAGGGTAAACATTCTGACCAGTAACTGAAAACCTCGGCTTTATCAGTATTATTCCCAGGCTGAAAGTCAAAACCACAGCACTTCACCAGCTACTAAGAAGGAGAAAAACTGACTGCTGCTGCTGAACCCAGGACACAGCCTTTAGAATCATAGAATCATAGAATAGTTAGGGTTGGAAAGGACCTTGAGATCATCCAGTTCCAACTCCCCTGCCATGGGCAGGGACACCCCACACTAAAATATATCACCCAAGGCCTCATCCAACCTGGCCTTGAACACCGCCAAGGATGGAGTATTCACAACATCTCTGGGCAACCCATTCCAGTGCCTCACCACCCTCGCAGTAAAGAATTTCTTCCTTATATCCAATCTAAACTTCCCCTGTTTAAGTTTGAACCCGTTACCCCTTGTCCTGTCACTCCTTTCTTATATCCTTGTGACTGTAATATATATTTTTTTGGATAAGTTTGGGAAAAGATACACAAATACGTACTTTCCCTTTAGGTTACTGATACAGTTGTGTTACCGAGAAGGTCAGTAAGAATGTGAAGTGGCCAGTGAATGATCAATGACATGAGGAGCTGTTGGAGAGAAGTCAGGCTAGCTGAATAGCCTGAGGTTGAGGGGAACAAAGTGCTGCAGTACCAGAGCTTTAGGTCGTGTGGGAATCCCGAGCATTAGGGCAGAAATACTGTCTAGGGGGAACCTTGTTTAATACAGAGGTATGTAGTACTCTTGATAGAGCTGCATGCTGTACTGAAGAGTCCAGGGAACGTTGTAATTGTTTCTGTACTGAGGCTTTCAACAGCAAACTTGGCTGTGTTCCAGAGCACATTGATGTATGAGGGACTTGACTTCCACTTACTTGAATGAGTTTCTTCCACATCCCTTGCAGTTTATTATGTCCCCACCAAACTTGTCATTTTAGTTTTTCTCAACCTTCATGTTCTTTGGCTTGCACAGAACATGAGAATGAAAGCTCTACAGAAAAAAAAAGTCCTACCCAAATTTTGCTTTGAGACGGAGATTGTGCTTTGCAATGGTAGAAGTTGTAAATAGCTCAGAGTCTGATAAGCTCCCTCTTCTAATCCTTAGTTAAGGGCAATTACAGAAAGAGGGAGAAAAAAACCCCAACACCACCACCATCTTTTTGTCTTTAACCTGAGAAATTCAGAAGTATCCTGTGTAGGAGACATCACTGCTGAAGTAAGAGCCTGAAAAATCAAATTTTGTTCCAATTCCATTTCTTGAGACAGAGAGTGAGATTTTTATTTTGGGAATCATAAGGTCTTGTCTGTGTTAGAGGAGTTAGTACAAACTTTTATTTCTGATTCAGTTCATGGTAAAGCATATGCCTGGGAAACTTGCTAGGCACTCTGCCTGAAATTATAGACTTGTAGCTATAATGGTAATATGCTAACTGTGAAAGTTTTGATATAAGACCATTTGTGACTCGCTTGACATAAAAAAAAAAGAAAAAGCTTAAATTCAAGCGATGTAGATAAGGTAATATTACATGTGTTAAAGACAAGTGAAACCTGTCTATTAGATGATTGTTTCTACATATGTAGGTACCAGTAGCAGCTCTGGATATATTTGTGTGGGTATACCTGCACTGTTTCCCTTGCACATGCAGAACTTTTTGGAAGATAGCAAAACCTTATTTTTATCTCATGTTCTTTTGTCTCATCCCTTCAGTGACAACTGCTAGAGAGAAATAGATTTTTTTAAAAAGCCAAGTTATTACAAACATATTTTATTAAAATATTAAGTTATTAAAACCTATTTTGGGAGTATTTAATATGTATGTAAACACTTATCGGGCCATACTATTCGTTGAATCTGAAAGTATTTTCGCTGGCTTTGCTGAGTTTTGTGTCATCGTCTACAGTACTGTAGCATAAAGTGCATCTCAGAATGTCATGATTTAAATTCAGATTTTATAAGAAGTTTGAGAGCTTCAATATTTACTTCCTTATAGAAGGGCAGTCCAGGGGATTGGATCTGAACCGTTTATTCCTGTGTCAATGACACTACTCACAGTAATTACTCATATGCTGTAGATAGTTGGATTAAGCCCAGGAAGATACATGTTCACCTTGACTGACACATTTTAGCACTAACTGTAAGAATTAAGGCAAAATTATTTCTTCACTAAGACATGAAGAAGACGTGAAGTTGGCAGCTTGAAGCCCAAACAAGCAAGGGCTTGTGAATCCCTTGAATGGTTTAGGACAGCCCCTCAGCTCCTAACTATGTATAAAATGAGAGTATTTAGTACTTTTTTAGGCTTTGGAGCTTCAAATAAGACTGTAGCTCTAGCATTAGAAGAACCTATTGTACTATTGTACCTATTTTGACTAATTTTTCTCCTTTCTTCTTTTCTCTTCCTTTGCTGCCTATCTGCTGTCTCACCATCTGGATCCTTATGCATGATATTTGTCTGCTCTAATTTCCATCTACTTGAATGAATTTGGGTTCTTTCAATGTAATTATTGCTAGTGAGAGCTGAAATAGGCTCTGGCTCAAGATCTCAGGTATTCTCAGTTTCTTCTGATAAAGGGTCCAGCAATGATAATAACTTGAATGATAACAACTCAGATTCTTCCTGTATTCCTGCCAGTCATAATGGCATAGGAGGAAATCAGTCAGTTACTGGTGAAGACTTGTCATCTGTGGCACAGTACGAAGATGACATTGAGAAATCTGTTCACCTTAATCAAGATGGCAGTATCACAGTGGAAATGAAAGTTCGATTCAAAATTAAAGAGGAAGAAACCATTAAATGGACAACCACTGTAAGTCGTGCTGATAAAAATACCACCACTTGCAATTCTGCAACGCATGCAGAAGACTCCTTATCCAGTGTAAATGTATCAGAACATATAAACCCAAAAGATGCTCTGTTTTTGAAGAGCTACAACAAAGAAGGAGACTCATTACAGCAGTTCAATGCAGAAGTGTCAGACAGAGAATCGGATTCTGCTTTAAAAACTGCTGGTTGTAACACCTGTATGAAGAGCAATTCTGCAGATCTAGATGTAGGCAATGTACCTAAGGATAACATCAGGCCTCGCTTTTATAGGCCTCCTACCCCCGGGCCAAGGCATGTTAGACAAAAGAAAGCAGTAGTTGAAAGTGTCACATTGGTTTCTGAGAAAGAGGTTCAGGAGAAGACAGTAGGACAGTTTTCCTACAGTGAGGAAATAAAGAATGGAGAAAATAAATCTGAGTATTGCATGGTGGCTCATTCAAGCAGAAAAAAATCAAGTGTCAGTAATCCAAAGTTTAGTGAGATGAGTGACAGTGGGTCATTTAAACTTTCTTCAGAGAATATAAAAGAAGAAATGTTTTTTAAAGTAATCCACAAAAATAATGATTTAATAGAAACCACAAAGAGGAATACATTAGAAGTGCCAGATGAGGACGAATCAGCACAGAATATATTAAAGAAATCAGTTGTCGATCAAGGTACATATAATAGTTTGGTATCAACCTGCAAAACTAACATCAATTGTTTCATACCATCATCAGAAATTTACCAGGCAGCCAGGCCAGCCTCAGCAGACCACATCCATAAGTCATGTGATATTAAACAAATTAAAAGATCACTGAGTTCTTTCACTCACTATTCAGAATTCAGTCAGTCAGTAGAAAAAACACAACGTAAAGCTTCAGATATATTGCCTATTTCTCAAGATGCAGTGCATTCAGCCTCTGCTGGACATAGCCAGATGAAGATGATGGTACCTCTATGTAGTAAAGGTCTTACTGACAAAATAAATCCAACAACTAAGTTATTTCCTACTGTACCTGAAAGTGAGAATCAAACCAGTGTCAGGACTGAAACTGTGACAGCAACACACCTCATTGGTGACAACCAATCTATATCTTCCCTCACCAGAAAGAAGAAGAAGAAGAGAAAATCATCTAACTTCTTGGAACAAAGTACATATGAAGATCAAAAAGATAAAGGAATTTCAGGGATAATTAAAAGTGAGGGAATGCATATCACAAGCAAACCTCCGCAGGATTCCACAGCAGAGGCTATGGATAATTATTCTGAAATGCCTCAGAAAAAAGGAATGGAATTTTTTGTGAAAAACGATGATGGCTCTGTCAATTCAGACAAAAGTGTAAGTCCTGAAGATGAGTTCTACCACCAGGATTTAGTGGAACAAAATGGATTATCATCTAATAAAAACCCAAGAAGTAATAAAAAGTTGTTTGAGGCAAAATTGAAGTCAGGCAAAAAAAATAGTGTAGTTTCACCTGCAAAGAATAAAGATGGTCTAGTGACAGTTAATTCAAACAATGAATCTGAACATAGTCAGGATACACAGAGTACTGAGAAAGAAGGCACACATCTCACAAACAATTCTTTTGAACAGACATGTAACACATCAGTGATTTCAAAACCATTGTCAGAAGTGCCAGAGAATATTGATGTTGAAAAAGAAAAGGAGGAGAAGAAGGTTTTGGAAAACTTCCTATCAAAGAAAGAGAAAAAGCAAAAGGGGATGAAGAAAAGTCTAAGTAAAGGGGCAAATAAGTTAAATATGTCAGCGAATGCCATCACACTAGAGGCTCTGAAACAAGAGGATTTTCAAGAGGAGGGGGTTGAGCATTCACTTGAAAACCATGTCCAAACTTGGCTGAAAAACTTTTTACCAAATTCTGTCTTACCCCCTATACATAAAAAAGAAGGGAATGTAGAGAACAGCAATGCCTGTAGTTTTCCTATTGATGCTTCTATAGATAAAGAAACCAGATCTATCACAAATAAAGGATATGTGACTGGAAAAAACCATCTGCTTGAACATAATCTAACAAAAAGAACATTAAAGCCTATTTGTGATTTGGGAGCTTCAGAACAATCAGGCAGAAATTCAGATGCAAAACAAACTGACCCCTTTATTCATGCTAATACAACTATAATAGAAACAGCCAAGTGTTCACTAAAGTCAGAATTTTGTTGTGATAGTAAGCTACACTTGCTTCATGAAACATCTGACAATGATAAAAAGACGTCAGAAGCTGATATTCAAGATACCAACCTACGTCAAAGAAAAAAATCTGAAGTTGCTGTTCAAGTTGATTGCGCAATTGTCAATGAGAAAATGGGAATTGATGTTAAGAATAATTGCATGTCTATCATGTTGCTGCATGAACTACAATCAGCTTTGCTTGGTCTTCAGAAAGAACATAATGGATGCGTAGGAAAAGCTTGCACCCTTACTGATCTTTCCTCTTTAGCTTTTAGTTCTTCCTCTAATGTCCTCCTAGCTTGGCTACTTGTACTGAATTTGAGAGAGAATTTGATTGGGACAGTCAGAGATGATATGCAAAAAACTACATGTAGTTGTTCTGAAATATTTACACAGTTACAGTTTCTGAAACAAACTACAGTCATAGAAAAAGTTGATGAACTGAAGGCTGCCTTCTCGCATTTTCAACAATCAACAGAAAATAACTTATTAACCTTTGGGAGGGAACCCGAAAAGCAGGACTCCTCACATTGCCAGGAGAATATGCCCATGTCTGAAATTCATAATGGTTTATGTCTGCATGAAAATGAAAAGTCAGTGGAACCTTGTGTTCCAAAGGACAGTGAAAATTCTGAAGAAGCTCTAAAACTGGCTGGTGAATTAGAAACCTGTTTTGATATACAGAAAGATCTTTGTATTGAAGCAGAGAATTTAGACTTGAGTGCTCTCCAAACACAGCTAGATAGTCAATATACCAATACAAATTCAAGTACCTATAGCCTTGCATCAGCTATAAAGCCACATGAAAGAAAGGAAGAAATGCCTGATAGCCTACATAAAAAATCTCAAGAGGAAAATACTAATACATCATTCACTAATGAAGAGTCAGAAACTTCGGTAGAGCCTAACTCAACAGTTTATAGCATAACTTCTAATGATAAACATAATATTTTAGAGCAGGACACTTCTGAGTTAGAATGTGAAAAAGAGATACATGTTACTACTGATAAAAGTGAAGATGAGAAAGTTGATCCCGAGTCAGCGGATAATGACAAAACCCCAAATAACCAATTTAAACTTGCCACTGAAACCTCTGTAGAATATAATAATGAGGATTATTCTGTATGGGAAGACAAAGAAGATGCAGAAACTGGTGAGGAAACCTCTGAGAGGTTATCTACCGTCTCTCCATTATCGTTTTGTTATGAATCAAAGCAAATTACAGAATGTGATATGAGCGAAGGAGAACAGAAATTGCAAGTAGAAGAATCAGGTAATAAAATGTGTTTAGACACTTCTCAAGTAAAAACATGCTTAAAAAGTCCTGCTACTTCAGACTGGTCTGATTACAGACCAGATACTGAAGAAAGTGATTATGACTTCAGAGCATCCAGTGGTCTGACCAATGAAAGTGAGGAGGAAGCAATTCTTGAAAAACATTATAACACTGGCTACGTAAAAAGAACTATTGAACGACTTTATGGCAACACAGAAGCTTCATTTAAACCTGACTTTCACAAAGGATTTCCTTATATGTTGAAAGTATTTCAGAAAGATACTGAAGAATTCCACTCTGCAGTCGTGGAAAAAACTATTTATTTTTCTCAAGAGCCTATATCTTGTTCTGGTGAGAAATTGTCACATTCTTCACTACTATCAGAAGAATTTGCAGTAAACATAAACAAAGATGACACTATATCGAGACAAGAAAATACTTCTTTACCAACACCACAACCTACTCTTAACAGAGAAGAGACAAGTTATACTATTGACCATTCAGGGGAATCTCCAAAGCAACATCGTCAACCTAGTGTACCAGCTAATGAAGATGAAGGAATATTGATAGATAAAGGCAAATGGCTTCTCAAAGAAAATCATTTGATAAGAAGATCGCCACCTGAACGGGTTGGAATGTATGGTAATTTGGATACAACATCAACAGACACAGTCCTTGATACTAACAGTGATGATGTTCCATACTCGCACTTTGGCAATCTGAATGAACACCCAGACCTCAATGAAAACTCTTCTTCAGAACTTGAAGACATGGCTAAACCCTGTGAAAATTTTTGCAACTATTTCAATATGCCTCATAATAGTGATTCAGACCCCTTTCAAGATGACATAAATACAAAAAGTAAAACTAGCTTCAACGGTAAGATCACTTCCCTTCCCGCAGCAAAGAAAGAAAAGAGCAAGCCATCTTTTACACATTGTTCCACACAGGCTGATACCAATTTTTCACCTTTTGCATCTGTAGAATTTAGATTGCCTGACAACAAGGTACGTCCATTGGAACAGCCTTTAAGTGACGAACCCATACAGTCCCAGCCGACTGATCCTAGTAATGCTAACAGAAGTGCTCCTCAGGAAGAAGATTCTCTGGATAAACTCCATGCTATATGTGGCCAGCATTGTCCAATACTGATGGTGACCGTAACACCAATTAATGAGGAACAGAGAGGGTATGCCTACCAAAAAGCATCTGATATTGAGAACCAGCTGACTCTATGTTTGTTGGCCAAAAAAAGTGAACGTTTACAATGGTCAGGTAAAGATTTAATAACAGAAGAATATAATCATATGACTCTGAAGAATAACTGTATCAACAAGATTGCCAATAATATTTTTAATAGGTTTTATGCAAATAACACCCTAGATTTTATTAGTAACTTTGGAATATTTTTATCATCAACTCTGAAAGACACAAGCTGTTTAGAGAAGTTACATGTTACAGAGGACGTGAATGTAAAACCCATGGAAGCCATCAAACATCAAAGTAATGTATCCAAACACATACCCAGTGATCTTGTGATAGGCACAAATAGTGAGCTACCCAATAGAAGGCAAAAAACATGCCAACCTCTAAGAATAAGCCAAATTGATATTGTTGGAGAAAAATATTCTCCCAGGTTGGCAGACCCAGCAGAAACCCGTCATTCTGAAACATTTCTGAAGTGTAACACTTCTTTAAATAACATTGAACATAATGCGCATGAGAATCTGAAAAATGAAAATACCTTTCCTCCAGAAGAAGAAGAAGAAGAAGAGAAAGAAGTTTGCTTTTGTACAATGGACAATGGAAACAGTAAAGATGAGAAAGACTTATAACAGAGATCTTGGAATTTCTACAATATTAGGTTAGTGAAAACATCTTCAGAAAAAAATAATAAATCACAAAATAAACTGCTGAACGACACACCTAGGAAAAATCTTAATGTGAATCCAGCCCAAACCTAGATAAATATAAATCACAATTGTATATCTCTGCTGAAATACATATGATTACTTAGAGTTTTATGGGAACCAACATAGAAGGAAAAGCTGTTCTAAGACAGTGATTTCTGGGTTAAAAAACTTTTTCCCTGAAAAGTTATCTGTTCAGAGATATTCAGATATATACCAAGATCTAATTTGTAGAGAAACAACTACTGCTTGTTAGAACAGAGAACTGAAATTTGAAATACCCACCTGAGTTCTAAGATAAGATTCCTATATTTTGTGACATTTAAGAAAGGGTTTAAGAATTGCCTTTCACTAGAAAACCTTTTCCAGGAACAAAATCAAATGATACGTTTAATTTGAAATGAAAACAAGGAAATGCTATTCAAATGCTGTAATACAATGAAAAATAGGAAACAGAAGTCATGTTAATTTTATATAGATGAACATTATAGAATTGCTATTTCAGATTTTAAAGGCCAACTTTGAAATATTTATGTGCGTAAAGAGATCTTTCAGTCTGTATATAGGATCATCCAGATCCCAAACGAAGTTTGTGTCTTTTACTGAGCAGATACTAAAAAAGGAGTGTATTCGTTGCCACTGGGATTCCACAGGAATTGAGAAAGTAGACTCTGTGTCAGTGGACTTCCTGACTGCCCTTGTCATGATCCCTTCTGAGGCAGTACAGCTTACTCTCTCAAATTTTTCTACATACACTATGAGTTTTAGTTGTGTGTTTTTCTTTAATCTCTGTACTTTTAAGGTGATCCATGTCTTTTATTTTTTTGTTGTTGTAAATATGTCATACGGTAAGAATCTAAAGCATGTGTAAAATGTTTCAGGCTCTTTCAATCTGTTATTAGAATTCATTTGGATACCTGTTAACAGCATTTTTTAATATTATATATGTGTAGTAAGCACTTTACCTATGGTTTACAATGAATGATTTTAAATGTAAAATTGGAAATATTTAATGTATGTTGTTACTAGACAGAGTATTTCAGTTTGTTGGTTGGATTTTAATTCCTAACACTGCCTAGTACCTAGCTTCAATGTCACTGAAGTCAGAGAAACACCTGAAGAAGGAAAGGGTTGTTTTTTCAGTTAGAGAATGGGACTTTGGCCATTCTGTAATCTTGGAGGCTGTGTCTGGACTAACTGGCATGTACATGCTGCTTTAAGCCCTGGATTATGATCCTTTGCTTATCCAGACTGGGACTTAATTAAAGGATGACACAAATCCCTTTTGGCCCAGATGCTTTGACTGTCTCCTTGTGAGACAGAAGGCACATGGAGGGGAAGCAGGAGTTAGATCTGGTGCAAAAGAGGGTTTACAGTATAGATAGGAAACCTAGACACACTTTTCAGTACTTTTTAGATGTCCAGTGGCAGACATATTTTCCCGTAAATAACTGTTATGTTTCTGTTGTTTGAAGCAGCATATTCTATGTAATAAACTATCATTACAACCCTAAAGCAACATGTATCATCTAATATATTTCACACCAAATAGCTGTGTGTTATTCCTTGAGCTGGCCTTGTTTCTGAGGTTCTTTCCTCCATCTTTATGGGTTTTTTTAGCATTCTCCTTTTCATGTTTTAGAACAGCTCCAGATGAAGAGTCTCAATGGTGGTTTTTTATCTTTTTACATGTCAATACAGAAATAAAACCTATATCTGGAAAATTAAGCTCAAAATTACTAGGATCCAACTAAATGCCATATAGCATTTTGAGTACCAGGCTTCTATGCTGTAAATAGTATCTAAATGCTAGATAGACATATTAACAGCTTAATCTCCATCACTTGCAGTCTTTCTGTTGGATTCACAGCACCTTGTGCTTCATTCACAGCACTTGAAATTTTTCAGATTAAGGTTCAATAACTTCAGGAACCTTTAATCGGTTCTCATAGAGTTACAGGGAAAACTAAGTGCTCAAAAGATGAGATGTGAGGTACTGCCTGATGTTACAATTAGCAGAGACCACAGCAAGTGGTGAAATGTTTGTTGTATTAACTGCAAGACATGCTTCTGATTTCAGTACGTGAACTGAAAGAGAAGGATTAAAATGGTCAGAACAGGACAGGACAGAAGGTTGACAGTTAAATGTACCATACTGTCATATCATTTACAGATTCATTAATGGTTCAGTGAAGATATAGACTATTAAGTGGTTGAGATATGCAGATAAAATAGAATTGTTTCCATTAGGTAAGATTGGAGAAGGCTGAAGAGAGAACCTCACAATGCTGGTGACTAGAGCAATGTACTGATTGATAAGGAGAAAAACACCATGAGGAGTAATATGAGCTACTTTACATAGGTAGCTTAACTCTGCAAATTAACTGCAAAAAGCATAAAGTCTTTCTGAATAACTCAGGATAAAATGACTTATTCAGTGACAAGGACAGATATTAGGAAGGGATTCTATGTGTGCATTGCAAATAAAAGACAGACTAGGGACAATGTGAGCCCTTTCCAAAAGCTAACGGGAGAACTGGCTACTCTGAATTTGGAGAAGGCTGAGGTTCTTAATGACTTCTTTGCCTTGGACTTCACTGGCAAAGGCTCTGACCGCACCACCCAAGTCTTGGAAGCTGGAGGCAGGGACTGTAAGAACGAAGACCCTAGGCCCACTGTAGGAGAGGATCTGGTTCGAGACCATCTTAAAAGCCTAAACATACACAAGTCTGTGGGACTTGACGAAATCCATCTGCGGGTCCTGAAGGAGCTGGCGAATGAAGTTGCTAAGCCACTGGCCATCATATTTGAAAAATCATGACAGGTGAAGTTTCCGATGACTGGAAAAAGGGAAATATAACCCCCATTTTCAAGAAGGGGAAAATGGATGAATAGGAGAATTACAGACCAGTCAGCCTCATTTCTGTGCCTGGCAAAATCTTGGAGCAGATTCTCCTGGAAGGCATGCTAAGGCATGTGAAAAACAAGGAGGTGGTTGGTGACAGCCAGCATGGCTTCACTAAGGGGAAATCCTGCCTGACCAATTTGGTAGCCTTCTATGATGGGGCTACGGAACTGATGGACAGGGGTAGAGAAGCTGATGTCATCTACCTGGACGCAAAGCGTTCAACACTGTCCCACACGACATCTTTGTCTCTATATTGGAGAGACATCAATTTGATGGGTGGACCACTCAGTGGATAAAAACTGGCTGGATGGCCGCACGCAAAGAGTTGTGGTCAATGGCTCAATGCCTGGCTGGAGACCAGTAACGAGTGGTGTTCCTAAGGGATCGGTGTTGGGACCTGTCTTGTTTAACATCTTTGTCGGTGACATGGACAGTGGGATTGAGTGCGCCCTCAGCAAGTTTGCCGATGACACCAAGCTGTGTGGTTCGGTTGATACGCCGGAGGGAAGGGATGCCATCCAGAGGGACCTTGACACGCTTGTGAGGTGGGCTGATGCCAACCTGATGAAGTTTAACCATGCCAAGTGCAAGGTCCTGCACCTGGGTTGGAGCAATCCCAGGCACAGCTACAGGTTGGGCAGAGAAGAGATTCAGAGCAGCCTTGCGGAGAAGGACTTGGGGGTGTTGGTCGACGAGAAAATGAGCATGAGCCGGCTTCAGTGTGCGCTCGCAGCCCAGAAAGCCAACCGTATCCTGGGCTGCATCAAAAGGAGCGTGACCAGCAGGTCGAAGGAGGTGATCCTGCCCCTCTACTCTGCTCTCATGAGGCTGCACTTGGAGTATTGTGTGCAGTTCTGGTGTCCTCAACATAAAAAGGACATGGAACTGTTGGAACAAGTCCAGAGGAGGGCCACGAGGATGATCAGGGGACTGGAGCACCTCCCGTATGAAGACAGGGTGAGAAAGTTGGGGCTGTTCAGCCTGGAGAAGGCTGCGTGGAGACCATTCAAGGCCAGGTTGGACAAAGCCTTGGGTGGCATGGTTTAGTGTGAGGTGTCCCTGCCCATGGCAGGGGATTGGAACTAAATGATCTTAAGGTCCTTTCCAACCCTAACTATTCTATGATTCTATGTGTGAAGAACAAGATAGAAAACAATTCAGGAGACATTCAAGGGCATTATATAGATTATACCAATCTTCTAGATTCAATTCAATTTTTGTCTTGCCATTATTAAAAAATAAATAAATAAAAAAGACGAACATAGCACAGATCACAGTCCCAGGAATATTCAGTTTGTCTAGTTTAGCCCCCAGTTATCTATCAATAAAATCAAACATTCTCTCAACTTTTTCTCCTACATGAACAGTTCTCCATTTCCTCTAATCATCATGTTTTTCTCAGACCCTTTCCTAATTTCAGTATTTATTTATTTTTTATTTTTAGTTAATAGAGCTTCATGCAGTATTTGAAAGATTGTCTCTCCAGACTCTGGGACACTGACAGTAAAATTTATCTACTTAGAAATCTCGCTCCTGTATCTGATAGTTGCGTTGACGACTGACTCTACTTTTTCTAAGTGACAAAAGCCCTATTCATGGCATTAAGTTTCAGTAGTGTTTTTAAAATGCATTTCCTTGTACTTTGTGCAGTTATATATTATCCTTTTACTACTACTATGGATTTTCTGATCCTCTTATACTTTGACAGTTCTTAGCAGCTGTGTTACAGGAATTACCTACTTTATGCAGTATATTGATGAAAATATGAAATCCAGATAAATTCCAACACTGATTCCCGAGAAAGTTACTAGTATCTCTATAAACTAATACTTCACATTTTGGCACAAATATGTTATTTCCCATCTAGCTAGTTATTTTGTTTCTCTACAGTCCTGGGATAATCCACTTCTCCATTTTAGCTACTGATTTCTCATATATCATTTGGATAGATTAAAGCTACTGTAATTTCCTTGTGTACAAATATGAATTCTTATAATTAGGGAGGAGATCAGACACTTGAACAATGCAAGTCTGATACCTTGTGCCATGTATTTACAGTAAACTGATGCTAGTAATTTTTTCTGTTTAGCTGTATATATTGGGAGATAACTGTCCATTCATTAAAAATTGTTCAAAAACATTACCTAGTGTTGCTTTGGTGTAAGATACATGGGCATTGGTACTATAGCTGCACATTCACAGTAGTTTCAGAAAAGTGCTGCTGTAAGTGTCTATTTAAAGGTGAGTAATGGTCTACACTTCAAATTTCTCATGACAATAATGCATTTTAGATGTGTGCTCTTAAACAATATAACTTCTCTCAGATTCTGTCTCTGTCTTGTAAAATTTTCACACTTGCTACTCCAGTCATGGACCAAGAAGAGTTTTTTTTCAAAGAAATAAGTTAATCTCAGAATGCTTTTGTGGAATTTCAAGGTCCTAAGGTTTATCCTCAAAGATAAACTAAGATTAAGTTAATGTCTCCCCATCTCTCAAAGTATGGGAGAAGATATTTGTTTTAATAGTTACTGATTCTAGAATACTGCATTTCCCAAGGAATGTGTGTTTTAAGCACACAGCACAATGGGCACACAAAAGTAAAAAATTCCTCAAATGGTGTAGCCTAATGGTTATAGCAAGACACAAACAAGACTTATAGAGTCTACCATCAAGAATCAATAATATATTAGATCTCATAACATGCTTTTACAGTGCCTTTTTTTTCTGCCTTTTATTAAAAGCAGTAGTAATTATTCAAACATATTGCTAACTGGTATGGAGGACATATTCTCAACTCATTATTTTCTAAATACAAAATACTGCCATGCACCACACCAAGGTCAGCCTAATTATCAATTTCTGAGATGTCTTTTCTTTTTGGAGAAGACTAAACATGACCAAGTGAAAATATGCATCCTACCTCATTTTTTCAAGAATGTCATAAAAAACTTAGCACAAATCCTCAAATCATTGGTTTCATTAGCCCTCAAATACAAGGGGTAACGGGTTAAAACCTACACAGAGGAATTTTAGGTTGTATATAAGGAAGAAGTTCCTTACTGTAAGGGTGGTGAGGCATTGGAATGGGTTGCGCAAGGAAGTTGTGAATGCTCCATCGCTGGCATTGTTCGAGGTCAGGTTGGACAGAGCCTTGGGTGACATGGTGAGGCGTCCCTGCCCATAGCAAGGGGGTTGGAACTACATGATCTTAAGGTCCTTTCCAACCCTAACTATTCTATGATTCTAAATATTCTGCTGCAGAATCATTCTTTGTATCAGATCAAAATCCATTGACTCCTTTAAGAAAATACCCATGGCTAGCACTCAGAATACTTAGTGACACCCGAAACAAAAGTCGTTTTGCTGAACCTCACAATAGAACTGCAGGATAGCTTATTGCCTGGGGCTTAAGACATACAGATCTCTTTTAAGTATCTCAAATAGTCAATAAACGCAAAATTCAGCATATCGTGATGAACTCACTCATCATCACTATATTATTTCTTAGTGTTTTAGCTATGTCTTAGTGTTTTAGCAGGATCAAAGACACTGTGGTGGAGGGAAAAGTCAGTAATACAGGTTACATATGTAGCACAGATGAGTCATCAGATGATAGAGGGCTTCCACAGTCAAGCCTTTATTACTGCCGCTATATTTTAAAGGAAGCTCTCTCTTAAATCAGTGGTGGAAAACAACCTTAGCAAGCTTTGGGGGGCTGTGTGTCTTCCTAAATGTGTACCATTTGATATGTATATCACCTAATTATAATCATTGAGAGTGAGGGTGTTTTTGTAATATTCCTTCCTGTTATCAGCCATCCCTCAGCGATATCATTTCCCTTAATTCCATGCCATTGATACTCAGCTCCCTCTAAACCAAAGCTTAAATCAAAATACTTTGCCTTGATAATTATGAAATTTAACCATGAAAAGAGTATTTGTATTTAAGGGTATAATTCAAGAATATATTGGTAATCCTTCTGTGCATTCCAAATAAGCTGTCGCCTGTGTAACATCTTGTGTAACATCACACCTTGGCAGAGATACGGCACCTTTCATTAAGAGGTCTCTTTCAGCAGAGCTAATGGGCTTTGAGAGACCCTAATGCTTAAAAGTCATGAGTTTGTAATTCCAGAGCTAGCTGAATGAGAGCCCTCATGGCTGTCATTGAACAGACCTGATGTATCCCAAGGAAACAGAAAGCAGTGTTCAATATGGTTTAAGACAATATTTCAAAACTGTTTGAAAAGTGATCTTGCATTCATGCAAATTTGACTTAGTCATATGGCATATGCAGAGTAAAAGATATGAATGCAACCAGACCCTTCTTGATTTTTGTGTGCCCAACGTAGCAAACTCAACGTTTACCTGCTGTAATTTTGTGAAATACTTATTTCTATATCCATTGACACCATATTATTTAGAATTTCAATTACTGAAATGCATTTTGCTTAAGAATCTTGAGTTTAAGTAATTCAGTGAGTCTTTTCATCTTTTGATAGCTCAGAAATGGAAGGTGTCAGTCCTCACCAGTGATATGCCATCTGCAGGAACAAGCTCAAAGGTTTATATTACATTGTATGGGGATCGCAGCAGTTCAGGGCCCATTTTTCTTGATGGAGAGGAGGGAAAATTATTTCAGAGAGGAAATGAAGACATCTTCACAGTAAGTAATATATATTCATTGTGTTGCTCTCTTGTATCCTGCTAGATTGCGTGACATTTCAAAATGTATCTGATGGCAGTCAGTTTTTTTATGGTACACGTCTGAAAACAAGCAACAGGACTTAAATGTAGAACTAAATTTAGTACTCACTTTCCCACTCACCTATCCAAAGCTGATTCGATTCAACATATTTCTTGTCTGTTTAAGAAGAACTGCTGGTTAATTTACATAATGCCCAAGAAAGTACAGGAAATAGAGGACAACAGATGCTTGTTTAGTTTTTAAATTTGAAATGGAGCTACAATATTAAAAATGAAATGAGGAAGTGAAGAATTAGGACATGGAGTAAATTTTTAACTTTTATACTGGTTATGTATTTAAATAATGGCAATTTTTATACCTGTAATGAAGTCTGCCTATCTGAAGCTGCTTCTGCTCCCAGCTACACAAGCAATCTTCTCCCCCAGCAGTCTTTTGTCATGGTGCTGTAAGTGAGCCAGAATAGGTCTCTTATCAAAAGCTGCATAGCCTGAGTGTATATATGGAATTGCCAGTGAGTGTCTCTAGCAGATGTCAGCTATAGGGCTGTGTAAAGAAACAAGTGCTTCCATTGTTAGTATCCAGCATAACAAGTCCCCTTCGAAGAAAAGGTATTTAATGGCAGCATTGATGAAGAGTTCACTTTTTTCACAATAGCCTTGTAGCTGCTTGGTATGTAGGAAACTCAGTTCTGTAGACCTCTTCAGCCTGATGGAGTTTCACAGAAGAATCCAGCACCTCAGATAATAAAAAACCCTCCTGATATAAAGATGGAAGGAGTGGATAAAATAAGTAACCAGGTGCCTGACAGGTAAAAACACCCTCTTTACAACAGATGTTGGCTCTGTTCTCTGCTCCCATTATTGCAATTAATTTCACCTCTGATAATTTTTAACTGCAAAGTATGGAGGCACTCCCTGGCTTGGGACCGAGGGTTCCCCTTAGGTGAGTAGCCATAGCACTGAATACAATTAAGGAGTGCCTATTCTGAAATGTATAGAAAGAGAAAACCCTCTCTGCTTATGCTTTATGCTAGATCTTTCTTAACTGGTCTGTCCTCTCTTTTCTGTCTCTTTATTTTTTGTAACACTGTCGTGGTTTAAGCCAGGCCATAAATCAGAACCATGCAGTTTCTACTCCCCCCCTGCCCCCAGAGGGATGGGGAGGAGAATCGAAAGAATGTAACTCCCACGGGTTGAGATAAGAACAGTCCAGTAACTAAGGTATAACACAAATCACTACTGCTGCCACCAATAATAATAATGATAAGAGAAATAACAAGGCAAGAGAATACGATACCGCCTGCCGGAAAAAGAGCCCGACAGAGAAGAGGACGTGCCCTTCCGGGTAGCTCCCAGTTACATCCTGGGCATGACGTGCTGTGGTATGGAATACCTCTTTGGCTAGTTTGGGTCAGGTGTCCTGCCCTTGCTTCCTCCCGGCTTCTCCTCCTCCCTGGCAGAGCATGAGACTCACAAAGTCCTTGGTCAGGGTGAACATTCTGACCAGTAACTGAAAACCTCGGCTTTATCAGTATTATTCCCAGGCCAAAAGTAAAAACCAAAGCACTTCACCAGCTACTAAGAAGGAGAAAAATTGACTGCTGCTGCTGAACCCAGGACAGTATCCACCCCTTATTCCATACCATTCACGTCATGCTCAGATCCCACATTTTCCATATACCCTCACTCTCATCTCAGTGCACTGTTATCTTAGTGCACGGACCAATTCCTATAAAGCTGCTGAGTCCATTCGGTCCATGATGTTGGGCTCCATCTCTTGTAACAGTCTTTCAGGGCAGGAGAGGCTGTGTGCAGTGTTGGATTGTTGCCTGCTGATGCTGATCGTTCCTTTACTGTAGAACTCGTCCGGTTCTATCAAAGTTCATTCTCTGTTGGGATGATGGTTGGAGGGAAGTCAGGGCCAGTCGCTGGTGCCCTGCAGACTTCTAGTTGATGGGCTATAGCAGGCAACAGCATACAATTGAGTTCATTGTCTGTTTTCCCCTAAAATCAAATCCCCTTGAGGTACGCATCGGACTTCCCCATCTTCCTGCATTACCCACCAAGTATATCCGGGTCCCTGAGCAAAAGCAATCCCACGAATGGGTTTGCCTTTACCTGAAGCAGGAATAACCCAGACTGTCTTCCCCAGCAAATTCTTCATGTGCACCACAGGAACTTTGTCCCCCTCTACAATATGTAAAAGTTCTGACTGGGCTGGGCCAGCCCTGTTGGCAGATCCTCTGGTGTTGACCAACCAGGTGGCCTTTGGTAAGTGTGTATCCCAATGCTTGAAAGTCCCACCACCCACTGCTCTCAGTGTAGTTTTTAACAGCCCATTATACCGTTCGATTTTCCCAGAGGCTGGTGCATGGTAGGGGATGTGATATACCCACTCAATGCCATGCTCTTTGGCCCAAGTGTCTATAAGGTTATTCCGGAAATGAGTTCCATTATCTGATTCAATTCTTTCTGGGGTGCCATGTCACCACGAAATCTGTTTCTCAAGGCCCAGGATAGTGTTCCGGGGAGTGGCGTGGGGCACAGCGTATGTTTCCAGCCATCCGGTGGTTGCTTCCACCATGGTAAGCACATGGCGCTTGCCTTGGCGGGTTGGTGGGAGTGTGATATAATCAATCTGCCAGGCCTCCCTATATTTATACTTCAGCCATCGTCCTCCATACCAAAGAGGCTTTAACCGTTTGGCTTGTTTAATTGCAGCACATGTTTCACACTCATGAATAACCCGGGCAATAGTGTCCATTGTTAAGTCCACCCCTCAATCACGGGCCCATCTATATGTTGCATCTCTGCCCTGATGACCTGAAGTGTCATGGGCCCACCGGGCCAAAAATAATTCACCTTTATGTTGCCAATCTAAGTCCATCTGAGCCACTTCAGTCTTAGCAGCTTTATCCACTTGTTGGTTGTTCTGGTGTTCCTCAGTGGCCCGACTCTTGGGTACAGGGGCAATCGATATTGGTACGAATTGGTCGTCTGGTTTAGCTGCAGTCATTATCACTGTGGTTTGAAACAGTACTTGTCACTGGGGGTGGTGTAGCTGCTGTGCTTGGAGCTGGGGTAGCTTCGCTGTCTGTTGCAGTCGAAGTTTGAGTAGTGGCTGTACTTGTCGCTGGGGGTGGTGTAGCTGCTGTGCTCGGAGCTGGAGTAGCTGCGCTGTCTGTTGCTTTGCCCTCAGATCCAGGGACATTTCTTTCCTTTTGAAGGTGCTGGATAGTGTTGAACAAGGCCCGGTAAGCATAGGCCAAGCCCCAGCACGTTGACATGATTTGTCCCTCTCTGGTATGACCAGGGTGACAACACACCTCATTTAAGTGTTTTACTAATCCTTCTGGATTTTGCACTTGTTCAGTGGTGAAATTCCAAAACACTGGAGGGGCCCATTGACCTAGATACTTGCCCATGCTATCCCACACACCCTGCCACTCATGGCTGTCCAGCCTCGGGGAAAATCTCTCGGTCCCACTATATCATTGTCTAACCCCAGACAAGACCCAAACCTGACTCTGCTTAACTCTTGAGATCAGGCGTAATGGTTGTGGACAAAACACACTCTGTATGCGTGCCAACATGGTGATCCCCATCACAATCAGCAAACAGGTCTCAACAATATTAAAAGGCCATTCAAAAACTTCAAAACTCTCAAATGATGCTGTAAACGGTCTGGGAGGGGCACTGGGAGGGTAAAAGAATGTCTCCTTCATAGGTTGACCACCCAGGAAGGAGAAAAAAGATGTATAATTGCTAAGCACTTGTATTATATACTTCCCAAAGTATAAAGGTGGTGACCACACTGGGAACATAAGCCAGATCAGTTTCACGATCAATTTTTCTATTGTATTACAAGTCATTACCATAAAATACAATGAGACAATAACCTTAGCCCAAGCCTCACACTTGAAAAACACCAACACAGCAAATACCGGCTCTAAGTAACCTACAGCATATTGAGACTGTGAGATCAAAACCAACAACTTTGAGAGCCAATAAATCAGCATTGTGACGAGTGACTATTAATCCAAAACACTGAATGCTTATCACAAATACGATTAGACACACTCCGGTCAGATCTGTCGTTATCTCAACCCTTCGTGCCCCACGTTGGGCGCCAAAAAAAACTGTCGTGGTTTAAGTCCAGGCCGTAAATTAGAACCACGCAGTTTCTACTCCCCCCCCCTGCCCCCAGAGGGATGGGGAGGAGAATCGAAAGAATGTAACTCCCACGGGTTGAGATAAAAACAGTCCAGTAACTAAGGTATAACACAAATCACTACTGCTACCACCAATAATAATAATGATAAGAGAAATAACAAGGCAAGAGAATACGATACCGCCTGCCGGAAAAAGAGCCCAACAGAGAAGAGGACGTGCCCTTCCGGGTAACTCCCAGTTACATCCCTGGGCATGACGTGCTGTGGTATGGAATACCTCTTTGGCTAGTTTGGGTCAGGTGTCCTGTCCCTGCTTCCTCCCGGCTTCTCCTCCTCCCTGGCAGAGCATGAGACTCACAAAGTCCTTGGTCAGGGTAAACATTCTGACCAGCAACTGAAAACATCGGCTTTATCAGTATTATTCCCAGGCCGAAAGTAAAAACCAAAGCACTTCACCAGCTACTAAGAAGGAGAAAAACTGACTGCTGCTGCTAAACCCAGGACAAACACCAAGTTCAGTGAGGTTTTGGATACAGAGAACTCAGTTCATATCCACCTCTACACTATAAATGAAAACACGAAATTGAATTCTACAGAAATCAACAGAAGGACAGCAAATTCAGCCTACATAATAATAATAATTTAATAAGATACAGCAGGGAGGAAAGACACTCATGGTGTGTTTCCAGTTCCTTGAAGATAAGCTTTCTATTTCTATGCTTAGGTTCATAACTAGTTGTTTGAATAAACTTCATACAAACTTGCTCCCTCAGCACCCTGTTATCTGTACTGGACACACTCATCCAGCCTGCTCAAGAGCTAATCTTTCAAATACAGCTTTTTAAGTTGATTTAATTGAAATGATTTTTAAAAGTAATTTCAAAGCTGAACACAACTGTGTCCAAAATTGTAAGCCATCCCCTCCTGGAGGGGTAGGAAGAAGCTCAGATATATGTGGGAGGTGCCTAGGAGACAGAAATTGTTTTGTAGCAGGTCAGTGGTATAGATGCTGAACTGAGCCAGATTTTAGGGTCAAGACATTTACATACACACATACATACAGTCTGTATTCATTTCCCATTGAGGCAAATTCAGTGGGAACAAAATAGCTACAGCAGCATCGTGGAGTCACATAAGTGGGGTTGGCAGACCAATAGGTTTTTTGATAGCTGTCCTTTAAAAGAGCCAAGCTTCTAAAGTTTATCTAGGGAAAAATATTTGGAAACACTTGTTTAAATATCAGAGTATTTAATTTCTCTAAAAAAATGAAAAGGTCACTCAACAATTAACAAATTAATTGCTGTAGCATGTCTTTTCCTTTTAACAAATGTTCTGTGCTTCTTCTGTTGTGTTTCTTTCACAGGTTAATACTAGAAACATAGGACATCTCTACAAAATACGCATAGGGCATACAAATACCGGAAACTCCCCTGCCTGGCACTGTGAAGAGGTAAAAGCAGTGAGAAAGAATTTTATCCTTCCAAAAGCAGTTGCTATGACTGGAGTCAAAATACGAGTCAGAAAAAATCCCTGGGATAAGTATATTAGCCTCATCAAATGCTTGCAGCTTCATTTAACAGATTATTTATGACTGCTGTAATGTGGAAATTAAGGCACCTTATGATGATATGTCTTGGCTTACTTGCTGTTTAGTGAGAGCAATACATTATGTTTCCTTTAAAATGTGTGGCTGGACAGCAAAAAAACCTGCTTAAGTTGGCAGCTGTAGTCTGAGTCTTATGGAGTCTTTGTATGCCACAGAGTGTCTAGAGTTTGCTGAAACCCAGTCATTGAACGCTGTCAAGCCAAGTCCTCCTCAAACCTGTGACTGATGCTGTGTCCTTCTGCACAGCACCAGAGCTACACTGCAAAAGTTTTTAGTTCTGTGTCTCTGAGGAGCAAAAGATAATAACAGGTTCTTTTCCTCCTTAATTAAAAAAGATTTTGATGCAGGTAAAGATAATAAACCAAAGAGAATGAGCTAGTTCTGTTTCAAGCTTCAGGTGTGAAACATAGTTTATTGGTTTCTGGACTAGGAATGAAATAATCTGACTTTTATCCTTGACACTGGTGATGTACCTATGAGTGCCAATGATAAGCTATGCATGCTTGAAATACATCCCTCTTTGTGCCACAGTTTCTTATCCTTCAGTTAAGATACAGCAGTTTACGAAGTTTACGAAGGGATTTAGAAGCTGCTGGTAAGCTCATTATAATTGCATTTCAGGGTAATTCTATCTGTTACAAAGTGTCCACTGAAGTTAAATATTCATCGATCAAAGTTCAAATTCTGTGGCTATTTAAGGCTTTAACTAGTTGTTTTCATTTGGGACTGAGACTCAGAAGGAGAATACATAATGCCTGGACAATGTTAACTGAAGTTTAGGCAAGTTACCCTGAGTTCATACCTCTAGCCAGTGCATGTCTACATTGAAATATTGTGCCACTAGCAGTATCACTGTCTAAGAGGTTTCATGCTAGAATTGTAGGGTTATATCTCTTTCAATTCAGCTGAGGATTGCCTGGTTTTAAAGCCTGGCTGTTTGTTTTCCAGCAGTGCTGTGCTTTGGGGAATGCTGGAGTCAGAATATCATTTAAGATACTTCTTTCTTCTGTCCCATGCTATTTTTCTTTTCATAAATGTGTGTGTGTAAGTAGTGGAAAATACCTCATAGTTTTGTCTAGTGAGGGACAGGTTACCAGCATACCTGAGTTGAGAAGCTAGAAGAGAACAGTGGGTTTTCTCTCATAGAAAAGGTTCATTTGTATGTTTAATGTTGGTACTAGAATTTTAGGTTATCATAAAACCTTACTCAACAAGTGGACCTTTGTGGGTTTCTTGTACATCATCCTCTAGGAATAGAGGCTGCACTGACAGCTTTGTATAAGATACCCATTTAAACTGAAAGATTGAAGAGGTCTGACAAAAAAAGGATCTATTAATTGAAATCAACAGTAAAATTTTAAAAGAAGGATTTAACACTTTAACATAAGTGTGTTCCACAGATTATTGGCTTATGAATTTTAATTGTCTCCTTACCAAATCACAGTCAGTCAGAGAAAGGTTTTAAGGAGTGATTCATCAACCAGGGTTAGTTCATTCCCCTTTGCAACTTTGGGCAAAGTCAAAGAAAAGAAATATATTTAACCAAACACACCCTACAAGTAATCTAGCTTTTTGCTTGGAAGAAGACCAAAGAAGTAATACCACTGATTTCTAGACTTCATAGATAAGAAAAAACCTACATCTGTCTTTTCTTGAACATCATTGTTCCTTGGGAAACCTAAACTTTTCTGGAAGATCTGAAATTAAGAGAGTGTGCTCTACAACTGCAGAACTCTTCTGGTAGTTAGGTATGCTAGTCCTCCACCAGTATTCCATGGCTTCTGTGTCTGTTTCTGTACTGAGAGGGTATCGGGCCTGAAAAGGTCTATGAAAATGCTGCTTCATTAATCGAAGCTGCCTTTTCAATATCCATCAGTAGATGTTAACAGGCCATGATGTGCCAGGATTTTCAGACAAGATGAATCTCTTTCTATAAACTTTAGTATTCAAGCAGTAAGAGAGAAAAATGTTTCTGGTAAGTCTGAATTTTTTCAATATTTTAATTTAGGATACTATATTCTGCAAAGCACAGAGCAGGAGTGAAACTACAGGTAGAAGTGTCTTTGCTTCTCTCTGCTGGTCCGAAATCTCACATAGCTACTAGTATAAGTTAGCATGATCAGGGACTATTCTAATATATGTCAGCTTCTGAGACGCTTGCTAAGGAATGCTTTGAAGTATGAAATAACTAGACCTCCTTCCCTTCTTCAGCTGGTGTGCATATGGTCCTTTTGCTGCTACATGCTAGAAGTTGGGCATGGAAAAAAACTGTGTGGGGCAGATAGGTGCTGAAGCTAGCATGTTAATGGTTCTTTTGTCACAAATAGTGCTGAAGAATCAGAACCTGTTCTTTTAATTCCTTTTCTCATAAGAAAATAATTTAAAGGAATAGAACTGCAAGTGTTGCCAAGCTTCTCAGTGAGAACTTTCGTGTTTGGTAAGCCATGCCACCTAGTGCCTGCCCACGTGGATATACCAGCTGAACAGCATAGCTGTATTTTGTGGTACTGCATCCGAGCTGTTTCTTGTCTGCATTTGAGTTGTTCTGCTGTGCACTTTCAAATCTGACTAAGTGAAAAGTCAGATTGAGGGGCAGTTGTATCCAGGGAACAAACATGCCCCAAACCCATAATTTTGTGAGTTCTACTGGCACAGATTCAACAGTAGCTCAGAAGTTTCATGTTCTGTTCTATCTGGAATGAGATCAGCAACTTAGATTGTTACTCTTGGTGCTGTTTAGGTGCAGCTGTTAAACCCTTTCTCAGGGGAGCAGTTTTCTTTCCCTGCATATCGATGGCTGGCTGATGGGGAAGTATCTATGGAGCTTCCTGTTTTACAGCAAGGCCAGCCTATTCTTCCAGGTAAGCACAATACTACATCAGCCAAGTCAGGCCATAGACTGATGCCAGTACAGGTGAGTTAACTGTTTTTCGTTAGGCCCTCTATTACTTTTTGGCTGCTACAACGCTTTTTCTGTGTTTTTCTATGACTACTGGGCGTACTTAGGTAAAAGGTTAAGAATCACTGGAAAGGAGATGGGAGAGTCTTTAATGCCTTGAATTTCACAGGTCCTTCAAAAAAGATTCCTCTTTTGGTAAGATTTAAAGAGTTTGTGTTTGCTTTAAAATAGAGGCAATAGTAAGGACACCTCACATATACATAACTATCGTGAAGCTATCACACTGAGTCAGATCACAAACTCTATTTTCAATAGCTGAGGATTATAGCTCTGGTATGACTATTGTAGCTGCTTTTTCAGTTTCTTTCTTTTAAGTAACTGAGATAGGCTTCTAGAATACTTTTAATTTCTGAGTGTGGAACAAAACTTTAACAATATTCCAGAAGGATCAAAGTGATAAAAGAAGCTCCATTAGTCAAATATTGTATTATAATTCTAAAGATGAATGATATCAAACAATAAAAATAATATTGGGTGTTGCTGCTGCTGCTATACTGTTTTAATGTTGGGCTGTATCACACCAATCCCTATCACCATGCTGGATGCTGTCACTATATAGTCTCTCCGCTTCAGCAATGGGAAAGGGGTGGAATCGTCCCTTCTCTCCAAATGGCACTGTTCTTTTCTGGCCTAAGGAAGTACAAGGGTATAGCAAGATTAGTGTATCCTGGGTGAGGGAGCAAGAATGCTGACGCAGACTCCCATCCTGCAGGGTATGACAGTAGAAAGCAAAAACTCATAATACCACCATTATTACTTGTGCTGGAGCTTTCACTACAGTAAGGTCCACCTGGGACAGATTCCACAGCCTGCTCTCTTCCCTGCCTCAAACAATCGTATCAGCTGCAGAGGACAAGATTAATGGGATGAGAGAAACTTCCATTCAAAGTTCTTTAAAAACTACAGAAGCCCTTTTCCGGAATGTTTGATACAATAGCAGTGCTTGGTGGTATGCTCATGGTACTTTGTATTGATCCTGCAAAACTGAAATGCTAATAGGTATTTCAATGGTAACAGCTCTTGTGGGTGCAGAGGAAAAGGATATAGATGAAATTGAGGGGCAGAAGCCCAGAAAATGGCCCATGGATGTGGGGAAATGCACCACTCAGCAGTCACTCTTGTAATAAAGAGCTGGGTGGCCTGGAGCTGTGTTTATGCTTGTATAGGATGACTGGGTACTGAAATTAAGAACCTGAAAAGACGAGCAGAAAAACAGGTTTGTGCCTCATTAATATGTCTTTAAGAGAAAAAGAATAGCATTAGAGATTTCCTCCAGTGGTGTAGTTAGCAGCTGTAAATGGCTCATAAAATGCTGTAGAGAGAGGCTGACCCGCCCTAACTACAATGATTTTTTGATCTTAAGTGGTTATCGTCTTTATACCCTTGAGGGAAAGAAAACTCTCAGGCAGTCAAGCCTGCTTCCTGAGATGTTTGGTCTCTTTGATCAGGAGACATTAATATTGTTAGTTTAGGGGGACATACAAGCACACTGGTATAAAACCCAACCTCTCCTCCCATAAATAAGTGTTAATTAATGATAATTAACATGTTATATTGAATATGCTCAATTCTCCCACTTGCAGGATCTTTTCTTCCCCAATGTTCTTTTGCTTAATATTCTAGGACACTGACCTTACCCACCTTCTAATTTTCAGGCTCTTCTGAGTAGGTTGTTTTCCTGGTTTTGAGATGAAGATATAATGAAAGGTTTTTATTATCAAGTAATCTTGGTCCATTGGAAAGGACAACAGCACACTTAAACCATCCTCTCAATTTGCATTTTGTAGTTAACAATTTCTCCTGAGCCCAATAGATGAAGAAAAGAACTTCTGTGCATTTCTGTCAGCCTCAGTATGAGGGGTCATGCTGAAGGCTTTAGAGAAGGCAGTTTCATCTATAACTTAGTAATTGAAAGCCTCTGTGTCTTTTTGCCAATATTATATTTCTGCATGGGAGTGAAAAGAGAACATAGCTTTTAACTTCAGAGAAGATAGTTTGATAACAGAACAGTGAAGAGGTCTGGATTCAGTCTAGGAGAGAGATGATGAGAGGCACTTTAAAACCAATTTCTGAATAAAAAGAGGCTGAAACACTTTCTGATTTAACAGCCTTTTTATTCAAAGCAAAAACGTCTGAATTAAACTGTTAAGAAGTATTACATAGAGACTTTGTGGCTGTAATGCTGAGGGACTGAGCACCATTCATTTGACTTTTTATCCTCAACTATCCTACTTTTGTCCCCTTCTGCTCATTTTTTATAACATAATCTTTAATTATGTGCTGGGGATAAATCAGGGTTGTACAGTGTTTGGTAGCTCATGGACCTTTGCTTTTCTTGCAGAAACTGAAAAGTAGATAGCTAATGAAAGAGGAAATTGTAGAAATAGAGGATTGCTGTAGTCTTAGACATGGGATTGTTGATCTGGAGAAATGAATTCTCTGCCTCTGCCATGATCTCTTCTGTAAATAAAAATGTGGGGAAGTAAATAGATAAGATAGTGACATGGTAAGTGATGTGGGTAAAATACAGTATTATTTAACAGTTGCTAACTGATAACTATTTTTAGTATTGAGACAGGTGTACTCTGGGAAAAGATAGTACATGACTACGCTGCTAACTGAAGATTGTCAAAAGCTTCAGAGCCTTAAATGTGGCTGGCTTTTGTCCAAGTAATAATAGCTGAGCATATGTTTATGAAAAAACATATGTGTTTTACCTACTCATTCTGTCTCTCATAATTTTTTCCCCTGTGCCTATGAACTAAATTTTGTAAATGAACTTAACCCTTACAGTTTCTAATTTCAGAATGATGTGTTAACAAATGTAATGTTCTACACTTATAGACAAAAATAAATGAAAATAAGAGTTCCTTCTCTTAATCTCTGTTCTGTACACATTGAATATCTGAAAGAAAAAATCATAGAATATCTCAAGTTGGAAGGGGTCCATAAGGATCATCATGTCCAACTCCCTGGTCCTCGCAGATTGCCTAAAACTGAACCATATGACTAAGAGTGTCATCCAGACACTCCCTGAACTCTAACAGGCTTGGTGCTACGACCATTTCCCTGGGGAGCCTCTTCCTGTGACTGACCACCAGTGAACAACTTTTTCCTAATGTCCAATCTGAACTTTCCCTAATGCAGCTTCATTCCATTAAGAGAGTCACTATTTCCTAGGATAAAAACTATAAGCATTATAGATGCTCATAAATACTTATTATAAATCTGGGGTGATCCCTAGGTTTATGAGAGGTAAAGAGAAGTGTAAAAACCTGTGAAAATTTCTTGAATTTTTAAGTTAGCTATTTTAAGCCTCTATGCTGGATTTATTAATAGCACATGTCTACCATACAATCCTTCAGTGGAGTTTAGAGGTACTCAGTCATCATCTCAAAATGAGTTAGCTTGGATGCTAGAACCAAACTAGCATTCTGTATGGGCATATTGCAATAACCTTTGCAGAGTGCTTATTGTTTTAGCTATATTGCTACCATCATCCAAACCAAATTCTTTAAAGAAAGCTTGTGTGGTAATGTGCACACAAAGACCATGTAAATAAATGTGAGATAGTCATAAAAAAAATAGCATCAAGGGAAAAGCTGTTTGTTAACACTGACAGGGCACTTAACACAATTGCAGATATAGACTGACTGTGAATAAATTTTCAGTAGTTGTTAAAAGAAGGTGGTTGTCCATCAGAAGAGTGAGATGTGGGCCCAAACTCCTTCAGAGGATTACGATCAAGCTTCATAATGTATTTATATAAGTTTTTATATAACTGATAATTGAATAATGATAATGTTGATGTTCTTCTGGGCATGATGGTCCAGAAACTCTTTTTTAGTTGCAAGACAGAGAAGCCAAGGGATGCCTACATCTGGAGGCAGAGCTTGCGTGCCAGAAAATTAATTTTTCTCTCCCTCTCTCATTCTCTATACCTCATTTGATCTAACAAAATATTGTTACTGTATGTTGGTGTAAACTTTGCCTTTCCCATGTTTCTACTGAAGATTATATTTGCATTTTTAATCTTAATTCTGAATTTTATGGGATTTTGCATCTGCATTTTAATGACCACTTTTTTCTATTGATACATGTTTTTATGCATCTTAGTCTTTACTCCAGTTTCACTAGATTTTGAATTTATTAGTATTTGCATTATCTATTTCTATTAAATAACCAATTTATTGAGTTTAAATTCTAGGAGTTTTCTCTCAAATTTACATCCTTTAAAGAACTTCCAATGGAATGTAACAGAGGAAGTTTGTACTATTCTAATGCATGAATTGTTAAAATAATAAAACAATGCAACATTCTTAGTTCTTAGGTCCCAGAAAACTAAAACTGTGGTTCTAAATTTTTTGCTTGTTTGGTTAACCAGTACATTCAAAATGCATCAGTTGCTTGTTATGTCTTTGATCTCACCATTTATGCTGAGACTAAATTTGGATTTATGTTATTTAGTTTTCAGCTTTCTGATGACTTCAAATGATGCTGCAGGACAAGACATACTATTGTGCATTTAAGGTTTAGTTCTCTTTGCATTCCCCACAGTGACAGTTTGGGACAAAAAACATAGATGTAACACCAGAGCAACTTTGTATGTTATTTTACTATTGAATAGGATTTTAAGGTATTATACTGTAATACTGTAACTGTCCTAGACACAGATGTATATGGACTCTACAGGCACATTCACAGCTAGATGTTATTGTAACTGCAACAGTGTTTGTGATATGAAAGGCTGTCATCTTTTATTGGCAGTGACTGTCTATGAAGTGCATGTGACAACAGGAGAACTGTGGAATGCTGGAACTGAGGCTGACGTTTATATTTCTGTTTATGGAGAAAGAGGTGATACAGGATCGAGACAGCTGCTCAGGTCACAGAAATCCAAGAAATTTTTAAAAGGACAAGTAAGTGAAAGACAGAGCATTTTCTGATATGTTTGGCTGGCTTGTCTCTCTCAGGTTATCCCTGAGATGATTTATCCCTGAGATGATCAGGTTATCCCTGAGATGCACCTTGCCTGGTTGTCCCAGGCAGGGTGCAATTAGAAAACAGATAATTACTGCATACTGATATTTCCCTTAAATGCCATAATTAAGCCAAAAATACTTTCTAAAGGTATACCATTGCTTTTGGAAGTCAGAATTTTAATTTATAAAATAGGTAAGCTGTGCATTTTTGCTTTTAATTCTTCTAAAAACTTGACTTGATAAGTGAAAAGAAAATGAAACTTTACATTTTATATCTGCATTTCTAATGTTGAAATCTGCTGTAATTTGTAATTGTTTAGCCAACTAAGCTTTCAGCAGGTTTCTCCTCTGACTGAGCCCATTCATCTGAAAGGGACTACTCCCATCAGCAAAGTGATCAGGCTTATTTACTTCTTTTATTTCAGGAAATCTGTTTTTCTTGGTTGGTTCTTTCCTTTTTATTAGCTGGCATTTTACAGGATGATATTGACAGAATAATTCTATGGGTTTATGGGTCTTTGGGATTCCCTGGCTGAAGAATGCTCTGCTTTTTAGATTTTACTGAGATTTCCTTGATTGATTACAGACTGACATCTTTGCTGTGGAAGCTGTGCACCTTGGACATTTGTACAAGATTGTTATAGGACACAATGCTCTTGGATCAGGTCAGAAACCTATATGGTCACTGAATACTGCCTGCAGTTATTAACTTTTTCTTTGAAATACAATATTTATTTCTCAAACTGACTGTATGAGAACATTCTAGAAGTGAAAGACAAAGGCTTCTAAGGAAACTGTTCAAGTGGCACAGATACCTTATTGTATTATCATAAATTTCAATGTTTGTGTTCACTTTCCCTATACTGTCAACCATTATGTTAAGGACAACGTCTTCTACTACTATGTCATTTTTTACTCTGGAAAAACTGCAAAGGCGGGGAGTGTTTGCATGATAAGACATTGAATATGCAGTCACATATTCATTGAATTGTTTGCAATCACAAGGCCTGTTTTTCATACTCTTGAGCCTAAATATTATAAAACACAGCAACTTACTTTGAGCCATGATAAGTCGCTATCTAATCTTCTCGACATTTTGATCAGCAAAACAAGTCTCATGCAATGACTAAATGAGGGGCGGGGAAGGGCAACAATCAGGGCCATGACAGCCAGGGAGAGACCTAGGAACTTGCAGGCCCATGAGCAAGCTCTGCAGTACCTAGAGGAGGTACTATCTTTCCTCCATTCATAAGGGCAGTGGCGACTGTAGCAAACTGGCACAGGAGTTTCAGAGTTTGCAGTTCCAATAGAAAAGAAAAAGCTATGGGAAGTCAGACCTCATTAAATCTGTCTCACATAAAATAACATTTTTTTTTCTGTTTGTAATTTATTCTAAGGAAATGGCTGGTTTCTGGACAAAGTTGTAATTAAGGATCCTACAACAGATTTGGATTATACTTTCCTTTGTCACAGGTTGGTGGTGTTTCATTTGAGTGAGATTTTTAATAAATTCTCCATGTAATTATCTATGGTTTTTCTTCAGAAATGTCCTGTCAAGGGAAATATGTGTTTCCTAAAAAGTGAGATGAAATGGGTCCACTTCTTTTTACAGCTGAGTTGTACCTGCCCCAAACCTCTGGTGCATTTGATCTAATGAAAAAGTAATAAAAACCTCTGCCTGGAACTTTCCATTCTTGCAGCTTGCGAACTATTCAAAATGTGTTTTTTTGACGCATTCCCCATATCCAGCACCTTGGATCTGACATCCGCAGGTACATCCATTCTTCCATGCCATGTGATGCAAGGCATTTCAGAAGAGTGGGTTGCTGTTTCACTAGCAGACTGATCCTACTTCACTGAAGTTAGTGTGGAGATTAACTTGGGGTTAAATGAGCTCAGGACCAGACTTTAAGATCTTGTGGAATGGCTATTGCAAGCACAGCTACCTGAGCACATCTCTTTTTCTCATTTCCCTTGCAGCCTGTCACTGAGCTGCAATGTAATATGAAGCAATCTTAACTTCCCTGCCTTTTCCCATGCAGATGCTGCTGCTGTGAATCTTCTGTGTTCTGTAGCTCATTTCTGATTTTATCTACTCCTGATTAATTCTCAACACCTTGTGAAAAAATTATATTTGATAAAGATCAGTGCAAATATTACGAATCTTAAAGTCCAGTCACGTTTGGATCTAGCTGCAGCTTGCAGTGGCTCCCCAATTCTATTTCCTCCTCTCACTTCTCTGAGTGAATAAATAACTGCCCGAGACAGCTTGGAGTGAGCGATGTGCGCACTGAAACTGATTTATGTGTGAGTAAGGGCTTTCTGCCTATCAGACACAGCACCTCGTCTTTGCCTGACCTAATTTTGATTCTGTATTCTAGATGAGATGAACTGCTATGAAGAGATCTATAATGCTAGCTTCATACATAATGTAGGGAGAGTTCAAATCCATTTCAGGCAGAAAAATACAGGATATACACTAGTTATTGTTAGAGCTTGCTGATCTTGCTCTCACAGTGTGTGAATCCTTTTGACTCAAATGGAGTTAACTTATTTAAGTGTATGTGAAGCAAGTACAATGACGTTGTAAAAGTATAGTTCAGACATGGTGAAAGAGTTGCCAATGTTGGATTTGTCTCCCCACATAAGGATTTTCAGGGCATGGGACAATTTGCATCCTGCTGTAGCCTTCTTGCAGACAGGAAGAACAATCATCATGACCACTGCACCTTTTATTATTGATCTGGGACCAATACGAGTTCTCTGATTTTTAATAATTGGTTTAGACCCTTGTACCTCCATCCAGGAAGTTTCATCAAGAACAAATAAAAACAAAAACATTTTTGCCAAAAGCTGGATTTTTTGTGTTACTGCTTGTCAGCCTTGAGACTTTAATAGATAGAACTGGAAGTATCAGTATGCAAGTGCCACATATACAGTATTCTGGGAGTTGCCAGCCAGGGTTATATTACTGAAATGGGTTCTGGTTTTCAGGTGGCTGGACCAGGGGCAAGATGATGGCAGTATTGCTAGAGAGCTGATTGTGACAGATGCCAGCATGTTTCCAGGAAGTAAGTGAAAATTGCTGGGAAAGAGGACCCAGCCTCACTGCAACTGTGTCAAATGGGATGAGGATGCTCTGTAAATTAATTGCATGCTTTTTATGTGCACAGGACAAGAGCTGGAACTCAAAATGGAAGAAACTGTAAGAATATAACTTTTTATTTTTTATTTATTATTTAAACCATTCAAATTATGCTTTGCATGAAATCAGATCATTTGTTCTCATGTATGTCAAATTCCTGTGTATTATCTTCTTATAACTCTTTTCTGCTTGTTTACAAAACTAGTGGGCTACCGAAAAGTGGAAATTTCAGAGAGGCAATACACTTCAGTTTTACAACACGCTCACCCGTGGCTTCATTTGCCTCAGTCCAGATAGCAGAGTTGATGCTCTTGGTGACAAGAAAAACAAATATGGTAAAGTATTTTTCATGTGAATGTGTGCATAAAAGATACAGGAAAGGAGGAATTTGTAATTCACTGTGATCTCCAGTAGTGATTCTTGTAATAAATAAGACTAGATAATTACAACAAATATTTTCTTTACTTAAAATATTTACATCTGTTAATGGCTATAAGAACTCAGAAATTATATGCTTGGTTTACATATATAGCACACCAAAAATCACATATGTTATCACTGGCTTTCCTTTACCAAATAGAAACTTCTTGTCATCTGCAGTTTAGTGCTCCCATGGAACTGCCATGGCAAGGACAGCTGCACTCCTTTCTAACTAAATCCATCTAAGCTAGCAAGTTGAAATTTCCAGGTATAGTTCACTAATAGGGAGTATATATAGGCACATATGTATATGTGTGTGTGTATATATATATATGCATAAATTCATTTAGTTCCATCCTTGTCATTGTTTTTAATGGCACTCTTCCAGTTTCTTCTCTTTACCAGCTTCCATCCTGCTGCGTTACTGACACTTAACTATAATATATTAGGCACACATATTTTTGTTATCGTTGTTAACTATAATATATCATATTAGGCACACATATTTTTGTTATCTTTGTAGAGACAGAATGGCTCAGCCTTTCTGACATCTTGCCAGGGACCTTACATACTTCTTTTTGGAAGTAACAGAACAGAATTTTTTGGGACACACCAGAGTGTATGGAGACCAGTGTAATAAATACTCCTTAAATAGCCTGTAAAATCATCCTAGAAAACCAGAAAACTCAAATGTATAATATAGGAGATCAGTAATATTACAAACATTGAAAGTGGGCGTTAATCTGTTTTACTAAAGCTCTTCTTACTAGCTAGCAGTATTGGTGCTTGAGTTCAAAGTATTTGATGACTCAAATAGCAAATAGCTCAAATCTCCTATCTATGGCTTTAGGATCTTCAAGTGTTTCAAATGCCTGAAAGCAGTTGCACAGCATGGTAGTGTCCTTCCTCCAAGGAGATCCATTTAGAATCATAAACTGGGGACAGAACAAACTACCTGCTTGTAGGAATTTGGTCTCTAATCTGTACTGATGCAGCAAGCACATATTTGCTGCTCTTAATTGCTGTGTCTTCAGTTGATGGATTGTATTTGATTAAGGCAAATTAGATCATTTAGACATCACAGAGTTCATAATCTTCTAACATACAGAATTCAAGTTCACACTGCAGAATTTTAAATGATTTTCATCTAGATGCACTGTCCTTTCTATAAATTAATGCATTTCAAGTGATATTTTTCAGACATAAATATGACATTTTTATTTCATTCTGTACCTTTTGGGTATGTTTTTACATGTTAGATGTGAAATTCGTGAGTGTTATATCCACAATATTTAATTAATAGTATGTACAATTGTGTAAGTGTAAAATCTGATGCACAATAAATACCAGTAAAGATGATAAATATGATTAAATCTATTAGAAAGTTCAAGACAAAATTGGTATAAACTAACTGTTAATAAATTTAATTGGAAGCCATAAAAATTAGTAGTGTGATCTGCAACCTCCCAAGGATTTAGTAATAATTAGGAATTAAACTGGTAGTCAAAAAGAGCTTTATTTTTCTGAAAAAGCTGCTCTGATATCAGAGTTAGAGATGCAGGAATAACCATGCATTCTTTTTTTACACTTCAGAGTGAAAAATGAACACAAGTACAAAATGAATGCAGACACCTATCATGCAACTCTTGTGCCTTCAGAACAACATCTTTCTCTCTTTTTTCAGATTTATTTATTTGTGGAGTAATTTACAAAGCCTGTAGGATAGTCATGTGCAACAGAAGTCCACAAGCACTGACTCGGGAAGGTTGTTTAAATTTTCATTTAGGGGCTCTGCTTCATTGTGTATGCTTTGGAATAAACTCCTCTGACATAAATTATCCACCTATCTTTCCTAATACAAAACTCTGCATTTCAGATACTGGTAGAACTGTTTGTCTTCAACAGATCTAAAGCAACGTAACTCAAAGGCCTTCAAAGTGGTGATGGTGGCAAATTATACCAAATGATGATTTGGTCTAGGGTGTTTTAATTTCTCAGAAAGCTTTATCTCTCTCTGAAAGCAGAGACCCATTGTTAAAGTTATGTGTCCTTCCTGTCTTGTCTAAAGGACTGGAAGCCCCATCAGTATTTTATTATTTGTGGCATCATCCCAATGGGCACAATGATCCTTGCCTGCATGATTCTTATGTTCCCAATGACACTGAAAATCTTACATTATGGACTCCTTCAGAGGCAGCTGCAACTTACAAATAGGCAACATAATGTACTGGTAGAACAGTTTAAAAATATGAGGTGTTGCTGCTGGAACAATAAAAATAGCGCTACTTTTCATCAGAATTTTGTAGCTGTAAGAGGTAATTGTTTGGAAAATTGGCCAGATTTAGAATTTTAGAAGCCATGAGCGATGCTGCAAGATTTGCTTTACAAATTCTGATATAGATATAGAGAAAATGAATTCCCTTTTCCTATCTGAGAGCTCTATGTTCCCTACATCATCTGTTATTTATTATGTAAATTTGTTGCTATAGCCCAGTTCATTATGCCAGAGTCCTCAGCTCCTTTTTATGGAATTTTTAAGCATATACACCAATATACCAAAATTGTGTCTTATCATTAGCTCTCAGGGTTTTTCTCCTCAAGGCAGTGAAACAGACAGTAGTCTCTGAATGTCCTTTCCTGAAGGAATGAGGGGATTCTTTGGTCTATTGAGTTAAACAATTCAGTCATTCTTTTCCCTTGAAAATGATAAATCATCAATTGTAATTAAATGCAAATATGAATTAAAATACTTTCATACTTCTATAATCTGTTTCATTTAACTCTTAGGCATTTTTGATGTAAATGTCAAAAGGAGAAACATATGTATATTCAGCAGTCATCAGATTCCACGTCTTGCTCTTGCTCTTGTCAATGGCCATGTAATCGGAAAGGTAGGAAATGCTGTTACTGATTTCTGCTTCATAATTGCATGTCATTGCCTGATTCAAAATGACGCTCTTTGTAATCTACCTAATAAATAATTGCTTTTCCAGTCAGATAAAGAGTTAAGAATTGCAGAACTGAACCCAGGAAATTGCTGATGAACAGGTGAATTCAAATACAGGGCTTTGTTTTCTTTCACTTTGCTTTTTACTCTTTGGTAAGACTTTTTAATAGAATAAATTATTTGATGCAGGAATAGCAGGCCATTCCAAGCTGTAATTTATAGCAGCTTGCCATATGCTGGCAAAGTACCTGCAATGCTCTATTATCTCTCTTTTTTTTCTTTTCTTTTCTTTTTCTTTTTTTTTTTTTAATAAGTGTAAATTCTAAAGATTTATTTTTAAACATCCTTTTTTCCTTTGTGTCTTTTTCTAAGTAACATGCCTGTCATAAGCCAACTAATATACACCACATTTGTTTAGACCCACTTTGATTTGTTTCCTCCCATCTTCAAAGTCTTACTATTGCCTTTCTTTCTCAGCACTTGCGGTATACAAGTAGGAAAATGGAGTTATAGAAGTTAGTTCTTTATAAAACTCCTCCTGGTGAGCAAAGAAGCTGTTTCCCTTTCACATTTTCAAGTTCTTCTTCCCCTTATTTATCCAATTAATAATTTCATACTCAGAGCTGGTCCCACTTCTCTTTCACATGATGTGCCTTAGCATTGATGGGCATAGAATATTCTCAGTAGTTAGTTAGGTTTTTCAGTGGGGCTAGTGTCAAGCTGTCATGCAAACTGTGAGACCTCCTTGCAGGACTTTCTGATGCTCGTGTTCATTGGTGTAATTCTGATACAGAGAATCCCTTGCAGTCTGTCACATTGCAGTATATCTCACTATATTTGCTGGGTACTTAAATTTGAACTTTCTCTTTCCTGATTTGCTACTGACATGCTTTATTATTTTGAGCAACCTATGGAAAATCTGGATCTCAATTTTCTTATTTTTACTTTGTGTAAGATGTCCCTTTTCCCACGGATTGTAAAAAATGTTGTACTTTAAAACTATCTGAGGTCCTTGGAATGAAAAAAAGTAAATGTAAAACAAAAAGGCAATACAAAAGTTGCAATTTTTTTATGATACATACCTAATTATACTCTGAGGACATATTGGCTCACTCTTTTCACAAGCTCTTCAGAAATCCATACATTTCTTCCTTTACTTTTGAAGGTATACCGAATCTGGTAGGTTTTTTTGAGTGTGAAGCTTTTTCTTTAGAAAATGCCTTGGAAATGAAAATTTGCCCTAGAATATAGATTCTTTGAAGTCTTAAAATTGCTGAAAAAATGTTAGATGATGTAAGCTAGAAATTTTTTAAATTATTGGGATGATTGCATTTTACTGTCATTAAAAACCTAGTTTTATTTAAAAATGAGAATGATGATGGGGTTGATAAATATTTAATTGCGTGTTTTGTATACTATGTCTTTTATACAATGGAATCACAGAGTATTCAAACCTGAACAGGCAAACATAGATAGCAAATTTCTTTACTCTTTCATGTAAAACTTATGTCTCCCCGTGCTTAACAGTATAAACAAATGACAAACACAGAGGCAAAAGGAGGGGGGACTGATGGCAGAGAGCTCCTGTAGTTCATTTGCTGTTTATGTCACTTTTATACTTCATATGTGTAGACTGCAACCCTAAATCCATCTTCAACTGAGGCACCCAGGTATATCTCATGTTATCTTCAGATCTCTGTTAATTTAAGATGACCCTTTCCTGTGCTCTGAGATTCCAGAGAGTCCACAATTTTAGGACTTAAGTATTAGGACTGCAAATCTGAAAAATATGAAGATGTTTTCGTACTTGACTGTCAGTATTGTGGAAACTCAAACAATTCAGAACCTATATTGTGATACTCTGTTTTGGATTTTGTCATATAGTTCATATAACTTATTAGTTCTACTTTGATCATGCCAGAGCAAAGACAAAACATGCTGTGAGCTCCGTGTTCACCTTCAGCCGAATGGTTGCGCTATTCTTGAGTCAGCCAGGAACCCAGGTCACACCGTCACTTTCAATCTTCATGGAAAAGTAGCTGATGAAACAACAGGATATGCTGGACTTTCCAAAGAATTTGTTGTGCATGTCAAGGTAAGATGGGCAGAGGCGAATTACAGAGGCTCTTCTAAAGCTTACTGTTATAAAGATTTCTTATCAAATGTCGGGGGATTGCAAGCTATAAGAGTTATCCTTTTCCACCAGGTGGAGCTAAACTACAGCTTAACAGGTAGGCGGCACTAGCCAAATTTCCCTTTCCTGCCCTCCTGGGACAAGAGATGCCAATACTGCAGGTGGTACACCAACTGGGGTGGGCTATAACGCAGATAAGATGTGTGTCTCAGCTTTGTAGGAAAGCTTGAAAAAGTAGGACGATAGGTACATACTGGAGAGCTGCATGGGAAATTACTCAAAAAGAGAAAAAGTAAAAAGAGATAAGCTCCTTAATTTGACCTTGTGCTCAGGATGTTGTGCTTGTGCTGCCGAACAACGAAAAGTAGGGAAATTGTGGAGTACAGAAGATTTTCCACTTTTTAGGTTAATGTCTGCACAGAAAGCAGCAAATATTTAAAGACTGAAGATATTCTTGATTTACTTGGGACTCACTATGTTTTATGCATGAATAAGTGCTTGAAATAAAACTGTGTGAACACTATCAATATCAAAGTTCAATATGGAGAAAAACTGCTGTTGATGAAGGACTTCTTGTCTCTGATCTGAAGGGTGTGTTTCACCACGGTGCCATCATTCTGCTTAACACAAGTATCTGCCAGGCTCTGTCCCTTAGACCTGATGGGAGCTGCAGTGGAGCAGGTCAGCAGCAGCCAGAATCCTACTGGAAGGTGCATAAAATTGGCTCTGGACTCTGCATGTTTGAAAGTGTGAGAAACCCAAGGATGTATTTGAAGATCAAAGATGACCAGTGTAATGGAACAGTAAGCATGTTTTTTTTGTATTTCTCTGTGGAGACAGTTTGAGTAAATTGTCAACGATAGGAGAGAATCTTTTTTTACTTGCTTGGATAAAAATTGGATAAAACATGCATCAGGTTTAAAAAAATTCAGATCTTTTGCTTCATTTGCCCAAGGAAAGATAGAAAGATACAGCGAGAGATGCTGTCATGTCTATTTGACACTTGACTGTAAAGATGAGATTAGATGTTTACTCAGAATGTGGATGTAGTTAAAATTCATGTGTTGCGAGAGAGTTGATGACTTTGTCAAGACTCTGTTCTGTTAATTTGATTTTTGTTAAACAATCACAGTTAGACTGGTGTGAGTTTGGAAATTGTTGCAGCAATGTTGGTGTCCCAGCTTTTACAAATGATTGTTTTGTCTGAAATGAAGAACCTGTTTTGTTTTATTTTTAAATTCATCAGGCAACCACATACAGTTTATTCTTCAAATACCTCACCAGTAGTCTGCATATTTAGTAGTAACTAAACTCAGCTTGGGGGATGGTTGAAATATTAGGGTTTTGGGACTCATAATATTCTCTATCTGTTAGGAGTTTAACTATTGCAGATTTACATTTGAGAGCGAAAAGGAGAATGAGGAATCAGTATTTGCTCATTAGACTCAATGTTTACTAATCCTGTAGCTGTTTGCTGATATGAACTAATATAATTGTTTTGAATATGTGAGAACACAAACATGTTCAGGGGCTTGAAGTGGTATTGAATCTAAATAAATTGATGATAAACCCCACTAAAGAGTCATTAAGAGGTAAGCAACTGCGTATTGCACTGACTTGCAGTTTGAGTCTGTTCATCCAAGTTAAAATATCTCACATTCTCACATAATTTTTATTTGGGTGTTTCAACATGTGAGTATGAAATAGAGCTGTGTAAGAACTCAGATGTGAGGTCCATGAGAGCTTTGTCATTGACTCCAATATAGTTTGATCAGAGATTAAGATATTTGTACCATATTTTGAATATAGGCTTAATTTTTCAGCAGTGCCTTCACCAAGAGGTCTGGATTGAAAGGAGTATTTAATGTACAACTTGCATGTTTTTCTTTAGCAGTTAGTGTATTTTGAGGTTAAAAGTGTAATATGAGAGTGGATGCTCTTCTCTGAGACAGTTGAAGTAGGATCTTTATAGTCTGTATTTGGTACTGGCCAGAAGGATATTCTGAAAACTAGGTAGGCTTTGATGTCTCAGCAGTGTTACTGTGACTGCTACATTTATGTGTGGTTCTGTGTGCTTTAAAATCAACAGACATGCTAATTGATTGCTATCAAAAGGTGGCATGGTGTAGAGGTATATTGAGGCTTTGATTGTGTAAAGGCTTTGAGATTAATCTTGTAAGTGCTATGAAATGGAGAAAAAAATGTTAAGAGTTGCAGTTCATGAAAAGAGCAAAAGCATATTTAACAAATGTTACATTGGGTAGCATTAGCAAATTGTGCTACGTACCAGTTTGCATATAAATATACTCGGATTCCCAAATAAGGTATTTTCACATTCCCTAATCATCTGAAAGTTGTTTAAGTGGGGTAATCCTTTGAATATATCCTAGACTTTGCCTAAATCCTAACTTAAATCAAAATGCTTTCATATGTGGTCTTTCACTCACTTACTCAAATTATGTGATCTGTCTTTCTGGTCACAAAGGAATAAACAGGAATATGGTGCAGGTATGTCTTTGTGTGTGTAATAGTGCAGCATGTTGTGAAGAACCTAAAATTAATCTGAAATGTTATTAGAAAGTAGTAATATTTAATTCCTAAAAAAACATCCAACTTGCCTTGTTCCATCAGTTCAGTTGTTAAATTCATGTTTTGTTTTCAATGTCTTAGGGCACAGGTGATGAATACTGTCACTTTAGAATTGAGAAGAATTTGGAAACTGGATCTGTAAGCCTAGAATCAGTGCAACATAAAGGATTATATGTTGGTCTCCTGCCAGATGGCCAGACTAAGCCAGTCATTAATACTGGAGAGAGGAACATTTTTTTCTACCCACAGGTCATCAAATGTATGTGATTTCTTAATATTGTACAGTTTACCTTAGTGAGTAGTATTTCTAACTGAAAAAAATCAGAGCAAAAGTGTGAAAGCCAAAGTTACACCATTTTACTTGTTCTCTTTCAGTAATTTTAAAGCTGAAAAACTTACTGTACGCACACAATTTCTCCTGCATACTTAGCTAATTTCTCTACTTTTCTCTCTTTTTATAACAGTAAATGATGCAAAAGAAATAATTTTTTTTTACTAGTACATTAGTTAAGTGATTCTTCTGTCCCAGAGTCAGATTTGAGAGCTATTGTGGTCCAAAATCTTCCTCCCTAGGGGGCCGACCTGTTCTAGTCAACTAACTAGGACTCAGAAATTAGCTCTCTTCACACTCTGGGTCATGGCAACTGGTTTGTATGCTGGTCTCTTCTCCTGAGGAAGAATGAAAATTTTAATTCGTTGGACAATTCTCCAGGTTCAGCCTGGAGAAGAGAAGGCTGCGTGGAGACCTCATAGCAGCCTTCCAGTATCTGAAGGGGGCCTTTAAGGATGCTGGGGAGGGACTCTTCATCAGGGACTGTAGTGATAGGACAAGGGGTGACGGGTTAAAACTTAAACAGGAGAAGTTTAGATTGGATACAAGAAGGAAGTTCTTTACTGTGAGGGTGGTGAGGCATTGGAATGGGTTGCCCAGGGAAGTTGTGAATGCTTCATCCCTGACAGTGTTCAAGGCCAGGTTGGATGAGGCGTTGGGTGACATGGTTTAGTGTGAGGTGTCCCTGCCCATGACAGGGGGGTTGGAACTTGATGATCTTAAGGTCCTTTCCAACCCTAACTATTCTATGATTCTATGACAGTTACCAAACACAGCCAGCTGACTTGGATTATAACTGCAGAAAACAGTAGAATTAAGCACTTGTATTCTTATCTGATGGACATTGCTACAGAGATCAAGAAATGAAAAATCTCATGAGAAAGCTAAACTGGACATTTGAAATTGAAGAAGTCAGTCAGGTTTTTGCCAGGCACAAGCAGAACAAGTTCATCTTGAATGAGCTTGATCTTCTTATCTTCAAGAGAAAGTATCAAAATATACAACCAGTCTTCTTATTAATTGTTCTATGTGTGTTGTTACTGAGACATACAGAAGCATTATGAAAGTCACTGTAACGGCACCCCTACCATTCAGTCCCTACTTGTTGCAAGGTGACAAAAACATTTTGGCCACTGTGTCCTTGTAGAAATGAGGAAAGTATATTTTTCTTTGTTACTTTTCGGAAAAGCAGTCTTTTCAGTGGGAATTCTCAACAAAGCAGGGCTTACTGATGCTATTAAAATAAAGCTAAATATTTCTTTGTTATAGGCTTGAGTTCTCCTAAATCCTTGTTGCTCAGTAAAAGGAAGATGAAGGGAGCTAATATTTTCCATGAGAGCAACCAAGATTGTCTGTTTAGTACTTTGTTATCAGAAATGTCCTCTAGCAGTTTTCATTTCAGCGTTCACTCTTAAAGAAAACACCAGGAGGGTGGAGAGGTTTATTTTAGGGAAAAATGCATTTCAACTAGTCATTTTATTCATACATCCATTTTAAACAGTTACTTAGATTTTCAATGCAGTAAAAGGACCTTATTGGCATGCCAGATTTTTTTTCCACTTTTTGTGGCAAGCTACTAAATATAAAAGCCTATTGCTACTGGCTGTGCAATACTTAGAGAAACAATTTCAATGTCCACTGTGTTGAACAATTGTGAGATCTGTTACTAACACTTGTCACTGAATGTATGTGAAGCTTCCAAGCAAGAAAAAGCAAATGGTTTGTAGCTAGTGACAAAATTTACATTTCATTGTTTCAGTTGGCAGGGAAAAGCCTATGGGAACATCTGCAGCACCCAATCAAGAGAAAAAAGACTTCAGTGAATCTCAGCTCGAACCAGCAAAAGCCCAGAAGCCAATATCTCAAAGCTCTGTAACTTTTCCACCCTCAAGTAAGCAACAGTTTACAAAGTAGTTGTGATACAGCATTGTGTTATGTCTGTCTTCCATGCACGTTTACAGTGACTTATCCCAGACAGGCTAATGAATAGCTTTTCTAGACTATTGATTTATGCATGCATACATACAACATAAAACACATTACTGGTTATTATTTTTTAAAAAGACATTAGAATGTGGTTTACTTGATAAGGCAATAATCGGTGAGTTGAGTAACTTCACATTGCTTTTGTTTTTAAAGTAACTAGCCATCTATCGTAAGAACTGTTTGTGTGGAAATGAAAAGCTTGCTATAACACAGAGCCCAATCCAAAGATCACTGAAAGTAACAGAATATTTCTTATTTATGCTCTCTCTTACATATTCTGCTTTATGATTCACTGAGGGAAATAGGAAGGTTTTGGTGCACTGCATGTTAGCTTTATGCCTGTGTTTTAGCAGGTAGGAGTAGATAAACAATGTTCTGGTCATGCTTCTGAAGTGATAGTCTATTGGATGTTTTTTTTTTTAATAAAAAACCACTTTCTTCTTTAGCAACAGAAATTGCATAAATCACAGGAGACAATGTTTTCCAAACTCAAAACATTTTATAGGAGTATTCGACATCCTAGTAACCAAAGATGTGTAAAACAGGGAATGAAACATCTCTTAAGGAAAGGGGATGATTATGTTTACTTCATGCCTCTCTTTTATCTCAATGTACCCAAGGATGCTGTTTTGCACAGCCTGAACCATGCCACATTGCCATGAAAAGCAGAAGGGATAAATGGAACTACTGAGCTTCATACAGCATATTGAGGCACATCCACATGGTGCAAAAATATCTGTTACTTTGAGTGAGTTTTAAAGACAAGGTTATATTAGAGATTCCACTAAATGAGACGTGCTTAGTCAGCTGGAGGTAGTCCCAAAGGCATTCATGTACCAAATAATTCAGGTGGGTTGCTGATTTGATTTTGAATTTGGTCCTCGGTCTGCAATTTCAAAGAGTGCATGAAAAGCATGGCAATGTGAATAAGACATCAAATATGGCATACCTGTTCATAGGGTATAATGTGAAGTAGCAGTAAGGATTTAAAAAAAAAATTATTTGAACTCTTAGTTCAATTCAAATCATAAATGTGGATTATTAGTATTAATTACTATTAATTGTTTCTTCCAACGTTGTTTCCATTCTTAGCTCAAAATACTCACTTTTAGTTTCTAATCTATCAGAATTCATGCTGTATCACTGTATTAGCCTTCCCAAAGTGTTGTGGGTTGTCAGCAATTGGTGAGATATGCTGTATTTGAAACCCATGGCAACAATACACAAGCCATCAAACCTGTTTTCAAAGAAGCTGGATGTTTTTAGTGTTGGATACAAATGATCCTTTTATGGAAGCAGTATCTGCTGTGAAATTGGTTACACAGAGACTATAGCACTTTGTAAGAAATATTTCTAACATTCATAAATTTGGACTCTGCTTATGCAAGATGAATAGAAATATCAAAATTACTCTGCCCTTCAAACGAAATGCCCATTTTTAGTAAGATATATTAACTTAGAATACTTTAAAGGTTATTGACTTTTGATATGTATAGGTGAGCCTTCATTTTAAACTGATAATCATTAACTACTCATTTGCTTTTTCACTCCCAGCTAACATTAGAAAAAAGGGCAATTGCATTGAGTACACTTAGAATGCAAACTCAGAGCAGATTAATGCATAGGCTGACCAGGCCATCTTTTTTGTGTCTGTGTCTGCTAACCAGTAGCTGTGTTTTGGTGGTTGTTTTCACAAATAATAATTGATTTAGCATTAATTAAACTAAAAACTGTGCCACAGCACTTAGGGCTTCTTCTGTTGCAGTGTGAGCTCTCTGTTCCTCAACAAATTTCTTTCACTGTAGAAGGATGATGGTAGGCCCCAGCTTCTACTTAACAGCTCATGGGATGGAATGAGTATCGGAAACAAGTCAGCTAAAATGTGAGCAAGACGCCATTTTACAGACTCAAGATCGATCAAAAGCACTGCCCAAAACAGAAGGGAAATACTGTATACATAGTTAGAGGACCACATGGTATAAAGGGATAAAAGAGATGAAGCAGAAGACACTAAAACCTCAAAAATAACAAATTTTATCTCTGAGAAACTATTCCTATGCCTACCATGTTCCTTTCCTGTATGTCTGGAATACTGTTAGTTACTATTTATTTAATATATTTTACTTACAATAGAAAAGAAGATTGTAATCAATTCTGATCTCATTTCCATTTGAATTACATTAGAAATGATGATACAAAAAGGTGTAATAAACATGTGTCAATTTTAGTGTCCAAGCTTCTGCTTTAAAGATTACTTTTTCTGATGGTTCATTTCAAAAGTGTCACTCAGTCATAACGATGTTGTCTCAGAAGATCATTTCTTTTTGCTTTAGATTTAGGATAAGTAAATTAAAAATAAAGTTATTTTTATGAAACTGCATGAAGGGCTGTGACTTCACCATTCTCATGCAGACCTATCAGAATGAATTTTTGTCGCAATAGATTTACAGCATGGTGTCATGAAGTGTGTAAGCTCCCATGACTAATGCAGGGTAACCATCAAATGCTCTTTTCAGGCTGGAATATTTTTAGCCTGTAGCAAATCAATGCCACTGATTTCCATTTGTAAGAAGATCCAGTAAATTATGAGGCAAAAAGCATTTCAAGCCTGTGAATTGTTTGTGCATTGCAATTGTTTCCAAGAGGTAATAGTCTGAGGATGCAGTAGCTGCTTAGGGTAGTGTTGTGGTTTAAGCCCGAGTATGGAAATCTTGTGCTAAGCCTATGGAGCAGCCTGGGATTCCTTATGCTTCTTGAACACCTGTGCATTTCATGAAAATATTCATCTCTGTATAAGAAAGGTATGGGTTTAGATAGCTGGAAGAATCTCTAGCTTTCTGTTATAGGTGAAGAGCTAGGTAACTACAGTTACAGAATGTTATGTAGTCAAGTTCTCAAAAATATTTATTATACCAAGTAACTATTTTGCTATCATTCTTTCAATTACTGAAAGACAAGTGTAATTAAGTTTTTAGTCAGGTAAATACAAGATGTTTGCTTTTTTGCTTTATTTCTAGTGTATGGATTTTTCTTTCAGAATAACTTGTTCTCAGTCATGATGAATAATCTAAAGAACCCAGCAATTTTTATGACATTATTGCCTATTTCTAGATTACTGTATTCAGATAATTCCAAAGTCATACTACTACTACTGTTAAAAACACTGTTGTAAAAGCCATACTATTGCGGTTCTGAATTTCTTAAGAATTGATTAACCTAATTTTAGACTCTTTACCAAGGCCGAAATTTCCCTGACTCCAGAATTTAGTCCTTTCTTGTCATGTAACTTGGTACTCGATCCTAATTCCTTTGCGATTCCCTGTGCAGTTATTCCACATCAGTCAAGAGTTCAATGCTAGTGCATCATAATTCAGGTTTGGTGCTTTAGTTACAGTGTTGATTTAACCTATAGGACAATCGACCCAAGAAGCTATGTAATAAATTTTAAGTCCAACTTTTAAGAGAAAAGGCATTTATTTGCTATTGTAAAAGTGACATTTAATGAAATTTAGAGGGAAGATCAAGACCATATCTCAGTATTGAATCGATCCTTCTTCGCTTACCCAGTTTGTTTCAGAGGTGTTCAGCAGGATATGGAATTTGTTACTCATAAAAGTTTATTTAGAAGCAGGTCTCAAGGATTCAAAACTGTTTTTCACTTTACCTTCAAACTTATATTTTAATGCTAGCAGCAAAACACAGTCAGATAAATTTTGCAAATTTCTGTAATAGGTATTACTTTATTTTAAACATCATAGAATGGTTTGGGTTGGAAGGGACCTTAAAGTTCATCTAGTTCCAACTCCCCTAGGTTGCTAGACCAGGTTGCTCAGAGCCTTGGGCTTGGCTGGGATAGACTCAATTTTCTTCACAGCAGTCTGTTCTGGTGCTGTGTTTTAGCCTGGTGACCAAAGCAGTGTTGATAACACGCTGTTGTTTTAAGTGTTGCTGAACAGTGTTTGCATACCACTGAGTTCACCTCAGTTTCTCTCTTGCCCTCCCAGTGAGTAGGCTGGGGGGAGGGTGACAACAGCAAGGGCCTAGGATGGAAGAGCTAACCCCAGCTGAACAAAAAGATGCATCATACCATATATTGCCACACTCAGAAATAAAACTGAGGTAGCGGTTCCTTGGGGACTAGCTGGGTGTCATTCTGGTGGAGGTGAGTGATTGTTGGTGGTTTTTTAATGTTTTTCTTTTTTTTTATATTTTATTTTGCTTTGAGGTAAAGGCAGTTTAATAAGTGAAGGGGGAAAACTCCAGCCCAGAGAAGCCCAGTGCAGTATTTTAAACAAGCAAATAGAAAAGGGCTGTAATAACAAGGTACATAGTGCAGCAGGAGCATACATACTGATGCGGTGGGAATTCTTCAACAAGTCCACACCCGTGGCTATTTATGAATTCTGCAAAATTGTAAGAAAATATCATTACGTGTTGGGAGCCTCTGGCCTTCAAAACGTTGGTTCATAGAAAGCTGCGTAATGGATGAAGGATGAGCTGGGGGATACAAAAGAAAATTAATCTGCAGCACAGTTTATAGTCATTATGGTTAGCATATTAAAAAGTCTCTGCAGTTGCATGGAAAGGCCTCATGGAGAGCAGTTTGGGAACACCTGCAGGGCACAGTATATAGATAATGTGTTAGTTCATCTTTTCAAATGTAGGGTTTATATCTGCCTCTTGTGTCAGAACAGATTATAAATTCTTGTTGTATTGTGATCCTCTTTTGGAGAGGATCTCATGGTCAGTGGTCACTGTATTGAAAAGTAGCGTTCCAGACATCTGATGTTTGTAAACTCCACATTGATTAGAATAGTCAAAACTGAATTCTTTTACCCCTTTATCCAAAGACAGTCTATTTTTTCAATTCTCATGTGCAGATATGTCTCTTGAAATCTTTGTGCATGTATGTATTTCCCTTAAGAGAGATGGAAGATCAGTAGGTGTTATTCTAAAGTGAAATATCTGTTTTCCAAAATTATATTTGCTTAGCCATTAAATCCATGAAACTTATTCTTAAAGTGGTACTGTGCTGCTACTGTCTTATTCATACAGGACCAGCCTTAGCCCAAATGCTGGCACTGTATACATAGGTATAATTGGGCAAGGCTACATTGTGCTCTTTTTTTTGAGTATTTTACAGTATTTAATTAATATTTAACTTGAAGAAAGTTAATTTCCTGAATGATTTTTTTTTCTATTTGAAATAAAAATTGTCTTTATTCTCAGACATGTGATTCTGCTGATAATGTCCCAACGCAAGTCATTAGAGGAGTATTAACAAGTAATTCTACTCATTTCTAAATGTCATAGTTCTGCATCACAGCATCCTTACTCTACATCAAAATATGTAGGAAGAATAATATGATGATAGTGCATGTGCGAGATACTTGTTCTTTTCCAGCTGATTCTTGTAGCTCAACTGATCAGTACATTTTGGTCTAGGCAAGAAACATACATCAATCTTTTCAGACTATCTCTCTTGCCATGAAAAAATACAATCCTCTCTCTGTTATGGTCTCCTTATGTGCTGAAGTTACAACAGCAACTGGCAGTTTCATGATGATTTTTGTCTCCTACTAATGTTCTGTATTTCACAGAGGAAATGCGAAATCCCCAAGGTGATGAGTGTCCCCTTCCTTCAGATGATGAATGGAGAGTGTCAATGCTGACAGGAAATGCAGGAACAGAAGCAAATATCGCTCTCTGGATATATGGAGACGGAGGAGTAGATGGACCAATAACTCTTGGCAAGGACAACAGAAAGCAGCAGTTTCTTCCCAGGCAGGAGGATGAATTTCAGGTAGCTAATTAAGGCTAAGAACATTATTTTCATATGTACCTTTCCAAATATTATTCTGTCATGAGAAAAGAAAAAATGTTTTTCTCCTATGTTTACTACATAAAATAAATCTCTATCTAATCTCTATGAATTCTGCATTAAATCAGCTTGGTGCATACAGAGGAAATATTCTTTCTTTCAACCCCCTCTCCCTCACACAGTAGCCCAAATGGGACAACTGAAGGAGTAAATTGATTTCTTTAAGGCAATCGATTTGAAAGTAGCTTTAGCAACTGTCCACTCCCAAACAAACCATGTCTGATATAAGACTTTTATCTTTGGTAATTAAGTCTTCATGTATATATTTTTCAAGCATAATATAAAATGTATACTGTGGAACTAGTTCAGTTTAGGAAGAAAAACCTTCTTACAGCCTCCATATTATAAATAGCTGAAATGCCTGAAGTTTTATCTATGGAATTACTAAAAGCCCAATCAAAACTTCATGTTAGCATGCCATGAAAACACAGAGTTCTGTTATTATTTAAGAATAACCTCACCTCTATTGTAGTAAGGAAATTATGTCTAGATAGGATGAGAGGAAACTACCAAAGGGGCTAAAATTTGTTTTGCTTAAGTCTTTCTGTCTGAGAGGCACGTAACACATTCCTGTGTTCAGCTAACTGAAGCAGAAGTTATATTTGTCACATTTTGTTCAGATTTTTTTTCCACACTCATCAACTCTTCTAATACAATTTTGGCACAAACCGAGATTGCTACTCTCAATATTAATAATAACACTCTGTATGAATAGAGCATAGGCAGGAAGATAACCAACTGTAGTGTTCCTTTTAAAAGCATGTAAGCTATATATTATGATCCATGGGGAATCCTGTTCTCCTAATTAGTGAATAATTTATAAGCAACATTGGGTAATGGCATGTTTGCAATGTTAATCTATACATTCTTAAGAGATGGACTAATTTCTCTTCTTTAAAATAGATATTGCCCACTATGGCTGTGTGCTGGGGATATTGATCTTCTGAGAGCAGAATCTTTCAGCACCTGGGGCTACTACTATGATTCTTTACATCTCTCTTGACACTTGCTTTCAGGCATGAAACAGCAAATGTCACCAAAGTGCTTTTACACTCTTTAGTCTGCAGTAGATAAATCCACAAAGAAAAAGCCTCTGAGTAAGAGCTCTTTCTTCTTTTTTTCTCTTCAAACTTTACCCTGCATTTGCTTAGCAGGATAAGTCTTGAAATGAAAATAGGAATGTAAGACTTAAAAAGATTCATCTTCTTTTTTGCCATTAGCATCTTTGAGCTTGATATGTTTCCACTGATATTTTCCAGAGCAGAAGATACCAAATTCTATTTCTTTAAGAAATCAGTTTAATCATAGCTCTGGCCAGGATTTCAACAAAGAAGACAGATTTCAAAAGCCTGTTATACTAAGGCAATTTTAAATCAGTTTTTTTACCTTTCACTTAGCAGCAGTATGCCCAACTATGAAAAATTTGAGTAGAATTAATCTGTGGTCTTCCCTCTCTTACCTTAGCCAGGTGAATAGTCACTGCCAGTTAAATGTTTTCTAAGACTGCATGAAGAAAATCAAGGCTACCTGAGTTTTTTTTCTGGGAGACCTCTGCTTGTTTGAGGCAGAAATCACTCTTTGTATTCTGACAAAGTCCAGTGCATTTATGTTTTGTATTGATACATGAAATTATAACGTAGCTATTTTTCCTTTTTTTTAACCAAAAGGCTAAACAGAGATTCATTAGAATAAACAGACAACATGACAGCACTGTATATTCAGTGAACACCAGCTCTGTGAATGAGAAGACGGTATCTCATGTTACTTGAGAGCTCAGTTGTTTTGTGAAATGCAGGAAATGACAATAGTTGGGTTTTGAGTGAAGCTGTGTATATGCCCTTACTTTACTACTGCTTTAATCCCAAAGTCTCCAGGTTACCTCTAGTAAGACTACTTATGGAGAGAAATATGCGGCGTAAGCAAGGATACCAGAAACTGACTTCAGCAAACAAAGCTATTTTCTTAAGCTAATGGAACAGACAGGAATCATATTGTCACATCAGTCCTGCAAGCCTGGAGTTAGCATTTATTTTGTTGATGAAATTCATGTCAATGTAGCAACTATGCGAATACAGATACAGGTGTGAATTCCACAGATTCTTTCTCAAACAACCGTTGTGATTCACTGAGTGCATTTCAGTGTCCAGGAAATCAAGGGTAAAAGTTGTTTGCTTCTAGAAATCTTTGACTAAAGCATAGTAATGTTGTAACATAAAAGTGTATTATACAAGAGCACAAAAGCTGATATAGGAGCTGAGGTAATTCTGATCTCTGAAAAGAGAAGAGGGATTTTTATTAATGAAGGTAAAGAATGAGTGGATAATACGCTAGTAGGTATTTCTAAGAGAATGAAAAGAAAATATTCTTTGTACAGTGAAAATAGTTGTTCTGACTGTAAATGATGCAGAGGAATAGGCTGTTACCAACCTTTTACTAATAGAATTGTTATTTGAGAAATAACATTCTAATGCACTTTTTCTTCCCTAGTGTTACATTAGAAATGCTCTGAAATGATTTATGCTCATTTTAAATAATGGATAAACTTCAAATAAACCCCAGATAAGTGGCATAGGAAGGGGTTGCATAGAGTAGATTTCATAAGAGCATGTGTAATGCTTGAAAGTGCAGCGACAGTGCAAGTAACTGCAAATCATAGTGAGAAGGCAAACACAGCATCAGTCACTTCCAAAGTCTGCCAACTTTGAAAGCTTATTCTTTAAGGACTTCAAGACTTTTTTATCCTTCACTTTAACATACTAGGGTTTATGGTCATGTTGCTGTGCTCCATTATGAAAAATTTGTGAGCTGTATTTTAGTGAATTAAATTTTATAATATTGCTCTTGTGAATGGCCCCCATCAACGTTTTTTTACTCTTCAAACTCTGAAAAGTTCAAGTGTACTAACTCATTTCTCTGGCAAGCATTGTGATTTCACTAGGCTATAACCTGGTCAAATTGGAGCATAGACAGAAACCTGCTTAGACAAAACAGAAGCAGTCTCTTTTCTGGATCCTCTAAGCCAAAATCTGTCAATCAAATATTGTGCACTGTTCCTGTACACTCAGATACTACAGTGGTTCAAGAAATCTAGAACCAATTAGAAAGATAAAGATGAAGTTGTACGTATCTCTTACTTCCCTCCCTTCTCCCCAGTGAGATGTAGCTATTTTTTTTCCAGAAATATAGCCCAAAATGGATGAATGGCAAAACGTAGAAATAAAGGGCAAATAGGGTCTGTGCATAAATAAAAACAGGGGTTTTGAGTTTACTTCATATGTGATGATTGAAAATACAGGAAGAGAAGTGTTCAGGGTATTTTTCTGGCAAGGTGTCCTGAAGGCTGTAACAGTTTTAGCCATAGAATTCATAAGCCTGTGCTTGCCATTGGAAAGCTACTCCCATATGTGTGGGAGACTGTGATAGAAATGTCTTTTATCATTAATTGGATACAGTGTTGGTTTACTAGGCATGGCTTTCCTGAATTAACATACAGCTTCTAACACACAAGTTTAAAGTGTAAGTTATATGTATTTTTGAATGTAGTTATATGTTGCATTGTTTTGTCTTTTTTCAGGTCAAAATAAAAAACACTGGGAGTATCTACAAGATAAGAATTGAACTCGATGGATTACAGAGTGAGCACTCAGAGTGGAACTTACAAAGGGTGAGATTTGTTTGGTGATTTTTTTTTTCTGTTTTGTTTCTTTTTCTATGAACTAAAAGCCCGTCTTTTCATGAAGCCATATTTTCATGAATCAAAAATGCTGATTGTGATACATTCTTGTTGCTTTGTGTTGTTAAGTTGCTTTAGAGATGACAAAAGAGGGTGGTGAGACACCAGGGGAGGTTGCCCAGAGAAGCTGTGACTGCCCCGTTCCTGACAGTGTTCAAGACAAGGTTGGATGGGCCTTTGAGCAGCCTCGTCTAGTAGAAGGTGTCCCTGCCCATGGCAGGGGAGTTGGAACTAGATGATCTTTAAGATCCCTTCCAACCCAAACCATTCTATGGTTCTATGTTTCTATGTAAAGCACTGATATAGTCCATTTCCTGAGAGCTGGAAATACGTAGGATTATTATGCAATTATTTCTAATTCCTGTAGTTTATAGATACCTTTTTCAGTGTATTGATTGGTTCTAACAAGTTTTGCTTTCTGAAAGCTTATCTGCACTCTTCAGTGTGTGTTAGGGAGATTTTAGCTATAAATTCTGTCTATGAAAATATTGAAAATGGTAGAGCAACAATTATTCCATGACAACTGCATGTGAAGAACGAACAAAGTTTCCTTAAGGGTAGGCTAGAAAAAGAATTTGCTGTCTTTTTTTCAGTTTGATGAATTAAGTCTTGCTCTGTGCTTCTGTTTTAACTCTATTTTTCTCATAATATTTGAGGATGTTCTCCAGATTAAATTTAAACTATATTCCTGTTGACACTGACCCCCCATATAAGATTTAATTCAGAATTGCAATTAAGTATTTGTCTTCTGTTTGTTACTTTGACTCTGTAAAAACCACAAGTTTATCCTTTGCATTTAATTAATCTTAAAAAGCCTGATATAGGCAATCAGAGGGATTTTGCATTAATACAAAAGCTTTAACTGTTACTGTGCCAAAACTGAATGTAAGTAGAAATATTTCAGTTGATAAAATGTTGCAGGAATCCTACTCTTTATCCCAGTGGTTACAAAATATTTCTTTAACATACTGGTCCAAATTTCACAGGGTAACCCTGGGATTTAAAATATTTATTTTCATGGAAAGAAATCGGGTTAAAAGCTGTATTTTTCTGACAAAGCCATTAATATTTGCAGTTGTTATGAATCAGCAGTGGGAGCTCTACCAATAAACATTAAAGATGAAGAATCACTGCTGCAAATGTATTTCATGTTAGAATAAATACTTGCTTTGGTGTTAAAAGCAGTGTTTATTTTACTTAAAACACTATTTTATTGTAAAAGTGAAATAAAGGCCTACATTGTCCTGATTTCCTAAGTGTTAGAGTTTGAATGTGAATACTTGTTTTCATAATTTTGTTTGCAAGGCTTATGCATACAATATGCACATTCAAAACACAAGTGCAGAAAGAGAGTTTTCTGGCACTGATTTCCTTTTGCTAGTGAAGGCCTATGGAAAAAACTGTAGTGAGCATTGTTGTAATTCAAGACCAACAAAAACTGCTCTCATAAAAGAGAGGAAAGACTGCTTTAGTTATGAGAAACAAGTAAGACAGCTATCATAATGTACAGTGGCAAATAACTAGAGTATTTGAATTTTAACTAACTTCAGAGAAATACGTAGAGGGTGCTGGTACTCAGGTTGTGTTTTGTTCTTCCTGCTATAGAAGAGCCAAATATAATATAAATTGACTTACTATTTCAACATAACCTCTTCTTGCCAAAGTTCAGAAGGATGCAAATGAAGGCTTTCATCCTGTTATCATTTTAATATAAAAAAGTTTCAATCTTTCCATGTCTTCCAAAGCTCAGCCTCACCTAACCTCACCTACAAGAAAGTTTTCACTCTTTAGTACTCCAGTCAGTATTGCATAGAGGTGGCTTATTTACAGAAATCAGAATTGGTGACTTTACATTTTTTAGGGGCAAAAAAGCAAGATTCAATTACAGCTTTGTTTGTTCCAAGAATAACAAAATTTTAAAGTCCAAAGTGTATTCAAAGAATAAAGGCTGGCAGTTGCAGCTGCAATACCACAGGTGTGAGTAAAGATCCTGTCTAGTGACAAGCCAAATTGCAAAGTAGATGCCAAAATAAAAATGTTTTCATACTGCATTTTTGTATGACATATTTTCTGATTGTGGTATTTTTTTCTGAGATAGAAGAAAAGGTACAAAAATATGTTTTGCTGTTAAGAAGCAAAGCACTAGAAAGAGTGAACTGAGTCACAGCTGGAATTGCTTCTTCTCCAGGTGACACTGCAACATCTAAAGAGCAAGAGAATACTGAATTTTCCAACAAACACCTGGTTGTCAAAGAATCGTGATGATAGAGAATTTCTTTGTGAACTTCCGGTAGTGGAAGCTGGAAAGCCTATCTATCCAAGTACGTGTGGACTTCAATTGCACAGTTACATGTATATCACCGCATTTTCAGTACTAATGTAATCTGAATTATACTCCATTTGCTGTACATTCATATATGTGGTGTTAGCAATCTTAAAGACAGATAGTTAGACTGATTTCTGGAGAGTATATTCCAGAAAATTAATTGCAAATAAGACTTGCTGGCACTGTTTCGTTTCAGTTAAGCTAGAATAGTGAATAAAACTGGCTGTGTTACACATAACTTGTATTTGTTCTTTTGATTATTTTTGAAAGTTGTCATATACCATGTTTATGTCTACACTGGGGACTTTGAGCAAACTGATACAGATTATGCAGTTTATCTGTGCATTTATGGAAAAAGAGGAGATTCCGGTCTAAGACTCCTACATAAAACTGGTATACCGGTGACTTTTCAGAGAGGAATGGTAAGTCTGAAAAAACACTTGCTTAGTCATATAAGTAACTTATATGTGTCTTAAGAGGTACCTAATAAGAAAGATCACAGAAGTTTACCTTTATTATTATTACCAAAATAATTTTTAGGAACTAAGGAAAATAATTTTCTACTGATCCAGAAATGACTAGAATGAGTGAAAATACAGGCAGGAAAAGGGGAAGAAAAATTATCTGAAGAACCCCCATAAGGATGATGAGAAGAGCTGCCTATGAATTTAAAACTTACTCTGCTGAGCTGGATCCTAATAAGTGCACAGAAATGGTTCTGGGATCTTGGATCTTAGTAGGACTGTTTGTTATGCATTTTTTAATGTATAAATGTATAGATTATATATACATCTTTTAATGTATAGTATTGTGATTAATACAGGATAGCTTTTAAAGTAATTTGTCTCTAAATTACCTTCTAACTCCTCCATGAGTAAAGTAATCATCATCCTGATTTTCTGCAATGGTGTATGGTTGAATTTCAGGAACTATTGAATTTAATCTTAGCCCTTCCAGTAGACTTCTTATGGCCTTCTCTTTAGCTTGTACCATCCTTTATGAGGTGTTGAAAATTAGCATTTGTGTGTCTAACAAATGGCATGAAGGTCTAGGTGGAACATTTAATTACAAAATAAAGAGTAGTATCTAAATTGCCAAGAATAGAAATAACCTGCTGGGAAACCTCAGATGTAGCTATACTATTTTAAAATATATATCTGATATAATTTTAAACGTATAAAGTATGAAGTTCTCTTCAAATTGAAATTCAGGATTTATGTGGAACTTTCTAGAGGGATTATTCTTGATAGTAAATTCAGGATATTATTTATACAGGAGCTGAGGGTTGTAGTTCAAAGTGCATTTTGTTATGAAAATAGGTGAGACAGTGGATTGTATGGAGCAACAGAACAGGGCGGGGGATATGGCATTTTATGACAGAGGCAGTTGAGTGCTGACTTAAACAACTTAATTTTATCCCTGCCGCAGATATTCTACATAATATTGGGGAAATCGCTTAAAATAAAGCTTCCCTGAGTGACCATTTTTTGTATGCTTCTGTTTTGCTACAAAATCAGTTTAACTTTTCTGAGCAACCACAGCTGTAACTGAGATTTATTCAAAGAGAATTCTGCTCTGCACCTAGTAAGCTCTTTGAAATGCTAAATATGCTGATAAACTAACCCCTGTGTTTCTTGATTGAGCACCCCAACTACTTTACATCTTTGGCAGGTTTTGGCAATAACCTCAGTGTTTTAGCTATATAAGTAAAATGAAATTTATGTAGATGGCCTTTCAAAAAACAGATTTCAGCATTTGTGAAAAACTGGGGTACTATGGAAAAAGTGTAAAAGTGAAATCACTGGGAAATCAGTTCTGTTTCACTGAACTCTTTGGGTGGATGCAGTAAATAATGCATAGAGTCATAAAGATAATGAAGATAAAAAGAAATACTGAAAAGCCGCAGCCTCACCTGTGCACAATTTGAGGCAGTGATCGTTCAGAGAGAATAGCTTATGATCATATATTACATATACACAAGGGAGAAGTAAAGTTGCACAGGCAGTCTCAATTCTACCATTTGCTAAAGACCAAGAAATTTACACATATGATTTTTCCAGTGTAATTCTTTCCTTCATTTTGCTTTTACTGAGTTACCTGGACTTTACATTTGGAGAAAGAAAGCTGTATGCCTTCTACTGTGACAGAAAATCACCAACCTGAACCCTTCACCTGATCAGCTTCATGATCCTATGAAAACAATCTTTATCAGCTGTAAGCACAAGCTTAGATGAATAACAAGAGGAAACTGGTATATCAGATTTCAGTTTCTTCCAGCAGAATAAAGTGTAAATAGAGGAGGTGACACCAAAAACAGAAAAAGATGAGAAAGCCTGTATTTAAAATAAATATTAAAAAAGGAAATAATAGTTTCTTACCTGAAGAATAATTGTAAATGGCAAGGTATTAAAACAGTGGTGAAGGGTTGTATGCAGCTTTTTGGGTGATGGGTGAAAAAACAATTTATTTGGGATTATTACTGCAGTCTGGTTTTGGTTGTGTTTTCTCATTTGCTCTGATAGGTAATCAAAAGACATTTGACTTTTCAAATGCAAGCACTCTGAAAACAGTTCAGCTGTCATTAAAAACAATGGGAATCTTTGTATACTGTGAGAGTTAATCAGGCTTTTAAAACACTTCAACTTCTAGTCTGACTTAGTGGTGGCAAATTGCAGAGTGCTGTCTCCTCTGTCTTCTAGGTCAATGCTTTTGAAGTGGAAGCTGTATCTCTTGGAAAACTGCAGAAGGTGCTGTTGCGCTGTGAGGCTAATGCCAAGTCCCAGTATTGGTACTGTGATAAAGTCATTGTTAGAGAAGCTGAGAACAACTCAGAATATGTTTTCAATTGTGCAAGGTAGTTTGTACAACAATATTCTTAAATATTCTTAAATATGTATCACCAACATTATCCTGCCAATCATTGTGCTAAATATGAATTTTCCAGGGAAAGACAAATTTGGATTATTTTTCAGTTTCATAAAATCCACAAAAATGTGTTGTTCCAGAACAGATTGCTGGAGTTAAAATCCTGCATGTTCCATAACAAAGGTTAAAGGCGTATGTTGTGGCTGTGTTTCTAGATTGTACAGTGCAGCCTTATTATACAAGGATCACTGTTATGAGTGTGACTTACCTATTCAGGAAGGAAAGATAATGCACATAAAAAGGTTCAAAGTTAATTGTGTTTCTAAATAGGAAAGAAAACAGATTTGCCATTCAGAAGTGGAGTTTGCTTTCTTCATGAACAGCAGCATTGCTAGTGATAAAAATGTGATGTCCAAAGTCAGAATTATTTTGTGGGTTGCTCCATTTGAAGTTATTAAAAAAGCATCTTAAAAGTCAATTGATAAATACGTGTTTTGCATGTTTGGATAAATATGATGGCAATCCCACATTGGGAGTTTCTAGTTTTGCAGTCTATCTTGTTGGTATGTGCATCATTAAAGGGAAATGAAGGAAGTGTAGAGAAACAATGTGATCATGTGACAAGGCACTAGAATTAATAGTATTTAATTAATAATATTTCATAGAATCATAGAACACCAGGTTGGAAGGGACCTCAAGGATGATATGGTCCAACATTTCTAGGCAAAGCATGACCTACACTAGATATCCCAGCACCCTGTCCAGCCGAACTTTTACAGTGTCCAGGGTTGGGGAATCCACGACTTCCCTGGGGAGATTGTTCCAATGGCTGATTGTTCTTATTCTGAAAAATTTTCCTCTTGTGTCCAATCAGAATCTCCCCACAAGTAACTTGTGCCCGTTACCCCTTGTCTTTTCCATGTGACTCCTTGTAAAAAGGGAGTCTCCATCTTCTTTGTGGCTACCCTTTAAGTGCCAGAACATGGTGATAAGGTCTCCCCTCAGCCTTCTCTTCTCAAGGCTGAACAGACCCAGTTGTCTCTCAGCCTTTCCTCATACGGCAAGCTTCCCAGTCCTTTGATTGCCTCTGGAGCCCTTCTCAGGACCCTTTCCAGCCTGTCCGTATATTTTTTTTGTGTAACAGGGACCAAAACCAAACACAGGTGTGATATGACAAGTGCTGAGTAGAGATGGGAGAAATTTTATGAATTTAACTAATAATATTTAATCGATGAAGGATGCCTAGGTTTTTTGTCTGGATTTATATGAATTTATATACATAATACTGAACACCATCTTGCAATTCTTGGTGTCACATCATCAAAAACAGGAATAAAGATGTTCCCTCGCCTTGAGAAAGCTAAACCTGCAATCTTTCTTCAAAAAGTAACATGGTTTTTAGTAGCCTAAGACTAAAGAGAGGTTTAAAAAGAGGTTTTTAGTAGTATAAGACCATAAAAGATTTGGATCTACTCTCTGGAGCAGATTTGGATTCAGGCCAGCTGCCTACCTCAATCATGAAAAATCATCTCAGTTTCATGGCTGTCCTCCAGTGGATAACATGGCTCAGTGACAATGCATATTAGGGCGACACAGGTTAGGAATGATGCAAGTCAGGGCACTTTGCTGTATTAATTCTGTGATAGTTAACACCAGATGTTGATCAGAAAAACTATGCAGTGACAGACACTGTTAAAAAGAAAGAGAGAGAGGTTTTTTTCATTCCTGACATTTGTACAAGGAAACAACCACAGAAAAAGGGTTAAAATATGTCAGTGGTGAGGGCCAGGGGAGCTTCCATGTTGGCCAAAACGTAAAGCTGAAACACTGTGATCTATTCAAGGAGGGAGGAAGTTTTTGCTCTTCAGAAATCTCTCAAATTTATTAAACTTCAGCCTCACAGTTTTATTTTACATTGATATTTTATTATCCAGGACATGAAAAAAATGCTGTATTTTTTCTCATTTGACAAGGAAACATCAGCATTTTATCTGACTTAAAAATCTGATATTAGTTTCTGAACATCCAACAGCCCTCACTGGGTTTCAGTTAGACAATATTTATTAGTTACAGACTGATATTTTTTAGCATTTAGGATTGCAGAAGCTGCTCTGGAGTCATCCTGCCCATGTTATACTGGATTCCTAGTGTTCTTCATAGGAGAGGGAATGGTTTAGGTCATTCCTGGAGAGTCCATGGAAGTAGACCAAGTAAATAAAAACCAACAGCCCAGAAACTTGCTGATTTATTTTTTTTCTCTAGTAGAAAAGCAGCTGATTTTTCACCAAGCAGGAAGAAGCTAAAATAGTTGATAATCCATGTTCTGGATGAAAATGTTTGAAAATTATCCATAGCCTAGAGTAACATGATTAAGAAACCTAACCAATGTTTGCCTCAAGTTGTACTTTTTCAGACTTATTAATCTGTCCTCAATTTCTAGGAGGAATAAGGAAGAGCAATATTTAGTTCAATCTCTGTTTTTAACACTGAACTTTGATTTTAAAAAACAGTGCAATAGGTACATACAAATTATACTTAACACTCAATCCATAGTACTGAACAATAGTTCAGTGCCATATTCTTCTGCTTAGCTATACAAATAAGTACAGTAATGCCACATGAGTTTCTTAATATGGCACAGGTATATTTTACACTTAATCAGCTCTTATATTTGTACTAATAAAAATCTTTGTTGGGTCAAATAATTTCTACTTTAACATCTATCAGATATCAAAATTTTAGAGGTATTTATGTTACATGTATTCAGTTTGAAAATAAGATGTTGATCATTTAGTTATTTGGTAATATGATGGAGAAAAAATTGATTCCTACCTGCTTTCTTATTCTTAGGTGGCTTCCATTCATGTCCCAAGGTGTGATTCATTCAGAAATTGAGCTGTACCCTCAAGGTAAGGTTTATTCTAACTTTAGGGAAGTAAGATCAGTAATTTGTAATTTGTAATTTCTTCTCTGAAGAAATCTGGACTGAATTTAATTTACACTTTAAATATCAGGGTTAACAATTTTGCAGCTTCCTTTGTTATATTTCTGGGAGTATATCCTTTGTGTTTACATATACAATGTGTGTACGTGATTGTGAGACAGCAGTGAGGAATGAAGAAGGAAAGCTTTTTGTATTGGCTAGAAGCAGAGAATGACTTTTTCATCTCTTTTTTCAAACCTTTGCTTTAATGTTAAAGGATAGATTCTTTATTAAATTAACTTTTTTTTTTTTTTTTTTTTGGCAGAATTTCAAATAAATCAACAACTGGAAATGCAAGAAGAAGCAAATGGTAAATGCTGCTCTAGTCTTCTGTCTAATGAAGCCAGTTTCTGTTGCAGAACTAATTGCTTAACATATTTGTTGCTGTTTTTATTTATTTTACAGCATTAATTACAATACAGTTTGAATATTTTAGTAAACTCTGAACTTCACATTTTAATTTAAACAATAAATATCTTTGTTTATGCTTTCTTTTTATCCTGCCATTTTTCTTTCCATAACATTGATTTTCTCTCTGTTTGATTGAAAATTCTTATTTTTCTAAGACTTTTTGGTGATCTATCTTAATTTCAATTTTTTATATGATTCTTTCTCCTGGGCTACATATAGTTTTGTTCTCAGCATTAACTTTTCCATTTTCCTTTTTACCTGTGATTTCATATTTGTTCAGCTTTATTTTTCTGTCCTTACAGCCAGTGCAATTAAATTACATTTCTTAATAGCACATAACAGTTTCTCAGCTGTGAGAAGTGCTTCATGCATATTACTGAACAATAATTTAGAAGCTGTTGGGAGAAAGTTTGAAAATGTTTATTCATAATTTATTATGTCAATCAAGATATCCATGAAGACCCAAATACCTTGTCTTAGTGTCCGTAAGGCAAGTAGTTCATGATAAAATTTGTACCCAGTTATTTTACAAATTATATTAAAATTCCACTCTATTATTAACTTTATTTTGAATCACAAGTATCTTTGCCCTTCTTCATTTCTACGCCTTTTTCAGAAAGTATTGACTCTCTATCTACTGATCACTTTGTGCGTTAGCTGTTCTGCATGCCTTGCTTCCACAAGGCCTGCACACAGAAATCCTTCTTTACATAGTTCAAATCAGTCTGATTCGTCCTTTCTGTATCTACAGTTGGATCTCTGTGCAGTGTCATTTAAACTATGCTTGTCTGATTGTGCAGTAAAAGTTGCAGCAGATAAAAATTTCCCCATAAGCCTAACAAAAAATTACAAAGAGTAGAAGTAAACTAAGTGTATATCCAACTGACTTATCTTCAGAGAAGATTGGCTTTGTCTTGCAGTGAACATTTTGTTCACAGCACTCTCATCTTGATCCTGTGAGAGAAATGTCTTTGTGCTGTCCAGAAAAGCTGGTCAGCTTTGTCATTGACAAAACTTACCCTTTGTCAAAACAGACCTGTTTCATGGAAACACGAGGTGGGTTGTTGCGAATATCTCAAAGTTAGGTAGCGGAAAGCATAAACATCAAATAGCCTCTTGTTTCAGGCAATTACCAAAATATGGAACAGTGGCAAAGAGACTTGAATTAATGTATTCCACACCTACAGAGACTGCTTCAATTGAGGTTGTGTAGATGATCTGAGATATTTTTCACCTACTTTTTTCCCATGAGTCATTAAGGATCTATTGGTACTCTATCTCATCAGAACAAATTCCAGCATTTTATGCCAAAGAGAATGAAAATGATGTGTTTGCAATACTTACCATTTCTAGTTTCAATTTGAAAGGATGGAGGAATGTAATGAGGATTTCTGGCATCAAAGAGAGAAGAAATTTTAGGATTCTTCTTCCATACTCACAATGTCCTTCAAACACAAAGTCCTGTCTGTTTCCAAAATCCCAAAAAGCCTCAAAGTCAATATAGAGGAGTGCAAACCCAAACTTCTTTTTATCATGTTTTTGTGGAAGTTTGATTCTTTTTTTAACCTTGAGAATTGTGCTTCTGTGCAAAATAGTTTCCTGACAGTACACCTCTCCTTTGGAAGTGGGAGTTGAGCTAGCTAGAATATACAGTCTGAAGAGAGCCAACTGTGTTGTTTCAATATTGCATTGCTTAGTGAAAGAGAAACTTGGAGAGGATAATAGAATATAAAAGGCCATCAAAACCAGAGTCACAATAAATCAGAAAAAGAACAAGTCTAACAAAGAATACATTTTGCCTGCTTGGAAATGAATATTTGTTTCTGAATGACTTGACTTTTTCAGAGGAGGAGTGCATTATATTTCACCCTTTGCCCACTCCATTTTTCACAAGCACTTGTAAATTGGCTTGTCATTATTTTCTGGCAAAATGGTCCAAAGGAACTTTGTCTTTAAGGAATTAATATTATACTGTTTGAAAACAGAAGAGGCTGACTTTTTTGATAAATGACCTCTTCCATGGGGCAGGGAGCCCCTGCCTTAGCTCTTTGTTTCTGCCTTCAGTGTGTAGAGACTTTTCACATTCTAATTGATATTGGTCCTTTTGTAGCCTGATGCTGTGGTACTTTTGTCAAGAAAGTGGATCTACAGAGAAAGCGGTGAGGATATACATTTTCAAAGGCACAAAAGAGTTTATTACAAGCTGGAGTCTGATCATTTCTAATGGAAATTAAAGATTTAAAGTCCACCCACTCACCATGTAAAGTGACATTTTTCACTAGACCACATTGTCTTACTACTCTTATTGTCAAAAATCCCTCCCTTATGTCCTACCTAAATCTACCCTCTCAGTTTAAAACCATTCCTCCTTATCCTATCAGTATAGGTCTTGGTAAAAAAGTATTTGCCTTTTTCATAAACTTCCTCTAAATGTTGAAAGGTTTCAAGAAGGTCTCCCTGGACCCTTCTCTTCTCAATGGTGGATAGCACCCTTTCTTCATAGGGGAGGTGCTCCATCCCTCTGATCATTTTTGTGACCATCCTCTGGACCTCCTCCAACAGGTCCATGTCTGTTTTGTACTGGAGTCCCCATCACTTGGCACAGTAATCCAGGTAGGATCTCACAAGAGTAGAGTACAAGGGGAGAATCATCTCCCTCAACCTGCCAGGTTTGATTGAAAAAACCAAATGAGAGGTTGCTGTTTTCTGAATTCCCAGCTGTGTATTTATGTGTATTTTAAAGTTTATCACCTTCCGAAACCAGGTGTCAGCCAGACCTCAAAAATTTGGAAAACTGGAGATAAAACTTCCTGCTCGAGTACAGTCTTTCTTGGGCAAATTACTGAGAGATAATGGGGCGAGGCCAAGATAAATACTTCTGTCAGACAACAGATTTAATTCTTGCAGGTGTTACCAGACAGGTTTCTATTGACAAAACTGCAGTTTACAGTTGTTGTGGTTTAAGCCCAGCAAGTAACTCAGAACCAAGAAGCTACTCTCTCACTCCCCACCCTTTCCTTCCCCAGCTCCCGGAGGGATGGGGAGAAGAATCAAAAGAATATAACTCCTATGGGTTGAGATAAGAACAATCCAGTAACTAAGGTATAACATAAACCATTACTGCTACCACCAATAATAATAATAAGGGAAATAACAAGGGAAGAGAATACAACCGCTCACCACCTGCCAACTAATACCCAGCCCGACCTGAGCAGTAATCTAGCCCTTCCGGGTAACTGCCCCCAGTTTATATACTGGGTTCTCTCAGTTACATCCTGGGCATGACATGATGTGGTATGGAATGCCTCTTTGGCTAGTTTGGGTAAGGTGTCCTGTCTCTGCTTCCTCCCAGCTTCCCCTCCTCCCCCGCAAATCACGAGACTGAGAAAGTCCGTGATTGGAGTAAACCTTACTTTGCAATAGCTAAAAACATCGGTATTATCAGCATTGTTCCCAGGCTGAAAGTCAAAACCACAGCACTGCACCAGCTACTGAGAAGGAGAAAAATTACTGCTATAGCTGAACCCAGGACAACAGTGTGGCATTTATTTATAAGATGACTGTGGGCTGGTATTTCATTTGTCATTTGCCTTCCACAGAATGAATCTCAGTCACTAAGTGGAGCTTGTTTCATACAGGCAAAAGCTGCAATCAAAAAAGGGGTGGAGAGTGTGCAATCCCATCTTTTCAGATATAGAAATTATGTATTGTTCTTTCTTTAAATAAGATTTGTATTAAGCTGCTTGCAGATATTTAAATAACTTGTGTACATTGTATGGGAGAAGAGATGACATTTCAGTGTCAGGGAAGTTTTATATAAAATGATTTTCTAATGAGTTGTCATCTAGTGTCAGAATTTTCTCCAAAACCTTTTTTTTTTCATGCTAATCTCAATGTCATACCTCCATCCAGGCAAACAGAGCTCTTGTTGATGTGACACATCAACATAAAATGAGACGAAATTGTACTTAATTGGGATGCATTAATGCTTTTTCTTGTTGTATTTCTTGGTTATATATATTATCATGATCCTAATTCTGAAGGTTAGGCTTTTTCCGTGATGACCCACAGGGTTATCACTAGAAATCTCAGCAGGCTGTGTTTATATATCCAGCTTTAGTACACTGCAAACCTCCTAAGTCTTTAAAGTTACACAACTTGCCCAAGATGAGTTTGAATGATGTAGTATTTCACCAACATTCTGCTGCCTCTCCCAGCGCCGTTACCTTTTAGCCAGGGGTGTTGGAACTAGGTGATCTTAATGTCCTTTCCAACCCTAACCACTTTTTGATAGTAGTTACGGTCCCTGGGCTAAACTATGCTTTTATTTATATCTTTCAAGTAAACTGCTACATATCACTAACAGTTATGAAAGCATTTTTATTTTATTTTTCACTTTACAGAAGAAGACTGGAAGATTACTGTAGTCACTGGGGATTTTGAAACAGCTGGCACAACAGCTACAGTATCCCTTTACGCTTATGGAGAAAACAGAGCTTCTGGTCCTATTATATTGGGATCTGGGAAACACCAGCTGTTTAATCCCAACAGTGAAGATATATTTAAGGTATAGTATGGCTGTTATATAAACACTGGAGAATGAAAAGCATATGCAAAATAGCTTTTCTCAAAACTGGATAATAAGAGTAATGAAAAGCACTCAAAACAATATGTAAGGATCATTGTTTCTGAGGGAAAGGCTGACTTTTAGGACAGAAAGATTTGAATCAGCAGATGCATTCATAACTGCATCAAGCAGACCTGCCTCTCTCAGAATCTGCTTCATACCTGCCTTGCCTTTACTTGATGTGCTAGTTTTAACTAGATGTTCATTTGCAGAGGTAGAAAAAAGGGTTTTTGACTGTTCTTTGCATTGATGTAGTAAGAAAGAGAGTCCTGGCTACGGCTTGTGTTGCATATCTGTCTTTGGAAGTGTCCAGTGTAAGTTCCTCCATGGGTTTCCTCAGACTTCTACTGAAGAACACTGTCATGTGAACCTTTTCTTGGAGAAAGTAAGAAGGAAGGAGTGGGGGACACACACTGGCTAATAATTAGAGTCAAATCACACTGAGTAGGTTAACTCAAGTGATTTAGGCTAGTGGTGTCCTATTTCTCCAAGCAAATGGAGGGATTTCTCTATTCTTCAGAGAAACCTCTGAGAGGTGCTTCAGAAGCATGATATTTCCCAGGGGTTTTCTAAGTTCCTATAAGTCCTACAATTTCTTCCAATTCCTGTAGTTCCTCAGAAGTGTACCAATTGTTAAATCTGTGATATGTCCTTTAGGTTGAAATAAGTTATGCATAATAAGCAGATGTTGGGGAATCAGTGACAGATGGGACAGGAAGTTTCTCTGATTTATTTGTTTATTTAATTAATTAATTAAATTTTTTGTTTTCCACTTTGAAGTACAAATATGTAAAAGTTTTTGAAGAGGCAAGTCAGTGGTGGTCTTTCACTTACATTTATTTAAATTGAAAGTAACTTGGCTAAAGTTTTCAGATAATGCTGCTTTAAGATTAACTTATATATCAAAACAGGAAGGTGAAATCAGTATTTATCTGAAGACTAAATTTAAGTATTACTTTTCAAATCATTCTGGCACCAGGAAGATGGTGCCAGACTCTTTTCAGTGGTGCCCAGTGACAGGACAAGGAGCAATGGCAATAAACTAAAACACAGAAAGTTTCACCTCAACATGAGGAAGAACTTCTTTATGTTGAAGGTGGCAGAACACTGGAACAGGTGCCCAAGGAGAGCTCTGGAACCTTTCTCTCTGGAGACATTCAAAACCCACCTGGACATATTCCTGTGTAACCTGCTCTAGATGAGCCTGCCTTGACAGGGAGGTTGGACCAGATGATCTTCAGAGGTCTCTTCTAACCCTAATGATCCTGTGATTCTGTGAGATGATAATCCTGGATATTTATTCAGATGGTTAATGGTACCTGATAACAAGTTCTTACTCATTTATTCAGTTAATTGAGGGAAGTACCATCTCATTTCAGAATCCCTTTGGTCATAGATAGAAGAAATGGCAGAGAAATGGCCCACAAAAAGAGAATGAGACAAAACTGGACTGGATTATCTTAATAAAAATAAAGAATGCTAGTCTGATAAAAAGTACAGTTAACTGTATAGTAACTTAGATATCTAAAGTAAATAATTAATATTCAATATGTTCAAATAATGAAAAAAAGGAAACCTATTAAAACTTGAGTATATCAAATGGTATTGGTGCTCCTCTATATACTACTGAGATTTTGTTGCTCATCTAGAACTTGATTTTGACGTTGCTTGCATTACTGTGTACAGCCAGCATAAATCCGTTAACTTCAGCTGTCTGTGATGAAGGCTGGTGTAATGCAGGTAGAATGTAATAAGGCTTTTGCCCTTGGAGATTTCCATATGTTGGTTTCACATGAAATTCACTGAAGATAATTTACAGTTGTGTGATGGGAAGACTTCTTGTTTCTGACTGGGGTCTTGGGTTCTAGGTTCTTACAAGATAGTTGTGTGTAAACTGCATTATATTTGCCCTTGTGGCTTAGAAAGTTTTTTTACCAGATGGGAAGGTCAGGGAATGGGAAAGAAATTTAAATTTGATGAATTTCCCTTTCCGCTCTGTAATTGTTCCTGTGTGTTCAAAGAAAATACTTCTAGGCTATGATTTTCTGCTTCTGTTACTATTCAGACATAGTTTTTAGGGAATAATTTTTCTGGTGAGAGTCATTCTTCCTCCAATAGAGGGGTATCAATCTACCATAAGTTACAGCTTTCATCACAACTGTGATCTGTTTCCTACACTTCCTCTGGTGTCATCACAGTCCCTAAGTATTTCTCAGTATTTAAAAAATACTGATTTCAGCAGTATGTTGCTGAAGACACTGAAACTTTAATTATGCTATAAATTATATTCTCCAGAGTCCTGTATTCTGCATCATAATTCTCTGAAACATGGCAAATTCTCTCTTATGACTGTACACACGGTTTGATAAAGAAATTATTTTTGTAAGTATTCTTTTAATGTTTGGTCATGCCATATATTCCATTCTGTGTCAAAGAGAACTAGGCAGAAGACTCTAAGCCTATTATCTTCTGTAAAAGCGAGCCACAATCTTTAAATTTTTATTACTTTAATACAGAATAATTCTGTGTCTTCGGGTACAAGTTCTGCCCTTCTAGTAATAATAAAGCCAGTAAAAACACTGACTGGTTCGGTAGATCTGCTTTCAAAATATTGTATGCAAGCCTTAGTGAGAATGGCAGGACCTAGCACCTCTTTAGCAAGAGCTCTTCCATGCTTGGCTTTATGAGTTTGCTTCATTATTGTCTCTGCAATCTCTTTAGGGCTATGTTGGTCTTACTGATCTCAACACACTGTCAAGTTTATCTTAAATAAAATTATATTGACAGGCTGAGAAAACTAGGGCTGTTCAGCCTGCAGAAGGCTGCGTGGAGACCTCTTGGCATCCTTCCAGTATCTGAAGGAGGCCTACAAGGATGCTGAAGAGGGACTCTTTATCAGGGACTGTAGTGATAGGACAAGTGGTAATGGGTTTAAACTTAAATGGGGGAGATTCAGGTTAGATATAAGGAAGAAGTTCTTTACTGTGACAATGATGAAGCACTGGAATGGGTTGCCCACAGAAGTGGTAAATGCTCTATATCGGACAGTGTTCAAGGCCAGGTTGGACAGAGTCTTTGGTGCCATGGTCTAGCGTGAGGTGTCCCTGCCTTAAAGCCCTTTCCAAACCTAACTATCCTATGATTCTATGATATTAAGCTATTAAGAGTGCTGGATTTTTTCCTAAGAAATGTTCAAAATCATGACTTTAATCTTATATTTTGCAGTTGATGGCTCTTTTTGTATGGAAGATAGTTGTTCCATGTTTGTAAGTGTTTGGAGCGTGCATGGTATTTTAGGATAATTGAAAACTGGAATCCACCCCTAGTGTGAATTTTGCTGCATAAGCCCATTTCTCTAACTTGTAAAGCTGGTGCCATATCCAGTTACACTACTCAAGTTTCTTCATCTGTATAAACAGTTCTTTAAACACTGCCATACTCTATCAGGGCAAAATGCCAGAAAGTATTAGAGGTAGCTGAAAAGCAGAGATCCTACTAATGCAGAGATAATTGATCATAAAACTTAATTAATAGTTTTCCTGTGATGAGATTATATAAATCTCAGCCTTTTTCCTTCCAGTTACATGTACCTTGTTTGTAAGGAGTTGTGTTCATCAAGTGCACCTTATGCTGTATTGCATCACATGCAAGAAGTTTACCTGTTTTTTTTCATTTTGGTTTCTTCATGTTTAAATAAAATGATCAGTCATTTGAAATAATCTATGCATTAATAATTGAAACTCTTACCTTTAAAATTGGCCCTACTGTAAGGATCTGTTATGTTTCATTGTGCATCTTTCTCTCCTGTACCCTGGATCCATATTCATTCTTTCATCAGTCAAAACAGAGGTCTCTAAAGTAAACCAAAATGTTATAAAAATAGGTTGAAACAAATTGATTTTCATGCTTTTCCTCCCATTGTTAAGATAAAAGAGCCTGTAATGAGCTCAGTGAGAATTCTTCTCAAGTGGGAAGATTGCAGAAGTAACAGCAAGCACTAATGTAGCTGTCACCTCTCTTAACCATGGGACTGCCAGTGCCTAAAAGCTGGGCATAGCTTGTGTTCTGCTATTTGCCAGCTGTCTCTGTTTGTCATAACGGCCATTTAGGTTCAGTTGAATAAAACTTGGAGAAACTAAGGCTTTAGTCAGATATGCTTAAGGCAGCATAAACCAGTCATACTTAACTCCACTTGAAAACTGGCTTTAACTCCACTTGAAACTGTCCATCTCTCTGTAAAATATATATGGTAACAACATGAATCTCATTCTGTACTGAGGTAAAAGGAAGAAGTATGTAAAACAATCTTCATCAGCTACAGGCTGTGCACTAAGCAAAATTTATCTTGTTCCAAGAAAACAACAAAGAAGTATCATAAAGAGCTCACAAACAATCTGGGAGGAAAACACAGTTCATCTCATCTTCAAGAAATGCGAGTGAGTGAACATGGTGCTGCTTGTTCAGTAATTCTGCAGTATGGAGTACTGTAATATTGTGTGTATATATATGTACATACATTTTTCCTTTTTAAGGTAGTTTCTTGAGAGAACTTTACGCACTCAATTTCAGGTTTAATCTTTCAGCCACATATCCATACAACATCATTTTTTTTTCTACCTGATGTCAATGCAAATCCAAGATGATTACATATTAAAACCCCCCTGTCTGTCTCTGAGTCACTCCTCTCCTGGGTTACGCTGTCTGTTTAACTCCCTGGTAGCTTTCAGGTGGTTGTTTCTGAAATTCTGCGACAGTAGTTTCCTTTATTAAGAGTCCTGTTAAAAGCTCCTCCAGCTTCCCTTGTCAAGTGCCCAAATCCAGCTTTTATCTTTACTGATTCATGCGCTTATCTTGCCTTACTATCAGCCATTTTCTAGTCTACTCACATTCTTATGTGTCCAGTCATCTCAGTATCTGAGCACTTTTCAGAAGTGGGTGGCATGACTACTGTGTAGTTTATTCTCTCATTCTCACTCTTAAAAAGAATTCTTTTTTTTTGGGGCTTGGTAAAAATCTGTAATGATAGTAGACACTTTATACAGTACAGTCCTTATGCTAAACAAGATGAGATCAATTTATCTTGCATCAAAACAGAAGATGATAGAGTAATAAAGTTTTTGATAGCCCTTACTTTACATGGCCAGCTCTTTGTCAGCCCTTTAACAGTCCTACCTCTTGCAAAAAATATTTTCAATGTACATTATAGGGATTTATTACTACTAATGATGTTGAGTCTGAGTCTCACTCTAGAGATAATTATGTCTATAAGGTGATGACATTGCACTGAGTGCTGCAGAATTACAGAGCAATTGAGGTTAGAAGAGATCACTGAAGATTTACTAGTCCAGTTCATTGCTCAAAGCAGGGCCAGACATAGTAGGTTGCTTAGATCATTATCTAGTCTGGTTTTGAATATCTCCCACTCTACAAACTCTCTGGGTAATCTGTTCCAACATTTGACCACTCTCACCCATAATTTTTCCTCATATATTTAAGTGGAATTTATGGTATTTCAACTCGTGCTCATTACCTCTTGAGAGTCTATTGGACACAACCAAGTCTGGCTCTGTCTGCTTTAGCCCCTCCCATCAGGTATTTATACACATTGATAAGATGCATGTGATGAAAGTTAAGTAAAGATTAAGTTTTCTTGCATGGCCTGACCTTTGTTGAGCTTTCTTACAGCCAATGGTCAGCTGTATTCCAGTTGACATTCTCTGGTAGGCAGTGTTCTAACTCCCCTCCAAAGCACTGCAGTAAGTTTCGAATCCAGTAAAAATACTCCTGGTCTGACTTGGAAAAGTGCAGGTCGCTCAGAAAATCCTCATATATATAAGTGGCTACATTCTTTTAACATGATTTTTTTGCTTACTTTCAAGAACTGACACCCTGATACTGTAAATACTTGGTGCTGGCATGATTTAATTAACTACAGAGTAAAAAAAAAAAGTTCTTCCAGAGCTTTAATATTATTCTTGAAACACTTTCCCTTTTGCTGTACTTGAGCATGGAAAAAACAAGCTGTCTGTTGGCATCATTAACTTAACAGGTAACAACGTGATATTTTCTTTCTCTAATTAACCTGGTAACAGATAATTGCTATCCATTTTAGTAAATAGTGGCACACTGTTAGCCTGTATAGGAAGGTCAAGTGAGTGAGTATTGATATTGGACTAGCTATAGGATGAAAAGAGCTTGAGTGGACTGGAAAAGAAAGTGTTTAAATGTCACTGTGCGCTGAGCAGTACTTATTTATCTAGGTTATTTTTGTGACTGAAACAAATATGAAGTGGGAAAAAAATAATGCTGACTTTTGTGTGGCCTTTAAGCCTACTTCTTATATGTCAATATCCACCTTTTTCATGAGCACCTGTGACATATTCTAATTCTTGAGTTGGTGTGCAGCTGTGCCAAATATCTTGGCCACAGTTAACAAATTGGCTGAATTAAGATATCTGGAAAATGCAAGCATCATGATTGGACCCTGGGTACTTTACTTGTACATTAGTTATGATATTTTTGGCAATGTTTACCAGCTGTGTGCTAACAATTTAAAAGTATCTTGTACTTCCAAGATTTCTCCATTATGTGCAGATGCTGTAGAAGTTAAACTAATGCAGTCAATGGTTTTTCTTTCTCTGGAGAATCAAGCTGCTGCACGTGACTTCTCTGAAATCCTGTTAATGAGGTGGCCTTACATGAAATTAATAACTGCCTGTCAAACATAGCCTCTAGTGGTTGTGTTAGAATTTGGGATTTTGGTGTAGCTGCCTCTGATGTATCGACTTATCTAAATGATTTTTATGCTACTCTGAGTTTATTTCAAAGAGATAGTAGGATAACAGGTATGCAGTGACATTATTTTGCTTATTCTGGTATGTAAAAGAGCAATGGTATCATTACGTGTATTCCTTCCATGCTTTTACCAAAGTATCTTTCCACTGAACAGTCTCTTATTAGTCCAAGGAACTCTTACTTCATTTTTTCACTTAGTTAAACATCTTAAGTACATGAAAAATAGGTCATACTGACTCCACTCATAGGTATGCTAGGGACTGAAAAAAAGTATTTGAATAACTCCTATAGAAACAGAATTAAAATTTAGTCCTTGTATCCTCTTTAGGAAGAACTTCCTGCTGATAAACCTGGATTTCAATTTATGCTAACAGACAAATTGTAAAATATGAGTTTTGTTAAGCTTCAACTTCAAAAAATAAGACTAGGTTTTCGAATGCATGGTTTAATGAGAATGTTCCTATTGCCTTTGGTAAGAAGAGAATTTAGACTTATGTTTTTACAAAAAATAAATAGTAGCAATGAGCAAAGCATATAGTTATATTAATTAGCAGGTTAATATTGTGTAACTGTTTGCAAACATTCAGAATATGGGTGTGGTTGAGGCAAGGCTACCTCTGTTTGAAAATGTGGCCCTTTCAAAATTGGTGGACAATTGTTTTAATAAGAAAATATGGGTGTTGATATTATTGCCTGTAACAGTGAAGAAAAATACTTCGATAGGAATAGAACTACTACTATCATTGTACTCACAATGACATTATTAAGGTTAATAAGTGCTGGCAATCTCTCACAAAAGCTCGAAAGGGAAGGGACCTTGTACAGACCCTGCTTATCATAGGATTTGGTGTGTTGATGCGCCAGAAGGAGTTTCATGGTCAACCACCAAGTGAGCTCTAAATAATGATTCAAGTGTTTTGTAGAACTTTTTGCTGAGTAGAGTGAGAGGCTGGTATTTGTCAGAAGTCTCTCCAGCAGGCAATCCCTAGGAAGATCAGTATAGATGGTGTTTGTGATCTCTAGATTCCTTTACCTCAGTGAGATGTCTGTTTCCAAGGCCTTGTTTGCTACCTCTGGAGGAGTTTAGGTCTTAGGTCTCATCTACATGGCTGTTGTAAGTCACATCAGAATGGCAGCTTCACACCCCCAAACTGGTATATCTTAAATTTTACGACTTTGAATTTCCATCCATGTTCAAACTGTACTACATCCAGATGAAGAATTTACATGGAGAAAGGAACTTTGCAAAACAATTTTAAATATTATTAATAAGCAGGCATTTGAACCTCTGGAATACTTTGGCCATGTGCATTGGTTGAGAAGTGGATGTCTGATGGTTTTGTCAGTGTTCTGTCTCAGAGGCTGGCAAAGGTTAGCCTCAAACTGCTACTCTTGCTGCAACACAATTCAGTGCTCACCAACAGCAATGTGCCTTGAGAAGCAGGACTGGCCAGTCTGAGAGACTATTGTGCTAACTTAGCTGTACGTTGCTAGGACTAGCAAGTTTGTACACAGCAGCATAGACCTATCCCCCTATCCCTGTCTTGTTGTTTAGGAAGTTTGAGTACCTGCTGCATCTAATTACAGTGTAGTGGAGGAATGTCTCTATTTTATTGACCACGTTCTTCAAAAGATTTACAATATATGTTATTCCTCTGTTATTCTGTCTGCACCAGAACTCCCACCAATGGCAACAGAAATTGCTTGATTATATGAGACATTAGGTAACTGTGAGATCACATTATGCTTGAGCAAACCTGCTAGATTTTCAAAGTTAGCTACAGAATTACAATTGACAATTTTTTATCTCTCAATTGAGTTATGGAAAAATAAACATAAAATTCTAGAAAAAAATACAGAATATTGGACTTATGTTTTCTGAGGATCTCAAAACTTATGAAGAGAACTTTGCAGTGTCCCTGAGAGACACTTGTATACAAGTGTTGTCCTTGTATAGTTGAGGAAGTGAAGCAAAGAGGGCATGTGAATGATATAATATTTCTCAGAATGCCTAAAGCAGATCCAGGAATAGAACCTAGTTGTCTGATTTCCATAATGGTGCTTTAGTCCTGGGACCTATCGTTTCTTCTTTGCATGGCCATTTATTGCATTTCTGTCAGAAAGGCTGTTTCCATGTAAAATAGAATGTTACTTTTGCAGCCATAGTGCCAGAATATAGAACAGTTTGACTCAGGTTTTGTAAGCATGTTTTTTATGAGGGCAACAAAGTCAACTTTGCCCTGCAAATTTTTACAGAATGTTCTGGCTGTGAAAGTAGATTTGTAAATGCCAAGTTGTGTTCAAGTCATGCAGAAGTTCAAGGCAATTTAGTCAATATTGGAAAGGAAGGATCAACCTCAAGACAGAGCGTTTATCTCGGCAAAAGAGCATTGTTAGCTCTACTGTGTTATGAGAGTGTTTTCATCTGCATTTCACTGCAAGAACAAAATTTGACATACATTTGGCAGGATTTCGACTGGCAAAAAGTAACGTGTTAGCAAGTCAATACCACTGAGAGACCAATGTGATATCTGATCTGACAGCAAGATGAATTGTTCAACCCCCAAAACTACAAATGGAGACGAAACTAAATTTGTAATTGTATTATATGTCTTCCAGAACATCAAATACAGTTGATCTGCTCTCTGACATAGACACTTCTGCCTTAATTTCCAGCCCAGAATAAACATGATTTTTTTCCCCAAGAACACCCTTTAACAATTAGTCGAAACAGAAGTATTATTAAGCACGTTATTACTTTGGCAGTGTTCTGTGTTTTAAATTATTTTTGAGACCTTTCAGCATCAGAAATACGCCATTACCTGTATGTGCTGCATAGTTTACCATACCAGAAACCTCATCATTTGTGAGTCTAGTAGACAGAGACACTTTATATTCTCCATCCCTGTAGTCAAAAGCAAGCAAACGCATTTGACTTTGGACAAATTCCCACTTAGCACATAGGCATAACTTCCTTAATTTTAAACAGGAATGCTTAGAGATGTTAAACAGGAATTTAGTGAATCTAATTGAACTGCTTGCAACTAGGAACATCTCCTGGAGAAACCTACCAGTCTGGACAGAGTTTTCTGTTCTGTTCTGATGTTTCTTGGAATTCCATTTGATCAAGTTTGATGGATTGCTGTGTTGCTTATCCAGTAACAGGAAGTCTCCGCATGCTGATATGGTGGTGAATGGGTTTCATCATTTCATTCTTCTTCTTTTCCAAATTTCTGTCCTACTGCCTCTGCTAATTTTTGTGAGCAATTCTATCCAGTTATACCGGTGTTCCGCCAAACATCAGCTACAATGTGACAAGTACATTGAGAGACCTAGTTCTGCCCCTCTCCTGTTGGTGAAACACCACAGCTCTGGGGCCCTCAGCACAGTGAAGACATGGATCTGTTGGAGTGAATCCAGAGGAGGGCCACAAAAATAATCAGAGGGATGGAGCACTTTCGCTTTGAGGACAGGCTGTAAGAGTAGGGCTTGTTCAGGATGGAGAAAAGAAGGCTCTGGGGAGACCTTATTGTGACCTTTCAGTATTAAAGGGCTTATAACAAAGATAGGGACAGACCTTTTAGCAGGGCCTGTTGCAACAGGACAAAGGGGAATGGTTTTAAAGTGAAAAGGGGTAGATTTAGACTAGATATAGAGAGGAAATTTTTTGTGAGAATGGTGAAACACTGGCACAGGTTGACCAGAGAGGTAGTAGATGCACTATCTCTGGAAACATGCAAGGCCAGGCTGGACAGGGCTCTGAGCAACCTGACCTAGTTGAAGCTGTCCCTGCTCATTGCAAAAGGGGTGGACTTGATGACCTTTAAATGTTCCTGCCAACATAAACTATTCTATGATTCCATGATACTGTGCTGAAACCTTTTGCAGATTCACCTGGAAACATGTCTCCCATTTTAGACATTTTTATGAAAAAAAAAAAAAAAAAAAAAGGCACTTTAGCCTTTTATGATTTAAAAATAAATGATATTATGATAAAATAAATATAATTAAGAAGGTTATGGCTTCACTTTTCAGCTAAATCATAAGATACCCACCATAGATATACAGGATTTTTTTATCTATAATGTTTCCATTTGCTTGACAGCCAAATGACTGATTAGATGCTTCAGAAGACAAAAGAGGCTTTTTGACAGAATTTCCTGGTCCTGAGAGCCATGGTAATGAATACTGCATGCAAAGATGGCTGTGACACTCCTCTTTCAACAAGGGCTATGCCAGACTTTCATCACGGGCATGAGGTCACAAGGTTGCAATGTTTTATTTACTAAATTGCCCTTCTGCACCACAAATAGCTGCCAGTATCTAAACCTCAGAGGAGCACCACCTTTGTTGTTCACTGATACTATGCTTTATGCAGTTCACAATAAAGAGTGAGAGTTCTAATATATTGCTATATTTATTTGCAAGGCAACCTTAGCAGTCACTTGCCCAATGCAAAGGTCTCTGCTTTGTAGCTGGATGACAGGTTTATTATGGCAAAATAGCCTACATCCTGGCCACATCTGTGGTTAGTTTCACAGAGCATTTTATCTGTTGCTGTAATTCTGCTGTGAGTATTAGCAGTGTATTTTCTATTCATATGGTTTTGTTGCATTAATGTTATAATTATGCCTTCAGTTAGCAACTCTTATTTTAACATACTGTTTTAATATAACCTACTATTTTGGCCATAAGTGTGACTCTATTCATACTTTATACCACTAGCATATGTGTCATGATAACACCGTATGAGACAGAGTTGTGCCAGGCTTGCCTCAGGGATGCAAGGAAATGGTGATCCATTAGGGCAGCAAGACTCTTCTGTAATGGTCTTCGTAACCAAGAAATGTCAGTGTTTGTTACACTAGCCTGTGTCATTGCCTAGGAAAACTTTTCAGCAAAAGAGTGAAAGGGATATGTCTTTAGCGTCTCTGACCATTCCCAGCTCCACAGAACAAAGGAGCATTGCCTGGTAGTCTTCCTTAGCAAAAAAATTTTGAAGGAGAAACTCTGACTCTGGGGCAACCTTATTAATGTTACTTTCCGGAATAGCCACAATGGACCTTTAAACACAACTCTTACTTCATCCTTTTTGTGATTTAGAATTCTGGGACAATGTCGGTGTTGTTGTTTGTCAATCTGTTTTCTGTTTGCTTTTGTTTTGATGCTAAACAGTACAAAATTGGTATAATGGTAAAAGAAAAAATATTCTTTATTCCTTTTTTTCTTTGTGATTTTTTTTTTTCCCATTACCATGAACTTTCAAACACATCACTGCAAATGAAGGTGGTTAACCCTGGTTTTGTGCTTAGGTTCCTGATGTCAGCATTGCTCAAGAAACTTCTGCAGCCCAAAACAAAGTGGCTTTTATTTCAGGGCTGCAGTGATCAATGTTTTATTGTTTAAATTTGCTTCAGTGTAGCATCAGCACTTACAGAAACAGTTAACCCTGACACCAATGCACATAAAAATAGAAGACAAAGAGAGAAGTGGGCCATAGCAGACTCATGAGTGGTAGGAATAGTTAATAGGACTCTGCCGATGGTAACTCTATGGATTGCAAAATATATTATTTCATGCAGCAATGATTGATGGTACTTCAACTTGTTCCATTTGTTGTCACCACAAACTGGATTCTGTCAAGAGATCTAAAACCAGGCTGAATGGTTTGAGGTCTTTAGTCACTTTAAATAATATGGTAGTGAAGTAAATAAAATTACACTTTCATACTACTCCATATACTTTTGCCTTATTGCTCTCAGATTCATTGTATATTAAAGCTTCATTTTCTGAAAAAACCCAACCCATTACTGTAGGTTATGTCATCTGCACATTTAACTTGCATGCCAGGTATAAGAGGGATTGCTAAAAGACATTGTAATTTGTCATTATTTTTTTTTTTTTGTCATTACAGATTAATCTCAGAGGTCTTGGCCAACTATATAAAATCCGCATTGGCCACGACAACACTGGAAATGATCCTGGTTGGTACCTGGATGAAGTCAGACTTAAAAGAGTAGCCCCTTTTTCTGATGAAGAGATATGTCTCCCCATAGAATGCTGGCTTGCAGAAGACAAGGGTGAAGGTGATACATGGAGAGAAGTGACAATAAGAAACTCCACAAAAGAGCTTTTGCCAGGTACATGCTCAGTATTTTAGATCATGTGTTCACTGACCATAGCCTGTGAGTATATGACAGCTTTTTATGTTTCTTCCAGAGCAAACTGCCCAAAAGACAGGGTAACCATGAAACAGTCCCTTACAAGTACTTTCTATTTCAACAGAAGCAGGAAGTGATCATTTTACCCCACTTCTTTCCTCCCCCCAGATCAGAATAATAGCTATGGCTAGGCATCTTCCCCTGATAAAATTCTTGATCTCTCAGAGTGTCTCTAAATCTCTGGCAACTACTACTCTTTAGAGCAAGACATGAGTCAGGAAATTAAGGCATATCAAGGTATATAATGTCATGTGACATACAGTTCCTCTTAGCAAGTTTGATATCATCCTTTCTTGTGCTGCATAAAACATTCTTTACCAGAAATACATGATCTGAATCATCACACACATGTTTTCCAAATCAGACTCAAGTCAGAGCCATTCACATAGAAATTGTTATCTGCAGGGTGGCACTTAGGTACTTCAAAGTTTACCACAGCTTTGACGCAGTTTATTCTTTTCAAGTGAAGCGGGAAATAGCCTATCATAAAACATTATTATTTAAAAAGTCCTGGGCCTCTGTGAAGGAATAAGAAGCCAGTATAATAATTTAGCCTTATGGGTAGAATTCTCTTTACATTAATAGAATAACAACTATGCAGCTGATAGACAACACTGTCTGACAGTGGTAGGTCTTAAATAGATAGGTGCTACCATTCAGGCAAATTGTATTCAAACTGAAGTAGTGAATATTGCAAGGAATCAGTGATTCAACATAAAAAAGGGTCATCATGCATTTAGTGATGATCAAACCATTTCAGATGGAAATATCAAAGAAGTGAAAAACCTTAACTCAAAGGAACATAATTCTCTGAAAAAGACATCAAGACTAGTGTGGATGTTTTAAGGTCAAAGATGACCACTGATCCCTATTACAGAGGCCAGAAGATGCTGAGAAACATGTATGGGCCATCTCACATTTCCTGCAGAGTATTTAGTGACTTGAATAAGGGATGTTAAAAACTGGGACTGATCAGGATGAGCCATGCCCTATGATCATTAATTATTGCATACCACAGTACCATTTACTGTTTCTTACAGTGACATAAATATCTTATATTGGTGCAATAGAAAAATAGTGCAGGAGCCAATTAGTTTGTATGAACGATTAATTCAACATCAATAACTCAAATCTGCATTATGCAGTTTGAAATCTGCATTCACAGAGAAGTACTAGTATTCTGGTAGGTGCACTCCATTTATGTACTTGTACAGGAAGAATCAAGTCAGTTCTGTCAAAGGTTGGGAATGTGTTTAAAGCAGCACATTTATTTACATTTTAGTCATTATATTACTGCATCTTTCCTTGCTTTTACAGGAACATTATCTTTATTAAAATATATCTCTCAAGTTTGTAAGAAAAGAAATATTAGGATTTCAAAATTTCCAGAAATTGTAAGTTTTACGAATTAATTATTGATTTTAAGCACATTTAAATTGAACATCAATATAAATTTAACAAGGCCTCCCAAGGATTTCCTATTTAATTTCTCAAGAACAAGCAAATGAAACACTACCCATTTGGATTTCTCATTTAAAAGCTGATTCTTACGAGTACTGGACAAACCACATCAAGTCACTTTCGCCAGCAGAACAAACGATGTACTAATTACTTGATGATAATTTTATATGATTTAGTAATTTGTATCCTGCACTTTCAATTCTATCTGGTATTTCCTAGTGGTATTAAATTTGCTTAACTATGAAAGTGATGTGATGGAAACTAAACAAAATGAACAAATATAAACTAAACTCAGAAGGCACTAGCTTTTAATTGCTCTTGTTTAACACTTACTTTATTGCTCAACTTCTCTCTTAGAAGAAAGGGTACCTTTTCCTTAGCCTTTTTCTCCCTTTTTCCAGCCAAACTCTACTATGCACCCAATAGGGAACAAAAACCTTAGACTTGAGTTTTTATTCCTTGTCTTTCTTTTTTCTAGCTTCTCTTCTTCAAATCATAAATTATATCCTGCTACACCCTGTTTGTTTTTTTTCTCTGATTCTTTTACCCAGTCTCATGTTTTCCTAGCAGTTCCAGATATTTTTATTTTTGCAAACTTTACAAGTATTGGATTGTTCATTTGTTTCTGTTTTGATTTGATTTCATCCCCTAGTTACGTTGTGATCCACAAAATGAAAGAAAAATTGTTCAACCATTCTCTAAGTGATAAGTATGGGAAATTAGTGGTCATGCTCTGAACTGAGTAAATCCTAAGTTTCACTCAATTAAAATAAGATAGAAGCTTTATTCTGAATGCTTTTTACTCAGCTTTATAACATCATAACACAGGAGTGTTAGGGCAATCAGACCAGATCTGGCAGCTGAGTGTGGGTGAGGCTGCTGCAGCTGCATGGCCCCAAGTCCAACCAGCAGCGAAGCTAACCATGTTTTCCTGGTCAGCACATACAGAGAAAGCACATTTATATTCTACAAATATATACATGTATACGTGGCCCACTGCACAGATAACCCAGACAGCAGTTGCACAAACACAGACAGCACCAGCAGCCTCATTCTGTTCCCCTCTCTGGCTAAGAATGATGGAGGTCCACTGGTGGGATATTCATGTGTATGCATACATGCAAGGTGGATGCTTCCAGCAGCTGAGCTCATACACTCCATCTGCTCAGCAGATGTCCTTGAATCCCAATCTCCCCTGTTGCTGGCACCTGGATATGTGAGCCCCCAAGGCTGCAGCCCCAGTTCGGCTACTGATACAGACCATCTCATACACACACAAATGCACATGCAGAACTGTCTCACCCCTAGAGACACCCATACCTCACTGCGTCTCCGGGAGCTGACCAGGACTCCTGTGGCCCCTCCAACAGTCAGCTACTCATGTGGTCGTGCACATAAAGACATGAGACTGACCTCATTCTCTACACTCCAGGACACTTAATTCACTCCCTCCAGTCTCTCCAGTTGCCTTCATGCAGGACTGCAGCTGGGTCCCAGTCAAATTGTGGCACTCAGGCCTCGTGTACACATACACACACAGAGAGAACAGAGTCCTTCACCCAGAAAAAGTTAGAAAGCAAATTAGTAGGAAGATGGAACAGAGACTGCACTGATCAGATGCTGGACACAGCCAACCATACTAACCAGCAATGTTAACTTTCTCCAGTCCTTCTGATCCCTTGATTCCTCTATTTTTCCACACTTGTTCCTCCATAATCAAATCCATCTCTTCCCTTGACTTTTGTTACTCTTCTACACATCTCATAATAAGTCCTGTGCACACCCAAAATACTCTTCCACTCTGTCTCATATCACCCACATCCCTAGGCAGCAAACCCCAGCCGTCTGATAAATACTCCAGAACTGACCCATGATAGGTTTCATGCCTAGACACTGGGACTGAGACTCTCCTGGGACAGTCCTGCAGGTGCTGGGTGGAGGGTGTCCCTTCCTCTGAATCCTTGATCTGGGTTCCTGTCTGCCCTTGTGCCCTTGTGCTTCTGGAGATGGGCTGATGGCTCCTGTGATGGGCCTGAGAGAAACAACAGCAGGGTGTTAGTTGAACTCCCCTTTACCAGTATCTGTCTCTGCTCCTTTGTGAGTGTGTAAGAAGATCTTTATCACACATCCTAACATGGGTTGTCTTCTGATATGGCTGAAGTTTTTGATCTAAAGGGGGGCATGATTCAGGAAGCGTTGAATTTTCTTACTGTTCTCTTATGTGAATGTAAACTTCAGATGAGAAGATAAATCAGTAGTTCTGCCTTGTTCTTGTTCACATAATTGAAGGAATAGCTGCACTGACTTGAGATAAAAGACAAATATTGAGGCTGAGGCAGGAAAAACTCCAGCTCAAAAGATTTAGATTTCTCTTCCACTTGGAGAAATGTGCAGGCAAATACAGAAAGGTTAGAATGTGCTCACTGACTGAAATAGTGCAAAGGAGGACCAAAGAAACTCGTAATGACTCAAGCACTATCTCTACAAAATTTGTATCGCTGTTTAATCACTCAGAAAGTGCCAACTACATAGGTAAATAGTCAAACTTCAGTTTCTTATTGTAAAATTGATTACTAAGTGTGTTTTTGCAAAGCTGGCAATTTTCTTACCTGTTATGAATAATATTCCTGAATTATTTCTTTTAGAATATTACTCCAAATTGCAGTTGTGGAGATTAGAAAGCCTGAGAACTCTAATTCTAATTGAAAAGTCTTCACATGATAGTGGTTTTGTATGTATGTCTTCTCAAATAATACATGCAGCACTTCTGAGGAAGATAGTTCCTCTTAACCACTACCATCCATTAAGAAATTTTTCCCTTTTAACCCTAATGCTGCAGCAGTCTGTATCTTTACCCTTCTGTCATAGCAAAATACCAGTCACTATTTGTGCAACCCAGGTAGTAAAACTAAGTGATAAAACCATGTCTTGCTGTTTAACAAATCAAGCCAAAATGACCATTTTATTCAAGCAGACATGCCACATGGAAAAAAAGGAGAACCCAGAACAGTACTGTGTAACACTGTTCTAGTATCTTGGATCGCCATCAGTAAGGCAGGACTGAACAGCAAGACTTTGACAATTTTAACGCTGTATATAATTTGCCATCTCTCTAGGTTTTGTGTTTTTTGTTCAATATGTCTGTTTTCACTAGCAGCCTGATGGGAGTGGGTTTGTGCAGTGAAGTGGTCGGTGCTAAAAATCCAATGAGCTAAAGGTCCAATGTCCTCATTGTATGTGTTTGGGGGGAAGTTACTCTGGCCTTGTTTTAGTCTGTTCCCACAGACTGACTGCCAATTTGTGGCAAGATCATCTTCATTGTGTTCTTGGAACATATCCTCTGGTGTAGTTTAATCCAAAAAGAATCTATTTTTTAACTCCATGCTGCAAAACAGAAAGAAGTGACTAGGAGATTGTTTCTTGATTCAAACTAATGTGCTGTTGTAGGCACACCAGTGTCATTAGGCTCAGACAGCTGTAATGCAGAGGAAGTTTATCTAACGTATGTTGAGTAATAAGCGCTAAGTATACTTATCTTGAATTCATCTGCTCATAACTAGAATTCTAAAATAATGACTATACTTTGAGTAGAATCACTTTGAAAAGAACTGACAATAGGACTGTAGTTGATACTAAGTCAGCAGAAAAAGACCAATATTTCCGCAGTGAAAATTTTCATTTTCTTATTCTCACTAAGAAATCCTCTTTTCATTCTACTAGGATTATTTTCTTCCTCTCCCAAAGCATATCAAAATATTAACTTAGTCTTTAATGCAAAGCAACCTGCAATGCTTGTTTACTCTTTACATAAGTCACTGAATTCTGTGCTTTACTCCCTCAGAAGGTAATGAGAATTATGCTTGCAGATTGGGGCCAAACTAACTCTAACCGTTGGTGAAGGATCAGGAACATAGCATCCTTCTATACTAGAAACCCTAATTCAGGTGCCCAGAATAAGAAGCCTGGATAAAAGGGTTCTCTAAGTTGCATTCTATTGCCCTCAGGATGCCCTTAAGTTACCTTTTCTTCATAACCAGAGAAAAGAAACCCTGCCTTTCTCTCTCCCCTTTATTCCAGGTGGTTCATGTTCTCATGTTATCAATAGATGCCAGAAGCTGGAATTGGAACACCTGAACCCTCATTATAACGTCTCAAGAGATAGCAGTAGTAGCATTTTTATGGACTGAGCAAGTATAAATTTGGTACTTGTACACTTGACTGCTCAGTGACTCCTATAGTATTTTTGATGTATTTTGATATGTCATTTTTCAACATAGTTATTATCCTGCTTTCTTTCATGGAGCCTTTAAGAAGCTTCCCACCTCTGTCTGAAAACATTTTATCTCGCTTTATTCAAATGTTTCATCCACACATCTATATCACAGAGTTTTCTGTTTGATTATAGAGCTTCTCTAAAGTTACCCTGTTAGCAATTTGAAGATTTCAATCACTTATTTTCTGAAAGGTCATTTTCTTTTTTCTTAAGTTCTAGCTGAGACTTTTTCCTGATATTCTGTATTAATTAATACTCTTCTATCCTTTACTATAGTTACTGTGTTCTTCTATTATTTTGATGTGCCCCACATTAGACAGGTGTCTAGATGCGAGTCTAACAGAAATGCTGAAACAGCATTTTCTGGCTTCTGTTGAGTGGTTTGGTTTATGATACTATTTTCAACGTTTTCTTTCCTTTTTTCATTTGTGTTGCCTATGGGCCTACCTTTCTACTTTGTCACCCCAGTGTTCAGCTGGTGTAGCTTACTAAATCAGCATATAGTGAAATTAAATTACTACTACAGGACAGAGGATTGAGCAATAGAGTTTTAATTCTCAGGGGGTTGGGATGGCCTTTACTTATTGCAGTGAAGCAGGACTCCATTTCAGATGCGGTAGCATTGGGAGCCTTTGAGTGGGTCAGTTTCTCAAAGGAAATTAAACCAGAGTCACAGAGGCTGAACATGGTTTCTAGGGTCTTTTTATTTTACTCTATGCACAAAAAATCATATGTTTTGTGAAGACACAGAAGGCTACAAACTGGCAAATTTCACACATGGTAAGTCTTGCTGTCTCAGCAGTGCATTTGACTGATAGGTTTGTTGTCCAGATTCGACTGTATCTGTCCCCTGTGCTCATCAAACTACTGGTGCACCTTGCCTTTTCTTATACAGAGTGACATCATCCTTCTTATTCTTACAGTTAAGTAACCTGTGGTTCAGGGGCCACTGACACTTGCACCTTTTGTAGCTGTTCTGCAATCTACAGGAACTGCTTGACAGTGGTTGAAAAAATTCCATCCACTCAAGATGGTCTGTGCCTAGGTGTCCATCTGTACAGAGAGCCTCCACAATCTATTTAGTGAATGTTCATTTATCCATAGTGACATGTTCGAAGTAGGCATGTACAATGTGTTTTGGAGAATATTTTTGTTGCTTAATTTTTTGTGTATTTCCTATAAAATGCAAATGTAACAAATAAGGGAAATGAACATTCCATTTATTATCCTAATATAGCAGCCTGTATTGTTAATTTGCAAAAAAATTTAAAGCACAAACTGATCTTTTTGTTAAGAAGGTTCCTTTAGAAATAATGCAGATCATGCAACCTAAATAAATGCCAGACCTAACATTTTCCAGATGGCAAAGATGTATGGACCCAAGGAGCTATGGAAAATATTTTCCAGTTCTTTACATTTCAACATGTGCATGTTTTCTACTTCAGATTGATTTATTTAGGCTTGTAGCAATAGAAAGTTGTATTTGATTAGATCATTATCATCTCTCTGGTTACCACAGAGATGCACAGTGCTACAAAAGGAACTGTAATTCATTTATCTGTTAATATTTCTGTGTTGTGTTATAATTATCTCTTATTCTGTTCTGGTGTGTTCTCCCTTCAGGAAAGAAAGAACTTGTTGATATTTTCTTCTTGTAATCATTTATTGTTAAAGGATTCTTAAAAGCTTGAATATGCTTTGAAATTGTGATTATAGGTACTTAAATTTTGCAGGTATGATCACAGAATTTAGTTGTAGGTGTAAGTAATACAGACACCAATCTTTGTATATAAACACTCATTACATAAAGTCTCTACCATTTCCTTAGCTCCCACAGATGTTTTTCAAAACTGAAAATGTAAGTAAGAATGTAAAAGCATGGAGGAGACTTCATGTCAATATTTCCCTGCTTTTACTAATCTGCAGTCTTGCTCCATGGGTAGTTCAGCCCTATTATTCAAATGGCTGCTCACAGATTAATATCGTTGTTAGGTTTTCTTTTGGAAGTGTGACCTCTCTTCTTCCACACACTGACAAATATTTGCCCTTTCATGAGTAGCGCGGCTCTCTGTTTTGCTGTGTGTTTCCTGTCATAGTTTGCTGTCTACCCTTATCCTCTGTCCTCTGGCTGATTTTTTGTTTGTTCTATATTCTCCTGCTGCTAATCTGCACACAGGTGTGATTAGACTAAGAGTTAGGATATAAAATGTCATTTGGATATATAGCTCAATTATGCTAATTATCAGGTGCATTTATCTTTGTTACTTGTGATTCATATCTACCATTTGTTTTAATATGATGCTTTTATGGTAAAAATATGAAATTAGTTTTTATAATGCTCTACCAAATTTTTGAAGATGTGTGTGTGTTATTAAGATCAGTTATATGTCCGGGGCTGAGTTGGTACACTAATGTATGGACGTGAGAACTTCAATGAATGCTTGGAGTTACAGAAAATAATGAAACAGACCAAGGGGCACAACGCCTATTTTGACTTAAAGTTGTAATAATGATAAAGAGTTGAACACTCTCTCTTTACCAGTTTAAAGTAATTTGATGCAGTTTAAAAGAAATATTCTAATCTGGTTAAGCATACAGTCAACATCAACACTTCCTGCCAACCTTTTAATATATGTAGGGCTATTTTTTTTCCCTTAATTATTTGCAGTATTATTTTACTACTTGTTTAGCTTCTCTACTGGGAATCAGAAATAGCTGTTCTTCAGTGATGGTGGATGTTTGAATTTTATAAGCTGCCTTGGGGTCTAGTGAATTAAAAATTGATGGAAATGTCAAATTCTACAAGCTATTTTGTGGTTTAAGCTTAATAGTATTTTAATTCATTTTTTTGTAGAATATTGCTCAGTTTCAATCATTTTGTTATCATTTTCTGTTTTCATCTTAGTTTCTTCTTAAGAGTAGTGTTTAATTGTGTGTTAGGGCTTCTACTGCCTCTCTTCACTCCCAAGAACTATTAAAATTACCCATTAGTGAAAGAGCAATCTCCGTGATCTACTACATCGCAGCAGAAATGCCCAGCTGTGATTAGAATAGAAACACTGTATGGAAAAATTGCTATTAAGATGTAAACAGGATTTTTTTTTTTTAATAATAAATGAAATATAAGAGCATGTGAGTACTACAAATATATATTTTAAAATAACTTTGCATATCTGAATAATTATAAAGATAAAATTAGTATGGAACAAAATATGTTAATACAGTAACTCTGAATTATATTCCAGAATACTTTGAAGATAACCGTACATTTTTTGTGTGTAAGACTTTGGTTTAGACTTGAAGGAGAGGCATTAAAAAGTTATAAATACATTTTCACTGAAAGCTGTTTTAAAAAGGTTAGCATCCACTAGTGATAAATACTGAAACTTTCAAATGCAAATTGTCTGCTTATTATAGATGAGAGAGCCCATTAATCTACTTGCTCACCTTTGTATGTGAGGTGAAAATCTAAACCCCCTAGGATTCATGATTACTGTTCTCCTTTTAAGATGAAATGAAGGTTGACCACCTGGAAAATTCTGTTTTGCATAAATCTGGAAGTTGAAAATGCCTTAGCACCAGTGGAAAACAGCTATTGTTTGTGACCATGACTAGGCATAGTTAGTTGGTCTCCAGATAACTTGCCAAGAAAGACCTTGTGAATCAGGTCCTGAAATCATGAATAGTCAACAGGGAGTGAGAGATGAATATGGAGCACTAGGGAACACTTGCTTGATGGGCTGCTTTGCTGAGCAATGCACAGCAATACTCAGCCTATTGCACTTCTTTTAAGCTTGGTATTTTCTTATTTTTGTGCAGAGAATTACAATACTTGAACATGGAAGCGACAAGTGCATGCGTAGCTGTTGCTAATTTCAAACTTGAAAGTCAGTGCAGTCTTCTGGCAAAATTTTGGTGGGAAAGCTTTTGAATCATGTGCACACGACAAGGATAATCTCAAGCTTTTTCTTACTCTAGTGTTGGTATATGAAGTCCATGTATACACGGGTGCTAAACCGGGCGCTGAAACGGATTCTAATGTTTATATCAACCTCATTGGGACAAGAGGAGATGCTGGCAAAAGGAAGCTCCACAGATCTAAGAATAATAATGTAAAATTTCGACAAGGACAGGTGAAGTAATAACAATGCTACCTCTGATCAATAAAAGTAATTTATGGCTAAGCCGACTGTTTCTTCAAGTCTAAATATCTTTCTATTTACAAGTTTTATTCAAGCAGTTTACCATTTTCTCACATATTTTCTTTATTCAAAATTGCTTGCAGAATTACCTCATATGAATAACTGATCTTCTGGATCAGTAATTCGCTGAGAACATTGGATAGGAGAATTTGAGTACTCTTAGTTACTTACATTGCACATATACAAAAAATGGTAACAACGTTTTTTGTTCTCTCAAACAGATCACTGAATTTTAGAAGCAAGTTCTAAATCCTTATTCCCAAGTGCGTTTTCCAATCTTGGTGAGACAGATAGGACTGGAAAGAGTAATACAGAGACGACCAAATAATTCTTTGCAACTGATCATTGTGTCATGCCAAAGGAATTGAGTGCTGTCTCTGTGGAGTAATCTTGAGATGTTACCTACCTTAGAAAGCTTTAAAGGACCCTCACTATTAATTTTGAAAAAAAAGAGAGAGAGAAAATAAACTATTCTATACTGTTATCATCAAAGCAATAGCTGTGTTCAAGACCTTTATCATTTTCCTTGTATGGTTCCACAGATGGATATTTTCTGCATAAAGGCTGTCTCACTGGGAGACTTGGAGAAAGTTCTGATTAGCCGTGATGGAGCCGGTCCAGGTAGGATTTAACTTCCCAGAGACCAATCTGTTTTCAAGCCCTTTTTAAACACAATGCACTTCATTTATATTGCATCCTTCATACAAAATGTGACAGAAGGTCTTGCAGTGATAAAAAGTCTTCCTGCAGATTGGTCACTGTGGTGGGATGGTGAAAAACAGTGGTAATGGAAAGCAAAAAGGACGTGAGTTTAATGTCAAATACTGTCATCCTACTCTTTGTTTTCAAGTTTATTTGTAAGAAAATCCTATTTAATTTCATAGAAAACTCATGAAAGCATAGCTCATACAGGTAAAATAATCCTTCATTAGACAAAGTGTGAATATTGGCCAGAATAGAACTAAAGATCATGAATACCTGCTTTACTACCAAACAAATTTTGATTAGCTATAGCATAATGAACTTGCTGCTTTGGGCAATGGTAGAAGATTTGGATATTTTTTTAATCTGTGCAAGTAACGTGGAGCTTTTCCAGTGAATGACACAGCCTTCAGCTTGCACATTTTTCAGAAAAAAACAAACAAAAAAAAGAGGCAATTTTGTAATGAGGTGTGTTTTTGGTGCAGGCCCTTGAGTTATGAACCTCTGGAATGATGTAAATGAAGACAAAGCTAGTATTTAGAAGCACCAAAGATGCAAATACGTTTGCAGATTAAGATCTAGGAAGGAGGCAAGTGAAGGGAAGGATTTTTAAGGCAGTTCAGGGCTACACTGAGTCAAGATTAGAGAAGCAGTTTTACCCTACTCTGAAATGGCCTGGAGCAACATCCGTGTTGCTGACTGTACTGTCTAAGACTCTGAGCAAAAGTATTCTATTACAGAAGTAGCCTTATTAGTGCAGCCTTGGTATGGGGTGTAAACTTGATTCCGGTATCTTTGTAGTTTGCTAGTTTGCTTCTTTCAGTAGTACAGATGATTGTATAACTGAGAGTTTCACATCCTAGTAGGCCAAGGCATAACACAGAAGGCAGTGTGGTGGAGCCTACCTTCACTCTATTTCCTCAGGACACCATACCATGCTCTCTTCCTTTGTCTTTACTTTAATAAGCAACATAGCCGTATTACTGGAACAGCATTACAAATCTGCAACCAGAGTCAGCTATCTTAAGCTCTTCTATGGCAATAGACATCTGTGGATTTGCAGGATTGTCTAAAGAGGAAAATGGGTTGAATTTTATCCGTAATAAAATTTATGCCTCGGTGATTAAGATGATTGTTCGTTGTATTCAGCACAGACAGATCTCACAGACCTCTTTTAAAGTGTATCCAAACCTAGCCCCAGATAAGCCTGGCCTGAGGTAACCAGGGGGTTTGAGAGCTGGAAAAGGATGGTGAGTCAGGACAGGGGCTATCTAGAGACTCAATCTTTTGGGAGTGGAGAGGGAAGAACAAAGGTTCCTTTAGTGGTGAGGCTTCCCTTTTTTCTAATCATATCACTTGCTTGCATAATAGGGCAGAAGGTCTTTAGTCTTGAAAGTATCATAGAACATATGCTTTCTTTGGAGCTCCTAGACTGCAGGGCATAGATCCTCTCCCTCAGCCATTGTGAATGAGGAAAGGAAAGGGATTTTTTCCTAGGTTTTGGTGTTGATCAGGTGTGAGTCACTAGATGATGAAGATAGGCTGAGAAAGTTGGGGCTGTTCAGCCTGGAGAAGAGAAGGCTGCGTGGAGACCTCATAGCAGCCTTCCAGTATCTGAAGGAGGCCTACAAGGATGCTGGGGAGGGACTATTCATCAGGGACTGTAGTGACAGGACAAGGGGTAACGGGTTCAAACTTAAACAGGGGAAGTTTAGATTGGATATAAGGAAGAAATTCTTTACTGTGAGGGTGGCGAGGCACTGGAATGGGTTGCCCAGGGAGGCTGTGAATGCTTCATCCTTGGCGGTGTTCAAGGCCAGGTTGGATGAGGCCTTGGGTGACATGGTTTAGTGTGAGGTGTCCCTGCCCATGGCAGGGAGGTTGGAACTAGATGATCTTAAGGTCCTTTCCTACCCTAACTATTCTATGATTCTATGATTCTATGATGTGTCTTATATTCTGAAAGAACCTTCTGCTCCGTAGAAACCTTCCATACATTCCTGTACATTTACACAAGTAACGCCTTTCTTTTATTTTTTGGCCTGTTTCAAAGTGACCTGCCTGATTGATGGTTAATGTGGTTAATTGGAAGGCTAGGAGGTTCTTTTCAATTAAAGAATATCTGCAATATAAGAGGGTGATGGAAGAAGCTTGCAAAATGTCCTAATGTGCCTTGGGCCTGAAGTCTTTAAGGGGAAATACCGTTCTGTTCCATGCACTGCCTGGGCAAGTCCTCTCTATGGGACAGAGACTGCTGCCTTGTAGGGACTTCCAGACTCAGATGCAGAGCATGAGAATAAATAGGACAGTTGTATACTTGTGACTGAAACACCCTTCATGCTGTTTTGCTACAATGTGCTGTTAAATAATGTTGTGAGTAAGGCAAAATGTCGTAAGTGACATGACAAGTTGTGAGTGATGCAGACACAGTGAGAACAGGATATTTGAACAGTTCTTTGCAGAAAAACTGTACCAGTCACTAGGATGGTTATTGGAAGTGATCCAAGAGATCAGCATGGATGCAGCAGTGGTTACTGCTGTTAAGGAGAGAAAAAAATCAGTAGCCCAACAGAAGTGAGGCTGCATAGGTCTGTGCCTGCTGGTCCCACTAGTAACAAGGCTGAGTATGTGTTGCTACATGGCACACAGAGACACATTTATAAAGCACACATATGTATGCACATGGCTGGCCACACAGATCAACACAGGAACTCAGCACATACACAAACACAAACAGCATCAGTGGCCTTATCCTATTTCCCTCTCCAGCTGATCAGAATGACAGTCCATCAATGGTAAATCATCTATCTATCTATCTATCTATCTATCTATCTATCTATCTATCCAGTTTGACATATAAGGACTCCAGTAGCTGACCTTAGACACTTGGTCCATCCAGTTGCTGGCCCTGGATCCTTGGATCTTCTGTTTTCCCAGTTACTAGCACCTATACAAAGCCCTTCCAAGGCTGCAGCCTCGTTCCATTTGCAAATGACAGCAACAGTCTTAATGATTTGTTAATTAATACTCTTCTATATCCAATAACAAGTTCACTCAAAATGACCAAAATTTCCACCTTTCACAGAGGTCTCAATCTCTAAGGAAAAAAACCCCACTTCTCTCAAAATTAAAACAGCAAGGCAGAGAAGAATTAACATTGTACCTCTTGTGAGAGACACAGAATAGTAAAGCTTTCATTCTGTTAATATATCTTATCTAGTTAGCTTAGCTCTGTCTTATTATGATGTGTTTCTGCTGTTTTTTTTTTTAATTTTTATACAAAAAATGTGTTATTTTGCATGATAAACTTTTGTCATTACACTGCAGGCAATGGATGGTTCCTGGACAAGATTGTCATCAAATATAAAGAAGGAAAGGAAGATCAGGAGGTTGTATTTCCTTGTAATAGGTATGCCATTAATAGAGAAAAAGCATTAGTTACACTTCCAGCAACCTGAGGAAAAAAAATTGGAGAACAGATATGTGCACACAGCCTAAATGTATGAGCACTGTCCCAGAGTTTTTCAAGATACAAGGAACACAGGATTTTGCCATTGAAGACAAATAACAATGCTTCTGTAGGAAGCATAGCCTAGTGCAAAGAAGCCCAAAACCAAATGTTGCATAGGAGGAAAAGTACATTTTTTTTTTCTTTTTTAATCTAAATTATACAGAGACCACACATAATTAAATAAGCTCTCAGTCCTCAGTGTTTTCAGAAGTATTGTGTGTAAATATATGATATGATATGATATGATATGGTTGCCATCATGGAAACATGGAGGGATGACTCACAAGTGGAGTGCTGCAATGAATGGTTATAAATTCTTCAGAACGTATAGGCAAGAAAGGAGAGGCAGTGGGGTAGCTCTGTATGTTAGCGAAGGAGGGTTTAGATTGTCTAGAGCTTAATGATGGTAACAATAGGGTTGAGTGTTTATGGATAAGAATCAGGCGGAAGGCCAACAAGACAGATACCACAGCGAGATTCTGTTATAGCCCATCCAACCAGGATGAGGAGGCAAATGAAATATTCTAAAAGCAGCTGAGAGAAGTCTCACAATTGCTAGCTACTGTTCTCATGGGGGACTTCAACTTACCAGATGCCCTATGGAAATACAAGACAGCAGAGAGGAAACAGTCCAGGAGGTTCCTGGAGCATGTGGAAGTTAACTTCCTGACCCAGCTGCTGAGTAAGCAAACTAGGGAGGGCAACCACAGCAGCTGCTGAGTGAGCAAACTAGGGAAGGCACCAACTGCAACTGCTGTTTGTGAACAGTGAAGGACTTGTGTCTGATATGGTGGCTGGGGGCTGCCTTGGGCACAGTGATCATGGAATTATAGAGATTTTGATTCTCAGAGAAGTAAGGAGGGCATCAGCAGAACTGCTACCTTGGAATTCTGGAGGGCAGACTTTGGCCTGTTGAGGAACCTGTCTGACAGAGTCCCTTGGAAGGCAGTCCTGAAAGGCAAAGGAGTCCAGCAACGCTGGACATTCTTCAAGAAGGAAATCATAAGGATGCACAAGCAGGCCATCCGCATGTGCTGAGAGATGAGCCAACTGCTCATGGCTTGGATGAGTGTGCAGTTCACTGGGTAAAAAACTGGAAGGCTGGCTAAGCCCAGAGAGTGGTGGTGAATGGAGTTACATAGAGTTGGCAGCTGGTCACAAGTGATGTTCCCCAGGGTTCAGTGTTGGGGCTAGTTCTGTTTAGTATTTTTATCAATGATCTGGACAAAGGGGATTGGTTGCACTCTCAGTATGCTTGCAGATGACACCAAGTTGGATGGAGTGTTGATCTGCTTGAGTTATTATCATATTTGGATAATTAATATAGTAGAATTTGCAGAATTCTAATTTAGATCAAGATAATTGTATTCTGTAGTATGTGGTCCCTAGAATTTATGAGTTTGGGTTACACAGCTGAAATTGTTTCCTTGTTATTTTGAGAACTGTGCCTTGAAGTCTTGAAAATCTTTAGGTGTTCAGTAAAGACAGCTCTCCTCCTCCAGGAATCCTATCTCTTTACTGAAAAACCGGGGGTTCAGTTTGCAAGGTTCCTGGAAATGAGTAGCTAAGAATCATTTACTCCCCTCAGAATTATTATTCTAATGATCAGGTTTTTGGTTTAGTTTTCCTTTTTGGTGGTTAGGCTTTTTAATTGGTTTGGTGTTCATTAAAGATGGTTATTGGAAGAGTAGATGAATGAGAGGATTGTTTTTTTAATTTCAAGATTTTTTAAAGTCAAGGAGACTTCTCTAAAGGGTAGGATACTTAATAAAGACACTGGGCTGTCTATAAAACTGCCTTGTCAAAAGGAAATTATCAAGCTCTTAGAAAAAGTTTAGGGACATTATGTATAGAACTAAAGGGCTTCTGTCGTTGTTTGCCTGCAGTGTAAGTGTGCTGCCAATGTGTCAAAGTTTGATTTCTATTTTTAGAAAGTGCTAGTGATCTTTTGTTTCTTAAGAGGGAATAACGAGATAGGTCACAAAAGTTAATCAAGCTATTTATTGCAACAATAGCTGAAATACAGTGGACTTTAGACTTCATGCATAAGAGATTTATTCATACAGGTTTTTTTACATACAAGAAGTGAAACGTATTATGGATCCTTCAGTTTAAGCAAATGTAACCTCAACATGGAGCAATAGAATAGTAGCTGTTAGTGAGCACATATTTATATATTTTTGAATAAGTGAGATTGTTAAAGACTGTAAAGTGTTATACGAACAAGGGGAATCGACTGAATGAGTATAGATATATGTTGATAGTGAAATGATATTGCAAGAAAGCGCCTTAAATTCATCTGAATAACAAAAAGTGAAATAAAAAGAAGTTCAGTTAACTGCTGCAGATCTACAGAAGCTGTAGAAACTCCCAGACCTGCATGAGTTATATATAATTTTAAGTACAACAGATATAGCTAACCATTGCAGGTTATATCACCCCACCAAACATACAGGTGAGTCTCTGATCCTGTAAATACTTAGTATTTCTTATAATGTAATTTATATAGTACTGTAGTACTTCATATAGCTACCATGATAATTCTTATTTGCCTGGATCAGAATGAGCCAAATTCTCCTAATATGAATAAGGTTAACTTTGACAAACTTACTTATAAAAGAAAATTCAATCTAGAAAATAGTTTCAATGCACAATTTGACGAAAAGGCATAAAATATTACTATTGGAGAGAGAAGGTAATTGTCAGATTACTTGTAATATACTGATAATTTTTATTAACGTTAATATTTTTGTTTTTGCAATGAAAGATGGTTAGGTGAATATCAAGATGATGGGAAAACTGAGAGGGAGCTATCTGCCAATAGTAAGTATTTTGTTTAAGAAAATTGGTGTTGTATATACTTAATGCCTAGTTATTACTGAAGAGCCTTTCTGAATAAGACTTTAACTTAAGAAGAGAAATGATAATAAAGCCTGCTTACATTTTTTTTTTCTGGTCATATTTTAGAGGATGGGAATTCAATGAAGACATTCCTTAAAGGTAAGCATTGTTTTCTACACTGTTATTTTTTCTTTTTGAATTTAATCTGCAAATCAGTATTGTGACGAACACGTAATCATATGACCTCAATGTATACATATACTATCAACTTTGAGAGAAAATGAAGATAAATTGGTGGCAATAGTCTACAGAAAGGACTAGGTTTTTATAAGTAATTGAGAAAAACATGCTGCTCATATACCATTTCTGGTTTTCTTCATATTTCTACTATTCTGTCTTGAAATCAGCCAGGAATTCCCTTGAGAAGAGATTCAAGTGTTGTTTTGTTTATGCCAATATCACTGTCATTTAATACATGGGGACAGGTCCCCTAGCAAACATCAGCAAGTTGAAAAATGTGTTGTGAAGTGTCAGTGGAAACATTTTCAGGTCAAAATCCATCAGGGTATTCTTGAAGTAGCCAGAAATAATGCAGGTTTAAAGTCCATATCCGTTACTGAAGCTAAACATAGTATACGCACTCAGTGGAAAAAATCTGCTTGAATTAATGCAAAGATTTTAACAAAAATTACCCATTTTTTATACCTCCAAACACAGCCTCATCAATGTAATATGCTTGCATCTCCAAAGTGTTTAAAATTTGAGATACCATCTCTGTGTTTCTCCCTAACCAGAAAAGAGAAACAGAAAAACAAAAGCATTTTTGCAAACATTTAACTGTAAATGTGTATTCTGCGCAAGTGTGTCTGGGAACTGGATGGGAGAAACTAACTTGAAACACCCCCAAACATTTACATTTGTTTCTAAAAACAGTGACTCGACTTCTGTAGCATGAGTCCTGATCTCTAAGTCTAATTACAGTTTCAGTGAAAATTAAATAATTTATATTCAATCAAACAGTTTAGCCAACAGCATTATTGTTCCATGGCAACATAAGTTTGACAAGAGGAGACTGATTAACTCAGGTAAGTCAAGGCTTTCCCACAGAGAAATTTGATTTTCATGAGTGACTTGCAATAGGATTCTGCATTCTGCTAAGTGCAGAATTCAGAGATGCAACCATAATATCTATTTCACATTACGTTCAGAAAATAGATGATATTTTACTACTAATCTATGATTTTTTTTTCCAGTGCAACTTCATTCTCCATCATGCTATTATAAGCAGGCACAGATGCACAAGCTGCTGAGAGCCTGTACGTGTCAAGAGCGGTTAGACACAATATTTTGACTATGAGGAGAAAGGAGTGGCTTATTTTTAATCAGTTTGTGAAATATCACACTGTCAAAACATCCAGGAGAACCCAAAGAGTATGTGAGGATGTCTTAGGTTGAGATCAGAGATTCTGAATAATGCAGGTATAAAGGAGAACATTTTTAATAAGTGTTCTGCCAATTAGCTATGCATCAGCTTAGCTTGAATTGCTCTTTAGCCATCTTTTCTTCACCCAGGGCCTCATTCCAGTGAGGAACTGAGATAGGTGAGAAATTGTGCTTTTATGCCTTATGTAGAAAAGATGATCAGCAGGACTGATCTCAGGATTGTTCACAGTTTGTGTTGTCATACTGGTTATATCATAGACCTTGCACGTGAAAAGACTGAGCTTTGTAGGAGGGTAATAATCACAAGAGATTTGGAAAGCTGTCTTGTATTCAGCTCTCTGTCAATCCATCATGACACAGTTCTAGGGTTAGAGCTGATAAGAGAAAATTTCAAAGATGCAGAGTCTTGGAAGAAAAAAATAATTGCCTTAAATTCTCCCAGCAGCTGTAGCAGTGAAGATTTCACATGGTAGAGCAGATAGTAGTGACAAGCAGTCCCATTCACAGTGGAAGTGAAAACTTTCCATACAATGTACATTTACTGAATAAGAGGCAAGCAGCAATGCTGGTGTTAGGGAGCCGATGTTTAATGCATTCATGTGGTCATGTTCTATATGAGCTTCAGTCTGCAAGTGGGCTTCAGAGAAAGTCATAAAAAGTTGATTGGCATAATTCAGAGTTTATTTATTTTTGGGATAAGATCAATGTGCTTAGGTCAAGTCTAAAGCAAAAGTTATAAACTAGAACACTTTATAAGTCATTCTGAAGGTTAGAAATCTCATTCTTTTTGGTTGAGGCTAGCAACTTGCTCAACCACATAGCCAAAGAAGAGAGTTTGAAAGTCATCATTGCAACACAGGTTACTTGAGGGCTTGTGGTCCTTTTTCAGCCAGACTGGCATTATTATGAAGAGTAAATCCCAGATCTCTGTGAACACTGATGCTGGCTATGGATTCTGATAAAATGCAGTATGCCCATAACAGATTTTCTCAGCAACCTTTGTGCATCTGTGGTTTACAGAGAGGCTCTGGCAAATCAGGCATAGAAACGGATTTATTTGTATTCTCATGATTCCACCTTTTGATGGAAGATAAAAAGACAAAGTGTATTGTCCTGGTAGAGAAGGCAGACAGCTTCTCTCAGCTCTCAAATAATGAAGTTGTTTTGAGGGAAGACAGGACTTTGCATCACTCTATAAAAGATGCATACATTGTAGAGAAATTTTCCTACTTCCTTCTCTGTTTTCTCTATTTCATTTCCTTTTCTGCTTCAAAATAGGTTAAGATGTTTCTCTCAAAGCAAGGAAGCAAGACACAGTTTATTCCAGTGTTGCCACACTGCAGTCATTTGAAAGGAGATGGGTTCCTCTAATGTGATTCCTGTAGAGTGCTCTGTGGTATTGTGGGCTTTTGTGAGTGGTGAATAAAATATGGTTCAACATCCATGAACAGAATTCAGTTAATAGATATTGCTAGGTTGGCTCTTCTTGTGTTGTGCAAGGTTGCTCATATTAAGATACATAGAAAATTAATAAGAGAAAATATTCAGTAAATTCTCACATGACTTAATTTGGTTTTAAGTTATTCTCTACCTTACAAGTATTTGTTAACGGAGTAAGAATAATTAGAGAATTCCCAACCTGTAAATAGCTTGGTCCTGCTTCTAAAAAGCGCTGACGGTATATATTGGTGAGTGGATGCTGAATTTCCTAAGAAAATAAAATATCAGACTGACTGCTGTGCCTCAAGGCAACAGAAATTCCTACAATCCCCAGGAAGTAAGCAACCTGCTCCCACATCTAGCAAAGTGTGAATGTCATTCTCAGTCTTAAAACAAAAACACACCAGAGTAAAAACACCTGAAGTAATCTGTTGTAAAAGTGATGGTGACAATCCTCTAAAAAGACATAAATTGTTCATATTAAAAAAACCCCATCCAAACAAACAAAAATAAAACCAAACAAACAAACCAAAGCCAAACCAAACAAAAACCAGCCTACCAACCAAAAGAAAACCCCCCCAAACCGAAACAAAAAGCAAACAAAAACCAACCAACCAAAAAAAAAAAAAACAACCAAAAACCACCACCAGAAAAAAAGCTTCATTTTCAGTTTCCTGAATTATTTTATGAAATGTTGACTTTATGTTTTACCTTGCCCAGTTTGTTATGTGCAGAGTCAGTGCAGGTTTTATTTTCAGTTTTACTGAAACCATCTTTCAGGTTCCAAACCAGTGGTTAAAAGACTTTCTGGAAGGAAATTGACATGACCAATCCCATTCAATTTATGAAAGTCAGCAAATGACCCTTGGTTAAATTATTTTAGAAAAGAGAGAATTCTGAGACATTTTATTTTGCACAGTGTTCTGTTGTCCCCTACCATTCATTATGGCGTTGTCAGACTGATGTCTCAATGAAAATGGTTATACCTTTACAAATAAGCTAAAAGTACAATAACACACTAGTCACTCTGAAAGGAAACTAAGCAAGCAGATCAGTATTACCAGGGAAAAAGTATCTTTTTTAATGTGGCCATGAATATGAAACACAACCTATTTAAGCCCTGCTATCTGATTTCCAGAACTTCAGAATATCCTGAAAAGAGATATAGAAATCACTGAACACAATAACTATTTGGCATCAGTCTCTTTCTTACCATCTTACCAAGTAGCTGTCTCAGTGAGTATAATATTAGACAAAAGATTTTTTTCTTATTCTGGCATGAGCAGGTTAAATGGATTTGCTGAACTGAGAGAAAATGCAGTCAGTCTGGGTTAGCTCAGTTAACAAATTGTAGAAGCATTTAAAGTAAATGTAGGAGAACAGAGTCACAGATGCTAAGAGGCTTTAAATCTGTTAACCACTGATTTATTTCCTGGAAAACTCCCAACTGGTGTCTTAGCCTGTCTTCTGAAATAACAATTAAAAACATAATAATGGATATTAATTAAAATAAATCACCTTGCCTGAAATACCTTCTCTAAACATGCTGCCTCTTTGAGCAGGAAACAGGCAGTTATGCATCTGTGCTTTCTCTTAACTTGGGGCTTGCTCTCTCCTGAAGCAAAAGGATATTACAAAGAAAAGGGAAAAAAAGCTCACCTGGGAAGCACAGTAATTATCTTAATTTCCTCTCTGCTGTGTTCCTGGGACAGCCTTCAAAATGGGGCATGGTTGGAGAGGATAAGAGGTTCAGGGCTATGTTGGGAGTCTTTGTGAGAATTTGAAGCTGCTCATAAACACTCGTAGTGCTCAGAACAGCAGAAGCTCAAACGATGCTTGACTTCACCAAGTGTGACACCCTGAAGGGTACCACATGCCAACCTGGCACAAGGAGGTAAAATTCAAAGCTGGCACATATATCAAACAACAAAAAATCCTCATTAGGCAAAATGTGGATCTTCCACTACTACATCTGATTCATTGCTGGAAATGGCCTCAAAAAAAGAGTTCAGATGGAAGGATCCTTTCAGCTAGTGTGTTACTCAGAGAACTGACTGTGAGATGTATATTTGTCTGCTGTTTTGTACCTGAGCCCAGAAGAGTCAGGGAACAGTCAGGTGTAATTTGAAAACAGCTTTTATAACAAGGGGAAAAACAGAATTAGGTAAAGAAAACAATGTGAAAATCAAGGGAAAATTGTAAATCAAGAAAACCAGAACAGGTTTTCAGCCAGTCTCCATCTCCAGGCAGGTGGGCAAAAACAAAAGGTATGAAAAAAGCACATGGTACTGTAAGAAAAAGAATCACATCGAGTTTATTTCTGAATTAAACTATCTAAAATTTATTTTGTCAGCACATTGCATTGCAGGCTTACACACAAACACAAAAATAGTTCTTTCCTATTAATCCCATTAGCAAATTACCATATTGTCACAGTACTGGTCCCAGTCTAAACAATGCTTTTGATTTCCTCACACTGTTAAGTTCCCTTTGCCATGCAAGATCAAATGTCTTTCCTTCAAATAATTCATTTGAATTCAGGGGAAGATTTACATTCAAGCAATTAAGTAACTCTAGTCTATACTGTCCATTTAAGACACAGTATTTTTTCCTTACCTGGAATGGTTTTCCATAGCTTCTTGGTTGCATTCTGACCCAAAATGTCGTTCTGAGTACAGATCACCTGCCAAAAAAGAATCTCTGAAATGCCCAAGCTGTGAGCTGAGTTCAGTGCAAACACCTCTTTAGAATCCCCTAAAGCTTTGAATGATCTGATCTAACAAATGAGCAGACAGAGTATGACAAATAAGGTTAGAAAAATCTGAATTTAAGTCTCATTTTTAACAAGTTGTGTATTAGCCGTCAGTTGTTACAAATAGACCACATACAAATCTTTCAAAATGGTAGTTTTCCTTTTCATGTTACATAAGAGCACTTTAAGAAATGAAAACTAGTAAATTAATTACTGTAATTAGAGCAACTATTTTGTTATGAAGAATGCAAAAAACTAGGTAAAAAGTCCTTTTCCTGATTCCTTGTTGTTAATTTCTGCTTTCATACCTATTTCAACATTTGTCTTCTGTTTATCAAGTCTGGTTTAAGTAATAATTATCTTCAAGAGAAGGAATTGCTGTCTTTTTTTATTATTATTTATTAGATAAGACGTAAGTTCATAGTAATATTTAAATTCTTTGTTAAAATAATAACATATACATCCATTGCTCTCTGCCATTGATATTAAAAATGTTTAATTGTTACATTGATCCTAAAGATGTTTTCATTTTGTTTAGCACAACTGTGGAGAGTGCAGGTTAAAACAGACGGAGATTCCCCAAAGCCACAGGAGTGTAAAAGGACCCTTGTGATTTATGGCTCAAAGGGAAAAAGTGATGAGCTTTTGCTTTCTCCTCAAACCCCAGGATATGTGTGCTTTCTACCCAAAGCAACAGATGAATTCATTGTAAGTCATAAGTATACAGTATTACACATTGTTTATAATTCCTCCCTAGCTTATACATTTTATATTTTTGGAAATATATATATATATATGTAAATGGAATGCTAGTTTGATGGGTACTAATGATATATTAATTTACAAAGATGGAATGATATAACTTTAGATTTGGGGTCATCTTCTGCTGGTAGTCCAGTTCTACTACAGCCAGCTGCAGTGTTCTCTTTGAAATTTTCAAAGTGCATTTAAGGGTTCATATCATGGAGAAAAATGCTCCCATTTATTGTCTTCACCAGCTCATCTTGCATTTATTTCTAATTCTCTAAAAAGTCCTGCACTGCAGTTTGTACAAAGGGCAACATATAGTTATTTGTGAATGCACAAGATGAAGGACTGGACAGTATTCTAGAGGAACAGAAGTAGGCTTTTCTTTCCTTTATTTTGGTCTTTGTAAAGCAGTATACGTTCTGCCAAAATAGTTCTGTCTCTTAGGCCACCAGGCAGGGGATTTTTCTAGATAACCATAAATCAACAGAGAATGTGTTCACGTATATCAAAGTGTGATGAACCCTGAAGCAATAGCATATATACCTGGCTGGTATTAAAATCAACCCTAACATAGTTGTGACTACCTGTCCACCTGTCATGCAACCCGCTGCTTTGAGAGGATTCATCTGAGGCATGTTTTTAATGTTTGGATTCTGTCCTGGCTTTCTAGGCTAAGTCACTACAAATTCTGTTGATTGGCATGAAGTACAGCTTCTAGCCAGTCATGAGAGAAATAGCTTACAATTCAAGGCAGTTCTATAAAGCTCAGAAATACTTTTCAATGGCTGCAATAAACATTCTGAAAACAATGGCAAGGCTACATTTAGAAAATGTTATCAAGGCTTTATTGTAATGACCGGATCCACTGTAATGACCTGCATTTTTAATTTAAATAACAAGCTAAAGCAATTTAGGAACTTTACAGGGAGTAAATGAAAAGAAAAATGGCACTTCTTAAAGACAAAAAAGCAGCTGCTTATTGGAAAACAGACAGAAAACACACTGAGCAACAAAAGGAGCCATTGACATTAACTGAAGAGGTCAATAGAGGCAGAATTTGTCTATGGAGAAACCACACCAGCTGGCTGAATTTTGGCAAGCATCAATGCATAAAGCAGACCTCTGCTACAGCCAATTTCCTGGTAATTTCCCAAATGGCATGTATTCCTTGTCAAGACTGCCTAATTTCAATGACTGTGTATGATGCTAGGAGAAATTAGTATTGCTATGTGTCAGTCATTGTTGTCCCTCACAGTCTACTGTCCTAGGTATCATAGTACCAAATCAATCGTACTGGGCTTCCACCCCAGCAGCTTTCTAAATGCTTGTTCATACTTTGGATTAGCTTTGGGTTAGTGTCTATATTTCCCCCTTAGCTATTTGTGTCCTTGTTTTATATGGAGAAGCTAATACTATTTCAGCATTGTTTACTGTGCATGAAATTTTGTCTCCTTGCCACATTGCTTACAGTAGTTTACAATTTTTGTGGCATTCTGAGGAAATTAGAATATTGGGTCTGATATAAAGGAGCATTTGGGAATTTACAGATATCTCCATAAATACCTTCATGTCTTCTCTTGGTGGTTCAGCTAATAAATCCAGTTTCTTTTTACTCTCATTTTCTTTGTTCGTACTAAGGCTGTTCAGAAGAATACAGAAACTTTGCTCATGTTCTCCCACTGTAGCAGCAGGTTACAGGAGGCATGATATCACCAGGAGGACAAGCTGTGAATTCAGTTTTCCAACAAGCAGAAGCAAATGAACTTTTAAACCCCCTCAAGATCCTGGACCTAGACAAATATCCTTAGTAATATAATGCAGTAAAAAGTACAACAGGTTATGTGCTATATGCAGTTTATATTATCCTGAGACAGTAAGTTTAATTTTGACCTCACAGGTATATTTATTCACACTGAGGACAAGAAGGCATGTAATTCCTGATTTTCCAGGTGCTCTCACACAGATATATACACAAATGCGTATCATATTCAGAATTATTATTTGATCCAAAATATTTCTAACCAACTCCTATGAAAGAATATGTGTAGTACAATTGCATGTAGCAAGCATAAAGAATAAATTAAAAGAGATAAAATAGCAGCATGCTGTCTCGTACAGTTGTTGGGTTTCAGTGGTCTCAGGCATTTTTAGTACAGTGGGTGAGCTGCTTAAATAAGAATAAATTTAATTATAACTCTTTATTTCTAGTAAATAAATTGAGAAATAGTTGAATTTGTCAAAGTTATTGATTCTGCTATTAGTTCGAATACTAAAGATAGCATGGCAAGGAGCCATGCCATCTCTGATGAAAAATAACTGGGAAAGTGAAAGTAAACAGATAGTGCAGTAGAAGAATGTTTTTCCTTGATATTCTGGTGATGATAGAAACCAATTGTTGATCTCACATGGAATAATCAAATTTGTAAAGTATATATATCTTTCTTGCAGTCATCAGTGTTTCTGATTACTTATAGAGTAATCTTCTCAGAGCATGTCTTTGGAGAGTCCTAGTGTATCATGCCCATTCTATTATCCAGAGAATCATAAAATGCAAAGACACATTGGCTGGCAGATCATGGGGTTGGGATCCCTAAAACTACTCTCTGAAGCTCTAGTACAGTTAGTATGAAATAAGCAACAGAGCTTTTCAAGTAGGTCTGTTCATAAATACTCAACAAATACAGAATATATTTTGTGTTAGGGGCTATGAGGCTGACAGAAAATCACATAATGCAATACTCCATGTGTTTTCCACAGCATGAGATTAAGCTCCAAACAACAAGCAGCAGGATTTCTGCACTTTCTGGTAGAAAGCTGTTCAGCTGGATTGTAGGATGCTTTAACCACATCCTTTTAACTGAATAATTTATGCACCTTTTTAAAATTATTATTATTTTTCTAACAGGAAAGTAATAAGGAATTTAATTTAAATGTATATCTAAACAGTAAATTTTACTGTTTGTTTACAGCTTAAATTACATCAGCCATTATGTCTTTGGAGAAGCCTTATGTGAGTCAAAAAAGAAAAGATTTAAAATATTATGAAATTCTCTAATCATCTTCATCAGTTACCTGTCTCTGAGAGCTTCAAAACCCCAGTGCCTTTGCCAGAGCATCGTCTTAATTAATTGTAAGAGATATGCTTCTTAAATCATGTAATGGAAAAAATATTGTTATGTTTAGTGTAAGACAAATTACATCCAATTCAGCTAAGTTTTCAAGTACTGAATATTACATAAAACTATTCAGAAGAAATAAAAGTGGAAAAATTAATTAAGAAATTATAATGTTGAATAAAACCCAAGGTAAAATGTCCTCTTGCAAATATTCTGCAAACTTAAAACTAGGATATTCACTGGATATATACTTTGTGATGAATTATTCATCTTCGATGTAACATGAAGATCATGTTACATCAATTAGTAGGCATTGATGGAGAGAAAAGCCAATTATGCAATCAAAGATAGAATATCATATTCCAAAGGAAAACTGATTGTGTTAAATTTTTCAGAAAAGGCTTACAAGAATGATATAATGGCAATGCTGTTTGGAGCTGAACAGAAAGGCTAATAATGGCCAGAACTGGGGGGCAGGGTAGCAGAGGTGGACAACACCACACCAGTGAAAAGGGGTTAAATATCTAACGCACTTAGTTGAAAATGATGTTTAATTCCATGGATCATAGACAGCATGGTTACTAGTGCTTGTTGGTTCAAAGGCAGTCATGGAATTAATTGAAATTGTGATTCTAGAAACAAAATAGGAAATAGTGGGTTTTAAATAGTCGGTCCTGTATTCAGAAATTTTTCTGTTATATAGCTCACCTGTGCATTTCCTTCAAGGATTGTAACATGTTTTTATGCCCAGAGAATTGCAAATTTGGGTGGCAGAACACAAAGTAAAATGTGAGGTGCAGCTTGCCCTGTCATATAAAAACAAACAACTTCTGTAATGTTGCAACTCCAGACCAGAGAGCTTTATGGAAGAAGTTGTGCATGGCATTTAAAGTAGCTGTGTGATACAAACATGAGGTCCATCTACAGGAAAGAAAATCTGCAGGCAGTAACTTTACGAGTCAGTAGTCTGGTTCTGAAAGAGAAGCAGCAAAGATTTTGTTGCCTGCGAAGGAACCGTAGTTTAGATGGGTGAAGAACCTGTGCACTCTTCTCTCAACGAACCTAAATAATTCCTGTTAAGTTTAATGAGATGAATGCATATTTTAGGAGGAATTTTGCCTATGTATTTCCCTTTGATGGCACAACCCTGGGGACCATGTCAGGAACCTTTGAGGATGAAGTAGATCCAAGAGGCATATCTCTCCTCAAATGTCCATTATAGTCTGGAACAGCATTAAATTCTGTATACATGGTGGCATACAGACAAGCAGGGCAAGCTAGGCTTAGAGAGATGGCAAGTCTGGTGCTGTCTTTCTCAGTGTAAAGCTACTGCTGTGTGGCTGTTGTGGGCACTGTGGAGTTACTGTTCAGGAGCGGAGAGATTCCCTGCAGCCTTGGAGCTGTTGTAGATACAGGGGTAGGATTTCTTCCCTCATCCTTAAAGAACAGCACCCTGAATCTTGAAATTTTGTAGGAGTGGCATAGCAATCACTTATGACACTTCTTAAGAAATTCTGACTGCGAGGGTTCTTTTAAGCTATGAAGTGCAATTCCTTCCTACCATAAGCCTCAGTTCATATATTCTACATCATAAACAGTTCTAGCTCCTGTGAAATGATTTTGGTAGATTGCTTTATTTTCAGTTAACAGTTCCTCTTCATACTCTGATGTTTTGCTATTTCTTATTTGCATAACAGATATTAACGAGGGTGGCCAACTCTCTCCCAAAATGGCAAAACCACACTTTTTATATGGTTCCTCCCTAATAAGTAGCTGATAATTCCCTATACATATGTAGCTCCTGTGACTGTGCAAAGGCACATGAACTAACTTTAAGCAAGCTAGGTCAGCAGTGAAGGGTTGTCAAGTTCAGAGCTCTGTTGAGAAGCAGAATGAATTAATCTATTATAAAGTCTGTATTCTGTTTTAGGAGACAGTCTGCTGGTAATGCTGCTGGTCCCAGGGCATGACTGTGTGAGACTAACTTCAGTTTCTTACTGTGGTGCCACTGGGGGCACAAAGGATTTATTTCCTGGCAATAGTTACCAAAGCTTATATTGTGATTGGTCTGGGAAAGAAGAAAAAACCAATCAAGCAATATAGGAGAAGAACAAGGCCACTGGCAACTCCCTCTGTTTTTATCCTTTTAAAACTGTTACCTTTTTAAAATAATAATTCTGTCTTGTTTCGCTTGAAAATCACTTCCCACCCTGTCTTTCTTGTAGTTGCCCAGTGAAAGGCTGCAGCACTCCACTTCCGGGTGTTCAGAAGACTTACCATGCAGTGGTTAATGTCATGCCGATCATTAGCACTTGGTGCAGCTTGATCATCTCAGTTCCCATGGCCCTAGGTTGAATTGTTTAACTAGATTTCACAGAAACCCATGATCAGCAGCCAGCTATTGAATTTCCCATATGTAGTATGGGAACAGGGCTGTGCTGTTCTACAGTTACTTCTGTAACATTCATGATTTACTTTTACACAAAGATAACCTTTCTCATTTCCAAAGAATTTGTTATAAAGTAACTTCATGTTCTAAATCCAACCATTTTGGAAAGGAGAATGTAGTTAAAACTTTCTAGGCTCATAGCAATTATCATTAATTTTAATGCCTCACTTGACTGCTGATATCAGAACCTTTAAGTTAATGCTCTCTTTATCCAGTAGAGTCAAAGCTTTGCATGTTACCTTTTGTCTGAAGAACTTAAATGCATAGATAGATGTTACCAATTTTAACCTTTGCTCACCCTAATGGTAGGGTACCATGCTTACAATACTAACTAGAGAATGGAAGAAAATAAGGGAGACAATCTCACCCAAGATCATACAATGAATAACAGAAGGATTGATTCTCTCATCACACTTACGCCAGCCTCCAATTCAGCTTTTCCACTGATTAATGTTAAGTTTAGGAATTTTACACTTCTCTGTAAGTAAATCAGTATGCTGACATTTCTCTCTTCCTCATGATATTTGTTGCAGGTTGAGACTGGAGATCTGGGAGATGTATACAAGATTCGGGTCAGCTGTGATGATGTGCCATGCTTTGAGGGCTGGCATTTGAAGACTTTTCGCTTAGAAGGGCTACATACAAAACAAGAACTGAACTTTGACTGTAACTGCTGGCTATCTCTTAACAGAGAAGATGAGCTAGTGAAAGAGTTCCCTGCAGTCAGGAAGGATCAGAAAACTTTGCCAGGTAAAAAACACAGAGAAAATACAAATAATGTAAACTAACCTCTTGAAAAGAGATCAGTACCACAGATATCATATAGCACTTTGTCTGGATTTGATTTGTTCAGTGGCTCTATTGCAACTGTCTTCATATATGCACCGCAAAAATGCTGACCACTTAAGAAATTGTAATTTTCCAGTTAAGTTGCATGTTGATTTTCACTATTGCTAAATGTTCTGTGTGATTCTAAGTGTGCAAAATGAACAATATGCTTTTTAAAGATAAAGCACATGTTCAAGGAATGGAAATGATTTATGGTGGACTTACTATTTAACTTAGCTTATAATAGCTTTAGTTACTAACATCAGTTCAGAAATAAGCCTAAAAACCCCAGTTTTTTGTTTTTCCCTAAGGACAGTTTTTTGACCTGCTGAGAGTTTCAAAGTATATTCAAAGATGCATTAGAATGTAAAGACTTATAGAATTACCACATTTATTCAGAAAAGATGGCAGGTACACGTGAGACAAAAGTGATTAGAGACATGACTGCTTTTCTAAACTGAAGTTGCAGAAGTTCTGGTCCTCGAATGCTTCAAACCTATTCGCAACCTAAAAAGAAACTACAGCATTATGTAATTTAAATGTTCACTCAGCAGGACTGTACATTAAAAATTACATTTGAAAAATTTTGGTCATTCTTTTTGTATGACTATGAATATGTGTGCAATTTAACTATCCTTCTTGGAAGAAAACCTAATCTGACTGTGTAGAACTGCATTTATACAAGGGCACTGTAAAGGCAAAAAGTTTATAGTTCCTGTCATGCACCTTAATAAGTGCATTTTATAAATTTTTATACTTATACGTAATGTAGCACAGCATCTGGATGCATCTGTCTTTGCTATTCAAATTTGCATAAACTTTACACAGTGTGTTATTCTTTGACCTGTGATAGTTATTATCTACTGCAAAGATAATTCAGTTTCTGACAGCCCCCAAAAACCTCAAATGAGTTCTTATTTTCCAGAGCTTGCACAGTAAAATAGAATTGGACAGAATTTATCTAGGTTTTAGTAGCTCTAAACTGCATAAGTCTCAATTGTCCAAGTCCAATTTCTTTCAAATTTCAATGGAAAGTAATGGAACATCTTCATTGTGCTTCATTGCGAAGAGATTGGATTAATAAAAATTAATCTATTGAAATCATTGTGTAGCAGATTTTTTGGTAGCTGCAGAAATAAATCCAAGCAGTAGTCTTACTAAATACTCTGCATTGCTGTTTTCTTTTAAGTACACGTTGTAGATAATCAGTTTGATTTAAATCTTCTTTTCTCTTTGTACAGTCTATAAGTATGTTGTCTCTGTACATATTGGTGACCGCTGGGGAGCAGAAACTTTTGCAAATGTTTATATCAATCTCTATGGCAAAAGAGGGGACACAGGTGTAAGGAAACTTCATACATCTTTATCAAAAGGAAGAAAATTCCAAAAGAATAAGGTAATAGCACAAAAATGTTGGTTTATATGCTCAGGTGTTAGCAATGCATTAATTGGAACAGATGGGCAAGAATTTGGAAACACAATTTATCTTTCAGGAGTTGACAGTAGATCAATGTCAGTATTATTTCCTGTACAAGAACATCCATACGTGACAATAAAGGCTCAGCATAGGACATAGAAAGCTCACTACCAAGATGTACATTATCAAGGAGAATCTTTGATTTCTGTGAAATTCTTTCAGTAGGTGGAATCCATAACACTGGGCCATATACAGAAAACCTAGATTTTTTACAAAACAAGCAAGAATTTAATAGGGCATATAATTTCTTTCTTTGCATTTCACATTTTTCCTTATCTTGTTTGCTGTAATCTCACCCACTGATGCTGGTGTTTATTTCTCTTTTGTCTTACTCTGACTTCTCCATTCTGCTTCCCTTCCCATCTTTTGTCTTTTGCTTAAATTCTTCTCCACCTTTAACTTCGTCCCTTCTATTGTTTTCTTTTTTTCCCATTTATGATTGCTGAAATGATACATATTGTCTAAAGATCAAATGAAGTTACAGTGTGTGGTTAATGATGAATGCAGGATTCAATGTTAGGTATAATCAGTGTGTGCTTTCTTAGATTTGGAAGGGATGTTATATTTTAAATAAAAAAATACACAAATTTTAAACCTTCAGCTGAACCCAAGACTGTATTTTCCCTGAAGTTCAAGCATATTCAGTTCCACTTTAATTAAGTTTTCCCCCTTTTTTGCTTTTTTTTTTTTTTTTTTTTTTTTGTAGGTGGATTCATTTTTGGTGGAAGCTGTTTCTCTGAGTCAGTTGCAAAAAGTGGTCATAGGACATGACGGAGAAGGGTACGGGGCTGGCATGTACCTCAAGATGGTAACAGTCAAGGAATCACAAGACTCAGACAAAGAATGGGTCTTCCCATTATGGAACTGGCTTGATACTCATCTGGGATTATGTGAGACTGTTTGTGAGATTGTGACAACTGGTAAGATCTTCTGCAAATATAGACACACACATATATAAATTTGGCCATAGCTCTTTCAGCTCTCTATAATATTTTTCTTCCATTGAAAATGTGAATTTTCAGTTTGATCTTAGTGTTACAGCAAACCCACATCTGGTAAGGTCAAAGTGAATAAAAATCCATCCTGTCAATATATTGTGTATGGAATGCTTGCCTGCCAAATTAAATGTAGCACATTTCAGTGAAAGCCCTCTACTCCATGCTTGTGAGACCCTACCTGGAGCACTGCATTCAGCTCTGGGCCTCCAACATAAGAAATATCTGTTGGAGGGAGTCCAGAGGAGGGCCACAAAGACGATCAGGGGGCTGGAGCACCTCTCCTGTGAAGCCAGGCTGAGAGAGTTGGGCTTGTTCAGCCTGAAGAAGGCTATGGGGAGACGGTACAACAGCCTTCCAGTACCTAAAAAGGGTCTACAAGAAATCTGGAGAGGGACTTTTTACAAGGGCGGGAAGTGACAGGCCAAGGGGGAATGTCTTAAAACTGAAAGAGGGTGGGGGCCCAATATAGATAGCAGTTATTCAGTTGTGTGTTGTTTCTGTGTTGCAGAGAGTACTTTTTACCGATGTGTTCCTTTCCATTAAATCATTTTCATTTTCCATACAATGGTTAAAACAGAATGAAAATGAAGTAAAACAGCAATTAATGAAGAAAAAGGGAGGGAGATAGTAATATTGAGCTGAGGATCTGGCAAATATTTTTGTGTGTTTATTATAGGTTTATGTGTCAGCTTCACAGTATTACAGCATGCATTATATAGATAAGATCTAGTCACAAGCAGAGTTCATTAGTATTATTCATCTTGCATTAGGTCCCTACACACTACAGATGGCTGGTGCGTCTAAATGATAAATTGGTTTTAGTAACATTGATTGCTTTTTTAAGAACAATTATTTAGAACTCTAAAAGGTGAGTGAATGTTCTTTTCTTTTAGCAATTACTTCCGAACATGACAAGGAAAATACCAGGGCATCAATAAAATACCTCTGAAACTAGATTTCAAACACAGAATGAACATTTAGCTATTAAATTCTTGGCAAAAATTATACTAAAGATATTGATGTGTTACTGAACTGTTGCTATAGATATAACCCGCGAATAAAGCTTTACTTGTGTACTATAAAGTCTATGGTCCTGCTATATTATGCCATTCTGTCATCTTTCCTCTTTCTGTTTGATAATTTTTAAAGGTAGAAGATTGACTTCCCGTCCTAAACTGCCTGAAATCAACATGACGTCGTCAGGTCTCTGGATAATGGACATCACTGGATCTGACTTGAACAATGAAGAGGATCCAATATCCCTTTCTTTTATCTTCTATGGCAACCTGAGTCACAAAAAGTTGCCGCTTCAAGTTACAGGAAAAGCAATTCAAATCAAAGTATTTCAAACTTTCTCTATTGAAAGAAAAGCCTAAGAATCATGTAGCCAATAACACATTTAATTCTGAGATAAATTGTTTCTTTAAACTAAATACCAAGCTGATTTTTAAGTCTTCTGTGTAGTCTGGCACAGGCATTGTCATTTTTGTTTGTAGATAGTAACACTGTCACTGGAACAGTGGGTTTTGAATGAGCAGTCTCCCAGTGTCTCATACTGAAAATGCTTAAGTGAGCAAACGGGTCCCTTGGTGCATATCACAGTATATTCCATGCTGTAGGTGCTGATTTACAGGTTTTGTTGATCTCACAGAAGTAAGTACTTTGTAAACTTAGGAGATACTGTGGGATACTATGCAGCTTTTAGAGCTGATAATGGGAAAGGAAGAATCATAAATGAGACTAAATATACAGAAAGTTAATTTTTCTCTTTCATGTAATTTGTTCATCCCTGCCACCATGTTTCTCTGTGCTATCTTTTCTTGCACGTTGTCTCTCTTTTCTTTACCTGTCGGTATCACTTGCCTTTTCCTCTTGATCAGTTTGTTTTTACCCACAAGTTTTCTCCTCCTTTATTCAGTACTTCTGCATTTCAATTGTTTGTCTTGACTTCCTCCTATTACCCCTTAACTGAAATATTGACAAGCATCTGAAGTCCACTTGAACTGTAGCCTGCTTCTTTTCCCAGTGCTCTTACTTCCCTCTTGCAGCTATAATTCCCTCCTAGTGCCAACACTCTGTTACTCTTATGCTTTTCTGGTTTTGAAACAGCAGTTCAGTAGAACGAACTGACCTGAAGGTAAACACTGCAGGCACATCCTCTGGCTCAGGAAGTGCCTGAGCCACAAAGTGCTAGAAGATAGGACAATATTCAAAGGAAGGACTACTGCTTGTCCTGATCTTGTACTGCTTGTTCCATCCTGTTGTCCATTGTGGGTTTTGAGGAAATGGCTGATCTCTGTAATAAAACTTGAAGTTTTAGCCTTATTTGTTTTTTCAGCCTTGTTTTTAACCTTAGTTGATTCATCCTGCAGCTGCAGAAGCAAATATAAGGCAAGACTGAATGAATGGGAGCAAGTGGGCAGGCAGGGAAGTAGGAACTTGACAAGTGAGCTTTGCATGACAGAAATGTGTCCATGAAGCTATATCCTGAAAGATATTTCTTCAGAATTGACTGCTGGAACTGAGGAAGCAGGTAGCAAGAATAAACCAGGGTTCAAAAAAAAGGGGTAAAGAAACCACAAGCAAAAAGCCCAAAGAATGAATGAAAATAGGTTACTTTTGATTTTGGTGTTCATCAGAAAGGAGCCTTACAGTTTGAATGAAGAAACTATTTCCTGGTTCTTCTTACTAGCCAGGTAAATCGAACTTAATGATTGAGCTAAAGAAATAATTGGCTAGTTTTCGATGTTCCTTTTTTCTTTAATGAAAGAGGAACTAAGAAGACTGGTCTAGGCCATAAACATGATCCAAAGTGAGGAGTTCCCAGAAGATTTTCCTAAGTTATTTCTAAGAACCTCTGGTAAATGTGAAGAAATAGTATGAAAAGTGAAGTGCACTGTCAGAGGAAAGGCTGAAATCAGATCACATGCATTTCTTCTAGTTGGGCAGTATTTGAAATGAAATAGCAGGGCAAAAGAGTATGAGAACTAGAGAACAGGAAGAGGAAAAAACAACTTCTGTATTCTCCTTTCTTTTTCCCTTCCAGGGAAAAAATATTCCTTTAATAATTAAAGTTATCTAAGGCCTCCTCTACTTTTCACTTACTTGTATAATGGTATGTCACAGAGATGCGGTACTGTCCCCAGTAGAACTAGAATATTTTAATAGACAGCTTCTATATGAAAACATGATGTAGGGTGAAAATGGGGAGATTTCTTGGATGTTTTCTCAAAATCAGATTAACTCTCCTTCAAATTTGTAATTAATTGCACCATTTTTAAATTAAAAATTGTAAGAAATGTTTCTAGTAGTGTTCAAAATTTTTAAAATAGACTGAAGCTTTTGTTTCTGCAAATAGTCTGCTGAATCAGTGTAATATATATGAGCACTGTGCCTTGTTCTGTGTATAAATTTCAGCAGTGACTGCCATCACTTGTTCCCTGATATCAAACCTCAAGTATTCCACCTCCAAATTCACATTAGTAAATCAATTTTGTATTGATTAGAAAGGGGGAAAATAGTAGTAGTTATAAATCTGCCCCAATTCTTTAACTACTGAATTTTGTTCAACTACAGCTGTCAACTACGTTTGGTCTGGCACAATTAGGATGAGATTCATTCATCTTCTCTTCCTCCTCACACAGGATGAACTGGCAGATATTGGCTCAATATACAAAGTTCAGGTAACCGGCCCGCATAACATGCTAAACCAGCCATGGCACTTGGATTTACTGCATATGAAGCACACAGGCACAAAGGAAGAAATGTATTTAGCTTTTGACTGCTGGTTCAACCCTAATGAAGACAAATGTGTGGAGCTGCCAGCTCTCTATGCAGATGAGGAGCCTTTGCCTGGTAAGCCAAGCCCTTTTCTGTTACTGGGGTCAGCATCTGTCACTGGAATACCAGTATATCTCTTCTGGGAATAAAATACTGTGTGAGGATTTCCACAAGAATTTCATATGAAGGAATTTGATGGTTTTGCACATGCATTTATCACAAAAGAAAGCTGAGAAAACAGAAATTATTGGTATCAGGGTAGTGACAGATGCTGTAACTGCTGACACCAAACATGGGATCTTGCTTCTTTCATGTTAGATGATGTTCCAGTTTTAGCCCTTGTTTACTTATTGTCTCTTCAAATTAACACTATGTCAGCTGAAGATGTGTACAAAATATAATCTACTGTGTGATATTGCCTAAATCTTCCTATTAAAAAATGTATCTGACCTAGAAATGGTTATTTTTTTAAAGAATGAAAAAATTGCAAACACCCCCTCAAAACAGAGATAGAATTTTTGAAGTGTGTAATAATTAGCCAGGAAAGAGATATCCAAGAATTTAAATTGCACTAGTGTTTTATTAATTTATATTAGAATTTATGGCACAGGAAGAAATATTTCTCAAAAATATATATGAAGTTGAATGTTGAATGTTTCATTCCTGTTAGTAACACACGTGAATTGTATGATGCCAGAGAGATAATAAAGTTATTTCTGCCAGCCACTCCCCCCACCCAGGAATATGGAGAGGAACAACCAATTGCATACTGATAACTTGGTCACTAGCTATTTAAGAACAGGATTGCCATCTATCCAGCTCATTAAAATAAAGAGGATTGATGGGGAGAGTAAAGATCATATATTGAAGCTTTTAGTGACAGTTAAGAGGTTATTGCTAGAGGCTTAGTACGAAGATGTTCTGCTTAAACAGAAACTAATAGAAAAAGATGGAAGTGGCCCAGAAAAAGGAATAAAATATTCCATGTGAACTTTTGTACACTATTCTCTAAGGAGATTTTCCTAAATATTTCATTCCATTAAAAGTTGAAACTTGAGCAAATAAAACACTGGAGACTTTTTAAATCTCTGGGTTTGTGTGGGGTTTGCATAATTTTAAAGAATTAATAACATTGCATTTATTTATTGAAAAAATCTTATGATTTTAGGGGTTTGATCTGTCAGATTCAAAATGACATTGGATGTAATATATGCAGGATATACAATCATGAATACTGTAAATCTAGAGCTTGGTAAAAAGCTCTATTTCCCCAATTTATTTCTGAAAAAAATTGGTAAAATTCTAATTGTTCATAAATATATTGAGAATTTGAAATTGCGAAATACTTAACTACATGTAAAAAGCCCATAAATTCAAACAAAAAAATTTTATAGACTACACCTTTCAAAGCTTCTATTATTCGAAGAACCAAATGGAGATACTATCTGTTAGTATTATTTTGATTTGTAAAGCAATTCAGTTTTGAGGTATATTACAGAATGAAAGTGTTTTTCTTGGAAAATTACAAAGAAATGAGTAGTATCTACTAACTTAGGACGTTTTTCACAAATCAGTTTGTGGAGTCTGGTGATCTACAACTGTAGATCTATTCTTTGCAGTCCCAGTACTAAACCAGTCGAAAACTTCTATCAGCTTCGTCCTTGTATTCCAGTTTCAGTGCTAGAGACAAAAACAATATTAAAAAAAAAAATCGTTTTCATGTGTTTGCACTCATTATTGCTCTGAATGAGAGCAATGATGAGATAAATGAGAGTGTTTATGGTTATGTCTTTAATTAATGTCTTGATGGAATAAATTCAAATAACAACAAAAGTTTTGAAAAATATTCATCATTGCAAAGCAAGTTGCAGGTATGCAACTCCATAGAAAGCAAAGTAAATATGGAAAACTAAGCATTCAAATATACAGTAACCATTATCAATATAAACAGTAATTTCTATCAGTAATGTCAATTGCCTGATTGTAATGAAGACCATACTAATATGACTGCTTCTTTTCTAAACAAAGTGCTTCCATAAGATTTATTATGGCAAGAATAACTATATATTCTAATTAATAATCTTCAGGATTTTATTAATTCAGTAATGATTATGTGCAGGACATAGATATGTATATTAGCACACTGAGACAAAGTAATCATAGAATCATAGAATAGTTAGGGTTGGAAAGGACCTTAAGATCATCTAGTTCCAACCTCCCTGCCATGGGCAGGGACACCTCACACTAAACCATGCCACCCAACGCCTCATTCAACCTGGCCTTGAACACCGCCAGCAATGGAGCACTCACAACCTCCCTGGGCAACCCATTCCAGTGCCTCACCACCCTCTCAGTAAAGAATTTCTTCCTTAGATCCAATCTAAACTTCCCCTGTTTAAGTTTGAACCCGTTACCCCTTGTCCTGTTACTACAGTCCCTGATGAATAGTCCCTCCCCAGCATCCTTGTAGGCCTCCTTCACATACTGGAAGGTTGCTATGAGGTCTCCATGCAGCCTTCTCTTCTCCAGGCTGAACAGCCCCAACTTTCTCAGCCTATCTTCATACGGGAGGTGCTCCAGTCCCCTGATCATCCTCATGGCCCTCCTCTGGACTTGTTCCAACAGTTCCATGTCCTTTTTATGTTGAGGACACCACAACTGCACACAATACTCCAAGTGAGCTCTCCCGAGAGCAGAGTAGAGGGGCAGGATCACCTCCTTCGACCTGCTGGTCACGCTCCTCTTGATGCAGCCCAGGATACGATTGGCTTTCTGTGCTGCGAGCGCACACTGAAGCCAGCTCATGTTCATTTTCTCATCGACCAGCACCCCCAAGTCCTTCTCTGCAGGGCTGCTCTGAATCTCTTCTCTGCCCAACCTGTAGCTGTGCCTGGGATTGCTCCGACCCAGGTGTAGGACCTTGCACTTGGCATGGTTAAACTTCATCAGGTTGGCATCAGCCCACCTCACAAGCGTGTCGAGATCCCTCTGGATGGCATCCCTTCCCTCTGGCATATCAACCGAACCACACAGCTTGGTGTCATCGGCAAACTTGCTGAGGGCTCACTCAATCCCACTGTCCATGTCACCAACAAAGATGTTGAACAAGACCGGTCCCAACACCGATCCCTGAGGGACACCACTCGTTACCGGTCTCCATTTGGACATTGAGTCATTGACCACAATTCTTTGCATGCGGCCATCCAGCCAGTTCTTTATCCACTGAGTAATCACATGCACAATAACAATTAACTGCTGTTAGATGCCATATTCCTTGATGATTTCTAGATAACTTCTTGATTTTTAGAATGTCATAATTTGTAATTGCAGTTGAAGGCATGCACTGAAAGTTTCACAGCAATAGGTGCTTCTGAAATAAAGCACCCTGCCCCATTTGCATTCTCACCTCTACTATCTTATCTTTCCAAGGAGAACCTGACAAGCTATAGAGAAAAACAATAAGATAACAGGTCTTGAGAGCTCCAACAGAAGAGTTCATCTGTTAGTTCATTTTCTCAGTCCACCTCACCCCCTCTCCCCCAGTCTTTTCTTACTGTTTCCCCCCATTGGAAAAATGACCTGCATTGCCTGGTTTCATTACAAAACTAAAATCACAGCAGTGCAGAATGTTTAACTATACCTCTGACACTGAGAAAGATGTGATTGTATCATTTAAACTGTTCACCCTTGAAAGGATATTGAGAGTTCTGTGGGCAAATGTTACTGAATTATCACAATAAATGATATTTAAATATATAGTACGTAGTAAATTCCACAGTATTGAAAAAGAGAAATTCAAAGCAACATCATCTTTAATTCATGTTCTTTTTCCTGCCTTTTAATGAGCTCCATGATCACTTTGAGCTTTTAATGATAACTTTCAGTTTCACATTATGTTGGTTTATATCTGAAATAGAGCTTTTATCAATAGGATTGGGAAGAGACAAAGAACGGCAAGGTTGTACAGAATATCTTATTTTCATAGATTTTTATTATTGGGGTATGCTGTTCATCTGGTAGTCAGAATGGTCCCAAACTCACCCTAAAGCTTTTTACTCCATTTCCCAGTATCCTTTCTATGTTATGCTTTTCTTCATAGGAGTTACTTTGTACATTTTTATTTCACTTATATAGTGGAAGTTCTTTCTCTGATCCAAAACCTCTGAAAATCAATGGGAAACATTTGCTGTGACTAAAGTTTGATGCAACTACATTGAACTTTAAATTATGCATCAATAGATTCAGCAGATTCAGTAGAAAATACTGACTCAGCAAAAAAATTAAGTATGTTTCTAACTTTCAGTGTTTCTCTCATTTGAATACTACTTGTGTGATCAAACCTATGCTCATGATTAAGTATATTAATGATTCTGGACAAAAGCAGCAAAGATGATTGTGAGTACTGTAATTTCTATTCTATCCCATGAGTGGTCAGATCTGTAGACCAAACTCTTCTGATCTTATTCATGCAAGTAGCCTTTTGACTTCAGTGAATCTGCTTTTATGAGGCAAGGCAACACTCTAGATGATTAACACAGATCTAGGTGATTAACACTCTAGATGATTAACACAGAATCTTACCTTCGTATGATAACTCTGCTGAAACCAAATATTCCATTGTCCAAGAGTCAGCTTGACATCTCATGTACTTCCAACTATGTGGATCTCCCATTAGTGAAATTGTGAGTAGCTACACTGTCTTTAAAGTAGCTATGTTGTCTGTCACCTGGCAGTGCATATTTAACTGCCTTGAAGAAAGCGATGAGGCACATTAGAGCCCTAGTCTAGGAAAACTCTTGGTTTACTATCATCAAACATGAGCGATGCCATCAATTGCAAATACTTTTCCAGTTCTTGGTTTAAATAATGAAAAAAAAAACCCCAACAAACCCAAAAATAAAAATCCCATGGGAAGTCCCTGAAGAAAATAGTGCTGCAGTGAAGTAAAGTTACTTTTCAGAAAACAAACTTTTCTCACGTCATCCCAACGTAGTAAAAGATAAAGAGAAATGAAGACATTTCAGAAGTTTATTGCAATAAGTGCAGCTTTATTAGAGGACTGATACAGCCCTTATTATTTAATGAATCCTTTTAGATATTAATTTTTCAATCAGTATGCAGAACCACCCTTTAGAACCCTTGTTCCAGTTATGTGACCTTTTTATTTTAGATATATAAAGAAATAGCTAAATAAGATGTCACAATATTTGAATTCAGGCTTTTTGATTATAACACTCAATGTGAATAGCACCAACTTGTGAAAAGAGCTGTAAGAAAAACTTAAAAATAAATAGCCTCAGAACACTACTTTTTTTTTTTTTTCCTCCCTGTTTTCCTATCACCTACGCATGAAAATAAATGACAGTCTTAACTTCTGGGTGCTAAGAATCATTCTCAACCCTACCAGAAATTTCTCATAATTGTATCTTTTCAAAGGATGTAGAGATTGGTTAAATTGGGCCATTTCTATCTTGGAATAAATTTGACTGAAAAACAAAACTGTACTGAAAATATCAGATGTTTCCAGGATGTATACTTAGATATTTGTGTTTTCTGTGATGTATTTTAGACTGAAATACATATTTCAGACTTGAATTATGTGTGTTTCAGTGCTCTCTGTCTTGAATTGTTGATTGTGAGACTGAAAGTACTTTTTAGTTTCTCCTTGTTTTCATGTCTGTCTATAGCACTATTTCCCTTCTTTGCACACATGTGCTTCCCAGAAAAGCAGACATGCAACCAGCCAGGTCCCAGGTAGGGATAAGTGGCAGAGAGAGGTTGGAAGACTTTCTCCAGCATGTAATTGTTGCATAGTCTAGATGTCGTCTATGCCTGCTTTACTGTGCCAGTGATGAAGGTTGTGGGAGTTGGGGCTGAATAATTTGTAGTAGTTGAAAATAACTCAATACTTGTAAAACTCTGGATTTTAAGGGTGCTCAGTCATTAAAACAAGAAAAAAAAATCAGTCTTGAAGCTTGTGAGAAAAAAGTTCAAGAGATCCTGTAAGCACTCCTGAATACATTCTTGGTATATGTGCACTGCTTATTACCTCCATTCCAAGTGTGAGTTTGCATTTTGCAGTGGATAAAAATGTTTACTCCTTACAAAAAATATTAGAAAATTGTGTTTTACAAACCTGTGTTTCTGCAAAGTTATGTTTTTTTTTTTCTTAGGCCAAAGTAATGATGCTTATGGTTGGCATCAGAGGAACCTTCAGACCATCTAAGTTTAGACTCTGAAAGTCTCTATCCCTAGAGTATATGGGAACCCATCATAAGTGTTTCCTACAGCACTTGCCTTTCCCTGCTGACTACATAAGGATCATATTTCTAGTATAGCCACCAAAGTTAGATTCCTAAAGTGACAGCACCAGTATTATACAAATGAACACAGATTCACAGATTTATTATTGTGATCCAACTAAGAGCGGATTTATAACACTAGGAGGAAAAAAAAAAAAACCCTTCATATTTTTTCCCTGGGCTCCTCCTTGTTTGTGCAAACATTGTCCATTGTGCAAACAATGATGAATGTTTAGATCGTGATCTGCTTCTGTTTAAGCGTTTCGTTGTTCACTGTTTCCATAATGAAATCAGGGCTAAAATAGATAATTTGAAAACAAATCATAGGAGTTTTCCGTGAAGTTTCTTTGGAATGCAGTCTGGTCTTATTATGTCACTCCCCTGTGAATTACATATGAAAGAGGCAAGGCGTAGGTGCCATAGGTGCCTTTTCTAGTCTCTATACAGTGAACACAGCTGAGAAAATACGAAACGCTTTTCCTTGAACTCAAATTTCCCTTACCTGGTCTCTACTTGTGTGTTATTATATAGTACATGGGAGGTTCTTTGAAGAGTCATACAAAATGTGAGGAGGTTTTTCTATTTATGTAATAAAGCTGATGTTAAGAGAATTTTTAGTTAATTTTCTGTTCCGTATTAACATGTTTTAACTCAAGAACACTGTAATTGTATTATGGTCTGACTAGTGAGTAAGCTTGATAGTCCTGATGTGTTACTTCATTGGGTGATATTTATAGGAGTTTAAAGCTTAAGACAATCAGGTCCTAGCATTCTTCTAAACCACCCTAAAAGTATGAGCTCCCATTTCATTTCAAGGAGAAAATAATCGACAGAAAGGAAGAAAGAAACAAATAAATATGAGTAAATATAAAGCAGAACTTAGACTTTCAAAAGAGCAGGTAAACATGAAGTATTTCTTAGAAACAGCTTTTCTACCTTGGGAGGGAGGGGGCAGTACATAGGAGATCCTCAAGCAAGGTCTCTCAAGCAGCAGCCCGTAGTGCTGATTTTCTGGGAATGGTAAGTGGTGTCAGAGCAAAAGAAATATGTTTTCTGCAGACTACCAAACAGGGAGTTTTGCAGCAGGGATGTGTTTTGGGTATGTATGTCACCAGGACTGAAGAAACCTGTATTCTTTGTTCTGTGGCACAGTTAATTAATTCAGATTAAATTGGCAATGGTTTATACCATTGACATTGGTACCTCATGCAGGTGTTGGGCAAGGAGCACTTGACATTTTTCTTTTTGCATCTGTATTTTTCTGAAGTTGTAGAATATGCAGTCCATTTGCACACGGGAGACTTGAAGAAAGCAGATGCAACTGGTGAGGCCTATCTTTGTATGCAAGGAGAAAAAAGCAACTCGGGGAAACGATGGCTTAACTCAAGAAACAGCCTGATCACTTTTGCTAGAGGGCAGGTAAAACAATGAGAAAAAATGTATCTGAATCTCTGAGTGTCTTTTTGGTAAAACTTTTGTTTACATAGAGTCTTTCATGGACAGAATATCAAAATTACCAATGTTTTATGTTCCATATAGACATAATTTGCTCTTGTAACTAAGAGGTGATTGTCTCCATAGGTAGCATGTTGCTTTTAAGCATCATCAGCATTCTGCAACAGTGAAAGAGTTAAGTTGATTAAATAATTTTGAGTTGGACTAAATACACAGTAAAAGTTCTATTTTAATATTCCAGAGTTTAAAGGCCAAGAACGTATCAGGGCTTTATGAAAGCACTGTTATTATTTCTCTAGGATATCTTACCTTTTTACCTACTTTAGAACATGACTTTTTCTTGTTAACTTTCCTGAATAGTAATGTTAGTTTTCCATGCAGAAGTTTTTGTTGTTTGTTTTTTCTTTTCATGTTTCAAGTCTTGCACTCATTTTAACTTTTGAACATCACAAACATATTCTTGTTTTTTGAGGCTTAAAGAGCTTTTTCTAGAAGAGTAATTCCTGGAGTAGTTATTGCCATAAGAACAAAGTACTAAAACAAATTTAAGTTCAGAGGAAATATCTATTTCATATCAAAAGGAGTTGTCTAGCTTATACTTTACTGGACCCTACTGTTCACTCTGAGTTTAGGTTTGGAAGACTTTTTGTTTTAAAAGAATCATAAAATCATAGCAAAGTATATAGGAATCTTCTTTTAGGGAGAATAGGAGGCAGCCTACTTTTCATTGTTGACAGCCAACCCAGGTTGGTTTGTTCTCTGATGTAGAAATCTAGAAAAATATGCTTGAAATAGGCTTCATTTATTCTATAATCATGCCTCTGCTAATTTTATTTGCTTTGCTTTTCACTTCTAAAGGTTCAAGAAGACACAATGGATTTTACATGAAAACCAAACTAAATCTTTGTAATTCATTATGTCCTCTGTAGTCCTGTATTTTCTTTATCTATTATGGAAGAGAATATGCATATCCACAGTCATATTTGTCAAGAACAAATCAAACTGCTAGCTCAGACTTCACAAAATAATGACAGAATAGTAGCATTCGTGGCTTTAAAGAGTAATGTAGGAAATTTTATAGATTGATCTTTTTGGTGATATATATAAAAGAGTTACATATAGTATATCTTAAAGATAAGAAAATAAAGACTTTATTTTGCAAAAATGTATGTTAAATTTTATTTAAGAATAAAAATTGTAGAGAAAAATATATGTACAATATAATTGACTTTTGTGAATAGTTACTCCAGTGGATATATAACTCATCCGTAAATTCACAAGGACTTTTTTTGTATAATCCAGACTTTTTGTCAGTTTTTTAATAGGCCTGTTCAGGAAGCTAAATCCTTCATCTGAAACATAAAGGGCTTGTCTATATCCTGTGCTATAGCACCTTAATCTTCTTCTTATATATAAAATTTTGTGTAGCAACTATTTGGATGTTCATTCTCTCCCAGTTTTCTTTGCTTCAACTGGCCCTCAAATGCCTAATTCTCTGCTCCTGGTCTTTGTCCTTTTTTAGTAGCTGACTCTTGTAGTCAATATGGTTTTTATAAGTAGCATGATTTATTTTTGTATGTCATTGTACTTGGCAGCAACTATGAAAAACTATGCAAGAGGGTTATTTGTTTTCAAAGCCCCAAGTTAGTCCTCAACTTTTGTCTTCAAGTTGCATTTTTGATTTAACCTTTCCAAGACAAATTCTTTTGTATGCAACAAGATAGCTTATAAAATCACAAGAAATAAAACAGTCTTATTTGTGGAGATTTTATTCTGCAGATGGTTTCCCATAAAAGTAGATGAATCCATTCATGAATAGTATGTTTCAAAACCTCATATCTTCAGGCTCAGTTCAAAAAGGCCAACAAATGCACACATTAAACAATGTGTGTTCTCAGTATCAGTATGCATACTTATGTGAGCTTTCCCATTGATTATAAAGGAAGATGAGCGCACAAAGAAGACAAACATGCAAACGGAAGAATATGAATATGCTACAAAGATTTCCATTAGAGAAAAATAGGAACATTACCTGAGGTCTATTCATCATTCAAGTCTGCTGTATGGGGAAAATTTGACCTCTTACAGAGTTAGCTTAAATGAAAAATGCTTATTCCTATAGCACAGTGATTAAAATCTTCCCAGCTACTGTTCCCTTCATTCCCATTTACCTGCCTAATTCCACTAAATTAACCATGAATTTTAGTGAACATTAAATTGCTTCAGATTTTCAGAATTATTAGACCCTTATTGTTCATCAGTTTCATTGGGAGTTAGGTTCTGGATCAAAACTTTCAGCACAAGGAGTAATTGATCTGATTTGGTTATTTCAGTCCATGAAGGGACTAGAAATGAGCTCTTTATTGCTAGTGTGGGTATCTGATGTTTCCAAAATTACTTCTTATTAAATATAGCAGCATTTTTAAATTCATAATTCATAATATTAAATGAATCAGAAAATATCAGCTATAGCATGTAATGTTTAATTATGAAACTCAAAGTCAATGGAATGGCATAAATGAGATAAATTTGCTTCCATTGAGATACAAAACAATGACCAGACACACAAGGCTAAACTGATAAATATTCAAATGCAGTGTTGTGGTTCAAGCCCAGCTGGCAACTAAGTACTACCCAGGTGCTCACTAACTTCCCCCCTCCACAGTGGGATGGAGAAGAGAATCAGAAAACAAGTAAAACCCCATGAGTTAAGAACGGTTTAATAATTGAAATAAAAGTAAATTATACTAATATTATAATAATAAGAAGAAATAAAGAGAAAGAGGAAGACATAACGCCTGGATCAGGTGTCTTGGCTGCGCTTCCTCCTGGCTTCTTTTGCCCCTCCTTACTGACAGAGCATGAGAGACTAAAAAGTCCTTGACTTAGAGTAAGCATTACTCAGCAACAACTAAAACATCAGTGTGCTATCAGCATTGTTCCCAGACTAAATCTAAAACACAGCACTGCACCAGCTACTAGCAAGAAAATTAACTCTATCCCAACTGAAGCCAGGAAAAGTAGATACATATTAACTTAAATATAATTTTTATTATTTTCATATAATTTTGATTATTTTCATATTGCAGGTGGATATTTTCAAAATCAAAGCAGTAAATCTCGGCAAGCTGAACCAAGTTCTTGTCGGATTTAAGAGTATAAAAAAAGGTTAGCAATGTTTTTCAGTAAATGTATGGTAATAATAATGTTGATTACCAGACTTACGAGATCCTAGAGCTTCAGAAATGTCTTAAATTTAAGATTAAATGTCACAAGTGGTTTTTTAGAAATTCTAGAAAATTAGAAGTTTATCTCTATTTTCTGCTGTTCATTATTTTTGTTGAATTATATGCATCAACTATCCAGCTGGGTTTTACTAAAATGTGCAAAGGATTCTTAGGAAATGTAACAATATAAAATTATATGTGAAACTTTTCCTCATGAAAGTTCGTATATATTTATGACTGCAGTCAACAAAGCTTTTGTTTTTCAGGAAGCAATATGGCATCATGCTTTTGCAATTTTTGACTTTTTTTCGTCCTCTTTATTTTTAGATGATGGACATTTTCATTTTAAAAGATTTTTTTTAGGATTCAATGCTTCTAGGTAAAGATAAGAAGAGAAAGTCAGTTCATCAGAATGGCAGTGGAACATAGAAGAAATGGCCTCATAGCTTGTTTTTTTCCTTCTAACCCATGAGAAATATATTCTTTTTAAGAGATTGTGCATACATGAGGTTGAGTGACAGATAAAAAGGCCGCACTTCCTGCAGTATTTTTTCTTGTCTTCCTTCTGACTCCACAGCAGCTACTGGAGTTAAGAAAATTTCTCACTTCTTAAAAATAAAAAGCAACAGCAAAGAGTATCATGAATCAATATTTTCTTTAATACTTTGGCTACAATTATGGCCTATTGTTTTTTTAAAGGCAACAGAGCAGAGATTCTGCATATATCCTACTTCTGCAGATAATGTAGATGATTGAAAGCGATAAGATTGTTCCAGAGCATGATAAGCTGAGTCTCTTGTTCTTTTATCTTCATTGATAAAACAAGATTATAAGATGACTCTGTAGGTTAAACTCAGAAAAACTGATCTGGAGAGTATTTCCCATGTATCTCCTAGGTGGCAACTTTAGAATGAATGGCAAAATTTTCATTGACTTCTCCAAGACTTGGAGTATAACCAAGTTTACCAAGACTCACAGAGATCTGAGTCTTCAAATGCTTTGTTTGCAGACAACCAAAACAATGGTCTCAGTCAAGAGAAAACCTTCAGTTGTGCTTATCTGACAGCATAGAGCCATGCCAGAAAGAAAGTTGTGTGTTGAGTGGATTTTCTGATCCTTTTTCCTTTGGGACATTGATAATAAAACTTCCTATCGGGGACTTCCCTGTATCTAGGCATCTCACACAGAAGACTTTCCATTCACTGGGACAATAATAGGTCATTAAATCAAATCTATCCCTATGTTTAATTTCACAAGATCTGTAAAAACTTTAAGACTTTTTCACTTTGTCTAATATTTTGGAGTGTAGGGAAACAAAAAAAATACATATACACACAGCCAATATATTTTCAAGAGTCTTATTTCTACAAGAAGTTTGACAAAAGAAAACATTTTATTGATTTTCTAAAGATAGAAACTTCTGACTGCATACACAGAACATTTTGTTGCTTAAAAGGTATTAATTAATAATGCCTTGTTTGTTTTCAATCAGATGAGTGGTTCCTGGAAAAAATTGTTATAAAGGAAGTGTTCTACCCTTTTTCTGCACATATTTTTGTTCACAGTGACTGGATAAATAAACACTCCAAGAAAGATTTTGTAGAAGTGGCAATTCCACTCAAAGGTAATGCCAGCAGAAATGTCCTTCTTTTGCATGAATCACTACTGCATGGCAGAGCAGGCCAGAACCAGTGCAAGGCTACTTCACAATGTAGGCAGAACTGAGCATTGGTATGCCAGTGGTGATGGGCAGGGGCCTGGACCAAGGTGAATCATGCCTTCTGTAAACAAGGAGGAAGAAATTATGCCTGAGATGCAGAATATGGAAATGAATTGTAATACTGAAAGAGCCTCCTCTGGCAGCATGTAGCTCGTCCTTAGAATAATACAGAGAAGATAGACATGGCTTGTGCATGAGTGTGACATGGGTTCATGAAGCAGCTGGCTTGGTTTTCCACACCTCCATTGGGCTAAAATGAGTAATGAGGGGTTTGCATCTTTGTTGCCTGACTTGCCTGTACTAGATCCAACACTACCAGGCAATGTAATCTTGTATCTTTTGGGTTATATTGCCTTATAACTTAGACAGGGATCTGAATGTATGTCTGTTTTCATTGCAGAAACATCTGTGGCACCTCTTCTCACAAAAAATTTTGATACTAAAAGCAGGGGACGATGGCAAACATGGGTGCACTGCACACAACTACCAAAAAATGTTCCTGATATCCAAGTTGTTGTATTTGGAAGAAAAGGGAAATCTCCTGCACAGAAAGTTCAGAATCTGAATGATAGTCCATTTTTGGTCAGTTTCTTTTTTATTTCACACAAATCTCATGAAACAGTTTCAATAAAAGTTGTAGTCAATGTACGTGAAGTTGTGTGGAATGATATTTTGTTTATCAAAGTTAATGTTTATACCTCCGTGTCTTAAATAAACAGCACTTGGAGATCTCAGATGTGGGCTAATACATATCACTTATGAAAGCTCTCTTGAGCAAATGCCAACTTTGACATGGAAAGCCTCATTAACTTTGAATTAAGACTAGTAGGCCTCAACAGTAAGGCAATAAATAACAAATCTATTCCACACTTCCTTTATGTTCTGCTTCTCAGACCTTGACTAATCCATTTTCACTACTTAGAAGCTGTCTCTCTTTACAATGAGCTTGGGCCTGGGCAAATATCTGTTCTGTAGTTTGCACATGAAATTCATGAGAGCTTCTGGACAGGTGTGTGAACCTGGGTCACAATTTCAAAAGGTTTTTATTCTTAAACGTGGAAAAAAAAAGTCATCATCCAGCTTTTGCAGAAAGGCAATATAAACATCTCTTGCTCAACTGCTGCAAGATGAAAAGCTACAAGCAGAAGTGTATGATACAACTTGTGGAAACCAGCCATCCTTTCTTTTGATCACTAAAGTGACTGAGAACAGAACCAATACCCAGGGTTAAAAATCGTCTTGTGTTAAAAATTTCAGTTCAAGTTTGAGAATAAAGATGTGATGGAGAGGAGATAAATAGGAAGTGACAGAAAAGAATAGTAATGTGATTCGGTTCAGAAATACAGAATCAGTCATACATTTCCTTGCTTCTATATGTTGGTGTAGTCTCTGCAGCCAATTCTCTCAACATAAATTATGATACAAATAGGAATTCAAATTAACTTGCAATCTTAATGGGACTTCCCCACCCTAACATTAATGTCCTTGACTAGTATTTTTACTTATTTTATTTGTCTTTTTAACTGAACTTAAAGTGTGTCATGGAGATTCTTACATACAATTTTTTTTTTCTTTATTTTTCTAACAGTTGACTGTTGGTGATATTGGAGATATAACAAAAGTTTCCTTTGTGTTATCTGGTCCTTGCTTAGAAAGAGGAATTAAACTTCATAAGGTATGCTAAATACACTACATATAAACTTATTCTTCATAATACCAGTAAATATTGTTGAGAGACAGATTTTAGTTTTGCAGCACACTAACAAGGCATCTTTTGGCTCACTTACCTGTTACCTACAAATGATTGCTGACAATTTCCAGATCTCTTTGTGGGCAGATCTACCTTGTTTGCACCTGCTGAAGTGCTTATAGCTATATCTATTTACTGATGTGCATATCCCTTCTGTATAGCTCGTCATGACATGGAAGGCAATATTTTCTGCTGATGTTAAGAAATGTTAATCCCTGCATGGAAATACCAGCAGTCTCCTGACACAGAGCAACCTGCTTGAGGAAACCGATTAAGCTGATCCTTTAGTATTTATTCATTGCAACACAGTCATCAGTGGGCCTTAAACATCTGATTGTACTTTAATATGTACTTCGGCTCTCTCATAAAAAGGGTTGGAGAACTGAATTAATGCTGTCAATCTTTATAATTCAACTAGATTTTAAATGTCTACCTTTCCGCAGTGTAGGTAGAAAGATTGAATATAAGGTGGGCCTGATAATGCTTGAGCTTTGGGGGACTACTAAAACTTGAAGGTTAATGCAAAGAAAAACTGTGTCAATGAGCTCTGCCTATAGGTAAGAGCCAAAAAGCACTGTGGACATAGCACTGAATTATTCAAAAGTAAGTATAAGAATGTACTTCTGAACTGGGCCACACAGTACCTTAAGCCTATTATGGATTTAAAAGATCAAAGGGTGATTCTCTATGTGAATAAACAATCCGGGAACTGTTCCGATGGCAAATGCTAGAGACAGGTGTGTTCCAGTCTAAAATTTGAATGGGTTTATGGTACTCAGAAGAACATTAAGTCTCGGTTTATGAGCTCTAAGAATTGAGGAGAAGTTTATCTTGTTCGTATTTTCTCCCCAGATGTGTTCTTTGTCAGCTAATTTTGTAGACTCAGATTAGACTACAAGTATGGAAAGAACAGGTAACAAAAATGAACGTTTTGTTTTAAATATGCATCTCCAGCTATTTGACAAAGCATCCAACAACATGTTGACACTACCCTCGCTATATCTATTGTGTGATTATGTAATATACAATTTCAGCCTCAGGAACTGGTGACTCAAAACACGGCAGAAAATTCATAAATATAATAGTTTGCTTTCTGCTTTCTTTTCAGAGATAACCCTCTGTAAATGGCTAAGTGATTTTAGTTTATGCTTTTACATACTTTAAAAGTTATTTAATAATTGGTTTACTAGTAGCTATAAATTGTTGCAATCTACAAGAAGTCAATAGGTTGCTATAGATCTATGTAGTCTTCTACTGGTGCACTTACAACCCACAACATCATAAGCCACAATAACATATACTGCTTGTGCCAGCAATATGCTTATAACATCTATCACTCATTTATTAGCCTGTTTATACATTATTTATACATGGAAGCAAAATCTAAAATATAACAAGTTGGTTGTGCTTTAATAGTACACTTAACAGTACAGCAAAAAAAAAAGAGATGATATATAGAAATAGAAAGACTACAAGAGGCAGAGAGTATGTGTAAGCTCACTATGACCCAGTGGTCAAAGGCAGCCCCAATTGAAAAGAATTCCCTTCCTTGCCTTCTCCTTAGGAGAAAGAGGTAATAATCAAAGTTTCAGAAATTTCAGAAAAATACAGATGAAACTTCAAAGGCTAAAAAGGAAATAAAATCCCTACATTCATTTTGCCACTCCCCATTTTCTCTATTTTGGTGTTTACAGCAACTTCAGAGTACTGAAGTTTTTCCTGTTGATCTCCTATGGTTTTCTGCACACTTCTGTAGAAAATAATGTAACCTTAGCAAAAATTATGTCTGTTCTGTATCTTTTGAAGGTTTGTGTACCATAGAATGAGTTGCCTTTTCTTGCTTAAAAATAGTTTCTTGCCCTTTCCAAGATAAAACACAAAACAATTTTTACTTTCATACAGAATATAGAAACACTAAATGATATGGAGATGAAATTCGCACTTAGATGTTACCTTACAACTAACAAGAACTTGTCAGGCACATTTTATTTTAAGACCAAAGTCTGCATAAATTTACATGTGTCATTTTTATAAGTCCAGTTTCTACAGGTCATCTGCCTGTATATGAATGTAAACCTTAGTCCAATTTTAATGCAAATAGGAGTTTGTGATACTTGTTGATATTTAGGTAAGGAAGTTTGTATTGATAGATGTTAAGGAGGGTATTTTTGTATGAGAAGTTAGACATTTAGTGTGAGAAAATTCAGTTACTGCAACTGAAAAAATGGGTGAAAAGCTGGCTACAATTTTAGTGGAATTTAATACTATCTAAAGAAAAACACTGTTTATTCAGCAATTAATGGTTTAATTCTGAAAATGGTCATGGGGAAATTTTTACTTTCATCTGAAAGCCTTGTGCCTGACCTTGTGAACCCCTGGGCACAAAGCATGAGCTGCAACGGAGAATGCTGTCATTGCATTTCTAGGAAATCAAAGGCAAGATAGTAAGTCAAAATGTCAAGAGTGAAACTCTTCAAATTCTTAATAATTTCAATTACATAGTTCAATTATATAAATATTTATGCATTTCAGAGCTTCCATTTGAAGTTTATGTAAGGAAATCCATACTAAGGGTTTCCAAACATTGGTGTGTGTTTCCTCTGCAATGAGCCACAGACTTTTGTTCCTGGCACTAGTGTTAGTAGTGGTAATAAGTTACCACAGTGATTTTGCAGTCCCTGCTTAAGAATTTCAGTTAATTAATGTCTTGATGAAATTAAGGTTTTGTTTCAATTTGATTTCTTTTTAGTGTCTTGGGTACAATATTCCTACGCAAGGAGATTCTAAAGGCTGAAGAAATAATTTCTGCAGACTTGTAGTCATTATCATGTATCAGGTTCAATCCTGCATGTAATAGTTACCAGAAATGTTTCTACATATGCTTGATAGTTTGTTATTCTGTATTTTATAACCTGACCTAGTATAAAGTTCACAACCTGAGCTGATCTTCACTTTGACTGTCTCAGTAGCTAGGATAGCTAGGCTCCCAAGGCAGTTGGCTTAAAGGTTCTAAGTTCACACATTTGAAGCCTAATTTGTTCAGTCTCCACTGAGTATTTTAAGTCAGGTGGAATGAAGCTGGGCCTAAGCTCACACCTTGTATTGGAATTCATTTTTCACATAACTTTTTTCCACAGAGCCCTGAAGGCCACTGGACACCTAATTTCTGCCAACTTTGAAAATCCTAGCTGATATATAGCAACTCACATGTAAACAAATAAAAAGCAGCAAAACAAATGTTTTTGCAAAATAGACGTATGCTATTAAGGTTGATGTAACTGTATTCATTTGACATTCTGAAATTGCAAGTATATACAGGTCAATTTAATCTGTATCCTTCCTTGGTTCTTTACAAATAGGTCCTATGCCTGTGCCAATGTGCAATGATGAATATACCTGTATATATCAGGCTGCAGAATCAGCAGCTTGCAGCAACTACTGTAGCTATTATGCAGGATCAGGGAGCTTTAATAAAGTGTTTGCAGGTGTTAATAATAGGAAGAAATGTCTGTTTCTGTTGGGATAGAAATAAGGAATGAAATAATTCACATAAATTATTTCTCTACTGATTCTGCCTGCAGCTTCTGCTGAAAGACCTGGACACTAAACAAGAGCTGGGCTTTCACAGCGAAGAGCGGTATCTGTTTGGAGAAGGTGGATCTGAGACTGTGACAGAACTAGCAGCAGTCAGACCAGACAAGCCACCACTCAGGGGTATGCTACTGAACTGAAAAATTAAATAGATAAGTAAATGCACACACACACACAAAGTTGTGAACTGCTTAATGGAATTAACACAATGGGCAAGATTGCAAAGAATTTTATATATATATTAAAAAAAAAGCCACTCAAAATTGTTTTAAAAAAATTCATTCAATATACCTGTGTAAGCTGTGGGGTCTTTAATAATGGGTATTGCTAAGCACTTTTTCTGCTTTAAGACAACTATAATGCATTGTTTTCACTAGGATAAGTAGCCATATGGAAGCCTGAAAAATGCACAAAGCTCAGATAGTGCATTTCCATTGAAATTTTAAAAAAAACATCTGATTTACACTCAGTGAGGAACTAAATCAGTTTTAAAAAAGGCTGTGCAAAATCATAATGGCATAAATCAAAAAAAGGATAAACAATTTTTTTTCAAGGTTTTCTTCAAACCCTACTTCTGCCCCAGAAGCTCTGTTTCATCATTGTATTCAAAATATATCTTCCTTTGTTCTGATTGCATTCGATAAAATATTTAGAAAAGAATTCTCATTCATTATACCTATGAACAGAAGTCTTAGTTAAAATATTTAAAACTTTTTGCATTTAATATCTGACTGAAGGCTAGACTGCAAATGGAAATATATCTGAACTGTCTGTTATAACATTTAATTCTTCGTAGGCCTTACAGAAACCATAAAATAACCCAAACCTCTGCTACGCTGCCTCAAGGAATATGTACCATATAACTCACCAGCCAAAAGTCATGGCAAGCCACCCTTTGTGGTGAAGAATAGTAATAACAATGCATATCTGTATAAATAGCTGAGCCATTTCTCCTGAACATATTAATTAATATTTGCCATAATTATAAAAATGTGAGACTAAACCAGAATTCAGCTGATCCAGAACAAAAAAGCACATTTCATCTGTTAAATCTGTGCTTTTTATTTTGGTAAAATGTTGTTAGAGTTGATAAATCCTAACTCAAATTATGACCTTTCAATCCTATGAGAATTCAAAGCTTTTGACAAAGCCTGATAAAATCTAGGTGATTCTTTCTTTCAGTTGATTCCAGTGACCAGTGGATAAGTCTCTAGTACATTTTCTTTTCCTGTAATGTAAGCATGTATCATTGCATTGATTCATAAAGGTCATTTACTTTCTAATGCTATACTTTGCTGTTGTGTGGTAGCTAGCAATCTATACGAAACTCAGGCAGAACATTAATGTCAATTACTATAACATCATTCCTTGGTCTTGAAATTAATCCTTTACCTAAAATAAATTGATTTATAACGTTTGGCAATTACATTGCTAAATAGTCTGAGTTCATAATGTCTTTTGTCACTGATTTTTCATGACAGAAGTTCTTTACTCGATCAGTGTTCATACAGGAACATTGCCTGCATCAGGGACTGATGCAGATGTATTTATTACAATATTTGGAGAACAGGGAGACTCCTGCAAAAGGAAACTAAGACAGTTGAATTTTGAAAGTGGACAGGTTAGTACTGATTTATTTTCCTTACATCTTTGCTTAACGTGTTTTATTTTATTACTTTCTTCCAACTCCATATTTCTTTTCAATTATCAAATACAACCATTGATGTTACACCGTGCTAACCTGTGAAAAGATGTGTTGCTTACCAAGTATAGACATTTTACCTGAATTGGGATTATGGTTTAGGAATAGTTCAAGTACCAGTAAATTTAAAACACACAAGCTATTAATAGCTGTTCCTAGAAACTGGAATTGAAGTTAATCATACATAAAATTCCATGGCTTAATTTTCAGTTGTGAAGCTGGTATAGAAATATCAGTGCTATTTCCTGTGGCTCCTCCTTTAAAATCCATTTTTTTAAAAGATCTGTCTAGATACAGTTAAAAGAGAGATTTTCAACTCTCTCAAGAGAGAGAAATGTGTCAGTATATGTTAGTTAACCCATTTAAATAAAGAATTGAAAACAGGTAAAGCTGCTTTTAAACATACTGTGACTGCTCAAGATAAATCCTAGGAGAGATTTTCTGGTCAACCTTTGGTGATTACCAAATTAATATCTACACAACACATTGGCACATACCCTGAACTCTGGCAAGATATGAATAGGCAGGATTTAAAAAGACCTTTCAATTGCTCAATTGATCCTGTACAATAAAGTAGATCCTCTATACTTATTGCATACCATTTATTCAGATCTCTGATGGCTGAGATGCTGTAGCTTTCCTAGCAACTTGTCCCATGGCTTTCCTAGCCTGGCCATTAAACTGTTCTATCATTATCTTTATAATGTCAAAATATTTTCTTGAGTTTAGAAACACAGAAACTAGCCATGTTATCCTTTTGTTCCATAGTCATTGATATGTTCTCTTCCAGAAATTTGTGTAAGCTCTTTTTAAACATGTAATGAGCATCCACAGTCTTCTGCGGTAGTATGGACTGTAGTTGATCGGCAACCTCTGTAAAACTTCCACATACTACTTTCATCTGCTTTCCCTGCTTTTACTGGAAGAAACAGTGAATGTTTTTTCCTTCTCTTTGCTGTTCTTGCTTTTATAGACCTCTGTCCTCTGTGCACTTCTTTTGTTGCTGGATTGTTCATTGTTCCTTGTGTAGAAGAACGTCTCTTTAGTCATTCTTCTTACACTTTCCTGTATCTTTTTCTGATTCTTCAGTAATACATTCACAACCTCTTAAAAACTTTGCCATCACCTCCTCTGGTTCTCTTTTTAGTTCTTTGTCAGAGTTTTATTAGCTTAGCTCTAGCTTCCATCTTCAGACAGCTGTTGCTCTAAATGGATTGTATGATATAGTATATAAAGTACTTCGATGCAGGACACCTACATTAATTTCTAAGCTCAGTCACTGGTTTATCTGATGACCTGAATGTATCATTTTACCTTCCTTGTGTTCTTCATTTCCCACCATAAAATGAAGATAACCAATAGTTTAGGCAAAAATGAAAAGATCATCTATATTTCAATTTAGTTTACTTCCCTTTTCATTTAATGCTAAGGAAAATTAAATACTTCTTTTAAAAATATGCTTAATCTCTCCTTTCCATGGCAATAGCATAGTGCTAAATTAATAATAGTATTGTCCTAGTACCTAGTGAAATTACTATCCATTGGGAGATATATTATGATTTGGCCATAGTCTTCTCACTCAAAATATTTAGGCATGTTTTTCATAGAATTGTAGCATGGTATGGGTTGAAAGGGACCTTAGAGATCACCTAGTTCCAACCCCTCTGCCACAGGCAGGGAAACCTTCCAGTAGACCAGATGGTCCCATCCAACCTGGCCTTGAACGCTATCAGTGATAGGGCAGCTGCAACTTCTCTGAGAAACCTGTTCCAGTGTCTCACCACCCTCACCGTGAAGAATTTTTTCCTAATATCTAATCTAAATCTACCTTTTTCTTATAGTCTCTTTCAGATGTCATTTTTTGCAGAATCCTGCTGCCTTAGTTCAAACTGTGCTATTAAAAGATTGGAAGAGGTTTGTGATGTTGATTGCCTGGATGACATTATTAAAAATTCCAGTTAATTCTTGGCATTTTTGAGGGCATATGTTTATAGGCAATTAAGAGAGCTAATAAAAGACATACAGGTGCATAGTCTGTGACATAATCTGGAAAAGAGGTCTAAAAAGAAATAATTTACATGACACTTTCAAGCTGGACCTCAATTCAGAGTTAATGACAGAGCTCTCAGAGTTAAAGAAATCAAAGCCACTATACTGAGCTATAGAGTGCTGAGTGTCTTTGCAAGCAGATCCTTTTTTTCAGATGAGCTATTTTTGTACTGTGGACAATGAAAATTTTCTTCAGCTTAGATATTTTATGGTTTTTTTTCATTGTGCAATAGTTCCTAGTTCCTGGGAAAGAGTTGTGCAGTGAGATGGCAAGATGTTCTGATGGTACTGAGTTATTTAAGGTAATAAATATGGAAGTTGTTGGCAGAGATTGCAGAAGGACCTCATGCAGAGTGACTGGGTAATAAAACAGCAGATGATATTCATTGTAGCTAAATGAAAAGCAGTGGCTACAAGGGGGAAAACCGTCGAATTTGCATACAAAATGATGGCTGTGAAATAGGAAAGTGACCTTAACGTTAGGATAGCTCTGTAATTATGTCAGTCCAGTACTCAGTAAAGGTAAAAAAAAGGGAAAACAAACCAGATCTAATATTTAGGAATTATTAGAAAAATGAAAAAAACCTAACCACTCCGAAGTAGAAAATACAGTCATGCCTCCAAGTAAGTTCTCTGGTGCAAATGCTGTATTTTGTTCTGATTCACTTGTCTTTAATGCAAGAAGAAAATCAAGTGATATGAAATATCTTCCATTCATAGAACAATTAGAGGTACTTTTTTGGCCAGGAAAAGGCATGGTGAGAGGAGAGGGAGATAAAAAATATAAAATGACATTGAGAAAATAAGTAGCTCTATTTTCTCAAGAAATACAAGGGCTCAAGAGCATTAAATGAAACCTGCAGGTGAAGATTCAATACAAAAGGAGGTAGCTTTTCACACAGTGCATAGTTAATAAATTTTACTTTCTCGTACAAGATGTTGCAGACAGTAAAATGCATGTTGGTGCAAAAAGCCATTGCACATTGTCATGAAAGACAACTTTCCACTGAGGGCTGTTAAGTGCAAAGACACCTTCCCTGGCTCAAGAAATCTCTGAACCACAAATTGCTAAAGTCTGAGAGACTTTATATTCAAGAAGCATCTCTATAGATTTGCTCTGTTTTTCAACTCTTCGCTAGAAATCTGTTATTGGTAACTGTTGGCAACAGTATACTGGACTAGATCTGTGGCCTGACATGCTGCTACCAGTCTTAGGTTCTTTTTACGTAGAAGTAGATTAATAAAAAAGTTGGAATGAGGTTTTAGTGAGAGTATCTAAGAATAGAAGGTGAAAGGAAGGGATATAAAGGGCAAGATGTCTTGAGAAGCAGGATTATGCTAGCAATATCTCTGGAAAATATGGAATGGAGAGGCAAAGAAAACAAAGTTAAGGAAACCTGAGATCAAAAATAGGATCTCTCTTGACTGATAAAAGACTGGAGTATAAGGAAAAGCTAGGAAGGCAGAAAACTGCAGAAAGTGTAAGTAAAGAGAGTCGTCTTAATTACCGCAGAAAGTAAAGCCAGATTATATTTATTTAAGTAATTGTATGATTTTTTTGCCAGTTTCACAGGTTAAATAAATGCAGATTGTAGTTTGCCTCGCTAACACTTGATCTAAAGTAAGACAATATAAATGAAATTCTTTTAGCTTTCGTTAATTACACTTCCAGTAGTGTGTTCAATGCGTTTCCAAATGTCTTTATACTGAGGGGAAAAAAAATGTAACAACATCAACCAAAAGTACATTTTTGCTAATGCTGAGGGAGTAGGCAATTTAATGTATTATTATGAGAATTCATTGATAACAATGGGTGATTATGACCACTGTTGTCTAATGACTGTTAATTATTATCACAAAGAATGAGACTAATGGTAGGTCCTTCTTTTCAGACAGAGTTAGCTGTGAAGGAATATGAATATTAGCAATACAGGCTATTTCCTCTAAGTCAAGGGTCATTTAGACTGACAAGAAAATTATATTTGGCTCAGAACTACAAAGAATAAAATTAAAAAGCAATGAGTGCTCCCAAAAAGTTATTTACAAGATGTTCCTCACAGCTAGATCTTATTTTGGGCTACATATGCGTTACATGAAGGGGCATAACTTGCCATGGTAACTGTTTGGGGGGATTGTGGATATAACAAGGTAAGAATGCACGAAGACCTAAGGCTGTGATAGGAATAATAACTCTGATGGGGTTTTTTTCTGAGCACATTGTAGAGAGCAGCCTGACACAGACAGAAGAATCGACCAGATGACATAATTCTTTCTAAAAATCATCTCTTCCTTTGTTGCTTTCTGGTCCTCATGCTTTTTCCTGACTGGTGGCAAATTGGTTGGCAACAAATAAAAATTATAGCGTCTGTTTCTACTATCCATCTGGGGTATTTTAATGTCACCCACATACATGCCCATGTATCTACCCACCCACTCATATTATCTCTTGCACGGAACACATTCATTCTCTCACTCACATAATTTATTCATCCCAACATGCACTAGTGTAGTTGCCATTTAGCTTTTGTTTACTGGTAGCCGTAGCAATATTTAAACAGATGTCTATTTACATCTGAAGAGCACATCAATTCTTGCCTGTATGCACGCACAGCGTTAGCTAGTTTCTAATGTCAGTATCTTCCTTTGTTTGTATAGTCATCAACAATGTCAGTATTTCTGTTCAGAGTTGAATAATATGAAGTTTCCCGTTAGAAAAAGAGGATGTCTTAGAATATAAAAGACTTTTAATTGATTAAAAATATAATGCTTTATCTAAACCAAAGTTTTGTTTATAAGGCCTATCCTGATACTTGAAGCACTTTCTGTTTCAGTTATGAGGGACTGGTTGAATTTCAATTTTCTTGAGATTGCTGTAAGTAAATTAATGATCAGAGGTTTCTTTTGACCTAAAATAGTGGGATGTTTTTCATAATAAAACCTGGAATTCAATGATCATGACAAGGAAAAATGTACATATTCAAGGGTTCACATATTTTCTGGGGGTCTCCAAATGTCAGATGATAATACCTTGTTTTACTACCAGAAAGGAAAAGAGACTTCAGTACCGAAAGGAATATGTCTCTCCAAACATAATCTTCTCAAAGATGATAAAATATATAGTTGAATCAGTTTACTGTTCATTTTACCTTTACCTTCCCAGGTTTGTACCTCTGAAATGAGAGCAGCAGACCTTGGACAGTTAAGCAAAGTGCTTGTCGAGCACTATGATGTGGGTTATGGAGCTGGATGGTACCTGGACCAAATTGTCATCCATGAATCAGGCAAGACTGATGGCGAATATGCATTTCTTTGCCAGCAATGGTTAGACAGTGGAGTTGGTGATGCACAGATGGAACGAATGTTGAAACTTCTTGGAAAAGTCAGGAATGGGAAGTTGACAGGGAAGATTTATGGTAAGGTCGAAAATCATCAAAGCCCCTTTCAGATTTTGTTTTAATTGTTTGTGGTTTTTCTTTTGTGTGTGTGTGTGTGTACGTGTGTTACTTTTAAGACTAAAACCAAACCATAGAAAAAATATAGCTGAAATGTGAATTTCATGTCTCACAAAATTTGTCTTTCCAAACACTTTCCAGAGCTGGTAAATACAATTATAAAGTTCAGGGAAGAAAGACTAGAGAAGAAGGAAGACATTAAGTGATAGAAGCAGTGAAGGAACTGTGTTTTCAGTTGAGGCTAGAAAAAAGCAGAAGCAGAAAGAGGTAGGTTGTTCCATATGGCAGTCAGTGCAGAGCAGAAGGCTGCTGCAACAGTGATGAAATCACAAGAAGAGATACAAAAACTCTTTCAGCAGAATGAGATTTTCCCGTATGTTCGCATATTTGCAGAAAGCATTTGCTTTTATTTGCAGTTTTCTTTTTTTCTTACATCAATGGCACAATTTCTCAGAAACAGCTAGTTGACCTGTGCAAAATATCCTATTCAAATTATCTAATGAAAGAAGACCAAAATTCAGAAACAACATAGACACTGAAAACATGATAAGCCTTTTATGCCTTGCCAGGGTACCGGATTTTTTAGCTCTCTCATGTCTTTTTGAAGAGGTGTAAAGTGTTGTTTGGGTCCATTTATGAAATCTGAATCAGAACTGGTAGACAAAACTATGTAAAGTTTAACTAATCTGAAGGTGTGAATTTGCATTCTATATCAGCAGTTTTGTAAATTGATCTTTTTTAATTTCTGTGCTCATGGGTGTTTCACTGTATGTTCAGAGAGTTTTATATGATATATAGCTGCAGACACAGCTATAGTGTATATCCTCATATTTAGTTACCTGTACTTCGTCCACTAGTATCTTATATCATCTAAGAAAATAAAAAAATAGTGTTGCCAAGACAAGAGAAAGACAGAATACCACGGAAATAAAAGCATAGGATGAGCAGCTAGACTAGTGACAATTTCAGAATAAAAAATATCCTTTAGACTTAACTAAAGAGAAGAAGATTAATGTAGCTGCTCTTAAATTGTGTCAGACAAATTTATCAATATATTTATCAGATTTACCATTATAGTTAGCATGTTATAGCGTATGGTACTGTGTGATCCAACAGAGATAGTCCTTCCATTCAGTCTTCCTAGGCAGCTATATACTGATAGTTTAAAGGCTTAATATTTCAAAAAAAACCTATTGCACCACTGCAAGTATTCCAGGTCTCTAAAAAAATGGATTCCATAGGTGCCCTACATAACCCACAGAGCGAGGCAGGTGTCTCCTGAGGTTAATTCAGAGCAGAAGCCCAAGATTGCTCAGTCTGCCACATCTTTCTTTGCTGATAATGTGAAAAGCGAGGGAAATCTTGCATCCTTGTTTATGCACCTTAATTAGTGTCTGAACATAGCTATGTAAAAACATTTTCCTTCCTCTGTTTTTCATACACACGTAGTCCTCAAAAATCTGAGTGCAGACTTGCTAGTATTTTCTAGTCTATTATAATGAATAAGAAAGAAAGAAAGGTCATTGTCGTAGGCAATTCCCTTCTGAGAGGAACAGAGGGCCCGATATGCAGAGTTGACCCTCATCATAGGGAAGTGTGTAGTCTGCCTGGAGCCCGGATCAGGGATATCACCAGGGCGCTCCCCAGCCTGGTGAACCCGACAGACTACTACCCGCTGCTGGTCTTCCAGACAGGTGGGGGGGAAGCTGCTTCCCGCAGTCTGAGGGGGATGAAGAAAGACTACAGGGCCTTGGGGCGGATGGTGAAAGAGTCTGGGGCTCAAGTGATCTTCTCCTCACTTCTTCCATCTTCCAGTGATGATGTGGGATGGAATGGGAAAATTCAGTCCGTAAACAATTGGCTACAAGACTGGTGCTGCAGGCAGGGCTTTGGATTCTTTGATAACAGCTGGTTTTATAAGACACCAGTCCAGACAGTGATACGTGGGAAAGGTTTATCTCCCAGGGGTAGAAGGATGCTGGGGCATTAATTAGCAGGGCTCATTTGGAGAGCTTTAAACTAGATTCGAAGGGGGATGGGGTTGTAACTGGGCTTGCCCCAGTAGGGCAGCACTCTAGAACTGATGAAGACTGGGAGGCCTCCTATAATCCTAGGGTGAAATCGGTGAGCTCAGCTCGATCCTTGAAATGCCTGTACACCAATGCGTGCAGCATGGGAAATAAGCAGGAGGAGTTAGAGACCTGTGTTAAGTCAGAAGATTATGATCTGGTGGCAATCACAGAGACGTGGTGGGACAGCTCACATGACTGGAATATACTCATGGAGGGCTATGTCCTTTTCAGGAAAGACAGGCCAGCCAGGCGGGGTGGTGGGGTTGCTCTTTATGTGCGAGAGCAGCTGCAATGTACTGAGCTCTGTCCAGGGACAGGGGACGAGCGAGTTGAGAGTCTGTGGGTGAGAATCAAGGGGCAGGCTGGCAGGGGTGATACTGTTGTGGGTGTCTGTTACAGGCCACCAGATCAGGGTGAGGAAGCTGACGAGGCCTTCTACAGGCAGCTGAGAGCAGCCTCACAGTCACAGGCCGTGGTCGTCGTGGGGGATTTTAACTTCCCTGATGTTTGCTGGAAGGACTACTCAGCAACCCAGCCACAGTCCAGGAGGTTCCTCCAGTGTATGGATGATAACTTCCTCATCCAAATGGTGGATGAGCCAACCAGGAGAGGAGCGCTGCTGGGTCTCATCCTCACTAACAAGGAGGGTCTGGTCGAAGCAGTAAAGGTTGAGGGCTGCCTTGGTTGCAGCGACCACGAGATGGTGGAATTCAGGATCTTGTGTGGTAGGACCAGTACAATAGCAAGTAGAATTGCAACCCTGGACTTTAGCAGAGCAAACTTTGGCCTTTTCAAGCAATTGCTAGGGGAAATCCCATGGGCAAGGTTGTTTGAAGGTAAAGGGGCCCAAGATAGTTGGTTGACATTCAAGAATTGCTTATTCCGAGCTCAAGAGCAGAGCATCCCGACACGTAGGAAGTCAAGGAAGAGGGCCAGGAGACCTGCGTGGCTAAATAAGGAACTGCTGGGTATGCTCAAGTGGAAGAGCAGAGTTTACAGGTCATGGAAGGAGGGGCTGGCCACTCGGGACGAATATAAGGCTGCTGCTAGAGGATGTAGGAAGGCAGCTAGGATGGCTAAGGCCTCCTTAGAATTAAATCTGGCGAGAGGGGTCAAGGACAACAGAAAGAGCTTTTTCACATACATGGCTGATAAAACTAACACCAGAGGCAAGGTTGGCCCACTGGTGAACGGCATGGGTGCCCTGGTGACAGAAGATACTGAGATGGCAGAGTTATTGAATGCCTTCTTTGTCTCAGTCTACTCTGCCGGAGGCAGTCCTGAAGAGCCCTGTACCCCTGAGACCTCAGATGAAATCAGGTCAATGGAGCAGTTTGCCTTAGTCGATGAGGAATGGGTTAGAGACCAGTTGAGCAATCTGGACATCCATAAATCCATGGGTCCAGATGGGATGCACCCGCGGGTGCTGAGGGAACTGGAGGAAGTCATTGCTAGACCACTCTCCATCATCTTTACCAAGTCTTGGGAAACGGGAGAGGTGCCTGAGGACTGGAGGAAAGCAAATGTCACTCCAGTCTTCAAAAAGGGCAAGAAGGAGGACCTGGGTAACTATAGACCGGTCAGCCTCACCTCCATCCCTGGGAAAGTGATGGAACACCTTATCCTTGGTGCCATCTTAAGGCATGTCAAGGATAAGAGGGTTATGAGGGGCAGTCAACATGGCTTTACCAAGGGGAAGTC